>NC_090937.1:201841964-202466964 GCF_040938575.1 Ambystoma mexicanum | reverse complement strand
CTACACAGTCCGGCCCGTCCAGGAAGCCCAACTTCACGGATGACGAACTGAATGCACTTGTCGAGTATGTGTCCGGACATGACAACGAGATGGTCATTGTTGCAGGATCCAAGACCACACCTGCACAACGCCAGGCACACTGGCAGACCGTTGCGGACATCGTAAGTGCCCTTGGAATCGTGAGGCGCACAGCCAATGATTGCTATAAGCGCTGGAATGACCTAAAGCGCAGGGCAAAGAGTAAGCTGGCCTCAAGTCATGCCGCAACTCTAGTGACTGGAGGTGGGTCTCCAGTAGTAGACATGGAACTCACTCCACATGAGTCAGTCGCTGGGACCTACGTCACGGAGGAACAGATCCAAGGCGTGGGAGATCTGGCTGATTACGAGGCATTGTCCGGTGAGTGCACATGCATGTGTGTGTCATACATGTGCATGGTGTGTGTGTGAGGGCTTCTGTTTGGGTGGCAGGAGAGAGTGTGTGCGCCTCAGTCGTATGGGTCAGCCATGTGCTTCATGCAATACTTCCTGCGCAGCTGCATTTGGCCATAGCAGTATCCCTTCTGCCAACAGTAGACATCTAGCACAACTGCACGCCAGTTGCCCTTGAAGTGTCACCTTGACACAACAGATTTGCCTATTTTTCACTGTTCATTCAGTCAGTTTGTTTGCATTCCACCACTTTCACTAGGCATGTCGCTGTCCACTAGTCACATGTCTGACATGGGTATGGTAAAGGGGAGTGACTTTGTTACCTGGATATCATTTGTACACACATGTCCCTGTGCAATTTGACCATTACAGACTGGCAGCTCCAGGTGAAAAATCTGACCTGTTAGAATCAGAAAAGCTATTACATGCGGGAACTGGACTGAATGAATAGGTGCTGCCCTCCTCTCCATCTTCACTCAATAGCAATGGTACATGCCATCTGTGTGATGGCATGTGTGTTTCACCTGCCAATCACAGGCCAATGTGTGATGCCACTGCCAGGCAGCATGCAGAAAATTTGTTCATCTTCCATCTTGGTGTCATCAGTGTGTGCCGTTTGCCTGCACTTCATACGCAGTGAGGGTGCATGCATGGGAGGGTTTTAGTCATGTGGGACATGTCAATCAAGTACTGGTTCTCTTGCTTCTCAGCCCTCAATGTGTGCCATGGTGCTAATGCCTGTTTCCATTACTTTGTTTTCATGTCTTTGCAGGGGAAGACGCACCTGATACTGCTGGGGTTGTGGAGATGGTGCAGACCCAGGAGGTGTCCCAGGGCCGACCAACCACCAGTGAGGGACGTGGTGTGGTGGTGGGGGAGAACCCACAAGTGCTGCAGGTCGTGCTCTCAAGGGGTGTCTCTGGCTGCACCTCCCCCGAGCTGTACTCAGGTGTTGATTCGGATGAGACCTACGTGCCGTCGCTGGTGAGTGTTCCAGGGAGGGATTCTGTTCTGTCTCACCCACCTGCACCAGGGTCAGTACCCTCCATGGGGATGTCAGTGTTGGCAGCTACGCCTTCGGTGGTTACGGATGCAGGGTCACACTCCGCGACATCTGATCCTGTTCCTGGGCCAGCAGATCAGAGGGGGAATGCAGTCCTGCAGCCTCAGGCAGTGCCGGCACAGCAAGGCGCAGTTCGCCTTGCCCCAGACAGGTGTGGTGCCCGCCGACGTGGTGGCCGTACGCCACCTGGCAATACCGCATGGGAGCAATCCATTTACGGTATGGCTACCCAACAGGCTGCATCATCCGAGATGATGGCTCAGGCCATGGATAGGGTGGCCACTTCCATTGTCCCCCCAGAAAGGCTGATGGAGCGACTAGAGCAGGCAACTGACTCCATCTGCCAGTCACACAGGGAGGACATGTTGGGGTCCAACAGGGACAGGCGGGCGGCACTGGCGACTCTGCAGGAGGCCATCTCCATTGAGTCCCAGGGCCACAGGGAAGCCCTGAGGCAGGAGCTCCTACACCTCAGGACGACTCTTGTTGAGCTTGAGGCTTCAACACACCAAAGGACAGAACAGCAGCTGGAGCGTCTCACCCGTACGCTCTCAGCTGAGATGCAGGCAACGAGGGCGGAGGTCCGGGCATCCCGTGAGTTGTTGCATGGGGACCTCCGCACACTCATCCTCCAGAACCAGACCTACCACACCCGCATGCTTGCAGCCATGGAGGAGCAGACTAGGGCCTTGCGTGGGCTGCCTCCCATAGTGCAACCACCTCCGGATGCAGCTGCACAGGGTGATAATAGCGACAGCAGTGACACTCCCACAATAGGGTAGCCGTGTGGGCCATGAGCCCATGGAGGTGTTTTATTTTCCCAGGATCCACGCAGGTGGGTTCTGGTGTGCATCCTGTCCTCGGACCTCCTGGGTGGCCTCCCCAACCCCCCCGGGCCCATCAATGGCCATTTTTGATTGTTTCTTATTTTTATTTTGATTTTGATTTCTTTTATTCCCAATTTTTTTGGGAGGATCTGTTGGCTCCGATCTGTTGGCTCCGATCTGTTGGCTCCGATCTGTTGGCTCCGATCTGTTGGCTCCGATCTGTTGGCTCCGATCTGTTGGCTCCGATCTGTTGGCTTCCGTGGTTCCTGTGGGCATACGCTGCATTGTGGCTGGGCACATGCAGGCTTGTAATGTATTTGGTTCAGATGCTTGGGTTTGAGTCACACACACCCCTCCTGCTTCCCGTTTCCATGGGCTTGCAAAGGGTGTGCCCAAGTGACAGTGAATTACACAGTGACGTTGGACTCCCATGAGCTGTGTGGCCAGTCTGTAGTCAATACTGTGTATACATTCCTAGTGCATATTGCTGTTGTGTTGTACACTGCATGTTGCATTGATGTGTAACTCTTCTTCTGTGTCTACCTCCCAATTTGCAGGTCCCTTCCTCAAGTCCACACAAGGACCTCTAGTCTGGCGATGGGGACCATGTTGGCAGCAGTGCACCTACAACTCTACATGGCGCCAACACTGCACAGTTGGTAGTGGTGGGAGTGCAGGCATTTCCAGGTGGTGAGACTACTAATATGTTACATTTTTGATGTCATGTTAATGGTACTACGTGCTCAAGTATGTTGTTGGTCCGGCATTGCTGTGAGCATTTCAGGTGTTGCAGGTTTCTAATAGTGCCACTGTACATAGTGAGAGTGATGTCATGTTGTGGGGATTACTTTGTTTACCTGCAATTAGCATGACATGGCACGGTGTGTCGTGTGGCAGTGCTGGGGTTGGGTTGGCTGACATGGCACTGTCCTCTTGTTGCATTTTGCAAGTGGGTATTCATTTTAGCTGCTTCAATGTGTAACTTCACAAAACTGCATTGGTGGTGTCTGTGTGGGTAGGGATGCACACATTGTGACACTTCCAGGTGAACAATCTCAGGCTGACATGGAATTCCCGGTTCATTCTCCACACATTCAGGATCAGTGTCAGGTTGAGTCATCATTGATTGTCAGATGGAATGTGCCAGGGCAGTGTGCACTCCACAGGGGTGTGATTTCTATGTGAAGTAATTAGCCACTAGCTGTGTACGGGCTGCCTCCCCCCGTGCCCTTTCCCCTCCCATGCGCAGCGGCTGTGCATGTGGTTGGGGATGTGGGGCCACCACCATGTCCACGGCCAGGCCCCGGCGTGTTGCAACGTTGTGCAGGACACATGCTGCCACTATGATCCTGCACACTACTGGGGGAGCGTATAACAGCTGCCCGCCAGAACGGTCAAGGGAGCGAAAGCGTGACTTCAGCACTCCGAATGTGCGCTCCACTATGCCCCTGGTTGTAATGTGGGCTGTGTTAAATCTTACCTGGGGTGGCGTGGTGGGGTTCCGAATTGGCGTCATCATGTGGGGGCTGAGAGGGTAGGCACTGTCCCCTGTGGAGGTGGGGATTGGTATCATTGGTGAGGTTGTGACCTTGCTCAGTATCCAACATGCATGCATGTGCAGTGGCATACATACTCACCAAGCAGCCATGTATCGCCATGCCGCCCAGCTTCTAGGTCCCGGCTTAGGGTGGACATTCGGTAAATGAAGCTGTCGTGGGTGGAGCCGGGATAGTTGGCATATACTGAGGTGATGATTCCCTTGGCATTACATGCTACCTGCACGTTGATGGAATGCCAGTGCTTGCGGTTCCTATAGATGTGCTCAGATGCCCTGGGGGGACGTAGAGCCACATGGGTGCAGTCGATGGCACCTAGCACTTTGGGGAATCGTGCCACACCGTAAAAATCCAGGGCGGCAGCATGCCTTTCTGCAGGTGTTCTGGGCAGGTATATGTGCCTGCGGACTGATGGGCGTGCAGTCATGATGTTCAAGACCTGGTGTAGGCAGCGTGACTGGGTGGCCTGTGACACCCCACCCACTATGGCACTTGTCCGCTGAAATGATCCAGTGGCTAAGAAGTGCAGTACATTGAGGACCTTCTCCAGGGGGCTGAGTGCTTGGGAGCACAGGGTGGGTGATGTGAGGTCATCCTCCCACTCAGTCACCAGGTCCAGTATGATGTGTGGTGGAAACCTGTACCTCCCATACACCTAGTGATCAGGCATCCCGAAAAGGCTGGTTCTGGGTGTGAATATTCTGGCCCTGACTATCCTCCTCCTCCTCCTTTGGTAGCCCACTGCCACTGCTGCTAGGAACGGTATGTTCATCCTGGCGTCTGAGCTTGTTATTGTTAAAGTCCGCAATTTATGCTTAGCGCGTGTTCTAGGCGAGCGTGTGACCCGCGCAGCCCTGGAATCCTGTTGCCAGTCCAATAGCGTGTGGAAATTCACACGCACCACGGGATACAGCGTGTGACCCGCGCAGCCCTGGAATCCTGTTGCCAGTCCAATAGCGTGTGGAAATTCACACGCACCACGGGATACAGCGTGTGACCCGCGCAGCCCTGGAATCCTGTTCCCAGTCCAATAGCGTGTGGAAATTCACACGCACCACGGGATACAGGTTCGCTGACGTACTTGCGTGTGTAAGTGGCCGCGCACCCATTAAATACACGTACATAGGCCAATCGCGTGTACGCGCACTTTTGTCCAATTACACGCGATGACACTCTGACGTGCAGTATCTCCACGTGTGCCCCGTCATCACGTCCTGAGTGGGGAACACCCGTGCGGGTCACGTCACAGACGCGCTTACGCGCTGAGGGACTCTGGTCCAATAGAATCGCGTATGCGTGCTGACGCGCTTACGCGCTAAGGGCCTTTCCTCGGATTTCACGCTGACGTGCAGGATTTTCACGTGCCAAATCACTCCGTATCAAGCTGGCCACGCGAAAACACACGGAAGCCCACGCTCCTGCCCAGAAGGCCGAGTTACTGCCCCCCAGTGCCCTGAGCAGCCTCCCACGTGCCATCTGCTGCTGCCTGCCTGCCTGCCTGCTGCCACCGTGCCCTGCCATTTGGTGCCTGCACATCAGCCATCTGCAGGGGTCCAGTTGCTGTGTCCACCCCTGCTGGAACTGAAGACTCCCGACTGGTATTACATCGCTCCACAGCCCAGCCCCAGGACCCAGTTGCCCACCCACACCTGCCTCTGGGGTTGCCATGTCGGGCACTTCCACATCTGGCACCAGTGGCAACCCCAGGCCAGAGGGGCAGAGGGGCACCAGCTTCACTGTCACCGAAGTTGGTGTCCTGGTGGAGCATGTCCTGGGGCAGTATGATGCCCTCTTTGGATCGTCCCGCGCCAGCAAGGAAGGACGGCAGAGGATCTGGGCCGACTGTGTGGTTGCCATCAACGCGGAGGGGGTGGCAACCCGCGACGTCCTGAAGATCAAGAAGCGCTGGGAGGACTTGAGGTCCAGGACCCTTGTGAAGGCCCGGCGCCTCGTGGAGGGGGGCCGGGGCCGCATGAGTACCATCCAGATGAGGGTCCTGGAACGCGTACGCCCAGCGCTCCACGCCCAGATCCTTGAGAGGGAGGCCCGTCTGGAGTTGAGCGGTAAGTGTCCATGCATTACTGTGTGAGACAGGGCATGTTGCGGTGTGCTGGTTCTATGATACTTGCCTGTATGTGTGCCATAGCCCATGTATGCATGTATGTGTGCAGGGACATCATGGTAATGCATGTGCGACCAGTGATGTGTGATGCACATGGTTGTTGCATGTGTTGATATGCCGCATGGGGAGCCCTAATCAGATTATGAACATGAGAGCATGCCAGTATCTGTACCTGAACATGGGTGGGGGTGAGGGATGGGTGCTGATGCCAGGTACATATATGGTAGCCATGTCTGTGTGCCTGACCTGCGTGTCTGTGACTTGTGCATGCCATGGATGCATGACACATGTGTGTGACAATGCAGAGATTCAGTAAAGCAGCAAAATTACCCTTGTATCCGCTGTGTTTGGTGTGTTTGGGGCCAGATGGATGTGACTGAGGTGATGTGTGTGCATGTGATGGGCATGAGGCATGATGCATGTGAGTTACATATCATTGAATGTTTCAAGAGTCCATTGGACATGCATGGAAATGTCCATGGCATGCACCATGCCTGTTACTGTGTGTGTTTTGCCTGGACTGGCCCATGTGTTGTGGAGGGACATGATGGAAGTGTACTTTGACAGTGGTGCTCATCTGCTATTGCTTCCTGTCTAGGGGACCATTGTACAGTGCCCTGATGCTTGTGTTCTTTGTCTCCCTCTACGCAGCGGCTAGTGAAGAAGAGGGCGGAGACGGCGCTGTGGAGCAAGGCGGCGGGGATGCCCCCACGGCTGCAGCGGAAGGGGTGGGTGAGCCCCCACAGGGGCCTGCTACGGTGGGAGACGGTGAGGAGCCATCCAGGTTGGTGGTTTGCACAGAGGAGGAGGAGGCCGCCACTGGGGCACACATGGGGCCTGGTGGGGGCATCCCTGCTGGTGCAAGTGGTGCAGTCCAGGGCCAGGGGCAGGAGGCAGCACAGGTCACCGTGGAGGGGCCTGTGCATGTCGCTGTCCCTGACCCTGTGAGTGCACCACCATGCACCAGCAGGGATGCCCCGTCCCAGGCCTGTCCGCAGGTAGAGGGGATGTCCATGTCACCTGACTCCCCTCCACCTGCGGACGTGGGAACCCCTGGCCGTGCGGAGAAGGTCCTGATTGGGGTCGCGTTGCGCACGGCTGCGATTCGTGATGCCGTGCGTGCTTCCCGGGAGGAGCACGCACGTCATCACGAAGTGCACCGTGCCGACGTGGCCCAATTGGGATCGGCCATGTTCGGGGGTTTCCTGCATGTGTTGGCCAATGTGGCGGCCCTCTCCTCCTCTGTGCAGGCTATCCACCAGTCGTTCTCCTTGCCGTCTTCCAGCCCAGATGCCACCAGGGCCCCCTGTGGACCTGCCCCGACCAATGCAGCCAGCTCGGTGGGGATCCCATCCCTGCCACAGTCGGGAGTCAGAGATCCAGCAGGGGTGGACACCAGAGCAACTGGACCCCAGCAGATGGAGGATGTGACGGCATCATCGGGCAGGGCACGTGCACGACGGCGTCGGTGGTTTCCATCAGCCTGGATGCCGTCGTGCTGGCACAGGCAGTTGCGTCGGAGGCAGCAGCAGGCTCAACGTGGGAGGCATCATGGCTCGGGGCCATCAACATCAGGGGTGCAGGCATCGGCCGGAGGGCAGGAGAACCCTGGAATGGGAGTGGCTTCCGTGTGGGAGAGGTTGTGCCAGCGGATAGGTGCGGAGCGGCAGCGGGCAGAGGAGGAACGGCTCACGATGGTCAGGGCGGAGGACTCCATGCGGAGGGCGCTGAGGCGGGCTGAGTGCCTCGAGGGTCTTCGCAGGGAGTTTGAGCTTGACACTGCGTTATCCCTGCGGGACCTCGGGGCCAGGGAACATGCCCGCCTCCAAGCCATTGACCAGGAGTTCGAGGATGCCCTGGCCCATGACAACAACCAGTGAGCCGTCCGAATAGCCCGCTGCCTTTGTATATAGTTGTATAGTTAGGGTTAGGTTTCCTTTGTTTTTTTGAATTTTATTTGGGTTGCGATTGGACAATGCACCACTTTTTTGTATATAGTTCCCTTTTTAGTTAGTAGTCAGTTAGGTTTAATTTGGTAGGGCTCATGGACCCAGGATTATCTTCTTGATTGGCTTATTTTAATTTTTCATAATTTTTTCTTGGACATTCATCTTGTTTTGTTTGATTTGCTTTGTGTTTTTTCTTATTTGCTGTTCAATACATATTATTTTTTTAATCTTCAATGTGTCGTATCATCTCATTGCTTTCAGGCATGTCATGTTGGGTGTTTTGTCATTCACTTGCAGCCATTGTGTGTGACAGACATGTGTTAAATTGCATTATTTACATTGGGGGTGTAACATGTAATTGCCTTTGATATGTGGGTGGGTGTGATAGTTGGTTGGGCCTTTTGGCAGGGGAGGATGGGCATTACGGACATGATTGGGGAATGTTGGGACCCAGGTGCAGGGGGGCATGGATTGGACATGGGTGGGGGCCTGCTGGCAGGTGCCCCACAGTGCTGGGGGGTGGGGGTGGTGAGAGACATGAGTTGGACATGGGTGGGGGCCTGCTGGCAGGTGCCCCACAGTGCTGGGGGGTGGGGGTGGTGAGAGACATGAGTTGGACATGGGTGGGGGCCTGCTGGCAGGTGCCCCACAGTGCTGGGGGGTGGGGGTGGTGGGAGACATGAGTGGGGCCCTGGTGGAGGGTGACCCTGGTGGCTGGGGTTTGGGGGTGGTGGGAGACATGAGTTGGACATGGGTGGGGGCCTGCTGGCAGGTGCCCCACAGTGCTGGGGGGTGGGGGTGGTGGGAGACATGAGTGGGGCCCTGGTGGAGGGTGACCCTGGTGGCTGGGGTTTGGGGGTGGTGGGAGACATGAGTTGGACATGGGTGGGGGCCTGCTGGCAGGTGCCCCACAGTGCTGGGGGGTGGGGGTGGTGGGAGACATGAGTGGGGCCCTGGTGGAGGGTGACCCTGGTGGCTGGGGTTTGGGGGTGGTGGGAGACATGAGTTGGACATGGGTGGGGGCCTGCTGGCAGGTGCCCCACAGTGCTGGGGGGTGGGGGTGGTGGGAGACATGAGTGGGGCCCTGGTGGAGGGTGACCCTGGTGGCTGGGGTTTGGGGGTGGTGGGAGACATGAGTTGGACATGGGTGGGGGCCTGCTGGCAGGTGCCCCACAGTGCTGGGGGGTGGGGGTGCAAGGGGACATGTGTTGGTGTTCATTAGTTCAAGGAGACATGTGCCTTTGCTGGGGGGCATGCCCATGTTGGGTGGGCTGCCTGCGGGACATGACCAGGGATGCAGGGTAGTCCCCTGTGGTGTGGGCTGCCTGCAGGGGCCGTGGAGGGTGTACAGGGTACACCTGGGAGGAGCCACACTGTCAAATCACATGTGGAACTTCCCGCGCACCCCTGAAATACACGCGCCCAGGCTATTCGCGTGTGGAACTTCCCGCGCACCCCTCAAATTCACGCGGCCAGGCTATTCGCGTGTGGAACTTCCCGCGCACCCCTGAAATACACGCGCCCAGGCTATTCGCGTGTGGAACTTCCCGCGCACCCCTGAAATACACGCGCCCAGGCTATTCGCGTGTGGAACTTCCCGCGCACCCCTGAAATACACGCGCCCAGGCTATTCGCGTGTGGAACTTCCCGCGAACCCCTGAAATACACGCGCCCAGGCTATTCGCGTGTGGAACTTCCCGCGCACCCCTGAAATACACGCGCCCAGGCTATTCGCGTGTGGAACTTCCCGCGCACCCCTCAAATTCACGCGGCCAGGCTATTCGCGTGTGGAACTTCCCGCGCACCCCTGAAATACACGCGCCCAGGCTATTCGCGTGTGGAACTTCCCGCGCACCCCTGAAATACACGCGCCCAGGCTATTCGCGTGTGGAACTTCCCGCGCACCCCTGAAATACACGCGCCCAGGCTATTCGCGTGTGGAACTTCCCGCGAACCCCTGAAATACACGCGCCCAGGCTATTCGCGTGTGGAACTTCCCGCGAACCCCTGAAATACACACGCCCAGGCTATTCGCGTGTGGAACTTCCCGCGCACCCCTCAAATTCACGCGCACTGGCTATTCGCGTGTGGAACTTCCCGCGCACCCCTGAAATACACGCGCCCAGGCTATTCGCGTGTGGAACTTCCCGCGAACCCCTGTAATACACGTAGCCCGCTCCCCCAGGCCCGATCGCGTGAGGAACTTCCCGCGCACCCCTCAAATTCACGCGCCCAGGCTATTCGCGTGTGAAACTTCACGCGAACCCCTGAAATATACGTAGCACGCTCCCCCAGGCCCGATCGCGTGTGGAACTTCACGCGAACCCCTGTAATACACGAAGCCCGCTCCCCCAGGCCCGATCGCGTGAGGAACTTCACGCGAACCCCTGTAATACACGTAGCCCGCTCCCCCAGGCCCGATCGCGTGAGGAACTTCACGCGAACCCCTGTTATACACGAAGCCCGCTCCCCCAGGCCCGATCGCGTGTGGAACTTCACGCGAACCCCTGTAATACACGTAGCCCGCTCCCCCAGGCCCGATCGCGTGAATAACTTCACGCGAACCCCTGTGATGCACGTACCCTGCAAATCGCGTGTGACACTTCCCGCGCACCCCGGTATACATGCACACGTATTTTTTGTCAGCGGGTGTCCGTGTTTGTGGGTACCCCTTTGCATGTCATTTTTCCTGGAGGGCCACAGTATGGGACATTCATCATGGCAGTATATAGGTGCTATTTGTTGGCGCACCTTTTGGCGCACATTTCTTACAGCCGCAGAGACGCTACCGCCTCCTTTCTTGTGGCGGTCGTGTTTGTGCCTGTGCGCTGGTTTGAGCGTGCGCTTTTTTCCCCTATTCTATTCCATGAATACGTGTTGTAGGCGAGCGTGTGGGCGTTCCGCGCACTTGTGCCCTGTACTTCCCCCGTGACGCCCACGTTTTGGCAAGTTGTTCCCCATTCCGAGTGTTACGCCCGTGTTCCGCCTACTTTTATTGCGTGCGCCGCGCTATGTGCGATTTTCGCTGTGGCCTGTGCGATTTTCGCTGTGACCTGGCGCACGCTGTTAGATGGCCTGTGCGCTAACGTGCGCCGCGCACTTTTTATCGCACATCCGCTGGTTTTCTCGCGCACGGCCTTCCATGAATCGACGTGCGCTGCTTTTCGTGCGATTTTCGCACGTTCACTGCGATTTTCGCTATTCCACTGCGATTCGCACGTTTTTGCCCACTTGCGCCGCGCTAATTATTCCATGAATCGGCCTCTTAGTGTTGTCAGGTGCAACAGATCGAAAACAGAAATCTTTATTTATTTATGTTTTTATTGTGCATTTGTAAGGCGCTTATACATCTAGGATCGGACTGGGCCGTAAAATTGTCTCGGGCACCAATAAAAAAGTGGCCCACAGTTGCAAATGGCAATTCATTCCTTACGTGACACTGTCTGAATAGCAACCAATGGGAAGTTTGTTTGTATAAAGTGTGATGCAATTTGTGCATTTAAAAAATATTTATTCAGCAGCACCTGACAAAACTAATAGCTGCAGAGTGAATTAACTCATCAAACTCATCAAACTGGCCCAAATTGGCCAAAATAATTGCCCACTTTGACCACAAAAACTGGCCCACACCAGCATTCAAGGCACCCACAGAACAATAGGGAGGGAACATGGGAAAGAAATATAACAATGAAAGATAGATGCGGACCTACTAGGACTTGTGGGCATTCAGAACATGCAAGTGCAGAGAGAGAGAAAGGATGAGGAAGTGGGGGAGTTAAGTGCTAGTTGTACCAACGAGGGAAGTGTTAGGGAGTAAGCAGCTAAGTGACTTGGTGGGAGTGGTCAGCTGCCAATAAATAAGTGCAGGCCTGTGGTGGCATAGGCCAGTGGGTGCCAAGGCAAGTGCTTAGGTTTAACAGTTAAACCGAAGGATGTACATAAGGAGCTAAAACTCAGAAATAAATGTCATCAGTTACAGCATATATGGGTTCAATCATGAACTGTCTTGCTTATGGAGATGAAACTCGTCATATTTCATTGATAAAAACGTGTTGGAAGAAATAAATTGTAAGGGATTTCCTGGATCCTAGGTGTTTCTTCTGAAGTCCTATGGCCGTGTGCATGTTTCGCCACACAGTTATGACAGCATGCCATATGCAAGGTGCACTTGCTTGAATGTTTGAAATTGTGGGAACAAACTGAAGGTGAATTCTGCACAAATTAATGCGTTGCCAAACAAGCAGACTTTACACATATGCACGACAATTATAAAATAGTGTCTGTCAGTGGATGAACTCAGGTTGCCTTCTGGCACACGGGGTGAGTTTCTAAATCACTGGCATGCATATAGTGAGTTCAGTTTACTCACTTCCCGGTATCTGTATGGACTGTCTCCTTCAAATTTAGCCGTGTAGATTGGGCCATACCAACTCTCCCCGGCAGGGTGTTCTCGGACAGTGAATTTAATCTGGCCATTGCCCAATCCAGATATAAACAGACAGCTGACAGGAGGTTTGTGTTCCAGTGCTCCTACCTGTGGAATGCTCTCCTTTTAGGATTCCCCAGACTGACCACAGGTTTCGCCTTTTGCAAAGTTGTTAACAATGAGCTGTTCGTCTGATTCTATATTCTACATCCACAGGCTTTTCCGGTGGCATTTCTCTCACCCCTAGATCCAATTTATGACGTGATGCGTTGCATTATAAGTTTACAAATCAAATCAACCGAATTTGCTTTGCGCAATCCCCAAAGCACACACAGCTGGAAGGGAAATTGGCCTCCTCCCAGAAAGCTGCAGGCAGCCTGAAATGTGCTACTGAGACACTGTGCAGCAGCTCCCCAGGATATCTTCCCTTAGGAGCCCATTGGAATTAGGAAGATGGTTTAATATTGTGTAGATGCCTGTTGACGCAGCGGCCTCATCAGTACCAAACATAACCGGTCAGAGAACGTCTGATATTAATCACAAATGCCAAACAGGTGCATCACAGGCTTACTAATCACATTTTTAGGTGTTCTTAATTCTAAAGCAAAACACCTCCAAGAAAATATGTTCTGGTATGAGCAGTATGACGGTAATATCCATATTAGTTTTGAAATTAAGAAATGTGTCATTCACTGATTGGTCCTGTGATAGAGTGCAGTTGGTTGGAAAGCACCCCTCTCTGGGAACTGACACCAGCTGGCATTGGTCCAACCCAGAAGGGCCGTCTATGTTTTACAAAGTGAAAGTTAAATATTCCCACATTATCTGTGTGTGAAGTGGGGACTGCAAGCGTTTGGGATGACACTTGGAGGCTGTACATCAGGGGACGATTAGGGCAAGAGAATAGAATTTCCCATCAGTGTCATGTGTGCCAATGGCGGCTGGGGATGGGAAGGCCTGTGGCAGACTGGGAGCTCAAGGTCAGTGAAGATAATGTCCTTCATTTAGATCACTCTGCAGGCTTTGGCCATTGGCCAGCCAGAAACTCTACCAGAAGCATACCACCCGGGGAATTGCTGCAAAATGGGGAGGTCCCTCCACAACATACACATCCCCTTTGGACCACAGAGTGGGGGCTTGTAAACCAACAATCCCCTGCTAGGATGTGTCTATAAATGTGAGAAAATGCACAGTCAATTGTCTACATGTTAGACTTTAAAGACTCAAAATCTCCTTTCCTAAGATAAAATATAAGAGAATCAATAAGAGGGTAATATCCTTTTTTTTCCTCGACATCCCTGCAGAGAAGAAGACTCACGTGTGGGGAGAAACAAGGGGTTTGCCTACTACTGAGCACCTGAGGCCCATGACACCCAGATATCGAGTGGGAGACAAAATGACTACACTTTCCTCGAAATATGGCCGATTCAGAGGGAAGAACAGATGAGAACACAGGTGGGAAATGTTTTGGGAAGAATTTTACGAGAACTCAAGAGGCAAGACGTGTTACTCCGGGCTGCCGCTGGAGCTTGTGATCACCTGAAAGATGCCACGTGAAAATCTTACCGTTGTTCAGTGAAATATATGTGTCAGCCATCTCCTTCCAGCAAGCCACACTAGTGAGTGGTGTGTGAGGTGCAGTGCACTCGACTGAATACTTATTTGTCACTTGAACCAAATACTGAGCTTGCATACATTTCCTGTGTCTGGAGAACTGTGAGAAGAGAACATGGTCATAAAGTCAGAGAAACCACTGCCATATGGCTACAAAAATGTTAAGTAATAATAGGCTACTATCAGTGCTTCTTTGATTAATACAGATAGCTAAGAAAATGGATTAAGGTGAGAGTGACGTATCTTCCATATCTGTCTGGGACAGAAAATGGATTTCATCTGGCGGTTTGGTAGGGAAAGGCCAAGTGAATCATAACGCTAAACAATGAATAATGTGGGACCTCTGTTATTTAAATGCTGGTCTGATAGCATTCCATTCCAAAATGGTAGCTCACTTGCTGAAGATATGTACGTGGCACATATCAAGAGATTCGTTTCACTCTTGAAATGGTCATCCACTGTTTTCATTTTTACTTTTCAGTCTCGAATTTGAAAGCACAAACCTCAGAACGCGAGAAAAAAAAGATTAGGAGTGCAAGAGTGCCTCCTGGGTGCCATGGGCACCACTTGACATTGTAAGTGTTATTATTAAAATTAGTAACATTAGTATTATATTTATTGAGTGCTGACCTAGTTTTGGAAAGCAACTGAGAGCTTTACAAATCATAGAAGGAAGGCCATGGTGAGGGAAGCAGAGATGAAAGGGAGCGCAGAGCTAACATCAAGAGAGGGGAAGGGGGAACATTGGCACAAGGGATCTACAAGCAACCAGGGACAGAAACAGGTGGGAACAGATCACCCAGTCAGGTGGGGAGAGGAGGATGCCTGGTGTTAGGGAAGAGCCATTGCTCAAAGGGGATGGTATTGAGGTCCTTCCCAAAATGTAGAAGCGAGGGTATGAGTTTGGTGATGACAGGGTAGAGGTTCCAGAGTCTTGGAGGAGTAGGCAGAGAAGGTCTGTCTTCTGGTTCTTTCCTTCCTGTCCCAACGGGATTCAAGTCTGCACATGCCCTTAGTTCTGGTGGATTGTAGGCCTCCGGAGATGGTGGGTTTCTCAGCGAGGTAGCTTTGAGTCTCCTGGGTGACAGTCTTGTAGATGATGCAGGAGGATCTGAAGATGATATGGGCTTGCATCGGGAGTCCTTGCAGTTCAGTGCGGGTCAGGGTGATGTGGTTGAATTTGCTGAGTCCTTTATGGCCATCATCAAAGATTGTAAGGGCATCATCAATCACCTTGATGGTACACGTTTCTGTGCTGCATCTGGGGTTGAAGCCAGATTGGTAGGTTTTAAGGTGGATGTTGAAGGCTTCGCGTGGATACTGCTTTCTCAAGGATCTTACTTAGGAAGGGAATATTGATGATGGGTAGATAGTTGCTGAGGTCGTCAGGGTCCAGCGTTGGTTTCTTGAGAAGTGAGAGGATTTGTCCAGTCATGTGGGTGGTGGGGAAGGTACCTTGAGTCAGAGAGCTGTTGATGATTTTCAGGTAAGGGAGATGTGCTTCACTCTGAAGGCTGCTGAATACAGAGGTTTTGAGGATGTCCTCCATGTACGATGTGACCCTACGTGGTTGGGAGCGAGGTCTTCCATAGTGAGTGGCTTGAAAGTTGTCCAGGTAGTTGTGGTTTTGCAAGATAGGTTGTGTAGCTTGCCCTCAGTTGTGGCACTGGTGTCTATGTGTTGGCAGATCATACTAATCTTGTTGGTGAAGAAAATGTTCATGGCAGTAGATTTTTTGGTGGAGTGCGGAAGGAGTGTGTCAGGCAGAGGGTTGATGAAATGCTTAATGGTATTGAAGAGTGCTCTACATTCATCATAGGAGTTGGCTATGGTGTTTTTGTAATAGTTGGCCTCGGCAGTGGTGGTCACATGTCTGCATGTAGCAGAGAGTTCCTTGAGCAGGGTGAGGTTGGATGTGCTGCTGAATTTTCGCCGTCTTTTCTTTTTTTCTGACTTTTTTGGTTGCCATTGAGTTCATATGTGTGCCAGGGTGCACAAGGTATAGGCTTGAGGGTGAGAATTGTCACTGGGGCATGCAGTTGAGGAAGGTTGTGAGTGTTATGCTGTCATAGACCTGGTTTGTCTGGAGTAGATCGACCTACCTGAGGTGAAGGAAGGCAAGGTAGTCTGTCAGATTCTCCACTAGGAAGTTCATTAAGGATCTGAAGACTTTTTTGTTTGGTTTCCAATGGGTCTGCTTTACTAAGGTGGTGTGATTAATGTCAAAGGGATTGGCAGATGGTCCAACCAGTAATTCTAGGCTGCTGCCCATTTGTAAAGTATAAACATTTTAAATGTTTATCATTCTGCTATTGGCATACTCAATGCCATTTATTATGCTCTGTGATCAGATAAATGAAATGCTCAGGTGGCAGCTCCCTGTGGAATTCACTCACCGAAAGCCATTACAAACTCCAAATTAACCTTCCACTCCACCACTGTAACTGATACAACACCCCCCTCATCCACAACACTGAAACATTCCATGCCACATACCTTTGACCATAACCTCAAAGCAGATGACCTGACTGGGTCACTTTAGACCTCCGCTGAGTCTCACTGCACACTGAAGGCCTAATTAATGGAACGTTTAGAGCGGAGCAAAATGACTTTGCACTGCCAATAACCACGTTCCACTGGGCCTCGGTGCAAAATGTATTTTTATGGAGCAAAGTCTCTTTGCACCACGCTTAATGGGCCTAGTTCACAGTAAAAGCGCTTTGCACCGCTCTGTGAATTAGGCCCGGTGGAACATGTTTATTGGCAGTGCAAAGTCACTTTGCTCTGCTCTAAACATTGCATGAATTAGGCCCCGAGTCTCCAAAAACCGAACTGCAATCCAACCCCTTTCTTAAAGGTTGCTAAGCTTCAGGAAACTATGAAAAAGGCAGACGTCATGGTATAAACGACCCAAGTAGTGCACAGCACATGACAAAGTATTGTTGTAATAGTATGGCTGGGAGTTACACGGGGCTTTCCCTGATGAATTTCCATGCAACGTGGTTTTTACATTAAATGAATGGAAAGAAACATGTTGGATGTTTGATGAAGAATAAATGGTTTGAGAGTAATAGCGTTTGAAAGAGAGTAGTATGGAGTGAAATATACACATTGTTTTATGTAATTGCTATTTATGAAAGTAGCCCCGTCGGTGGACACCACCATACTGTAGTTTCTATGCTGTTTGTTTAAGTAATTATAAAAATGAGATTTGATGTTTTGTAATTGAAAAACTTTTATCGTGTATAAATATAAATGAAATATTTGTATTTTTTTTACATATAACGTCTTGGTATTTGCTAAAAAAAAAAAGATATATTGCCTCCTGTGTAGGTGAGTAAGAGTGTCCTAAGCCAGTATAGTAACTGGCTCATGAATGACATGTAACCATTGGTATTCTTGTGGTTTAGAGTTTTCGTTTTTTTGGGGTGAGTTCCCATGGTTATAAAATTACCCCTGGGCTCTCTTTTTTATTGTGCAATAAACGACCCAATAAAATTTACACAGTATTAGTATGTCTGTTTTTTCCCTGTTTTTTTAATAGCCCACTTTGCATTTTTCCTTTTTTATACCTCACACAAACAAACCACAAAATATAAATTCGACAGTATCCCCATCAGTATTACTGCATGGCAGGCATGAATGCCTCAGATCATGCTTTTTGATTAATCTGTGTGACAGCATCCGCCATTATCGCTTTTTATGTACGTTTTTTTTTAGTGATCATGTCTGTACAAGCTGCTTTGCTGTATTTCATCTGAAACAATAGCGTTTAGTCCAGACGTAGGCAACGTGCGGCCAGGCAGATGTTTTAGCCTGTGACTCCCATAAGCACTACCATAGACTGTACCAGCTAAGGCTGATGGGAGTTGTAGGCCAAAACATTTGGAGACCTGCAGGTTGCCCACCAATGGTTTGGCCGTAACTCACAGTTTTACGTTTGCGGCTTGACTTTGCTCTTTCTATTTTGCAGCCTGCTGCATTGATTACCACGGAGCCTTTAAGGTCAAGATATATTGGATTGTTGGTTGAAAGAACTAATGAGATCTGACCCAAGTTGAATCACTGTGATTTACTGAAAGGGTGTGATTCCGGTTTAGCTGATGTAGGGACTGCAACGACGCACGTGCATCCGCTCACATTGCACAGAAGACAGACATCTTTTCTAAGCTGCGTCATGAGCACTTGGTGAGTGAGGAGCACTCGCATTTAGCAGAGCAGGCTTTTCAGGATAATTATTGATCTCATCTCACTCTTTTAAATCACTGTAAACTATGTTCAGATCAGTTAATGCGAGACAGTCTTTCGAGTTAATTATTTTTGTGGTTTTATTGCTGGCAGATATTAAAAGCCCTTTCTTGAGAAGGGATTTATTTCGCGTCAGCGAGGCATACACATGGGGCCCCCTTTTAACGCCAGCCATTATTCTCGGTCTGAAGTCGATTCCTATCACGTGTGCTTTTCATTTTCATTATATGGCGAAACGCTGGCTTTTATTCTATTAGTCCTAGAAGGCCATCTGCACCTGGCAACTCTGCAATGCTAGCTTCATTCCAAGAAGCATATCTGTTGATTGAATCGGCGGTTATGGCCGGCAAACGAAATCACTCTTGATGCAACATGTTAGGCAGAGTCCACTCTACCCAGGAGAGCATTTGTGTCACTCTGCCTGCTGCATCATGTTAAGCAGAGTACACACCATCCAGGAGTGGATCTGAATCATCCTGCCTGCTGCATCATGTTAGGCAGAGTACAATATATCTAGGAGGGCATTTGAGACACTCTGCCTGCTGCATCATGTTAGGCAGAGTCCACTCTACCCAGGAGTGGATCTGAATCACCCTTCCTACTGCATCATGTTAGGCAGAGTACAATCTATCCGGGAGGTCATTTGAGACACTCTGCCTTCAGCATCATGTTAGGCAGAGTACACTCTACCCAGGAGTGGATCTGAATCACTGTGCCAGCCTCATCATGTTAGGCAGAGTCCACTCTACCCAGGAGAGCATTTGTGTCACTCTGCCTGCTGCATCATGTTAAGCAGAGTACGCACCATCCAGGAGTGGATCTGAATCATCCTGCCTGCTGCATCATGTTAGGCAGAGTCCACTCTACCCAGGAGTGGATCTGAATCACCCATCCTACTGCATCATGTTAGGCAGAGTACAATCTATCCGGGAGGTCATTTGAGACACTCTGCCTTCAGCATCATGTTAGGCAGAGTACACTCTACCCAGGAGTGGATCTGAATCACTGTGCCAGCCTCATCATGTTAGGCAGAGTCCACTCTACCCAGGAGAGCATTTGTGTCACTCTGCCTGCTGCATCATGTTAAGCAGAGTACGCACCATCCAGGAGTGGATCTGAATCATCCTGCCTGCTGCATCATGTTAGGCAGAGTCCACTCTACCCAGGAGTGGATCTGAATCACCCTTCCTACTGCATCATGTTAGGCAGAGTACAATCTATCCGGGAGGTCATTTGAGACACTCTGCCTTCAGCATCATGTTAGGCAGAGTACACTCTACCCAGGAGTGGATCTGAATCACTGTGTCAGCCTCATCATGTTAGGCAGAGTACAATCTATCCGGGAGGGCATTTGAGTCACTCTGCCTGCTGCATCATGTTAGGCAGAGTACACTCTACCCAGGAGTGGATCTGAATCACTGTGTCAGCCTCATCATGTTAGGCAGAGTACAATCTATCCGGGAGGGCATTTGAGTCACTCTGCCTGCTGCATCATGTTAGGCAGAGTACACTCTACCCAGGAGTGGATCTGAATCACTGTGTCAGCCTCATCATGTTAGGCAGAGTACAATCTATCCAGGAGGTCATTTGAGACACTCTGCCTTCAGCATCATGTTAGGCAGAGTACACTCTACCCAGGAGTGGATCTGAATCACTGTGTCAGCCTCATCATGTTAGGCAGAGTACAATCTATCCGGGAGGGAATTTGAGTGACTCTGCCTGCTGCATCATGTTGGGCAATGTACACTCTACTCAGGAGTGGATCTGAATCACCCTACCTGCTGCATCATGTTAGGCAGAGTACAATCTACCCAGAAGTGGGTCTGAGTAATTTTGCCTGCTACATCATGGCATGCACACTACATGCTGCATTATGATAGGCAGAATCCACTCTACCCGTAGAACATTTTCATCACTCTGCCTGCTACATCATGTTAGGCAGAGTACACTCTACCCAGGAGGGCAGTTGACTCACTATTCCTACTGCATCATGTACGGTATAGTACAATCTACCCAGGAGTGGATCTGAATCACCCTGTTTGCTGCATCATGTTAGGCAGAGTACAGTCTATTCGGGTGGGCATTTGAGTCACTCTGCCTGCTACATCATGTTAGGCAGAATGCACTCTATCCACGAGTGAATCTGAATCACCCTGCCTGCTGCATCATATCACACAGAGTACACTCTACCCAGCAGTGGGTCTGAGTCATTTTGCCTGCTGCATCATGTCATGCAGAGTACATGCTACATCATGTTAGGCAGAGTACACTCTACCCAGGAGGGCGTTTGAGTCACTCTGCCTGCTGCATCATGATAGGCAGAGTCCACTCTACCCAGAAGTGGCTCTGATTCACTCTTCGTGCTGGTTCATGTTGGGCAGAGTACCAACACAGTCGGGAGAACAGCATTGTTGAGGATACGGAGGAACAGCTGGCCAATAGATGAAGTGGCTGCAACAGGTCGGCTGCTTGGAGAGCCTGGGAGACCATGTGCAACCCCCCTGACCTGTTGTGAGTCCTGCCACTCCCACCTGCCTTCATTAACGGCAGAAAAGGGCACAGCTGTTTGGAGTTGTTTGGCGCTGGATCAGCAGGATTACCAAGAAGACTATTCCAGGGAATCTCTGCTTGCAGCAATCTGGGGTGCTGACCAACCTCGACAACGGTAAGCCGTTCTCCATGTTCTCCCATCCATCCCACCTCTAACGAGTTCTGCGTCGCATATACTTGCCACTATTAAGACTGCCTTGCCTAGTACCTATATCAAACCTTAGCGATCTGTTGATCTCGAGTGTGTAAAAATATTTTTTATGAAATTGTTGTAAACCCAATGTTAATAGTACAATTTTATACCACTCACGGGACCATATTTCTTTAGCACTATTTCCTTTCTTATATGCCAAATTCTCTTTTATTAGGATCTATAAGAAATGCTGCTATCACGCATTATTGTGTATGTACCACCCGATACCTGGGAGAACTACATCTTTTGCATACTTGTGTGTCTCCGGCTGCAGTGCAGAAGCACACGCTGTACTCTGGTTCTCTGTTGCTTTGCCACCAATCTGCACATTAACTGGCGATCAATAATCTATGACCAAGGGAGGCAAGGGAGATGGACTAAGCCGGCCTCTTGTGCTGATCGGGCGTTCCCACCAATGTTGGTACAGCTTATATCATTATCTACTCATTGCTGTCCCTCTACTTGGATGGAATCCTTGTTGAATCTTGTTGTGCTTTTTCCGTGTTTGTCCCAGGCCACAGGATGGGGCAGGGGAGAATGGGCTATGGCAGCCCCTCAAGCCAAGCTGGCTTTATCCCATAACCATTTTTTAACCAAATCCATGTTGATTGTATGAAATTGTGACATCTATTTATATATATGTTGATATACGATTGTGCCCATCAGATAGTTCTCACTTCCCACTGAAGTGATATTATAGGGACTTAGAAAGAACTTATATAAGGAGACAATACAGATTTCCCTATTGCAAGGAGCTAAAAGAACAGCACCATTAATAGCTCTTATAACAGAAGTTAATACACTTATTATTAAAATTGAGGATTTCTTAGGGGCTAGTAATCACCAGGAAGAGCTTGCCAAGAGACAATCTTCTGGAACACAACATAAGGAAAGGGGGTGGTAACGATCTGATTAATTAGAACCCCAAAAATGGGGAACTGCTTCAAACTAAATTACCCTTCCCTAAGGCAAAATAACCAGTGCCACAGAACACCAAAAATAAATTCTTTGATTGTGATCCTATAGTTAACCCTCAGGCGGAAACCCAAACGGGGTTGGGGATAATAATTATACCTTGCCCATGGAAATACACCCAAATGCAGGACAGATTGTTGTAGAGATTCTTATTAATACCCCTTCCCAAATGGGCCCGAATTCCCCAAAGGAAAACAACAACCCCAAGCTCTATCCCTCTATAATTAATGAAGATATTCCATTGGTCAACCAATTTTTACTCTTAGCTGAGGAGGAGATACCCACGACCTCTAATCCCCCCAGTAATCCAACTCATTGTAAGCCTGTTGACTACACAGGCAAACATATGGGGGCAAGAAGCAAAGGCTGGAAACATTTCACCACAAATAAGTGAACCCCTAATTCATTCAGCATGATACCGACCAAATGTACTCCACCTTCATGTCCCAAATGCCATTCCTTGGGTCAGGAATGTATATCCTTGCAAAACCTCACTCCTGCAGAGATAACTGATCTAGCATTGTGCACGCGAGCCACCTTGCAAAGGTTATCACTGATGTGGTGCCTCAGTCTTTGGCACAGACTCTCATGACAGTAAAATAACCAGCAAACACAATCAATAAACTAGGATTTCTACACTGTACATGCATCCTTACCTCAGTGACTCTCAGAGATGAACATGTGTTGGCTGTTGTGATCAACGGTATCAAAGCAACATCTTTTCAGGCAAACCAAAACAGATCCTGGTTGCACCCTTCTCTGATCCTCATGCTCACAGTTGTAAGGCATACTCTGCCTCACCCAAAGGATGCCAGCTGAGGGTCCCCTATATCAAGCAGACACTCAAAGAGGGTGCTCACACCCACATTCTGAAAATAATGTCGATGCACGTCGAATCCCACCCACAATGAATCATGTCCATAATTACACCAATACCACCTAAACCCTGGCTGCCCCACAAAAAGAATCTGATGACAAAGTTGAATAACAGATTTTGACGGAGATAATATGATAGGTTATTTATAACACACTTAATACCCAGAGGTTTCTAAGCGCAGACCTGGGGATCGAACCTGTGTTGCTTCATGTCGTCTTGCTTCTAAAGCGAGCATGTTGCCCGTAAACTATCCTCCCGAGATAAGGCTCAGATATTGGGAGAATGCTAGACAAGGAGCTCAGACGCAACTGGCAGAGTTGCCTGTGAAGCCCATATGAGAAGTTAAGTTACCTCAAGGTGATTCACACATTGCAAATAACTTATTAAATCAGTCAAGTCCCAAAAGAAACCAACAGTTTGTAATATCTTCTGAATGTTTCTTCAACTTCTCTTGAGGTTTTCAATTGTCTGCTTTTTTAGACTAGGCATGAGAGAGCCCAACCCTCCATTTGGGACATTCTTGTAAAATTGCAATTCCTTGCTACCCTACTTCTTTGGACCCATGGTACTCTAACCCTCTAAACAAAGATGATACTTCCCCAAACACTCACTGAATCCTAAAAGACTAAAGTGCCCAGCAATCTTGGCAAGCCACTCTAGGTATCAATGTTCAGGTTCTGTATTGCCACCCAAGCTCCAGATAATGTAGAACTGATTAATGCACATTGTCAAAGTGTCCCCAAGAGAGTTCAAGAAGTCCCTAATTATCCTGCTACTAAAAATGTATAGCAAAGGTCGGTGAGTTCAATAACTACACACACCCATCTCTAAAACACCCTTTCTCATGGAAGATCAGGGAATTTGTAGTGACACACCAACCACAGACACATGTGGAAGTGAATAATATCCCATGCCACCATAAAACTGGGTTAAAGCACTCAAAGGAACATTGCCCACAATAGCGGATATATATATGAAGGGACCTGCTCTTGTCAAATGACTCACATGATATTGAAGTTCAGATCCTCATTGACATTTCGAGGGTAATTCATAGAATTCAGCGCACAAGTGGCGCACGCGGCTGGCACACAGTGTGCGTGTGCGAATTTCTGCGCCAGCCGCGTGCGCTAAAATCCATTTCCGCGCACAGCGTATTCATGGATTTTAGTTTCCAAAACCAGCCGTGGTGCAGAGTGGCGCAGCGACCCTGCAGCAGCGCCAGTTACGCCCCCAACCCCTCCCCGTGCGCCATGCACAGCGCACAAATCCCGTACATGGCGCAGAGGCCCCCAACCACGAAAACGCCTGTAAAACTCCCCACGCACCCCTCCGAATAAACGTACCCCGCTGCACGGGGAGTGTCACACGCGATTTGAGCAAGGTACGTGTATAACAGTGGGTCGCGGGAAGTTTCACACGTGATTGGAGCGGGGTACGTGTATTTCAGGGGTGCACGGGAAGTTTCACATGCGAAATGCCCTGTGCGAGTGGGGTACGTGTATTCCTGGGGTGCACGGGAAGTTTCACACATGATAGGCCCTGTGCGAGTGGGGTACGTGTATTCCTGGGGTGCGCGGGAAGTTTCACACGCGATTGGAGTGGGGTACTTGTATTTCGGGGGTGTGCAGGAAGTTTCACACGCAAAATGCCCTGTGCGAGTGGGGTACGTGTATTCCTGTGGTGCGCGGGAAGTATCACATGTGAAATGCCCTGTGCGAGTGGGGTACGTGTATTCCTGGGGTGCGCAGGAAGTTTCACATGCGATTGGAGTGTAGAATGTGTATTTCGGGGGTGCGCGGGAAGTTTCACACGCGATAGGCCCTGTGCGAGTGGGGTATGTGTATTCCTGGGGTGCGCGGGAAGTTTCACATGCGATTGGAGAGGGGAATGTGTATTTCGGGAGTGCGCAGGAAGTTTCACACGCGATAGGCCCTGTGCGAGTGGGGTACGTGTATTTCGGGGGTGTGCGGGAAGTTTCACACACGAAATGCCCTGTGCCTTAAGTGGGGGAGGCGATCCATATAATTAATCTATACTGGAACCATTACCGAACTGGAACACACTCGTTCATCGACCAGGTGACATCAATAATCGACAATTTATTGGAGTCAAACAAAGGGGGCTGCTTGTTAGTTTGTGGCGACTTAAATGTTGATATCTGCAAGCCACAGAATGCAACTAAGAGACAACTCGCGAATACCTGGTTAGAAGAACTCAATGTAAGAGGTCTATCAATGCTAAACGGATGTACACAAGGTGACATACCAGCTCAGCCTACGTGGCGGCGTGAATGTCAATTTTCGACCATTGACTATATTTTCGCTTCAGATATCATGCAGGCGCGGGCAAAATCCTTGAAAATCCGTACCATGAGCAACAGTGACCAAGATTTGTTGGAATTAACATTCCAAGACTCAAAAGAGGAACAAAATCAAAAATGGAGATCAAAGGTTCTGGTGGAATCAAATCGTCTCTGGGTGAGATTGGATGAAAGTGACGTGGCCAACATATGCGCCCAATTTAGATCAACTTCTGAAGAGATTGAATACGTGTCCATTCTGTCCCAATTCAAAGCTAAATACATCGGGATGAAAAACTGCTCTTTCCAGAAGAAACATCGCTTCGACCTGTTGGTGATGCAGCGCAAAAGACTGATGAGGGCGGAAATACGGAAAAACAAGCAAGGGTCAGTCCACGATATAACAGCAAAAAATCGGATAACTAAACAATCCTATAAAAACTGGATAAAAAGTCACAAATGTATATTACTTCAGCAAGACGCGGAGGCAATGTTGAAGATCCTAATTACTAAGAACAGTAGAGAGTTCTGGCGATCTATTAATCAAATGGAAGCACCGCAAGAAGCTTTGCAATCATGCCTGATATCTGAATCTGAGTGGGTGCAGCATTTTTCTGCTTTATACCACAAACATCTAGTTCCTACTATTTCAAGCCATAATTCAGTACCATGGGATCTATACTTTGCGAAGGATGTGATCCGAGAGGTTATCATGAGAGCTAAAAATTCCAGAGCAC
This sequence comes from Ambystoma mexicanum, assembly GCF_040938575.1. NCBI lineage: Eukaryota > Metazoa > Chordata > Amphibia > Caudata > Ambystomatidae > Ambystoma > Ambystoma mexicanum. The sequence continues at coordinate 202,441,097 of NC_090937.1, read as the reverse complement.
CAGGCCCTGATGGCCTGTCGAATTTCATGATTAAACAGTGCCCTGATCTCTGGACTGATTTTTGTTTCGACCTTTTTGGAAGAATTAATACACAAAAACAAGTACCAAATTCATGGAAAATTGGGATTATAGTCCCCATATTCAAAAAAGGAGACAGATCATCACCAAAAAACTACCGACCTGTGGCGCTGCTGGATGTCCTGGGCAAGATTTATGCATCGTTGCTGAAAACCAAATTGCTCAAATGGGCTACAACAGTAAAGAGAGTTGACGAAAGACAAGCGGGATTCGTAAAACTGGTCGGATGCTCATTGAACCTGCTGGTCCTAAACCTACTGAAGATGGAAGCCCTCCGACTAAACACGAAGGTGTACCTGGCTTTCGTCGATTTCTCTAGCGCTTTCGACATGATTGATCGCGAGAAGCTTTGGCAGAAACTGGAGGTGTGGGGTTGTCCAGTGGGTCTCTTAGCGGCGATTAAAGAGCTTCACACAGATACCTCCATTACAATTCGCCTAGATCAATCAGGCTCCTTGTCGGCACTAATCAAGACTCATAGGGGTGTAAAACAGGGATGTCCGTTGGCAGCAGCACTTTTTAGTCTCTTCATCCCTGATATCGGTGAGGCTATCCATTCCGTGAGAGCGTTTCCACCTAAGCTCAATGCTTCACGGATAAGTTGGCTGCTGTATGCCGACGATTTAGTAATTTTAGACTTAACCCCGATTGGCCTTCAACGGAAACTAGACGCAGTACAAAGTTATGTAAGCTCGAACAACCTCAAGATCAACGCAGCAAAGACGGAAATACTGGTGTTTGGGAACTTAAGAACGACTCAACCTGCAAATGCGAAAAAGTACGTGTGGAAACTAGATCAAGTACCGCTAAAGGTTTCAAAAAGTGTGAAGTATCTAGATATGATACTAAATTCTAGTATCTGTGATGAGTCCTGGGTAGTAGAATCCAAGAGGAAATGTGGACAGCTAGCTTGTCAGGGTATTGTGATACACAGAAAATTTGGACGTTTCTCGTTGCACCCCCTGCGTAACTTTTATGAACAGAAAGCGGTACCTATTCTGATTTACAGTGCGGAAAATGCGTTTGGATGTTCGTCAAAGCATTGGGCATCCTTGGAGCACATGTTCTGGATGAAAGCGTTAAGTTTACCGATTGGGATATCGACTGCTTGTATGAGATACGAACTTGCGTTAATATCACTGCATGCTCGAGTCAGCTGGAATCAGCTAACCTTGTTTCGGAAATCCAGAATAGAGGAAGGAATCTTGCAATTCAAGATATTACATCAGGCTTCAGCAAAAGGGTGCGACATTCTATCTCAGTGGGTGAAACGTTGCGAAGATCTGTTGGCACTATACAACATCAGCATCGAAATGCTTCTAGCAAATCCAACCGCAGCAAAGGAGAAGCTCTGGCGTGCCGACTGGATTGCCACATGTAGTGAGCAAAAGAATGCTAGCGCCATGAAAGACTCTCCGGTCGAAGCAAGAGCCTTCAATGTCCCGCAAAAGTACTTGAATTGCTTTCCAAACTCGAAAGCAAGAAGACTGTATATGTTATTCCGGTTAAATGCCTTCAAAACAAAGGAGAGGACCAGTCATTGGCCATGTAATGTTGGTGCTAATTCCACCTGTCGCCTTTGTGAAAAAGATGTGGAGTCACTTAAGCATCTTGTGCTTTTCTGTCCAGCACTAAAAGACATAAGATCAATTCACATGAGCCGGTGGTACAACGTCCATCAGTCCATATGTGCGGAGGAATCATGGCAGATGATGTGTAATGGTCTGGATATGAAATTAATATTGCCCCTGACTTCCTTCTTGGCTGTAATTGCAGAGAGACTAAATGCGCTTGATAGGCTGTGAGCGAAAGAGGTTGAGTAAAGCCATGCTTGACTCAGTGATCTTAGGTGTTATCTGAGTAGACTAGCATAAGAGATCACAGGAAGGAATTAGGATAATGTTGGAATCATGATTTAGTTTAAATTGTTGTGTTAAATGTTTGCCTTATGTGTTTGTTTGTAATATTTTAAAGGTTTGACCTAAAAACCAACAAAATAAAAAAAAAAAATAAAAAATGCCCTGTGCGAGTGGGGTACGTGTATTCCTGGGGAGCACGGGAAGTTTCACACGCGATAGGCCCTGTGCACGTGGGGTACGTGTATTCCTGGGGTGCGCAGGAAGTATCACATCCGAAATGCCCTGTGCGAGTGGGGTACGTGTATTCCTGGGGTGCGCGTGAAGTTTCACACACGATTGGAGCGGGGTAGGTGTATTTCGGGGGTGCGCAGGAAATTTCACATGCAAAATGCCCTGTGCCAGTGGGGTACGTGTATTCCTGGGGTGCGCAGGAAGTTTCACATGCGATAGGCCCTGTGCAAGTGGGGTACGTGTATTCCTGGGGTGCGAGGGAAGTTTCACACGCGACTGGAGCGGGTTACGTGTTTTTCGGGGGTGCGCAGGAAGTTTCACATGCGAAATGCCCTGTGCGAGTGGGGTACGTGTATTCCTGGGGTGCGCAGGAAGTATCACACGCGAAATGCCCTGTGCGAGTGGGGTACGTGTATTCCTGGGGTGCGCAGGAAGTTTCAAACACGATTGGAGTGTAGAACGTGTATTTCGGAGGTGCGTGGGAAGTTTCACACGCGATTGGAGAGGGGAACGTGTATTTCGGGGATGCGCAGGAAGTTTCACACGCGATAGGCCCTGTGCGAGTGGGGTACGTGTATTCCTGGGGTGCGCGGGAAGTTTCACACGTGAAATGTCCTGTGCGAGAGGGGTATGTGTAATCCTGGGGTGCGCGGGAAGTTTCACACGCCATTGGAGAGGGGACGTGTATTTCGGGGGGATGCAGGAAGTTTCACAAGCGAAATGCCCTGTGCGAGTGGGGTACGTGTATTCCTGGGGTGCGCAGGAAGTTTCACACGCGATAGGCCATGTGCGCGTGGGGTACGTGTATTCCTGGGGTTGCGTGGGAAGTATCACACGTGAAATGCCCCGTGCAAGTGGGGTATGTGTATTCCTGGGGTGCGTGTGAAGTTTCACATGCGATTGGAGCGGGGTACGTGTATTTCGGGGGTGCGTGGGAAGTTTCACAGGTGAAATACCTGTGCGAGTGGGTTACGTGTATTCCTGGGGTGCGCGGGAAGTTTCACATGCGATAGGCCCTGTGCGAGTGGAGTACGTGTATTCCTGGGGTGCGCGTGAAGTTTCACACGCGATTGAAGAGGGGAACGTGTATTTCGGGGGTGCGTGGGAAGTTTCACAAGCAAAATGTCCTGTGCGAGTGGGGTACGTGTATTCTTGGGGTGAGCGGGAAGTATCACACACGAAATGCCCTGTGGGATTGGGGTACATGTATTCCTGGGGTGAGCGGGAAGTTTCACACGCGAAATGCCCTGTGCGAGTGGGGTACGTGTATTCCTGGGGTGCGCGGGAAGTTTCACATGCGATAGGCCCTGTGCGAGTGGGGTACGTGTATTCCTGGGGTGCGTGTGAAGTTTCACACGCGATTGGAGAGGGGAACGTGTATTTCGGGGGTGCGCGGGAAGTTTCACACGTGAAATGCCCTGTGCGAGTGGGTTACGTGTATTCCTGGGGTGCGCGGGAAGTTTCACACATGATTTTGCTGTCAGAGCGGGGTACGTGATTTTCGGGGGTGCGTGGGGAGTCCTACACATGAATTGGCAGTGTGGGTTCTCCCAGGTGTTCCCTCTACACCCTCTACGGCCCCTGCGGGCAGCCCACACCACAGGGGACTACCCTGCACCCTTGGTCATGTCCCGCAGGCAGCCCATCCACCATGGGCATGCCCCCCAGTCAAGCCACATGTCACCTTGCACTACTGATCACCAACTCATGTTCCCCAGCACCCCCACCCCCCAGCAGTCAGGGGCACCTGCCAGCAGGCCCCCACTCATGTCCCCCAACACCCCCAACCCCCAGCAGTCAGGGGCACCTGCCAGCAGGCCCCCACTCATGTCCCCCAGCGCCCCCACCCCCCAGCAGTCAGGGGCACCTGCCAGCAGGCCCGCACTCATGTCCCCAGCACCCCCACCCCCCAGCAGTCAGGGGCACCTGCCAGCAGGCCCCCAATCATGACCCACTCATGTCCCCCAGAACCCCCACCCCCCAGCAGTCAGGGGCACCTGCCAGCAGGCCCCCACTCATGTCCGCAGCACCCTCACCCCCCAGCAGTCAGGGGCACCTGCCAGCAGGCCCCCACTCATGTCCCCCAGCACCCCCACCCCCCAGCAGTCAGGGGCACCTGCCAGCAGGCCCCCACTCATGTCCCCAAGCACCCCCACCCCCCAGCAGTCAGGGGCACCTGCCAGCAGGCCCCCACTCATGTCCCCAGCACCCCCACCCCCGAGCAGTCAGGGGCACCTGCCAGCAGGCCCCCACTCATGTCCCCCTGTCCCCACGTCATGACGATCCTCAATCATCGGCCTTATGGCCAGCCACATCACACCCACGCCACCCCAGCCCAAAGACCCAACCAAGTATTGCATCCACCCACATAGAAATGCCCATTACATGATACAACCCGAATGGCAAGTATGTAAATGAACACATGTCCGTCACACACACACAATGGGTGCAAGTGAATGTGAAAACCCACATCATGACATGCATGAAATCAATGAGAGAATACCACACATCGAAGTATGAAACAAAAATGTATTGAACCCAAAATGAATGTAATGAAAAGAAAACACACAACAATGTGAAGAAGAAATAAAACGCGGCATGTCCAGAAAATAATCAAAAATATGAAATCAGAATCCAAAGAAATCCAAATGGAAATGTGTCCAAAGTCTCAGTCCAACAAAGCAAATCCAAGGGAAAAAAATAAGTGAAATCCATTGCTCCATGGTGAAATGGAAAAAAAAAATCCACTGTTCAACTCTATACAAATCACCAATCCAGGGTCCATGAGCCCAACAAATGAAATGAAACCCACAAAAAAGACTACCTAATAAAGAACTGTATACAAAAACGTGGTGCATTGTCCAAGCGCCCCAAAATAAACAAAAACAGAAAGGAAACCTAACACTATCTAACTATATACAATGGCGACGGGCAAGTCCTGCGGCTCGCTCTGTGCTGTCCCGGGCCAGGGCATCATCGAACTCCATGTCGATGTCCCGGAGGAGGGCCTCTGCCCTGGCCCCGAGGTCTCGCAGGGAGGCACTCATGGCTGTTCCAACTCCCTGCGAGTTGCCTCGAAGGCACTCTGCCCGCCTCAACGCCCGACGCATGGAGAACTCCGCCCTGACCATGGTGAGCCGCACCTCTTCCGCCCGCCGCCGCTCTGCATCTATCCGCTGGCCCAACCGCTGCCACACGGAAGACACTCCCATTCCTGGGTCCTCCTGCCCACTGGCCGATGCCTGCCCCTCTGATGTTGATGGCCCCAAGCCATCATTGCTCCCACCTACACCCTGCTCCTACTGCTGCTGCTGTCCATGTGCCCTGTCCGATGGTGCCTGCACATCCTCCATCAGCTGGTCTCCAGTTGTGGTGTCCACCCCTGCTGGACCGCTGACTCCCGACTGTGGCAGGGATGTGAGCTCCACCAAGCTGGCTGTGTTGGTCGGGCCAGGTCCACAGGGGGTCCTGGTGGAATCTGGGCCGGAAGACGGCAGGGAGAACGACTGGCGCATAGTCTCCACAGAGGAGGAGAGGTCCACCAGAGTCCGCGACACATCTAGGAACCCACCGACCAGGGCCCCTCCCAACACGTCACGACGCTGCTGTTCGTGATGGCGTGCGTTCTCCGCCCAGGACGAACGCACGTCATCATGAATGTCACGCGTGCGCAATGCGACACCAATCAGGACGGAGCCCATACGGTCATGGGACCCCTCGTCCGCAGGTAGTGGAGAGGCAGATGACATGGCACTCTCCCCTACCTGCGGAGACGGGCCTGGGATGGGGCATCCCTGCTGGTGCATGGTGGTGGAGTCACAGGGTCAAGGACAGGGACATGCACAGGCCCCTCCGCGGTGACCTGTGCTGCCTCCTGACCCTGGCCCTGGACTCCACCACTTGCACCAGTGGTACTACCCCCACCAGGCCCCATGTGCGGCTCAGTAGCGGGCTCCTCCTCCTCTGTGGAGACTACCAACCTGGATGTCTCCGAACTGTCTTCCGCCATTGCAAGCCCCTGTGGGGGCTCACCTGGCCCTTCTGCCACAGCCGTAGTGGCAGACGCAGCACCAGCCCCCTTGCTCCCGGATGATGGCAAGTCCTGGGAGGGTGGCTGGGCCTTGCGTTGACGCCCAGTGGAGGCATCCCCGTCGCTTGGCTCGACAGCGCTGTCTCCGCCCTCTTCTTCACTTGACGCTGCATAGACGGAGACATAGAACACATGCATCAGGGTACAGTACAACAATCCCCTAGACAGGAAGCAATAACACATGAGTTGCAGTGTCTAACGTCTCTTCCATCCTGTCCCTCCACAACACATGGGTGAATGCACGCAACACACATGCATGAACAGGCACGGCGCCTGCAATCAACATCAGCATCCATGTACAAGGGCCTCTATTAACCAATATCTTGCCTTCAAAGTCACATGCATCATGTCTCACACTGATTCCATGCACACACATCACCAGAGGGTCATTCATCATGCCTTGCACACCACAGACACAGGGGATAGACACAATGCATACATTGGTGACTGCACTGCCCGAGTGAATGTACACATCATCACAGACATGTGTCATGAATCCATGGCGTACCTAAGTCACACACACACTTCTCAGACACACACACATGTGCACCATACATGTACATGACAACAGCACTGATCCCTCACACCCCCACCATGTGCAAGAACAGACACTGGCATGCTTTCATGTGTGCATTTGCCATACAGCTACCCATGTTGCATTGTAACTCATGCACCAACCATGTGGTTCACACATTACTGGTCTCACATGCATGACCATGATGTCCCTGCACACACACATCCATACATGGCCTATGTCACACATACAGGCAAGTATCAGACTACCAGCACACTGCAACATGCCCTGTCTCACAGACCAATGCTTGGCCACTTACCACTCAACTCCAGAGGGGTCTTCCTTTGCAGGATCTGGGCGCGGAGCGCTGGGCCTGCGCGTTCCAGGACCCTCATCTGGATGTCACTCATGCTGACCCGGCCCCCCTCCGCGAGGCGCCGGGCCTTGTAGTGGGTCCTGGACCTCAAGTCCTCCCAGCGCTTCTTGACGTGCTTGATGTCGCGGGTTGCCACCCCCTCCGTGTTGATGGCAACCACTACATCGTCCCAGATCCTCTCCCATCCTTCCTCGTTGGCGCGTGATGTTCCGAAGAGGGCATCAAAATGCCCCAGGACATGCTCCACCAGGACACCAACTTCCTTCACACTGAAGCTGGTGGCCCCTCTGCCTCTCTGGCTGGGGGTCGCCAGTGGTCTCAGATGGTGTTTGCCCCGACATGGCGACACCCGAGGCAGGCGTGGGTGGGCAACTGGGTCATAGGGCTGGGCTGTGGAGCGATGGTATCCCAGTCGGGAGTCTTCTGTTCCAGCAGGGGTGGACACAGCAACTGGAACCGTGGCTGACGTGCAGGCACCAAATAGCAGGGCATGTGGGCAGCAGGCAAGCAGGCAGCAGCAGATGGCAGGTGGGAGCGTGCTTGGGGCTCTGGGGGCAGTAATTCGGCATTCTGGGCAGGAGCGTGGTCTTCCGGTTGTTGTTGCGTGGCCAGCTTGATACGGAGTGATTTGGCACGTAAAAATCTTGCACGTCAGTGTGTAATTAGAGGAAAGGCCCTTCGCGCTTAAGTGCATCAGCACATGTACGCGGTTTCATTGGACCGAAGGCCCTTAGCGCGTAAGCGCTTCTGTGACGTGACTCGCGCGGGCGTTTCCCTCGTGACGTGAGCATAGTGGTTCAGCACGCATGAAAAAACTGCACGTCCGCGTGTGGATGCGTGTAATCCAAGGAAAGGGCCTATGCGCGTAAGTGACGTGACGCGTGCGGGCGTTTCCATCAACACGGGTGCATGTTCATCGTACTCGTCCAAAACCTGCACGTCCGAGTGTCAGCTCATGTAATTGGAGGAAAGGGCCTTAGCGCGTACACGCGCAAGTGACGCTCTATGTGTGGGCCGCTTTAAAAGGTACGTGTAGGACCCCATTCCCTTGTTCGTGCTTTTCGTGGAGAGCGAGTGGGTGAATTCTGTACTTCTTGTCGGTTCACACGCGATTACTTCACAGCGTTTCAAGTTCGTACTCCGTGTTACCTCTGACAGCGTTCTTTATTTTTTTTGGGCCTGTTTCCTCAAACTGCGTTCACTTCTTCTTTTGTCCTGTCTCCTCAGACAGCGTACAGTTCTTCTTTTGGCGGGGGTGTTGCCTACGCGCACACGCATGTTTTTTTCATGTTCTTTTTCCAGGCAGACAGCGAGTCGCGCACGCATTTACCAACTGTGCTTGCCCCGTGTGTCGCGTACCCCTTCAGAGGTCATTGTAGGCTGCGTGTAACATGCGTACGCTTGTTTTTGTGTTTCTGGATGCCACAGCGTAGTGCTGGTTCATTATTCCACGCACGTGGTCTACGAGGGGTTGCGTGCATGTTACTTTTTGTTTTTGGGGTGCCTGTGCATTGCGTGACCCGTCATCTTCCCCCAGGGGTCACAGACAGCCTTGCTAGAGCACTAGGGTATGAATTCCATCTAGTACCCTACCCCTTTCACCCGCAATTGCCGAGGACAATTGTTTACTACAACTCCCATACGCACAACAACATCAGTGCCATGGTTGGAAGGTGACCTAGCGGTAAGGGAGGCAAAGGTGGCCAACCTCCAAAAGGTGGGGATGGTGGGCACGGTAGGGGACGTGGGCAGGATTTGCAGGGTGCCCCTAGACCCCCATGTGTGGACGACCAATCAGGGACACCCATGCCCCCCCTCATGGTTGAGGGAAACGTGGCTGACTCCATCCCAGCTCAGCCCTTGTTGGACAGCCCATTGTGGCACCTGAGCCGGCACAGGATGACTCCCAGGCACGTGTGTCGGTGCAAGTTGGTGTCACCAGGCCACATGGATCTGGGGCAGTGATGTCATCTGTTGCCCCAAGTAGTCAGGATGGGGAGGCTGCAGGGGCAGCTGCAGCTCTATCCACCCCAGCTCTGAGTCTCCCAGCCAGGACAGTGTCGGTCCTGGTCCATCAAACTGACGTTGCCCCTGCCAACATCACACTTCAGCCAATGCCTGCACCAAGACCTATGGTCATTGTGCCTTCGCACACTCCCAGTACCCAGTCCACCTGCGCTTCTGCCCCTACTGACCAGAGCGGCGCAAGCCACTCAGGCTCAGCTCCACCTTTGAAGAAGAGGAAGAAGGGTGCTCTGGCACTACAGGCTGAGACCCCAGACACGGCTACACAGTCCGGCACGTCAAGGAAGCCTAGCTTTAATGACCCCGAACTTGATGCACTTGTGACCTATGTGTCAGCACATAGCCGCAAAATGTTGGTGACTGCAGGGTGCAAGACCACACCTGGTCAACGTAGGGCACACTGGCAGACCATCGCGGACCGCACAAGTGCCCTTGGATTTGAAACGCAGAGCAAAGAACAAACTGGCCTCGTCTCATGCCGCTACTCTGGTGACTGGCGGTGGGTCTCCACAAGACGACAACAAACTCACTGAACATGAGTCTGTTGCTGGGACCTTCGTCACAGAGGAACAGATCCAAGGTGTGGGAGAACTACCTGATTACGACGCATTGTCCGGTGAGTGCCCATGCGTGTGTGTGTAATCCATGTGTATGTTGTTTGGGTGACGGGTTCTGATTGGTTGCCAGGTGAGGGCGTGTACTCCTGAGTGTTATGGGTCACCCATTTGCTTCCTCCCATACATTCACGTGCCTTGGATTTGGGTATGACTGTATCCCTTCTGCCCACAGTTGCCAATTAGGCCCACATTAGTGCACTTTACCTTGAACTGTCATCTTGCAACTACATTGTTCAGAGTTTGTAAGTGTTCATTCAGGGTGATTGTTTCCACTCTCCCATTTTCGCTACGCATTATTCTGCCCTATTGCAACATATGTGATATGCTTCGGTCATTGTTTGCAGCCCACACTGGGCCACTATTTTTACCTGGTTATGTTAATGGTTACACCATTCAGGCCGATGGAGTATTGGGCTGCAGACATTTTTTGTTAGGGCCTGTTTGCATGTCGAAGATGACAGATGTTTCGTGCAATGTTAAAGTGGCCAACCATTGATCAGCCCACAATGACTGTGTCATTGGACACTGGATGTGTTTCAGTGTGTGGAACATGCATATTTTGCAACACTATTCAGCATCAATCTTCGTATCATGTCAATGTGACATGGATGTGTGACAGTACTCATTCACTGACATATTGCTGTAGTTTTGTAATTTACCGTGGCTATGCTTCATGACATCTGTGTGGTGGCATGTGTCATGTATGTGTATTGGACATGCCACTCACAGCCTGATGTGTGATGCCAGTGCTACCCAACATGCTGCAAATGTGTTGCATTTCCATCTTGAACTCCCCAGTGTCTACCTTTTTGACTCCACTTCCAACTCTTTGACAGTGCATGCATGGCAGGGTTATAGTCATGTGGGACATGTCTAAATCATCTACTGGATCTCTGGCTTGTCACAGCCTATGTGTGTGCTATGGTGCTCATGCCTGGTTCCATTTGTTGTCTTTCATGTTTTTGCAGGTGATGACACACTTGGTGCTGTTGAGGTTGAGGAGATGGTGCAGACCCAGGAGGAATCTCAGGCACGACCGGGCACCAGTGGGGGACGTGGTGTGGTGGTGGGTGAAAACCCAATGTTACTGCAGACCATACTGACCAGGGGTGCCTCTGGGTGCACCTCACAAGACCTCTATTCAGGTGCTGAGTCGGATGATGAGACTTATGTGCCGTCGCAGGTAAGTGTTTCTGGCGGGGATTCTGTTCTGTCCAACCCACCTGCACCAGGGGTAGAACCCTCTATGGTGATGTCAGTGTTGGTAAGTCCGCCTTTGGCGGTTACGGATGCAGGGTCACACTCCACAGCATCTGATCCTGTTCCTGGGCCAGCAGATCAGAGGGGGAATGCAGTCCTGCAGCCTCAGGCAGTGCCAGCACAGCAAGGTGCAGATCACCTTGCCCCAAACAGGTGTGGTGCCCATCGACGCAGTGGCCGTGCGCCACCAGGCAATACTGCATGGGAAAACTCCATGTACGGTATGGCAACCCAACAGGCAGCATCAGTAGAAAAGATGGCTCAGGCAATGGAGAGGGTGGCCACTTCCATTATCCCCCCTGAAAGGCAGATTGAGCAACAACAGCAGGCAACAGACTCCATTTGCCAATCACACAAGGAAGACATGTTGGCGTCCAACAGGGACAGACGGGTGGCACTGGAGACTCTGCGCGAATTCATATCAATAGAGTCCCAGGGCCACAGGCAAGCCCTGAGGGTAGAACTACATAACCTCAGGCAGACTCTGGTTGAACTTGAGGCTTCCAGTAATTTAAGGGCAGAACAGCAGCTGGAGCAGCTCACACGTTCGCTCTCAGCTGAGCTGCATGCAACACGTGAGGAGATCTGGGTATCACGCGAGGCCATGCGTGCAGAAATGCAGGCAACCCGTGATGTGCTGCATGGGGATCTCCGCACTTTAATCCTCCAGAATCAGACCTTCCAGACCCGCATGCTTGCTGCCATGGAGGACCATACCAGGGCTTTGCATGGGCTGCCTCCCATAGTGCCACCGCCTCCTGATGCAACAGCAGAGGATGAGCAGAGCGACAGCAGTTCTCCCACAATGGCATAGCCGTGCAGGCCATGAGCGAAAGGAGGTATTTTTTTCTCTCGCAACATCCTGTCATGCCTGCGCCATGGGCGCACACATTTGCAACCATCATGGACTATTTGTTATTCATTTTTCTTCAGAATACTCTTGGAACAACCCCTATTCACACTTTGGTACTTAATTCCCATTTGCGTGACTTTGGTGCCTCCTTATATAACTCAACTAACTACATGTACCACAACGCACCTTGCTACAGCTATCAATTCCTGGCCATTCCCATTTGTCAGCATTGGAACCACAATCCCCAGAAGCCCTAGGGATCAGTGCTGCTTCCACCATCTCAGGACCAGAGAGGGAGGAGGCAGATTGTATTCAGGTGTGCTGCTCCAGGTGCTGCCAATTAGCCTGCCTCAGTACATGGCAGGGCGGTATTTAAGCAGCTGCCTGCAGGAGCTCAGTCTCTTGCATCAAGAGTCCTCCCAGTCCCTTTTTGCCTTTTGTCTCGAATTTGTATGCTGTTCCTGCTGCTGCATTTTCCTGCTTTTGTTCCAGTGCTCTTTCTGGGCTTCCTGCCTTGCAGCCTGCTATGCCCTGCTGCCTACAGCCCTAGCCTTTTGGGCTCCCTGCCTCACAGCCCTGCTCCTCTGGGCTTCCTGCCTTGAAGCCTGCTACTCCCTGCAGCCGGCAGCCCTAGCCTTTTGGGCTCCCTGCATCACAGCCCTGCTCCTCTGGGCTTCCTGCCTTGCAGCCTGTTACACTGTGCTGCCTACAGCCACAGCCTTCCGGGCTCCCTGCCTTGCTGCTCTGCTCCTCCGAGCTCGCTCCTTGCTGCTCTGCTCCACTGGGTTCCCTGCCTTGCAGCCTGCTACTCTCTTCTGCTTTCAACCCTGACGCTCGGGTCTCTCTGCCTCTACACCCTGTTCCTTTGGGTTCGCTCCTTGCTGCCCTACTCCTCTAGGCTCTCTGTCTGCCGCCTACTACAGCTCTCAGTCCTGCTCCTCTGGACTCTCTGCCTAGCAGCCTACTACAGTCCTCTGCAATCCACTACAGTTTTTCTGTACCTTGTACCATTTGGTACTGCAGCCCTGCCTCCTTGTTTGCAGCCCCCCTCTTTCCTGGCTGCTGCTCCCATGCTCTCTTCCTTTTTTGCAACCCCTTGTTCTTGATCTCTGTCCTTCTCTTCCTTGACTCCTCTGTCCTCCCCTTTAGTTTACACATTTATATTTTACTGTTACTTCCTTCATTCCCTTCTGCTACATTTCTCTTAGACTTCCTTGTCCCTGGTTATTTCTGTTCTTGTCTCTCTTGTGTCTTATGTTGATCCTTTGTACAGAGCTTGACTGTTGGTTTCCGGCAGGCAACCTCTGCCCCTTCCCTTGTCGTGTTTTCTGTTTAACAGACACCCACAACTGTTGTTCCCAGCCATGAGCAGACAGAGTGGGCCTCTGTAATAGTAATCCGTGCAGAAGGCTGGAGTTTCCAAAGGTCCGTGGAACACTCTTTTTCCAAATCTGCATACACCCCAAGAGGGAATCCAGTTTGTTTGTATCTTTGTATTTCCTGCCCCTTTCTGTTCACAACTACAGTTGCCTACTTTTCTTTCTTGATGAGTTTCCTGCTGTGTGTGTACTTATCTGTCACCTTACATCAGCACAGCCAGCCAAACCCTACCTGGGGGCCCTGTGCCACTCTTGACAGACTGCCATCCTTGACACATCCACGCAGGTGGGTGTTGGTGTGCACCCTGTCCTCGAACCTCCTGGCCTCCCCCACCCCCCCTCCCCCCCACATGGCCATTTTTGATTTTTGATTTTTTTTTTACAGTGTGTTGCCTTGTGTGGCTCCCGTGGGCATCCACTGTATTCCGGCTGGGCACATGCAGGCTTGCCCTGAGTTTGGGTTAGATGCTTGGGTTCATGAGACACACACCCCTCCTGCTTTCCGTTTCCATGGGCTTGCAAAGGGTGTGACCAAGTGACAGTGAATTACAAAGTGACGTTGGGCTCCCATGAGCTGTGTGGGCAGTCTGTAGTCAATACTGTGTAGACATCCCTAGTGGATATTGTTGTATCGTACACTGCATGGTGTATTGATATGTGCTTGTGCATCCATGTCTTCCTCCTAATCTGCAGGTTCCTTCCTCGTGTCTTCACAAGGCCGTCTACTTTGCAGATGCAGTTCATGTTGTATGCAGTACACTGAGACATTTGCGTGGCAGCAACACTCTACAGGTGTAAGGGGTCGATGTGCTGGCGTATTCAGGTTGTAAGACTACCACTACTTGAACTTAGTACTGTCATGTTTTTGCATTTTTCCATGGTGTGTTGCAGCATTGTGTTGGTGGTAAGTATTTGGTAATGTGTGCTGTTAGTTATACATTACTGGGAGCATATTGTGTGTGGGCAGTTTCCATTAGGGACAGTGTACTTTGTGACACTTGTGTCAGGTCTTGTGCATTGCTTTGTTTGCTTTCACATTGCATGACATGCCATGGTGTGTTTGGTGGTGGAGCTGGGAAGGGGTTGGGTGACATGGCGCTGTTCTCATGTTGTATTTAGCAAGGGGGTAATTAATTTAGCAGCATAGATGTATGTCTTTTGATGACACAGCATTGGTGGTGTTTGGGTAGGTAGGGATGCACACAATGTAACACTTCCAGGTGACCAATCTCAGGATGGTATGGTTGGGACAGTTGAGTGTCCCTTATGTCATCATCATTGATTGTCAGCTGGTATGTGCCAGGGCTGTGTGCACTCCACAGGGATGTGATTTTATGTGAAGTAATTAGCCACCAGCTGCGTACGGGCTGCCTCACCACATGCCCTTTCCCCTCCCATGCGCGGCGTGCGTGCATGTGGCTGGGGATGTGGGGGCACCGCCATGTCCACCGGCAGGCCCCGGCGTGTTGCAACATTGTGCAGGACACATGCTGCCACTATGATCCTGCACACGAATGGGGGAGCATATAACAGCTGCCCACCAGAGCGGTCAAGGGAGCGAAAGCGTGACTTGAGCACTCCGAATGTGCGCTCCACTATGCCCCAGGTTGCAATATGGGCTGTGTTGTATCTTACCTCGGGTGGAGTGGTGGGGTTCCGAATTGGCGTCATCATGTGGGTGCTCAGAGAGTAGGCACTGTCCCCTGGGGAGGTGATGGTGGGTATCATTAGTGGGGTTGTGACATTACTCAGTATCTGACATGCATGCATGTGCAGTGGCATTTATACTCACCAAGCAGCCATGTTTCGCCATGCCGCCCAGTTTCTAGGTCCCGGTTTAGGGTTGACATTCTGTAAATGAAACTGTCATGGGTGGACCCTGGATAGTTGGCATATACTGAGGTGATGATTCCCTTGGCATCACATATTACCTGCACGTTAATGGAATGCCAGTGCTTGCGGTTTCTATAGATGTGCTCAGATGCCCTGGGGGGACGTAGAGCCACATGGGTGCAATCAATGGCACCTAGCACTTTGGGGAATTGTGCCACCCCATAGAAATCCTGGATGGCAGCCTGTCTTTCTGCAGATGTTCTGGGCAGGTATATGTGCCTGCGGACTGATGGGCATGCAGTCATGATGGCCAACACCTGGTGTAGGCAGCGTGACTGTGTGGCCTGTGACACCCCCCCTCTCCCACTATGGCAGTTGTCCGCTGAAATGATCCAGTGGCCAAGAAGTGCAGTTCATTGAGGACCGTCTCCAGGGGGCTGAGTGCTTGGGAGCACAGGGTGGGTGATGTGAGGTTATCCTCCCACTCACTCACCAGGTCGGGTATTATGTGAGGTGGAAACCTGTACCTCCCATACACCTGGTCATCAGGCATCCCAAAAAGGCTGGTTCTGGGTGTAAAAATTCTGGCCTAGACTATCCTCCTCCTCCTCCTGCAGTATCCCACGACCACTGCTGCTAGGAACGGTATATTCATCTTGGCGTCTGAGCTTGTTTGTTGTTTGCGTGCACTTTTATGCTGCGCGGGTCCACGTACGCCTGCTTCCTGCTTGCGTACATGTTTCCAGATTAGCGCGTCTTTTTTGGCGTACGCATTAGCCCCGTTCGATTCCATGAATACGTGTTGTAGACGCGCGTGTGGGCGTTCTGCGCATTTGCCTCCTGTACTTCCCCCGTGACGCCCACATTTTCACGCGTTGTTCCCCATTCCGCGTGTTACGCCCCCTGTTACGCCTACTTTTGTTGTGTGCGCTGTGCTATGTGCGCTTAGCGCATGCTGTTTGGAGACGTGTGCACCAGCGTACACCACGCAGAATTTTAGCGCACATCCAGGGATTTACACGGGCACGGACTTCCATGAATCGCTGTGCGTGGGTTTCGCTGCGATTTTCGCACTTGCACTGCGATTTGCACACTTTCGCACGCTTGCGCCGAAAATTTTAGCCACATTAATTCCATGAATCGGCCTCTTCATCTTTATATATTATAATAGATCGCTAGCTTCTTCAAACCAATTTGGAAGCATGGGCTATGGTCTCCGGAACAGCCCTAAAATGATAAGTTCCAAACATCGGGGTCTTGAAATATCAACTTGAGATGCCCTGCGGCCTTAGAAGCGTTGCATGCCTGTGAAGGTACAGAGGCTATCCCCTTGCTCCGTTATATTAAAAGAAAAAGGAACACCTTCTTCACATGTTTAGCAGTGCCACTATGGTAAAGAATGATTCTGGTACAATTGTTGTCAATAAGTCTTGGTGTTTTTGGCATAACATAGTAGCCCTTGTATGAGCTTGATCTTAGGTACTCTTTGTCTTAAAATATTGTCTATTTACTCTGAGATTTTCTCAGTGTCCCATCCGAAGCCGCTTACAATTGGTCTTCCTTCTGGTGTACCCTCATAGGCTTTATGTACTTTTCGTAAAAAATAAATTGTAGGGATTATTGGTTGGTTTATCCACATGCATAGTTTTTCCTCATCAGTCAATAATCCTTTCCTGTGCCATCTTTGAACTTGTTCTTCTAATTCATTGATAATGTCCTGTCTTGGGTTACTAGGTAACCTTTCATAACATCCAGGCGTTGTGAGGTGATTATTTGCCATTTTCACATATTGGCTTCTATCCATTATCACAATATTGCCGCCCTTGTCAGTCTCTTTTATAACTATTTTTCTGTCATTTTTTTTAGATCTTTCAGGGCTTGATGTTCCAAATATGTTAAATTGTTTCTTCTGGCTTTCACTTTGTTTCTCTCTGAATTTATATTGACATATTTGTATGTGTCAAGATCTTTAGTTACTGCTTCGTAGAATGCATCTATTTTATTTTCCAGAACTAGTTGGGGGTAAATCTAGATTCTGGTTTCATTTCCTCACTTGTTATGCTGATAGGTGTGACATTCAATTCTTGTAGCGTGTCGTGAACCTGATATGCTTCTGGTTCCTGTAGGGATCTGATTGTGTGTAGATTATCTAGTTCCTCAATGGTGAGTTCACTTCTATGTTGCTTTTTTGGTATTTGACCTGATCAAGCTCATACAAGGGCTACTATGTTATATTAAAAACACCAAGACTTATTGACAACAATTGTACCAATTGTACCAAAATCTTTCTTTACTATAGTGGCGCTGCTAAACATGTGAAGAAGGTGTTCCTTTTTCTTCTAAAAATTATTAGCCTTTTCATGTCGAGGAAGAGGCAACAAGTCCAATTTGAGACTGCCAACAAGGTAGTAAAAAATGTGACCTTTCGCCATCCTCACTGATCCTCACTATTGTTGCTGCTCTTTGACATAAACATGTGGCCCATGGAGTTGTTTATCTATATCACATAGCATCATTAGCCTTCAAAACACACACAGACAGCGCATAGGTTCATCTCAAGCGTGGGAACAGACTAGATAAGGGTTACAGTCACATTATTACGGATGCAAAGCAGCGTGTTCTGTTTCAAAGGCTCTAAAGCAGAGCTAGGTCATGCAGCTAATGTTAATCTTAAAGTGAGCACAGGCCTGCTCTTAATCAGAAAATAGAAACCCGGGAAACTGGGTTTACTCACTACTCTCCTTTACACAAACAAGTGCCAACATGACAAAGAGCACTAACTATCAGCTTGTAACTTTGAAACCAGTCTTCCTATTCCTCGATACAAAACATTTAAACAAACATGCAAGGTCTTCAGTTTTTTCTGCACTTGATTACTGTAATGTATTCAATGAGGCGGTGTCAAGCAAGGCTAAGAACACAACTCCAGAGGAACCAAAGTCAAGTGGCTAGAATTTGCTTGACCACGAAAAACTAGGATAGCCTTTAACCATCAAGAAACATCTGCAACGTGTTAGCAATGTCAGTAAACTACTAAATAATTGAAAAAAGGGGATTTCAGAATGTTAACATACATTATCTGAAAGGTTAATCATGATACATTTATTTGCAGAACACATAGTCATTAACTGTCAATACGACAACATGTGCTCACTGAGATTGTCTAAGATTCTATCCCTGAACAATATCTCTGGATATTTATCTATATTCACAAATAGGTTCACACATATTGCAGCCTTGGGGAAGTCAATGCATCACCAAGGGGGCCTTTGAGGGGCATGTTCGGTCTGACAGAACAACAAGAAAGGACTAACGTTCTGGAATGAGTCAACTGATTAACCAACAGTGTAATCCAGAGTAAACAGACGGTATGACATTACTTTTAGCACACACAAAAGGCACTATCTTCCATTGCTGCAAAATAACAATCATATGCATAGAAGCAGCAATGTGGAGTCAAACAAAGTGCAGACCATGGTCAGGGCTGCCACATTCTAGTCTGTTTCTTAGACTTATTTCTTGGTAATACTGAATGTAAGAATAAAAAAAGGCTGCATTATTTGCTGTCACTAGTATCTATTTCTGTTGCCCATCAAAGAAAAATGCAGTGATGTTTCCACTATACTGTACTTGAGAATGATGTTTGAACATATTCCTGTTTATTCTTCACCCAAACCAGCTGTTTCATCAACAGTTATCACAACTGTTTTGACCTCAAAATAACCCTAGTTGCCGCTGATACAGACATATAAGGCACTGTCTATTCATGTGTGACCTCGTGGCTCCTTCCTGTCTGCACATTCATGCTCTTCCCCCAGTACACATGAGCATCTTGGGTTGAAAGTTGGGTCACATGGGCTTAGGCACACATGGCAAAAGCATTGGTGGACCCGAAATTAGAACACTCACAGTGGAAGCGAGAAGCAGCTTGTGCTGTGGCTTTTGTCGTGCCAACAACCGTGCTCTTGTTATTCTCACAATAACTTTTTGCACAGGTAAGGATAGGGTGATGATACCCTCAGGGAACTGGCCGAGGTCATAGAATATCGTCATTACCCTTAACTTGCATAATTACTCAGTTTCCGCCCTCCTGGGTGAACATTGTTCACCTAGAAATTGTCAAAGGCAGCCACGCATTATCCCTCCCCATGTCATAATGTCATGCCCCAGATGACCTCTGCTCTTTTTAATTATATTTCACTACCTCATTGGCAGTTTATGTAAAGTTTTATTCTTGCCCCCTATAAAGGGATAAATGGAAATTATACTTCCAATTATATTGTTATTTTTGAGAATATTAGCCCAGGAGTTGTGAGAATAACCTCATGTATTTGGTGCTGTGTTTTGCTTACATCTATTTACTCACATTTTTCCTTGTAAACCTATCAAATATGTGCCCCCCCCCCGGCCCGATGAGCAAGGCTTGTTTCCTTTTCTTCCGTTAAACACTGAAAATCAGCAAAGGATAGTGTGTGGACTCGGCCAAAGAGAGGGGTAGAGCCATTTACTCTACATCGAATTGATGCTGTTTGTGTTAATGATGGCCTTACATAGTGTGTTTAACAGTAAGCCATTATTAGTAAGTTACTATTTTATTAAGTTTACCAACATGTACATTTAATGCGATATAACTTCAAAACATACAGCTTAAGCATCCTAAATGCAATATGTATAAACACATGGATAGTCCTCCCCCACCATTAACACAGCCAGAGATATAAAAACCAAACAAAGGAATGAGGAGGAGAAAAAAACAGAACACCCACATACTTCATGAACACCTCACTAAATACCTTATCCATTAATAATCCATTACAACAAATATATTGAATACAGAAAATTGAAAATGTACTTATCTTATCTTCTGTCTTCTCTTGTCGAACCTGGCCAGTTTAATCCGGATTCCAAATTTAGAAACCCCCCCCCACACTTTTCTAAAAAGTGCCTCCAGTTTTCTGCATCGACATCACGATTTCAATGTTAAAAATTGAGTACATTTCTTTCAAGCTCACACAGTGTTTTTCATAGTACCTGTCCATTTGGCTATACTGCCAATATTTCATCAAAAAGTGCATCTGGGTGCAGATGATAATGAAGAGTGAAAAAAGGAAAGGGCCTCGGCTAAAAGAAAATACTGGTTCCAGAGGGAGCGAGTTCCATGAATGCGGGATGAACATCGCTAACTGTCTATCCGCTGAGACGTACAGAGTATGGGGAACTGACAGCACACAGCAATTCCATGAACAAAGAGGCCTGGCTGGCTGGCAAAATTGCCTCTTGCCAGGGTTTTAGTTTGGGGCCAAACCATGAATACACTTAAAAATTCAACATAATAATTTAAAATGTATTTTTAGGAAAAAAGGTCACCAGTGCCATAATTGCCTAAAAGGGGAAACTGAGGAAGATGTGGGCAGCTTAAAGATAAGGCAGCCGTGAAGCTGGAACCATATGCCAGAAGGTGCCAGGTACCATCACATCTCACAATCCATGTATGGAATGCCTTCTATTACATTTAACTTGCCCCCCATTAATATTAATTCTTAACAAAGTCACCAATAACTTAACTTATCTCCGTTGTCACAAATGAGTGTTCCATTTCCTAAATATAAGAAAAAATCCAAGCATTCAGGATTGTTAAGTTCTTCACATTATGTTAACTTAGATGTAAAATGGTATTTGATCCAAATTTGCATTTGATCGTCTAATATTTTAATCATTAATCTGCTCCTATTATTATTATTGTTTAATTAAACCTAATAACAAAAAAATATTCTTCATTTGACCATGTGGCATTTTTAGTCTACGGTAGCTGCCACAGGTTGGGCTGGAAATAGTCCTTCCATCAGTCACAGTGAGTGCCTGAGTTTGCCCCCAAACCCGTAGACTACCAATGTTGATTTCCTTTTGGTTGTTGTCCTGGTTTCTTGTTGTTGTTATCACCTGTCACTTCTTTTTGTTTTTAAAACCATTCAGTGGGTCACTTTACATTTAAACAGTAACAGAATCAGATAAGAGCATCTAATCCGGAAAACATTCCTTTCAGTGTTTTTCTTTAATGGACCCATTTTTTATATTATTTTTTTATTAGTATTATTTTTTTTATTTTTTTGTCAGAGCAATCTGTGTAATCAACAATAATGCACATGTCAATTGAAAAGTGTGTGTTAATTATAGTCAGAATACTGTAGTTCATAACAGTATAGCTCTATAAAAAAAAATAGTGGCACGCTGGTGGAGAGGTTTAATCCTCTACACCTCCAACGCGCTAGTTATAAAGTGTGTACAGTCTACACAAGCGTAAACATAACGTGGTTCATCACTGTGCGCCATCTTAGGGATGACATCCACTGAATAGACTGCAGGTCGATAGATAATGCAACATGTTGGCCGTGGATGTACCTTTCCAGAGGGGCAAAGAAGTTTGCATCTAGTGATATCCAGCCAGGAGGTTCTGTAAGTTTTCTATTGGGCTTATGAATGATGGGGAAAGTAAAATAAATATGTGTGAGCAGACATGCCACAATGTAGGGTATGCAATCGCTGCACACACATTTTGTAAGAGGTAAGTCGAAATGTGTGTATTGCATTATCGTCGACTTCCAGAAGAGCCTGGGAGGGCTTAACAGAATAACAATGCTGAAATAGCCAAGTAGCACGTTTTAGTTCAGCAGGTTTGTGACAATGCTATCCCTGGACTTTAACACAATTTGGATCATTTTCATTTTGGAAAAAAACGTTCATCTGTTTGTTGGTTTCCTTTGTAGTTGTTCTACTTAACTCAATTTTGCAAAACACGTGTTTCCAATGCTGAACTCCCACACTAACCAACACAGATCTGCATTGTTGCCCTCTTTTGTAGGCACGTGGCTATTAGGTCTAAGTGGTGCAATAAGCCATTATCCTCTTGGCACCTAAGGAACAGGAAGGAGATGCTGTGCAATCAAATTCGTAGTCTTCATTCTCGCTTCTTTGATGGGTATTTGCAGGCTCCCTCCCTGAAGAAGCATGGTGGTTTCTTCTGATCTATGGAGCGAGCTCCCAGCCTCATCTGTAAGTGCAGCAATTTGGGAGCACTTAGGCAGAGCCCCAGCCCACAAGTTCAAAGCCGCAAAGCAAAACATCGCCTCTTAAAATATTTGACATATTTGTGAGGGTTTCTGTTGAGACTTGGATTAGCGAATTGTTGCTGTCTATAAACAATACAGTGCAACTGCAAGCTTGGTGGAGCATGTCCAAATGTATGTGTAGGCCCACAGCTGTCATCGCCTTTGCAAACAAGTATGGGGCTTTCAGATATATGTTCTATTAATAATATAATTATTTGATAGCATTAAAAACTTGTTTTACATGCAGGCGTCATTGTTTCAAGAGTTACAAAGAATAATGCACACTTCAAACATACATGTCATTCATTATGACAAATTCAGAATTGCCAACAAATTATTGTCTTAGCCATGTGTATTGGAAATATCCGGTCTATGTGCAATGTATTATTACAGGGAAATGTGCCTCCAGCCATTATTATTTATTACTTAATGCAAAAATGTGAGCTATCAAAACAATAAAGAGGTATTAAGGATGCATGTTTAGCTAATTCTCTGAGATGTGTTAACTACATGTTATGTGGTGCACGTACTGCAAGTGTTACCCCCTGCAATCTGTTGAGCCTACTTGCGACCCCTGTAGCAGGAGAAGGGTTTCTGCACAGGCATGAAGTTATGTTGGGATCAAAGTATGACATGTAAACATGTGTTAGGGATACGTGATGAGGTTTTGAGGAAACGAATGAAAAAACAGTACACTGTAACGGAACTCAAGTAAGCCCCCTCAGAGGGTCTGTCATAGTTACCTGCAAAATGCTCTCTGCACCATGTTTTAAAATGTGGAAAAAGGATTGGGAAAATGGAAGCTGGTTAGCTAAATGTATGTGTTGTCCTCTTAGGCGAATATAAACCGTATGATTTTATGTAAATGCTGGCAAAATGTAAGAATTTAAACAGTTTAAACAATTGTGTACTGCAATGCAGTATGGGTAAGAGCTCACGCCAAGGCTTCCACCTCTAGCACTGTGGCAAATGGAATATTCTGAGCTACCTGACACGAAGGGTTTGGAGGAGAAGTCGGGGTCAGCGGCTGACTGGCTGTGAGAATATGACTTTTAAAATGCCCATGCAGGCCTAGATCTCCCTCCTGGACACCCAGAATTGAGGTCCCTGCGTTCTACTTGTTTCCCCACTGCGCTGCCATGTTCTCCTGTTGAGAGTGGAGCTACCTGGTTGCCCACCGGAGGTAATGAAGGACGAGTAGTCATCTCTGAGCGCTTCATTTGAAAGAGTCTGAGGAAAGGATTGCCCAGGCTCAAGCAAACTCAACGTCAAGTAAGGTGAAATTAACTGTTCTTAAAAATAATCTTAGTGTGCACGATCATTCTTTGTGTTGTTTACTTATTTTTATTTTTTATTCATATGGCACCAACCACAAAACAAATTCCTTTCTGGTACCCGAAGAAGTGGGTGGGCGGGTGGGTGAGGCAATTGAAGGGGGGCGCCATTGAACTGATCATTCACAGGTCTTGGTACATTCAGATCATCATAAGGAGAGGTGTGGGGGCAGGTTCGGAGGGAATAAAGTGCTGTAGAGCACGTGCACGCATAGAAGAGATTAACAAGTCGATAACCTGAAAAGGGAGGTGCAAATTTGCAGTCCATAAAGGTGAGAAAAAGAAAGCAGCAGTGATGGTTCCAAGGCCACTGTTTCCATCAGTCCAGAAATCGTAGTACCAGCACTGTAGAGGAGGAGCAACCTACTGCCCAAGGTCGAAGGCAGACAGGCAGGAAAACGTGCTTGAAATAGACGACTGAGTTTTTTCCTAAAAGCTGAGGGGCTGTTTTCTTGCTTTAGGTCGGGTGGGAGGGAGTTCCAAATTGAGGTTCCCCAATTAGAGATGAATAGCTGCTCCATGTGTTTTTTCCAGAAGTAGGTTGAAGACATTTCCTTTGGCGGTTGATCTTAGAGCTCTCAAAAGACAGTACCTTTTTAAGAGGATGGTAATGTACTCTGAAGCCTTTCCATAAACAGACTTGCAAATGAGGCATAGAAACTTAAATTCAACTATATTTTTCGGATCTGCATGATTTCCTTGACGGAAAAAATGTATGATAAATGTACTCACCACAAAATGTTTGTACATTTCTCATGCAAACATACATTTAGAACCCCTACAAACCCACACCCCCAAACCCACACCCACAACACACTCCCCCAACATACCCCCACGCACACCCTACTTATCTTTCAAGACGCTCTGTGTCCCTGTTGTGCTGGTTCCCTTTCACTTCCATGATCGGGAACCGGCGCCTCAGGGTCCTTTTCTTTTTTTTTTTTGGCCAGCTGCAGGGGTTTACCCCCCGCAACATCCGCTCACTATACTACGTAGTTTGATGAGCAGGGTGTTGCGGGGGACAGCCCCGCAGCCCCTGTTTTTTTTCTTTTTTCTTTTTTTTCTCGGGTGTGCTGCAGGGGTGTCCCCCGCAACCCCCACTCCCTTTACTGTATAGTATGGTGAGCGGGGTGTTGCGGGGGACACCGCCGCAGGCCCGGCAGTCTTTTTTTTACCTACCTAAAATGTATGCCTCCAAAGGTTCAAACTTTTGGTGTTCGAACCTTTGGTCGGATGCATTTACAACCTTTTTGTATAGGTCGGAACTTTCGTTGCGGTCATTTTGGCCTATACCTATTTTTCCAAAGGAAGACAGTGCAGAGCCTTCACAGTTATATTTTTGTGTTTACATATTTTCATACTCGGTATGAGCCTGACACCTTTGTTTTGGATCAGGATAAGGAGGAGATGTTTTGTGAGGACAAGGTATACTTAAGCTGTACCCCTCAGGCTGAAGCTCTGAGCCCACTTTATTTTTGAGTATGCACTTATTTGTCTTGCGCTCAATCCCTCACCATCGATTTCTCCATTACTTGGTGGAGTATGACTGTATTTCCTGAGTTAAGTCCATGGACTGACCGACCTCTCATTGGATCTAAGACTCTGAAAGGAACCATGGGAGTTGTAGTCCTGGGAAAGGGCTGAAGAAAATGAATCTGAGCTTTACCTGAAGAAGGGGAAGAGTGTGACTTATCCAGAGCCACTATCACATTCCAGGCACATTAAAGGCAGCCTGCATATATTTGTTTATAAGTATGCTCCACCTTGTTTCTTGTTCATGTTTGTGATAGAAAAGAAAATAGGAAAAGGGTTTAAACCACCATACTGTGTAAGATTAGTTGTGAGTCGTAAAGTCACTAGTGGGCCTTATTCATGGAAGTATTTTATAATGGCGCAATCCCATAGGAAAACGTTCCATGAATCAGGCCCACTGTGTTTTGCACAAAGGCTACTTGGAAAGCACCTTAAAAGGCCAAGTGGAGGCACAGCATACACACACCCTGGAGTTGCTGATATGCAAAAGGATTCAGGTGTTCTACCACAACTGGCAATGGAAGTACCTCTCCTATTCAGATGCAGCACCAAAGCACATTCGCTCCCAATGCAGGGATCACACAGGAAGAAAGGAAGGGCTGTACAGACACAACAATTCTCAATGTCTTTGTCGTACTAAACATCAGAGAGGCTACCTATGTCTAATTCATCCATACTATCAAAGTGATGACATCTTAATGATGGTGTCTTTCTTGATATCCCTATCCTTATTTTTTTGCCACACTTGTTTTCATTTCTTCCTGCAACAGACTAACTGCAATTTGTTGAGAACTGAAATAGTCGTTTGTCAACATTATTACCATCATCATCATAAACAGCAAGATTATTGCAAGCAGAATTACATCCCCCTAAGAGATTAAGGCAATATCAATATTAAAAACTGAATACAAGATGAAAAGATCATAAAATCAAAACCATTTATCATTGCAGTGGTATACACTTATCAAAGAGCAAGGGATGCTGTTTTGCTTGCAGGGAGATTACTGTATAGTACTTGCTGAAAGAATACATTGTGCAATATCAAATTGCATGCACTGAGTTTCAATGGACTATCACAATAACACAATTATAAAGCAATCCTTTATGTCACAGAAGACAAAATGCGATTAAGTAGCCACTTTTATTCAAGCTGTTGATAAAAAGCAGACAAAAGCAACAGGAAATGTAATTCTGTTTCTTTGCTGGCAACATCACATTACAAAACCTCGTGTACATTATCCACATCCCTCCAAACAAGCTGTAAATGCTAATTGCAAAATATTCAAGCTGAATTTTTCAAATAAAATACATGGTAAAAGTGGATCTGCAGCAGGACAATACGAAGAATGTGCATCCACAGGGTGCACTCGATTCAGCTTTATTTTGGCTAGCTGCTGTAATGAAGGTGCTGAACCAGCGCCACATAAGGGGCTGGACCTATAACCTGTGGGAGTGAGCAAAGGGGGGTAGGACACCCTAAAAGGGGGTGGTGAAAACATGGGACAACCAAAACATAGTCATAGCATGGGAAGAAACCAGTGGGGATGCATTACGTACGTACATTAATAGCCCAAAGGACCCCCATATAATTAGCACACGATAGCGATGACCTATCCTAAATAACAACATATCCAACAGGAAAACACCATGTCGAAGAAATCCCACTCCTAGCACATGATGAACCTTCTGCTGGCCAGGGCCACGGGGCACAGAGCTCACGCTGCACATCACAGGCAGACTGAGCCAGATGCATCCTCACTGGGTGATGTCAACACAGGGCAGGCAGCAAGCCAATCCAGCGGGCACTCAGGGATGGAGAGGAGGTGGACCTGAGTCAGCAATCAGTTCACTTGGCTTTGAATGCCTATCGACAGGTGGTGATGTGAAAAGAAGCTAAGCAGAGTGGCGTTCCTGGAGGAACCAATCAAGCAGCATGTTTTGTGTCACTGTGAGGTGGCCAACCTTCAGAGTATCCACTACAAGCTCTGCGAAGGGCAATATTCAGAAGGTACCATTTGACTGTCTCCCTTCCCACCAGAAGCTGGGTGTCTTGTGTCTCTTCCGCAATTGTGCTGACCAATGGCAGAGTAATAAAGTCCCAGCGGTCAGCACACATGTTATATTACTAATTACAAACTGTTCCTGTGTGGGTGAGAATCGTTGTGCTACATGAGAGGGATGTGTTGGAATATTCTTGATCTCTTTGCTCCAATCAAATTTCACTAACATACGCACAGCTCTAAGGATATGACATAACTCAGCCAATGACTGTCCTGGGAATGTTGGAAAATATGTACATTATAACTGTAACAGTTTCAAATGCTTGGACTATTGTACTCATCCTATAAAACGAATGTTTGCTGTGCACCCAGTTGTTAGCTGGCATCAACCAATTCCAGTCCACTGCTCTGTTTGATTTGTGCTTTCCTGGCTGTAATAAACAGAGTTACCTCTTGCCCGGTGTGTGCTCTCTTTTGTACTACAATTTTTATATGGTGTGATCAGAGAACCCCTGGATACATTTTTGGAGGCCACAGAGAGATTCTAAGTCCTCCCGGACAGCTGAGGGTATCCAAGCCACCCTCCCTGGGGGTGCGGGTCTGGCGAATGCAGACCTGATCAACACGCATCAAAGAGTAAGCCCTCCAGATGGCAAGTTCACAAAGGCCTGACAGTTCCCGAGCGCTGCCTTCACTCATTGGGAGGGTGAGCTTGTACTGGAGGCTCGGTGCCAAGGGGACTTGAGGGTCTCCACGACGTGAGTATAACTGTTCAAGAACTTACTGTATCGTGGTAGTATGCCCACGGCTAGGGAGGGAAACATTTTTTATGGCATCTAGGACGCATCCTTAAGGAGAGAGGATGATCGGCCAAAGTAGTATTTAGGAAGTAGTGAGGGCCAGCCAATAGGGATGGACTCAGCAGTGTGTGCCTGCATTAGAGCAGGAGCAGTGCGTAGTGTGTTGCAAACCTCCTTAGACGGGAGTTGCGTGTAGTACCAGCGATTGTATAGTTGCGTCATTGAGGTGGGAATTGTGTTATTTACTTATTGAAATTTTTGAAGATATAGAGAGGGACACGCCTGTGTCAGTTAGTGTTGTATTTATGACGCAGACTCGTGGTGGAAGAGTCAATATCAGAAGGTACCTCATTGTAATATTGCATTATAGTAGCAGTTGTGTGCAAGTGGCACAGTGAAGGCACAACATCTATTTGTCATAATATAAGGCATGTGAGCCTGTGAAGAGGGCTGTCAGATACTAACACTGAGTGAGTGCTTGCGCCTGAGGAGAGGGCCAGTGTGATGAGTGGAGTGCCTGCTCGGGGCTGTGGAGAGGGCCAGCGTGCATATTGAAGTGGGTAGTGAATGCGCGGGTATCGGGAGACCGGGGGAGGAAGACAGAGAAGGGAAAAGAGGGTAGTGGGGACACACAAGGGAGGGCTATTCCATAAAGTTATGCGCCCCTCAGAGCCCAGAGATGTCTCCTCCCTAAGTGTAGTCACCATATTCAGCATTGGCATTGTGAAATCCTCAAGAACTTCCAATTGGTCTCTGTTTGGGGTTACAGGGGTGAGATTCTAACCCTTTCAATCTAATATTCTCTGGCTCTGCCCTTGTCCTGTGTCGGATTGCATGTGTGGGTTGTTCTAGTCGTGAGTCTACCCGGATCAAGGTTAGTCCCCCCACTCTCTCTTGCATCATGCTGTATAGCGCAGCATCACTGTGTTCTCTAGTACTCATGCCCCTGGGTTCTAACTGTGACATGACTACCAGTGCCCCACTCTGGTTGGTTCTGGGATAAGGACTTTGTAGGCCATCATACTGCAGGCCAAATAAATCATCAGAAGAGTTATCTGCAACAGGGACTGCGTTCTTGAACACAAAATCATTGAGGATCTCCTTCAGGGATGGGTGATTTAAACTAATAGCCACCTCCAGGCCTGGTGGGGGGAGAGCCCTCTGCTCCATTACAAGCAACCCTTTTATTAGCCTCTCCTCATCAAGTTGTACTTTAATGTAATCCCTATGCTCTGGGCCAAGCATTCGTACACAGGATACTATGTTGCTACAGATTATTTAGTAGCATCCTCTCCTGACTCTCAGCCAGTGGATAACTTTATCAATAAGGCTATCCTTGGGTTCATGACTAGTTTTACCAATAATGGGGGGATTGATTAGGTAAAAACACTGCCTGTAAACCAAACCATCTACTGGATTCCCCCCACTCTCCCTGAATATGTTTATGGTTGTGCTCATTGGTCTGCTAAAAGGATTTATTTATTTATTTGTATGCTTATAAAGTTCTGAAAGCCCGCAGGCATCAGGGCGCATAACATAAATCATACCTATGACAGAGACCAGACATAAAACAACAAGCATCTAAGCGAACAAAAGAGACACAACTCAACAATAACATAGTTGGAATGGACCTAAGTACTGAAAAGAGCGGATCAAAGAACAATACCACTGAAGGAGTATAATGTGACTAAGGGAGAAGAACTAAACTATAACAGATAGTTAATTCAATTCAATACAATTCTCAGGGTAGTGGAGGAACATATGTGCTGTGAGAGTGAAATTCTATTCAAATACATCGGTAGACTACTAGACCCACATCCCACAATAATGCAGTCAGTGTTTTTGGTAGGAAACCAATTAGCAATTTGAATTCTGAGAAACACTTTTAGATCTTGCGTTCTCACACAATTAGTCCCCAATTTGCAACTGAACCATGCCAGGATTTTATTTTTCAGGTCCTCTCTAGATTTATATTGATTTGGCTTGGCAACATTGGTGATAATCAAGTTTCACGGGTCCAAGGCAAAACTCCTTAGGCTGGGGTCCGCAATACTGGCCATTTTAGCTTTCCTTTGTCAGAGATCCTTACAGGATGGGAAAGCAACCAACAAAACTGACTTAGTTGGCGGCATAGTGACCACTCGTGGAGTGTTTTCCCCCTGACCAAGTGCAGGGGTGACAGACTTCACCTACAAAGGCACACCTGCATAACTGGACTCTGTAGTGTCTGTTTGATAGCCCTTTTTGTGGAGCTTTCCATTCTCACAGTTTCCAACATATTGGGCTTCTCAGGGTCAGGCAGATGTGTAGTGAGAATATTAGAACCCACCAATGTCATCCATCTCTGAAACTCCATGATGTTCGAACAAGCCCCAAGCTCCTGCATCAACTGTTCTTGATGAAGCCGCCAGGACTCTAAAATCTTGGAGTCAACCATCTCCCCGTCCATGTTTCGCACTACATTTTGTCCTAATTGATCTCCAATTAATTGTGGCTGCATCAGCACCATATGGGCTCCCCTGAGTCCCTCTGAATACTCCGCTTCCTTGTTCTTGACATCTGACCCAATTATCCCTTCTTTAATGACTGTGGGGTTAACTGTCAAAAATTGTGCCGACCTGGATGTTGATGTCAGAGGGTCCACAGCATATTCTTCAGAATTTAACTCATTCTGGAACTCTTTGCTGATGTTCAAGAGTTCTGAGCAGGCAAGTTGTTCTTGTTGCAGCTTCAATCTGCGCTTAGCACTCATAGCTAGAACGTCAGATAGATGGGTGTTATTCCTGAGAGGTGTCAATAATGGTGATTGAATCAGGGGTACCACCCTACCCGGGGCAATGGACGAGGGACTAGCAAGACCCAGTCCCTGAATGAAGCCGGTGTCCTTTCCAATGGTCAAATCATAACCCATGTTCATGCCTGCCCCTACCCCAGACTGCAGCCTCGTGACTGGCATGATTCAAGGGAAAGACACAAAAAAAAGGCACTCGACTCCCAACGCAGAGCCGCTAATGAACACCTGTGAGAGCCAAAGCCGCGTTAGCAGCTTACCCATAGATCCAACGTCAAGTCGACTGAACCCTTGTGCAGAAAGCTGGAATGATGCTCGGAAAATACTATGGTATCTATGCTCCAGCCTGCTGCAGGCCGTCGGCCGTTTACCGCCAAATAGAGACGAGGCGCTGCATCGCTGGGGGATTCACACACCGTGGGTCGATGTTTGTTCTGCAGGCGGAGGCCAGAGCAAAGATCCCAGTAGCGTTGTAAGGTATTCTCGCCGCTGGACTCTGTGCGTAGCTGTGGTCTGCCACAGCTGCAGCCCTTGCTGCCATGATGTTTTGCTTTGTGTGCCTTCACGGCCTTGGTTCCTCTATCCCTAAGGGAATTGGGTTATTGGCATAACTTTGAACAACACATGAATTTTACACTTATTCCAAGGTAGCATATACATTAACTAAAATATGAGAGTTGAACTCGATACCTAAATCCATCATTAGTGATTAGCAACATGCTCCTATAGAATCTTATTTCAAAATCTCTGCTGAGTTCAACAGAATGCTGTTTCAATGCAGTTATCATGCTGCACCAATTCATAATAAAGGTAAGAAAAAACTAAAATAGAATTAATGAAAATAGAAAAGTGAATTTAAAGCGATAGATTCTAACTCTATTTCTTACTTCTTGCCTTTTATCCAGAATGAAGTAAACATTTAAAATTATCACAACAATAATTAAAATTTAACAAAGTGTGACGGATTGCCATTTTGGCAAGGGTGTAGAAGCCTGGCTTTTTAATTTGTAATAATTAATAAAAATGATGCAGGTAATTCCATCTCTGAAAGGGTAATCTGCTGATCAGAGTCCCCTTTCCTAAATTCCATGCCAAAAGCACAGAGTGCACCTATGCCCTGCTGCATCAGTAGCCTGATTGCAGCATCTGCCGTCCCGTGGCACAGAGTAGATTCAGGTCACAGGTGCCCTCTTGACAGCTCAAGTGACAGCCAAAGACACTGTAGCACAGTGGTGGCATTTATGTTATGCACCCCTGTTCCAAAATATTACGATTATGATTAGCCAATGCTGGTGGCATGGTAAACTCTAAATATGTTGAGCAGAAAGTATGTAAATTGCAGTCACTCATAGCTTGACTTTGAGACTGTGGAGCTGATTCATGGAATTATTTGCGCCGAAAAACAGGGATTTGTGCGCCATTCTGCCCGCAAATCCCCATTTGTTAAACAGGGATTTGCGGGCAGAATGGCGCACAAATCCCCGTTTTTCGGTGCAAATAATTCCATGAATCAGCCCCTGTATTTCTTTCACTGGGCATTTGGATCTCAAGAAATTTATCTGTATTCAGCAGGTGCCTCTAGGACCACTCATTCTGCAACAGAGAGGGATTTTAAAAGCCCTTCAGGGTGCAGAACAGGCAGCGAAAGGTGCGGCAAGTGCAGTCGCTCGCAGTTCTGTTGCAAAAAAGAGACACAGCATACTGCACGCAACCAACCTTTACTGGCGTAACCTCATTGCTGATTACAGCCAATCCTGGTGAGTGACATTTCCATCATATATTTAAATACATATCTTCTCTTAAAATAATGGTGTCTGATCGTTGGATCTGGTACTTGTGATCATCAAACCATTTATGTGATGGATCTTGTCATACCCACTACAATTTGTGAAGTCAAAATACAGCCTTGGTGTCATACCCCATGCCGTCTTGCCTATGACTAATAGGAAGACTTGGAAATTACCCTGGCACCTTGTGCAACAACATCACAGAATAAACTACGTCTCCCAGCATTCCAGGAAAAAGAGAGGTCACGTGATTTGCCGGCAACATCGGCGTCCCTCTGCATCGTTATATGCAGCCCTGGGACAACGCTCGGGTGCTCCTTAACAAGTGCTTTTCAGGCCGTTAAGTCGCATTCTGGTTATTATGTTAAACCCCCAAAAGGAAAACTGTGCACCACCTGAAGGGAACAGATTGCGTGGCCCCCCAAAATACGTGAACACGACAATACTCCATCTTCGTTCCTTCACGCGCACAGAAAGTGAAGGGTTTACTCGTCCTTATGTATCCCCGTCAATGCTGTGAGCCGCATAGGCATCCTGCGTGCAGTGCATGTCACGTAACTTACGCGCTAAGGGCCTATACTCTGTTTTAGGCTGCCTTTTGAGCTACACACAGAAGACACACTCTCCTGCCTCCGTGCCACTTTACCTGCCTCCCCCTGGTCTGTGCTCCCTCCCACATTGCCATCTGCTGCTGCATGTCCAGTGTGCATGCCTGCTGCCCACCAGCACTGCGTTGGAGGGGGGCTGCTTTCCAGTCATTGCCTGTGCTCCTGTCTCTGCCCTGTGACCACCTGAGCTGCTGTGTTGGACTCCCACCTTAACATACCCCTGCCACTGCTCTACAGCCCATCCCCAGGACCACTCTACCCACCCACACCTGCCTCAGGGGTTGCCATGTCTGCACCATCTTCCTCGGACCAGAGTGGCAACCCCATAGCAGTGAGGCAGATGCCTGTCATGTACAGTGCAAAAGAAGTTGACATCCTGTTGGATGAGGTCCTGGTGAATCATGATTCCCTCTTCGAACCAGCAATGCAATGTGGCAATGTAGGAGGTCTCCAGATCTGGGAGGACATAATGGCCGCCATCAATGTAGAGGGGTGGCAGTGCACTGCTACAACACCGTCCATAAGCGCTGGAAGGACCTCATATCCAGGACACACTTCAAGGCATGGCGCTTCCTGAAGGCCGGTGCAACCGCCGAGGTGCACTGTGCGTGCAGGTGCAAGTTGTCCACCAACAATATGCAGGTCCTGGTGAGTTTCTACCCGGGGATGCATGCCCAGGTCTGCGAGTTGCAACAACGTCTGGAGTCAGCTGGTGAGTAAGCATGTATTTGTACTGCTCAACAGTGCATTTGTGTTGTGCATGTGCTTGCATGTTTGCAGTGACCCCCTTACTTTTGCAGCATGTATTTTTCAGTGACAAACATCTGCATGCAGGCCCCAGACAATACTCCCCATGTGCGAAATCAGACATGTGTGGATTGGGAATGCACTGTAGTTTGCATTGCGTGTTGTAGTACATTTTTGCAAACTGTGCACATGCAATGTTTTTTGTGTCTGAGATATGCCTGCATGGGAAGTTGGACAGTTCAGGGAGTGTTGACCATGTCATGTGCATGCATGCTGCTTATGTGGTCCTGGCGACAATAGCAATGTGGGACTATGCATCACTCACGTCTGAAGGTCACACTTGCATTTGGATGTTTGGCATAGTCACGTTTGGGCATTGTAGTTTCCGGCACTTTGATGTGATCAGTCATGGCATGGCTTGTGCACTCTGAGTGATATGTGTGCATGCCATGTGGATGTGCTTGGGCCTATGGCATGCCACATGTGCCTGTGCCATTGATGCATGTATGTGTGGCATGCGCGCAGGATGGGTTGTGGTGGAGGCACGTTCTTTGATGTGATAGTGTGGAGAGATGCCCAGGCAGGTGTTGGCATGGCCATGCTGTGAGTGGTGCAAATATGGTTTGCCATTGGTGGCCATGATTCCACTGTGTGTCTTGCCCACAATGTGTCCACAGCGGTGGACCGGCACATCTGTGTTTGCATGATTTATGTGTGTGCACGTCCTACATGTTTGCTCCCTGTCTACCCCTCTGCCCATGTGGCATGTCTCCCATGGATGTGCATGAGGTTGCAGTTAGGTCAGGTTGACCTTCCCCTAGGGCAGTGGTATTCAAACTGTGGGTCGCGACCCCCTAGGGGTCCGCGGGTGCATCCCAGGGGGGCCCTGAGAGCTCAGCATGAAAAAAGTTTTTTTTTTTTTTTTTTTTTTTTTAGATTGGAAGAAATGGGCAGGGGTGGCCCACATGGGCGGGCTGAAGCATGAAACTGTCTCAGGCAACAATGAAAAAGTGGCCCACAGTTGTAAATGGATATTCATTCCTTTAGTCACAGACTGGGCCTCATTACTACTATGGCGGACCAGTAACAACGTTGCTGGTAAGCTACCGGCACCGTTGCTACCGTTCCGCCATAGTAAGAGTTGTGCTCGTGGGTGCTTGACAGCCCCCGCCAGGTCTGACCTCAGCTCGTCGGATGCACCAGCACCGTTATTAACGGTGCCGGTGCATCCGAGCTCCCCCTTCCCATTTGAGCCATATGGGGCTCAAATGGGAATGGGGATCTACCGGCACCTTCGAAAGGGCAATTATCATGTCTGCCTAACTCGGCATGACCTAGTAATTGCCCATTCGCGGGTGCCAGACCCGGATGCAACTCCAGTGGCAGCCGTGCCGGTTTTACCGGCACAGCTACCGCCAGAGTAGTTATGAAGCCCACTGTTTCAATAGTACCCAAAGGGGTGCTTTGTGTTAAAATGTAAGTAAATTGTGATATATTCAGCAACAATGGTCAACATTACTAACTGCATAGTGGCCCCTCACCCATTATGGAGGAGCTAAGGAGCCAGCCCAGTGAAACAGTGAGCACTCCCTCAGCTGCTTTATCCAGCTAATGGAGTGCTCCTGGGCTGGCTGAACTGTCAAAGGGAAACACTGTTTCCCTTTGACAGTTCAGTTTAGTTCCCCAGCCGCACATGCTCACTGAGCCATGCAAGTGCTGGGGCGTTTTGCTTTGCCAGCATTGCATAGCTCATTGGAAATGCTGGCTGGGGCACTGCATGTCTGTATGTCCGAGGGGGAGCTCCTGCGCCTCCTCGCACATACGGACAGAGCAGCTGGAGCAGCACCCACACACAGGCCAATGCAGAAGGTACGTTTATGTTCATTGTTTTTATTTAAACATGTGTATGGATGCGTTATGAGTGAGTGTATGGTGATGGATGCTCATGTGAATGATAGAGTGATTGCTGTATGAATGTGCAGCGCCTTGCATATACACATAATCATGTTCATTGTGTTAGGACCAGTGGGGCCCAGGGGACAGGGATGGTATCTTTTTACCGGACATCTATCATTCAAAACCCTCTGCCTTGTCCACAAGGCTTTCTGGGGCCTCGGTCCAAAATACCTTCAGCTATTCCTCCGCAAATACCTCCCCTCTCGAGCTCTTCACTCCTCTACCTCCAACTCCCTCAGGGTCAGTCGTTTATCAAAGAAACGAGCTGGGGGTAGATCTCCGTCTTCGGCTGGGGCCTCCCTCTGGAACAGCGCCCTGCCACTCTAAAACTTGAGGAGAACCATCTTTCTTCCTGCACTTATCAGATCTACCCTGTCTGCTGCCTTAAACGTAGCACTTGCAAATTGCTGGCTGCACTACCACTGTTTGTTGCCTTTATTATTTATTTATTGTTATTTATCTGTTTCTCCTCTGCTTCGCACTTTCCACTTCTCCCCCCTTCCATGCACTTATCCCCTCACACTTGCGCGTTCTCAATGTCACTGGGCCTAGTAAGATCGCTGTTTTATTCTCCTCTGTTCCCCTCCCTTGCCTTGTCACGCTCTGAAACACTTGTGTACGAGCGCGATAGAAATAAAATATCAATGCCTGCCCCCTGGACTCCCAGCAACAATTGCAAACTGTTTGGCTATTTACCCATTTTTTGTTAAAAGTATGCTCTACAATGCAACATTTTAACCTATTATTTAAAAGAAAATTCACAGGGGGAAACCCCCCCGAACCTCCCCTTAATGCCCCTCCGCTTAAAAAAGATTCACCAGCCGCCACTGGCCCTCAGACTGTGTTGGGAACGGGATGGGGGAACCGAGGGACTATGGTGGGAGCACAATGGGCGGGAACCATGGGATAGTGATGGGAGCAGAGTGGGGAGAGCCCTGGGTGTGTGATGGGGTGGGGAGAGACCAGCGACTGGGTAGGAGTGGGATGAGGGAGCCCAGCGACTTTGATGGGAGCAGGTGACGGCGCGCAATATATACTGTCCATTTGGCATTTCTGGGGGGTCCCGACCTGCCCAAATTTTGCTCAGGGGGGCCCTGGCCAAAAAAGTTTGAAGACCACTGCCCTAGGGTCATGTGATTCATCTTGGTATGTGTCTGTGCACTGTCCACATTGTGCTGCATTTACATGAGGATGTGCCATGAATGTGTTTCACATCGTGCCTGGATTGTTGTGTCTGTTTGGATGTGGATTGCATGTCAATGCGTGTGGGTGTTGCTGATTTTTCCATGTCATGTTCCTGTAAATGTTGATGATGCCACACCAGCTTAGTTGCAGTACACTGATGTTGCTGTTCTGTGTCTCCTGATGAAGATGGCGTAAGCAGTGCTCTGGAGCATGGATGCGGAGATCACTCCACCAGACATAGGCTGTAACATAGGGCGTGGCTGCTAGCGGTAAGTCCAAAGAGGTTCGAAGGGAACTCCTCAGCAGTGGTGGGACCGGGTGATGCCACACAGGGGCCATCCATGGAGGAAGACACCCTGAGGTCATCCAGGTTGACGGAGGGGGAGGTTGAGGAGGTGTCCATTGCAGCCCAGCCCATGGGGTCAGGTGGGGGTGTCGAGGTAGTAGTGCATGCTGCAATCCTGTCCCAGGGGCATGAGGCTTTGCAGGCAACCGTGGAGGTGCCTGTGCAAAATCCTGTCCCTGGGCTATCACTGGGCCATTGGATGCAGGACTGTGAACCTGCCAGGATGCCTCCACCCAGACCAGCTTCTTGTTGCCGGCTGATGTGTCCATCTGGGATCAGGTGCTGCCCCTGCTGGCTGGGCTTACAAGGCAGACTGCAGTCATGTGTGATGATGGGCATGCTACTCATAGTTTGCTTGCCCACCCTCACTATGAGCTGTACTGCGTTGTGGCCTTGCTGGCAGCAGGCCTGTTCCCTGGTGGACTCTATGGGCTGTTCACTGCTGCGACCACCTCCTCGGCTTCCTCCTATGTGCACCAGTCATCCTCTGGGGTGCCTTACGGCCCACATGTTATGGTCCCTTACAGAGACTTTGCTACCACTTCCACCTAGCTCAAGTGTGCTCAGGCTTTGATGCACCTGGTCATTAATTGTGGATTTGGCCAATGTATGAATAGGTTTACTTCTGTCCTCAGCACACATTCAGTTGGTATGCTTTGATGCCTTTGCAATGACCCATGGCCAACATGCACATGCTACTTTGCATTGCATTCACTTGTCAATTGTTGATGGGGTGGCCACGGTGTTGTTGGTGCAATGTAGTTCTGTCTGGCCGGGGTGCTACAGATTCCGGTCTGCCAGGGAGTGCCAGTGGATGCTCCGGTCCAGGATTGGTCTTCAGTGCTTCCTGTTGATCGTGTTGGTGGTGGACATGTTGGGGGTGTGCTTCATGGTGGAGGCAAACCACAGAGGTTCAGGTGAGTTGCAGCCATAAATTGAACTGCATGTGTGGGAAACTGTCAGGGTGCTGCCTGGGGTAGTGTTGGAGCAAAGGGGGGCTGGTAAGTGGTGTCTGGACTTGAGGGGGCTGCCTGTGGTAGTGGCGAAGGTAAGGGTGGCTGGTGGGTATTGTCTGGACTTGAGGGGGCTGCCTAGGGTAGTGTTGGAGTAGATCATGGTATAGGGAGGCAAGTGTACTGTCAGCGGGCTGCCTGGGGTAGTGTCCGGGGTAAGGGGGCTGGTGGGTGGTGTCTGGACGTGAGGCAGCTGCCTGGGGTAGTGTCACAGCTGAGGGCGGTGTTGGGAGGGGAGTGTACTGTCAGGGGCTGCCTAGGGTAGTGTCTAAGGTGAGGTGGGCTGGTGGTTGGTGTCAGGACTTGAGGGGCCTGCCTGGGGTAGTGTCAGAGGGGTGGGGGGCCGGTGGGTTGTGTCTGGATTTAAGGGGCATGCCTGGGGTAGTGTCAGAGGTGAGGGGGCTGGTGGGTGGTGTCTGGACTTGAGGGGGCTGCCTGGGTAGTGTCAGAGGTGAGGGGTGCTGGTGGGTGGTGTCTGTACTTGAGGGGGCTGCCTAGTGGTGAAAGTGAGGAGGGCTGGTGGGTGGTGTCTGGACTTGAAGGGGCTGTTTGGGGTATTGTCAGAGCTGAGGGGGGCTGGTGGGTGGTGTCTGGACTTGAGGGGGCTGCCTGGGGGTAGTGCCAGAGGTGAGGGGGCTGGTGGGTGCTGTCTGACTTGAGGGGTTGATGTGCAGTAGGGGTATATGCCAGCAGATTGGGTGGCCAGGGTGTAGGGGGTGGACTAGCAGTTTTGCAGGAGTGCTGCCTTAGCGTACGAGGGACCCTGCACGTTTTTGTTGGGGTGCAGCCTCGATTTATGAGCAAGTTCTTGTGTGTTCACAGGGGTGCTGCCTTCACTTACGAGGGAGCCTGTGTGTTTTCATTGAGGGTGCAGCCTCGACTCACGCAGAACTCTCACATTTTCACAGGGGTGCCGCCTTAGCTTACGAGAGAGCCTACGCATTTTCGTTGGGGATGTAGCCTCGATTTACGAGGAATTTCTCGTGTTTTTTCAGGTTTTCTGCCTTAGCTTATGATGGAACCCGCTCGTTTTCATTGGGGGTGCAGCCTCGACTTACGAGGAAGAACTCGCGTTTTCGAAGTGGTGCCACCTGCTTATGAGGCAGATGGTGGGTCAGGGGTGGATCCGGAGGTTTGCGCTTAGGTTAGGGCATGGCTTGGTTTTTGGTTTGCAATGGGGGTGTGTTGTGGGTGTTCCTCACGCAGCTCCATTCCCTTTGCGTGTCGGCTAGAAATGCGCATTTGGTTCCATGAATACGCGGAGCGTGCAGATTTACTTATTCGTATTGTCCTTCTCGGCGCGCAGCCCTTGCAGGATTTCTGCACACATTTCCATGATTCAGGCCCTATGAATCGTTCCCTTTTCCCTAGTCCATAGCTGCCATCTTTGTTTGCAGAGAAATGGCAAACACGCTCTTGATCAACTTGAAAATAAAAACTATTAGCATCCCAGTATAACATGCCAGGATGCTAATAGCAATGAACCCCTCCGGGTAGGGGTACTTTACGGCACAGGTGATGCCCAGACTCTCATTAAATTCCTCGCTTCTCTCGGCCTTCTCACCCCGGGCATTAATTACTTGCACATATATCACATACCTCTCACCTGTCTCACATAATTCACACACAGTGCCACTCAAACTCGTTCTCCCACACACATACACACACAAACACACAAACAAAAGCTGTAAACGTCACATGACAAAATATCACTCCTTGCCATGCAAAATCACGTATGAACTGGATATACTATGTTCAGTGATGTGTCTCCTTAGACCATTCATAACTCAAATGTATTCACTCCCACATGTGAGTGAAGAGAGTATTACATATCACATATGAACTGGATATACTATGTTCAGTGATGTGTCTCCTTAGACCATTCATAACTCAAATGTATTCACTCCCACATGAGTGAAGAGAGAATTACATTAAATTGGGTTTTAAGTTTTGCTGTTGACATTTATACCAAGCACTTTAAACACCATACTTCAAGGCAAATGTAGGATGTCACTGAAATTCTAACACACACACATCGGCAATCTTTCCGTCACCTACGTTTTTTCATAACATTTCAGAAAATATTGTATTATCAGTCTTGCATGGAAATGAAATGGTGTGCGTTGTTGGTTGAGCCACCTTTACTGGACCGACAAAAGCGCACAGTGACATTTGGAATTGCTTTCTTCGATGGATGTGTGTACATAGAGCAGGCAGTACTCTATTTATATAGGCAATGTTCCGCTAACATATATAGTGCGTATGGACAATGGCTATTCAGGATAAAGTATCTCTGTATATCCGAATATCACATTTGGACACCCTACTGCCAATCACCCAATGCACAGTGTCCAGTGACCCGCTAGCAGCCCCATTCTCAGAGCATATCCCTGGACAGCATGGTATACACCCAGAAATGACATAATGGAAACCCCACTACCTCATGCCTTCCACCCAAGCACCCATCTGGCGTGATTCTTCCAGTTGTATGGAGTCGTATTGTTCTTCCACCAAATACCTTTCCCCCTTCAATTAACTTCCTGGGTGAATCCCTGGTATTGTGCTTAATAGCCTGTGCTACATCCACAACTCTCAACAAACAGGTGTACCTTACCGTTCTTGGCCCAGTTGGGGGCCGAGTGGTCAAGAGATTAAAGGCATGTTTGTAGGAATGGGACAGACGGCAAGAATACAGAGGAACATTCATTACCTTTGTTAAAGGAACGCTCAGGGAGAGGTACGAATGTAAAGGCATATTGGGAGCAAAGTAAAATAGGGTCAGGCAGTCTCTGGCCTTGGAAAGGAGCCTCGTTATTTCCGGCCCTGTCAGATCTGGTTGACGGCAAAGTCTAAGACCAAGAACAAGGGGACTTACAATACAGATGCTATTATATGGTGCACAGGGGGTACTTTATGTCTGATATATGTTCAATTGCAGTTATGCTTCCTTAAGGAAATAACAAAAGATGCGTATGGCTTTAGGATTGGCTGAGCAATTGGCCCCTAGAATTAGCTGGTCCTGACGCTTCTGGGCATCATTTGGCCCCTAGTATTTTAAGGCGCCCAATGCCAAAGATAGCACCAATCTTAAAGAGAGGATATGTCCTTTCAGGGTCACTCTGGGAGTCTTACAAAGGTGAGTGGAGTGGTGGTACCAGAAGGGTAACCTCAACAATTTGAGACCACAAGCGATCACCAATCAAGTCTGGTGTAAGTCAGAAGTCAACAGCTATGGTTCCAGGAGTTCTGGTAATGTCCTTAAGCAAGATTGACAGCTGTGCAGAGACATACGAAGACACGTTCCACAGGAAAAGAGTTGTTGAATGTGGGATTCTGTGCATATATGTGTCCATGTTCTGGCTCATCTATGGTGGTGTATGGGACCAGGCATGTCATCATTTAATTACATATTCCTTTCTTTGCTGTGTGTAATAAGGGCTAGCCCAAGTGTGCCTAAACATGGTGAAATACAATTGAACAAGCTATCACATCTGGCTCTTTAAGTATCGCTCTCTCAGACATCTCTGGCTTCTGATACAAATGAGCATGCGAGCAACTGCCCAGGCACTGCACATCCGGAATACTTAATTTCTTAGCTTAATTGCGTTCTTGCAACAGTACTGTTAAAAACCTAAAATGAGTAACCACAGAAAATACACATGTACCCCTGCTGTAAATACGACAGGCAGCAACAGTCAGAAAGGACTTCTTAGTGAAAATGGTGTGTATGCCCTTTTTCAGGAACCATAACCAAATGGGACCGTGCAATGAATACACATTTTCACTGCCAACTGTTCTTATAATTCGAGTCAAATAAACATCTGACCCTGTTTGCACTGGTAGAAATATTCAAGAAACCCATATGCCAAGAGGTCAAAGAAAACTCAGTAGTTTTCTAGATTTGTTTCAATTTTCTACAACCTTCAGGTTTCTCATTCAATGCGTTCCTTCCCTTTATCCCTCACATTTTTTGTGCAAGTCGGCTATCATCTTCATGTACTTTTTTACAATTTTCATTTTAATTCTTTTGTAGAGGATAATATTATCGTCACCAAAACCAAAAGGTGATGCTGGAAGGTTTTGATTCAGTCATAACCACGGGCAGAGCTCTGGCCAACCCGCCAGACCATCGTTTTTCAACCTCCAAGGCATTGCAGAAGAGGAAAGACCATATGGCACATCAGGCTTGGTACCATCCCAAAAAGGGTCAGTCCACCCAAAACTGGTCAGTCACATCCCTCTTGCACAAGACCACAAGCATCCTCGGACATGGATCATTCTGAGTCGGCATCATCAGTAAGATGTAGCTTGGGTATCTAGGCCCAGGGGGCTTGGTACCCATGCCTGGGCATACCCGTCCCACTCAGGGTGACTTCAGCATAATCAAAAGGTG
The DNA here is from genome assembly GCF_040938575.1 of Ambystoma mexicanum. NCBI lineage: Eukaryota > Metazoa > Chordata > Amphibia > Caudata > Ambystomatidae > Ambystoma > Ambystoma mexicanum. The sequence goes on along the minus strand of NC_090937.1, from coordinate 202,398,383 downwards.
ATGGCTGGAAGGTTTTGAATCAATCATAAACACTGGCACAGCTCTGGCTAACTATCCAGAGTATCGTTTTGCAGCATGTCATGTCAGCAACAGAATGGGAATGACCATTTGCAAATCAGGCTTGGTCCCACCCCAAAAAGAAACAGTCCGGCCAAACTGCTAGGACACATTCCTTCTGCACAAGACCACAAGCATCCTCAGATAGTTTTCAGCATCATCAGTAAGATGTATCTAGTGTCTCTAGCTCCAGAAGGCTCCGGACCCACATCTAGGCATGCCCTTCCCACTCAGAATGACTTCAACAAAGACAAAAGTTGATGGCTGGAACGTTTTGAATCAAACATAACATGGGCACAGCTCTGAGCAACCCTCCAGACTATCATTTTGAGCCTGCCAAGACAGAAGGAGAAAGACCATATGCAAATCAGGCTCGGCCTTATCCCAAAAAGGGCCAGTCCAGCCAAAACTGTGAGGTCACATCCTTTCTGCACAAGATCACAAGCATCCCCAGACATATTTTAGCCTCATTGGACATCACCAGTAAGGAATAGCTTGGGTCGCTAGGCCCAGCAGGCATATGTCCCACATCGAGGCAGACTTGTCCCACTCCACTTGATTTAAGAAAAACCAAAAGGTGATGGCTGAAAGGTTTTGAATCAAACGTAACCACCGGATGAGCTCTGGATATTTCTTCTGCGCTATCATTTTACAACCTGCCAAGTCATTAACAGAATGGGAAAGACCATATGCAGATCTGGCAAGGTTCCACCACAAAAAAGGGGAAGTCCAACCAAACTACTAGGTTGCATCCTGTTTGCAGAAGGCCCGAAGCATCAATCAGGAGTAGCTAGTATCTGTAGGTCCAGAAGCCTTGGAACCCACGTCTGGGCATACCTGCCCTACTCGGGGTGACTTCAGCAAAACCAAAAGGTGATGGCTGGAATTATTTAAATCAATCAAAACCACTGGAACAGCTCTGACCAATCGTCCAGACCATTGTTTTGCACCCTGCCTAGTCATTACAGAAGGGAAAAGACCATATGCAAATCAGTCTGTGTTCCACCCCAAGAGGCGGTCCAGCCCAAATAGCTCCATCATATGTCTTATGCACAAGAGCCCTAGTATCCCTAGGCATGTTTGACACCATCAGCAAGTAGTAGCTTCTTCTCTAGGCAAAGCAGGCTCACGGCCCACGTCTGGGCATGCTTGTCGCACCCGGGTTGACTTCAGCAAAACCAAATGTTCATGGCTGGATGGTTTTAAATCCATCATAACCACAGGCACAGCTGTGGGCAACCCTCCAGACCTGCCAAGTCAAGTTAGCGTTAAATCTTAGGTCTAAGTAATCAAATTTGTTACAGACATCAAGTGGGTGCACATTTAAAATAATCCTTGGAGGGGGCTTCCTCTTCATGGAAACACACATTATTTGGCACTTCTTAGAATGTACTCTTTGCCCCATAGCTGGAATATATGCCATATATCCATAAACCATCAGTTGGAGTGATGTCAGCGTTGTAGCTATTAGGACCGCATATTTTGCATAACTTAAAACTGTTAATTTCCTGCCTTCGCACCTTGGAGCGTCGGCCCTTAAGGAAAGCACATGCTCTTCAAGTGAATTAGTATACAAGTTGAATAGGAAGGGGGCCAGCACACACCCTTGCCCCATTCCCTTTCCTACCTTGATATCATCACTAAGCGAACCCCCCATGCCATAGCGAACCCACACCCTAGGATTTTTGTGAAGGGCCTTAATCATTCGCATTAAGGGGCCTGGCAAACCCATGTCGCTCAACGTTCTCCACAGGCAGTTGCTGTCCACATGGTCAAAGGTTGAACTCAGACCCAAAAAGGCCACATAGACAGGAACCCCCGGGGTTTTAGCCTACTTGAACAGAAATAAATAAAGATTCAGGCCCTTAAAAATAGTGCTTGTCCCAAGCCTAGGTGCAAGTTGATTGCTGACAGCACATTGCTGCCCTGAACCCATTTGTTGAGTTTCTTTAGGCAGACTCCTGATAAAATCTTTGGCAAACCGTCAAGTAAAGTGACTGGACAATAGGCACATGGGTCCACCAGAATCCCCTTTTTAAATATGGCTACTGTAATGTCAGTGTGTCAGCTTAATGGCAAAGCATTCATAGTGATAAGTGCATTGACGTATTGTACCAGGACCGGTATCCATATTTCAGACTGTCTTCAGAAGATGTCATTAGGTACACCGTCAATCCCTGGTCATTTACAGGGTTTTTTGCCTTGATAGACCATAATCCACCTCTTCCACGGTTAACGCATCCAACAATTCCATGGTCTCCAATTGTTCCCTCTTAGGTGTGCCAGAAATGTCAGTTACACAGTCTTACAGAGCCTGAAAATGATCTGTCCATGCCTTTTCTGAAATATAGATCTCTGGAAGCTCCCTGACTCTCAGATCCAATTCCTTATTGTTCCTTGAAATAGTGGCCTAGAAGTCCTTGCTATTGTTCTGACCCGCCACAGTGGCGAGCATCTCCCACCTCTCATTTGCAATTGCCTCCCTTCTCCTTGCTAGTTCTTCTTTAACGCTGCGTCGGCTTTCTCTTATATTACTAATAGCTGGTTGCTGGCATTTTAAAGCGAGCATTAAAGCTTTCCTCCTGTCTTGGCATAGTTGGGAGAGCCAGGACCTCCTTAATCTATTAATGCTATTTATTACATTCAGTGGTGCTTTAAAGATCTTACCACAATTCATTATTGTGCGGGAAAACATCTATAATAACCTCCAGGTTACTTAGAAGTTGTAAAGAAATAGATATCTCCTCTCCACAGGAACGAAGGGTCAGCTTCTGTAGAGAAGCTTCATTTGCAGATGTCCACCTAACTGCCCTAAATCCTCTTTTCGTTAAGTTGCTCGGGAAGACTGGAGAGTTCACTGGAGGAGATATCCCCCCATCCCAAGTCCAGGAGAGTACAAGAGGACTATGGTCGCTTTGACTCCTCTCTATGGTTTTAAAACAATGTAGGTTTACCCACAATTGAACGGGTATCAACATATAGCCAATTATACTATGAAAGAACCTATTATCAAAGGTAAAATTACCCGACAGGGAAGAAGCAGTTCTCCCATTAACTGCTCTGATGCCTGCCTCAAGTCATATCTCCCACATCAGTAAGGCACTATCTTAAGTGGTTGAGTCTGCAGAAATGGGGTTGGGTAGATGTAAGGCTGCATCTTTTTCACAATTCTGTAAGATGTTTTCCATTGAACTGAGTCTTATATTAAAATCGCCACCCACAATAATGGGGTAGTAGAACTCTGTATCCAAATTAGACTTCATGATATCTCTAAGTAGATTATAAAGACCAAAGGACACCTTTCCAATGGTATTGTTATAAAAATGTACCAGGCCGAGTTCCTGTCCGACTTTTAGTTTTAGGCTGATAAACAGAAGATCCAACCTGATCCAACCTGAGCATGGGCATTTTAGACATTGCTAAGCTAGTTGAAATGTAAATGGCAGGTTCTCCTGAGGGCCTACCTTTAGACCGAAGTCTGACATAGTGGACTCTGTGGAGTGGGGTGTGAATCCTTGTATATGTACCTGATTAGTGGCCCTGGTTTCTTGGAACACGAGAATCTGGTTTTGAGCGATAAAATTCCACCAGTCGGGGTTGCTGGATATCCCCTTAAGACCAGCAATGTTCCACACCATGATGTGGAGTGTGTCACCTCATCCATCTTGCTACTCTCTAATGTCACACAGCAGGCCAATCCTACCATCTTTCTGGCTATAGTCAGAGTGATATCTGGTTCAATTGGAATGTACCCATGGTCAGGAGTTAGCAATATCTTGCGCTGCGTAGATTATGGATTACATTGTTCGGGTAAAGGGGATAATGTCCTTGAATCTAAAGATTCAAGACATGAAATCCTATTACTATGCTGACATTTTGTGTCCTTCCCTAGTGTGTGTGTGCCAATGCCAATGTCAGACCTTTGTCAACTACAGGCTACTCTAGGGCTGAAGAACGGAACTGCCTGAGTTGATGGAAGGCCCCCAACCAAATGGGAATGTGTAGAAAAAGCTCGGTGGTGCTAAGTCTTTGTCAGAATGACCCTGTGGTTCATGATTTACCTTCCAGAGTATTAAAAGTTAGGGTATCACAATACCCCAGGATATTTTTATATTCGGGCCTAGCCAATTGGACCTCTTGGCCATCAGGAGACTGAACTCCCTATGTGCACAGGTTCACACATTGGGCCTCATTAGGACCCTGGCGGAGAGGGTATTACGCCAGCGTAGTGCATGGCGTACCTCTCCGCCATACTACGAGTTCCCGTAGCGCCATGGAGGTTTTCTCCGCCTGGTTTTACCAGCCGGAGAAAACCATGGCGCTACGGGACCTCGTTGTTAATTACGCCACCGTATTTTACGGTGGCGTAATTAACTCCTTCCCCACTCCCATTATACCCTATGGGGCAAAAATGGGAATGGGGAAGGGCAGAATGGGGATTGGGGATTTACCGCTCCGCCGAGGTCGGAATGGGGCGGTAAATCCGCCAACCCCCATGGCGCTATCGGCGGCTTTCCGCCATGCTTCGCGGTGCATTTAGCACCGCGAAGTCCGCCTGGGTCGTAATGAGGCCCATTGACTTAATAAAATATGTCACCTTATTCATAAGTTAGATAGTATTCTCTAAATTTGGGCCATGAAACTTGGGTACATTTGTAAGCACCACCATGAATGGTGCTGCTTGCGGGGTAAATTGAGGCAGAAAACATCTCTCCTTTCTAAGGGTGGAGCGTGCTCTGTTTCCCCTCTAGTTCCTGTGCCTATTTTGTTAACATCCCCCTTACCCTCCTTTCCTCAAGATTACTTCCCCATCGCCTAACGTCTTTCAGGTCCCCCACTGAATCTATGAGGTCTATGATATTTTCTCTCTTGTGTTCACTTCGGTCCGATTAAGCCACATTACCTAGTGGCTTCCCAGCTTTATTGACCTCACTAGTGAGTTTTGGATCCCTTTTACCACAATGATGTGTCTCTGGGTGTGCAGTCGAAGTCTTGCATTTTGTGGGAGCATTCTGCCTTGTCTCTGAAGCAGTACTCAGGGTCATGGATTCTGTGGGCTTGTTCTGCCAATACCCCATCATCTTTTCCAGCTATAATTTCATTCTCTTTACAGTCTCATTGATGTATAGGATTTAGCCCTCCATTAAGGCAAGCCTTTTCCCATAGGTGTTTTCAGGATAGGTTTCCTTCATTAAAAGAGCATTTGCTAGGTTGTGTTGGCAGCCCTGGCCATCGTGTACCTCGATTAATTTAGTTTCTAATGGCGCAGTCCTGCTTGCTAAGGCATTTGCTAAGTTGGGGTCACTACTCTGGCCCTCTTTTGTGTGGGTTTGGTATCTGACGTGTTGTAGGTTTATCGCTGGGTTTCACGAGATACTCTTCCCCTAATTACACAACAAACTCAGAGTGATGAGAACCCCGAGGAGAGGTGTTCACAGGTAGTGCAATGCATGCATCTAGCATTTCCCCTCTAGCAATACAATTCTCAGCTTGTGTAATTTGGGCTTCCAGATCAGAGTAAGCCTTTTTGAGAAAAGGTTTGAGTGTGCCACCACCATTCCCCAGAGCTCCAGCAATTCTCGTCTCAGATCTGCCCACCATTGTGGATTCATACTGGTGTGTATTTCTCCCAGGGGAACACGAAATTGGGGGGGGGGGGGGTTCTTCCTCACTACCACCCCCTTTGCAGGTCTGTTTCTTTGCATTTAACCATCCCAGCACATGTGATTTAAATGGGGTTGAAAATTAATTATATTAATAACCAGCCTCAAAGCTTAGAGAGGAACAGCATATATATTGGGAACGTCTCAGATACTAATGACTAACTATAAGCTTTAACCTGAGCAGTAGATAATAATAGATGATAAAACGCCGAGGATAGCAATATAAAATGATAGACATCAGTTTATAAATGCAAAATGAATCCAAGGAAACATATCATGTTAGGTAAGTATATCAATTAAAACAGTACAATATTAGTGCAGAGGAACGAGTCTTATTCTCAGCAATGATAATAAATATAATAAATAAGTTGCCAAAATATAGTAGCTAAAATGCAGTCCGCTTAGTAGTCCTCATAAACGTAAACAATGTATGAAAAAGAATAAGTTGTGGGTCGCAGAGCTAGAGATTCTGATGACCCCTCAGCAGTAATGACTGGCACTGTAGAGGCAAAGTTTAATGAATAAACACATAGTAATAGTAGGGGCAAGGCTCTATGCTGCTTGAACAAACTCAATGGTTCCCTTTAACCCACCATCCAGATCAGCAGCGGGTGTTCCCCTCACGGGCCAGGATACATGTGCTACGGTAGTTCAGACGCTGGTACTCGGGTTGCCTGTGGCGCAAAGGGTCACACTCGACTGGCTTAAGGGGCTTGCCCCTAGTCTGTCTTCACTCTCCCTTTTCAAGCCAAGTTACCTGGGCTTATCTTTTGCTCTTGTCCTCGGCCCTCGCATCCAGTCCTACATTCTGTAGTCGTCCTTTGTGGCACATGGTCACCGAAAACCTTTGGGGTTGCAAAGAAGACCTAGAAATGTTTGCTCGTAGCACCCACCTTAGAAGGAAGCCGCAAGGCCTCGCCGGTATGCCACCATGCTTTAAGAGGAAGGATAGAGAAACCGGGGCTCCTTGTCCATAAGACACAGACTGCAGGGACTGAACTTTGATGTGCTTCGCCGCTCGAGGTGATTTTAAGGAGAGAGCTAGGCACAGTCAATTAGAGCCGTCCTGAGTCAGCAAGAGACCCTCCCTGCTGCTGCTGCAGAGGTTGTGCTTTGACACTTTCACATGTGCCTCCCGGGGCAGGAATATGGCCAGAACAAGACGAAGCGGCGCTCTGGCAAAGTTTGTCCTGCCGGAGCGCTGCCAGAGTGCTCTTCTGTCCCCTCTAGTAACTTATCCTTGTAACAAGTTACTGGTTGATAATAGTATCCTTGGATAATGGAAGCTGGCTAATATTCCTTCTCCTTGTCCCTAAATGTCACTTCTCTTTCACCCTGGAGAGATCATCTACCATTCTGCCTCTGACTATTCAAAAACCTATTCCCTTTGCACAAAAGGTGTTAAACCTGTATTTGGGAGCATGTGTTTTCTTAGATGTTGTAGTTATGTTTTTGGTTGGTGAATGTTGCTGTGATCATATTAACTAACACAGTGGGGTGTTCCTAGGCACATTATTTGATTTTTAATTGCATGTATTATTCACAATGTCAATAAATAATAAAGAGAAAAGCAAAACCGAAACAAGAAATTCGTTTCAGGTCTACTATATAGATGAGATGGATTTGTTTGATATCCAAAAAGAACCATTATTCAACTAATTTGCAAAACACGTCAAATTAAATACATATCATTGAGTTCAAGAGAATAGAAAAGCATGCATTGCTGTAAAGATACATTCATAACATCTTTGAAATCATTTCCATAAATATGTTCTGATTATGAGTTTTGAACCAAAGAAAACAGTGAATTGCACTCTACAAAGGTAGGCTATACTCTTAGGAGGTGTTTGAATGTGAACCAGTAGCAACCCAAACAGCAATGACACAACAGTTCCAAAATAAAAGAATGTCCAATCAAGTTTCGCTAATATATATTCTGTAAAAAACGCAACAATGTACCATGAACAATACCTATAAAAGCACTATAAAACCCAGAGAGAGAGAAAAGAAGAAAATGGTGGAGCAGGGAGGAAAAACAGTCAAACAATGCAATACGAGATTCAAAAAGTATATGTTCTTTTGTGGGAATAGTTGCAAAAGGGACTTTTCCAGTGTTGGGCCACAAAAGTTATACCAGAGGGCACAGGGTCAGTTCAAAGCACCTTAATCCAATCTTTGTCAGTTCAGCAGAATCAAACCAGCCTCGGATCTGTACTGTGGTGCGAGTTGATGCAGGTTTGGATGTGGCAAGTCGTGCTGGGTCAAGCGTAGGACTTGCATCTAGTCTGTTTAGATCAGGAACAATGTGCTACCCAATGCAGCATTTCAAACATGCAGTTTGGTTGGCTAACCAGTGTTGGTTCGAGGGTCGAGTTGGTTTGAGACATTTGGAACCATTTGTTCAGACCAGCGAGTGATGTGAAGCTCCAGCGGTTCAAATTGATGACCGTAGGATTGATGCAGTGACCTTGTGATTCGATGCAGGGTTCAAAGAGGCGGTAGTTTCAGTTTGTACGCAGTTGTAAGCTGTTTTTACAAGCTGAACAGGTGACATACTCCGCTTGGTACAAGGCAGTGATGAGTTGGTTTGATGGGTGCAAAATAGTGGTCCTCCAAAGTTCAATGAAGTGCCCAAAGCAGCACCGGCACATTCCATGTTTGAGTGCGGTGAACATGGTTTGAATGTGGTTCAAACGATTTGATGGGGAAGAAAGGGATCTAATCCTCCAGATGCTGTGAGACAATTGCAGGGGCTCTAGGAAAGGATGGGACCTTTCAAGTTATGCTCTCCCAGTCTAGCGAAGTTTGGTGTAGTGTGTCAGCTCCTCGTCTTCAGGACGAATCACCCCGTTGTGCTCTGGGAGTGTGTAGGGAGCAGAGCTTTCTGCTGCCATGGAACACTCCTTTTTTACCTCAATGCTGAGGGCTTTGGAAAGATCAAACCTCCCACACAAGGTCAAAACAAATTCTTCCTTAAGTCCTGGATGGTCCAAAAGGGTTTTAAAAATGAGAGCGCGAGACTCCTTATATTTGTGAAAGTCCACATGTGATTGGACACAAACAAGCCTGCTTCAAGGTGTCCAATCCGTGCACTTGTCAAGGAGAGGTAGGGAGAGAAAGAAGATGGTGGAAACTTTTCCCAACTGCGCTGAGCTCCCTCTGTCTATGCAAACCCAACCCATTTATCCAACCCATACTATCAAATGCCCTTTGACATGCAATACCCTGTGAGGCTTGTTCTTTTATGGAGGGCAAGCCCTTTGATTCCTGCTTCCCAGGACAGCTCCTGCAGCAGGGCTGTTTTGCTGGAGAGAGGTGTTACCTGATTTCACAAACGATCAAAAGAGAGACACTGCCTTTTAGTCTCTTTTCATGCAAGCTGGCAAGGACAGGTTGTCTGACTACAACACACTCCTTCTACAACTGGCTTTGGGTCACAGTTCTGGGACATGTATGACATAGATCAGATGAGGATTCAATAATGATGTGAATTACCAGCCATCATACTCCAACTCAGAAATGGCTTATGTTTAAAGAATAAACTGCCCCCAGGATAGTAACGTCTCATAATTGTGTGATTTTAGAACAAATGTTACCTGTGACCTCTGAACCTGCTCTTTTGGACTGTAGGGAAAGCAATGCAGAGCAGGATAGTGATGCAGCAGGGCACATGTGTGCCGCATGCTTTGGAAGGGAGCTATGTGAAAGGGAGTTCATCTGGTTAGCAGACCACCCTTTCTAAGATGACATTACCTGCAAAATATTACTATTTTTTTTTTTAAATTCAAAATTTATTGATTTTATGCAAAGTCAACAATCATCTTCATACAGAGTTTATCAATAAGATATTGTAAATGGCTTGTAAGTAGAGTACCGTTTCCGTATGGAATGCGCATTAGTTCCTTAGAATTGCTCAATATTGCAAGTAAAATCTGTAATACCCAATCTCGCTCCCTCCCTCCCCCCTCCCCTCCCTTCTTTAACATTTCTAACTATGGGATTGAAAAACGACATTAAACAGTAAGACCACATCAAGAAAAGCTTTGAGTACAAATATAGTATTCGACCAGGACATATGACACGGCCCGTGACGCCGCGATAACGAAATTCATCGTTCATCGTTAGTATTGACAGAAATCACAGCAATAGTCTGCACACATTGATTTTACAGGGCGTGTTTGGCTCTGAACTCAGACCAGGCACTTTCAACATCCGTAAGGTCTCCGCGTAGGGCGGCAGTCAGGTGTTCCATTCTGTAGAGGGTTTGGGCAACCCCAAGCCATTCGGTTTTACTCGGGAGCTTTGGCCTCTTCCATACCATAGTGAGGCAGGCTCGTGCAGCCATCAGAAGACCGAGCACCATCGTGGATGCCTTTATAACTTTGTCCTCTGTTTCAATCAGACCAAACAGAATGAGCATTGGGTGCTGTACCCTTTCTTCATTGTCCAGGTCCTTAATCCAACTAAGAACCTCCGACCAGTAAGTCTGAACCATTGTGCACCCCCACCACATGTGCCAGTAATCAGCCCGCATCCCACAGCCCCTCCAACAGTATGGGCTGACCCCTTGATACATCTTGGCGAGTCTGATCGGGTCATACTGCCACCTATACAATAACTTTAGTGCATGCAGTTTATACTGGCAGGATATAGAGGATTTCGCAGTACGTCTGCAAATTTGTAGCCACAATTTTTGCGAGATTGGTCTACCCATATCTACTTCCCATCTGCTCTTAAGGACCAGGGAGGAGGAAGTATCAGCCTCGATCAAAGCCGAGTACATAGCACTTATCAGGCCACTGGAGCCCGTACATCGATCAAGGATCATTTCAAACGGAGTAAGATCCCTCTGCAGTTGGTCCTTCCAGATTGACCTTGTCATCACCCCTTTGAGTCTTAAGTATAAGAAGACTGAGAGTGGGCCTATGTCAAGCGCCTCCTGGAGCTCCTGAATGGTTATAAAGGTTCCATTGCGCCATAATTGACCCGCCCTTTCCAGCCCTGCTTGATACCATGTATCATAGCCTCCCGGTTCTGGGATTGCATCCCGAATTCCTGGTGACCAAAGGTGTCCCAAGGGAGATGGCCATGTCGTGACGCCCTTCATTTTCCCGCCAGGTTTCCATACAGCCCACAATGCGCCCAAGATAGGATGGGATCTGATTCCCTCCCGCAATTGAGGTCTGGGGACCCACAACCATTCGGACACAATAAAGGGACGGAGGTGATAATTATCCAGCGCTATCCACTGAGGCTCTGAACGTTGCCTAAAGTGCGGGACGAGAACCCTAAGTAGCGTCGCCCTGTAATATGTCTCCATATCCGGGAGGCCTACTCCTGCGTTGTCTTTGCGGAGCTGGAGTAAAGGTCTCGGAATCCTTGGCTTCTGGCCCTGCCATAGGAAGGTCAGGAACAATTGTCTCACTGCTGTGAAATATTCTGGGGGGATCCTAATGGGGAGCATCTGAAATAAATATAATATCTTGGGGAGAAAGACCATCTTTATGGCATTTAAGCGGCCCATCCAGGAGATCGTGAGCTTAGACCACCGTTGGCTATCTTTCTGTAGAGCGAGTGATAGTGGTGGAAAGTTAGCTCCATATAAGGAGTCAAGGTCACGGGTGACATTGATGCCCAAGTAACGGAGGGTAGTTAGGCTGACTTGAACTCCTAGCGGGGCAAAGCGCGCGATCTCAGAGTCCCTGTCTTTATCAATCGGGAGGAGGACTGACTTTCCTGTGTTGATTCTTAAGCCGGCCAGTGCACCGTATTCTTCAATTATGCTGAGCGCAGCTGGGATTGATTCTAAGGGGTCCGTCAGATGAAGCAGGATATCATCCGCGTATAATCCCAGTTTGTACTCCCGATCTCCTACCTTGATGCCCTTAACTCTACTGTCACTCCTTAGTTTCTGCGCCAATGGTTCGAGGGACATCACAAATAATATTGCTGACATTGGGCAACCCTGTCTCGTTCCTCTCTCAAGGGGAAACCAGCGAGAGTATCCTCCATTCACTGCCACAGACGTCGTGGGGGAGGTGTACAACGCTTTAATGGCGCAGCGGAGCTTCGGTCCCAACCCATTAGACACTAACACTCTTTCTAAAAAGTCCCATGACACCCTATCAAAAGCCTTCTCAGCATCCAATGACAGAAGAGATGGGTCCCCCTTCATTCCCTGTGCCTCGTGAAGTAAGTGTAGCGTTTTCCTCATGGTATCTGCGCCCTGCCTACCCAGGACAAAGCCAACTTGGTCGGAGTGTATTAATCTAGGGAGATATGTTTCAAGCCGGGCCGCAATGACTCTGGCATACACTTTTGCGTCGATGTTAAGGAGTGATATGGGGCGATAAGAGCTACAGTATTTGGGGTCTCGACCTTCCTTAGGAATTACAGCCAGGAGGGCCTGAGAGAAGGATGGGGGGGCCTGACCTGTATTGAAGATATGATTAAATAAGGATGCTAGGAAAGGGGCAATAAGGCTGGAGAATGTTTTATAGAAACCTGGTGTGAATCCATCATCCCCCGGGGCTTTCCCTATTTTCAACCTCTTAATGGCATTGTCAACTTCATCCTCAGTGATTGGTGTATCTAGGGATTCGGCCTCCGTACCCGTGAGAGTAGGAAGACGTGCGTCCTCAAGATATGCGTCTATGCATCCCACAGGGGGAGGGGGGTCACACATATATAGGTCTTCATAGAAGTAGGCAAATGCCTCTTGTATGCCCTCCGGGGACGTGACCGTCGTATCTATAAGAGTGCCGTCAGTCCTCTCAATTATATCAACCCATCTTTCCGCCTTCTGTGCACGAAGGCGAGCCGCCAACAAAGCGTCTGCTTTATCCCCCTTCTCGTAATACTTTTGCTTAAGGCACTGTAGGGTCTGGGCTGTTTTGCCAGCAATCAGTATCCTCAATTCCTCTCTGAGTTGTTTGGATTCAGTTAAGTACTTAGGCCTATCGGACGGGGAAGATTGCGCCAGGTTCTGGGCCACACCAAGCCTCTCCCTAATGCCCCTCTCCACTAAGGCACGTTCCCTTTTCTTTCGGGCCCCTTCCCTTATGAGGACTCCCCTCCAAGTTGCCTTGGCTGCCTCCCACACAGACACCTTCCCCACTTCTCCTGTATCATTAGTGGAAAAGAATTGCGCGATTTCGGTTTCAAAGGTCTCCTTAAAGACTGAGTCAGCCCAGAGGGAATCATTACACCTCCATTTGGTATTTCGGGGTGCGAGCTCAGTCCAAGACATGTCAATCGCAACCATGTCGTGGTCGGACCATGCGGAGGGATATATGGTGGCGGCTTGCAGCACGCGCAGAAGGTCGTTGGAAAGGAAAATATAGTCGATGCGTGTGAGTGTGTCGTGGGGGAGGGAGTGAAAGGTAAAGCCTCTTTCTAACGGGTGCAGATATCGCCAACTGTCAACAAGGCCATACAGGTCAAGGGTAAACTTAATGTCGGCCTCAGTTCGGATAACGGGCGGGTCCAATGCGTCGGCTCTGGTTTGTCTGTCAATGGAGCTGTCCATCCATGTATTGAAGTCCCCACCCAGGACAGTGTGCCCCTTAGCCATATTGAAGACCTTTTCGGAGATTTTATGAAGGAACCGATTTTGTCCCTGATTGGGTGCGTAAAGTGTGGCCAAAGTAATTATTATGCCCCCTATGTTGCCCACAACCGTGACCGCCCTACCTTCAGTATCTGTCCATATGTCAAGAACTGTCATCCGCAGAGATTTGCGAATCAGAATCCCCACCCCAGCCTTCTTCAGTATACCCGAGCTCCAGTAAGCGAGCCCAATCTCCCGTGATGGTATGGCCCTCTCCTCACCCCTCCGGTATCTTGTTTCTTGAAGGAACAGGATGTCTACTTTCGAGTGCCTGAATTCCCTGGCCACCATTGATCGTTTTGTGGGGGAGTTCAAGCCTTTGACGTTAAGTGTGCAAATGCGTAATGTGTCGCTACAGGACATAGGTGCCATCATAGATATGTTCAAAGGACGTGAACGGCCATTTCGTCTGAGCCGTGGCACATAACCCGTCGGCTATTGCAACGTGTGGGTCAGTGTCATATGAGTGGATCCCAAAGAATTTTCTAAAGGCCAACGACCAGGTCGTTCGGTGCGTACAATAGACCCCAATGTTTCCGAGATGCATCTGTGCTTCTATTGGGTCAAAATTAGTGCAAACTGTGCGTTCCCCAAACACCCTCTCCCCCACCCCCCTCCCCAGCCCCAACTTAGTCGGCGCCCGATTCGCCCAGGTTAACATCACCCAGCCGAGCTCGGACCACCAGTGAAGACCGCAGAACAGACGGTCCTACCATAATACAATCACATATATCAGTGAACCCCCAACTTTCATGCGCTTCTGACGCTAGCAATAATCTAATAATAGAGTCATCAACCTCCCCCCAGGAGCCAACACAATGTGAATATTACTTCATATCGCAAGGTGGGCTTCTGAGGCACACAGAGCTATGGATACCTAGCTCGTGGAGAAAATGAGCAATCGGAATTCGGCCTACAGGCCATCTATGGAAGTCGCGGAGCAGGAGGATAACTCCTGTACACAAACCCATAACCTCTTCAGCAGAATAACCTGAACAGTCTACACACTTTCAGTGTTCCATGTCCTGGGAAGCGTTCATCTTTCTGTATTTCCTAGAACCTGGAATCCTTCTCCGCCGTGGAGCCTTGGTTTTCCATTCGCCGCCAGATTTCCCCTGATCCTCATGAGAAGAAGCATCTTCCGGCGGGTCTATCAGATCCGATATGCAGTCGGCAATATCTTTTTCCGAGGCAAGTCTCATTGTCGAGCCTTCCCACTCGAAGGTGAGGGAGAATGGGTACCCCCATCGGTATCTGGCACCCTTGTCCTTCAACATTTTCGTGATCGGAGAGCACTTTTTTCTCATTGCTAGTGTGAAGGAGGATAGGTCCTGGTAGAGGGAGATAACGGAGTTTTCCAAGGACAGTTGTGGAGCGTTTCTGGCCTTGTCCAAAACTCGTGCTCTGTCCGCGTAATTATGAAATCGGGCCAGGACCGATCTCGGGCCTCCAGGTCTACCTCCAGCCCTGTGGATTCGGTCAATTTTAGGTGCATCTATCGTGTCGTCATTATAGAGGAGCTTCAGGATAGCGTGTAGTGAGCGTGTCAGGTCCAGCTCGGTTTCACCCTCTTTCTCCGGAACACCAAAAACTCGGATATTGTTGCGACGCTCTCTGTTTTCAAGGTCGTCGACCTTAAGACGCAATTCGTTTTCTCTGTTTGCTATGTCGGCAATGCGGTGATCCATCTGGGCTTCTAATACACTCAGAGATGTTTGATTGTGCTCAACCTGTTCGAGCCTGTCATCCATTTTGTCTATCCGTTGTGTGATCTTATCTATCCTACTGCCAATGTCTGCTCGCATGCCTTTCATTTCAGCAAGCAAATCAGCTACATCTGCCTTGGTCGCAGCAGCCTCGGGCCCTGCTGATGACATCGTGGAAATCAAAAAGGGGGATCTGGCAATTGGTGAGAACGTATATTTCGCCAACTTGGTCCTAGGGTCCATGGGGGATGGGACCCCGAAACACCCAGCAGGGTAAGAAGGATCCTATTAATCTTCCATGGATGTAGTGTTGGGTCTCTGATGCACAATATTTCTGATATGGACACGGGCCACCAGAATCTCATAAATCTTTTACCAGTACTTGACTGCGGAGATATACATGTAGGATTGCGCAGCAGGGAAAGTTAAGTTTGGACTGACTATTTGCTTTCGGGTGGAGAGACACAAGCATATGTCAGCGCGTCCAGCAAGTACGATGAGACATAAGGGTTTGCCAGAGGAGATCTGCGAGGACTCCAAGGTGTGTTGCCAGTGCGCGGTGTAGGCTTCCGTTCTCACAGTGATAGCTGCTGGGGTACTCGAGGAGGCACACGCCCCAATCCTTTGGGGGCCCAACCCTCAGTACCGGTGATTTTGTGGGGTATGCGGTGTTGTACCACATGCAGGGTGTCTAGGTAGAGCCACGTTCGCTGGGGGGGGGACACCACAGGGCACTCCGGGGCTCCATATCTGCGCAGACCGTTTCTTCCTCCACGGTCAATATGTGCGGGTCCTCCTCCAGCCCTCCCCTCCGGTCATGCAGCGAGTGCCGGGCTCCTTTGGAGGGCGGTCGCGGGCGCGGGAGAGGGCTATGCCCCACCGCGCCACCGGGCCGGGGGCCGAAGACAGGTCAGCAGAGACCGGCAGCGGAGGGGGCAGTCGTCTTGTGGCGCAAGGGGGGGAGGGGGAGATCCACTCACCGTGCGGCGGTAGGGGTGTCGGCGAGCTCTGAGAGGGGGCTCCCAGCCAAATAGAGCGGCAGCGCACAGCTCCAGGAACCGCGTCGGAGCAATTCCAGAAAACGGCTCTTCCCGCGTGCGCTCTGGCCTGCAACGGAAGATCCGCAGCTCGCACACCGCGCCAGAGGCCAAAGTTATTTTCGTCGTGATGCCGCCACCTATTCTCGCCAAGTTTTTTCCCAGACGGGGAGGACACCGTCCGTGACCTCTCGCTCGAAAATCAGCACCGGGGGGGGTCTCAAAGTGGGGGTTCACTGTCACTTTCCGGACCCTGAATACGGAGCTCACACGGAGAGGCGACTCATCCGTGCGCCCCCTGGTGGCCGTATTAAAATATTACTATTTAATACAAATTACATTCATTTATTGATAAACCTGAGCTACCGTGGTTATAACAGATATTGGATGAAGTGGTAGTGAAAGGGTTGACTCGTTGGTGCTGCCCTGTGATGTTCTATAGCAAACAGTGTCTTCCTATAACTAGTTTGAGCAAAAGAAGGGCACCAGGCTGTCATCTAGCAGTTACATCCTCCTCACCTAAACCCTGCCCTCAAACCAGGACCAGAATCCTTAAAACCCTTATCCATAGACTGCACTCCAACTTTCTGATAGCACCCAAAACCGAGCAAGAACTACTTCAACAAGAAAGAAAAAAAAACAAAGATATACCAGCACATCACTAGAATAATGCACGTTTTTAATGGAGATGAAGCTTCAATTACAACCTTGTGCAATAGAATAGAAAGTGAACATACGGGCCTGGCCTGGAGCGCCACTGATGAGGCTACTCCTCTAATGGCCTCTGCATGAAGTCCGCGACTATACTGGCGAAATCAGCGGTTCCTGACTATCAATGTTCTGGAGGAAGTTATCTGTGGTGATCGAAATGGCTGGGGCATCTCCTACAACAATCTGAACGCTGAACACTCCTCCTCTCCTGCTGAACGCAGCCTGCGTTTGTGGCGCCCATCCACCGGGCAGTCCAAAATGGTGGACAAACTCTGCGACATGAGAGAAGAGTGAACCTTGCTGCTATGAATCCAGTTCCCCGGCTCGGAAGGGAGCGCACTGTTACGGCTCCTCCTCGGTGCCCCTACACAGTTTCCGAATTCTAACCTAACTACCAGTCACGTCTGAAGCGAATCGCAGTTGCAGTCCCGGGGCCCGGGAGCACACAGAGCGAGCCACTACAGCACATCAGGAGGAGGGCTTATGCTGGCCGGCACTGTCTGCACCCCTGAAACTCAGTGCCTGCTCGTACATCCGATCTTGGCAAAATCCCCCATACTCTGGTGCTCGGCGCAAGCCCCACTCTGATGCCCCTGCCATAACAGCTATGCCGCCTGGACCCCTGTCCGCTTCATGGAAGCGGACACCGCCCTCTGGAGCACCTCCTACGCATGAATGCCTGCTAATGGAGGCCGACGTCTCCCGATCGCTCTAAATACCTCCAAATCTCTGGGCTTCTCCGGGGGCTGACACCATCTCCAGCAGCTGCTGTGGATATGAGTGGGTGCTCATTTGTGCTGGACCCCCTGGATACCTGTTGACACATTGGTGAAAGACCCCTTGGTCCCTGCCTGGGGCTGAGGCTTCGGACTGGGGGACTTCCGATCATCCCACGCAAACTGCTGCCCAAGAGACATTCTGTGACCTTCCCCTCCCCTCCCCCTGTTGTGCTGGAGGAGCGAACCGGGACACCCGAATTGCACAGCGTTCATGCCCAGTGTTGAAGGGTTACTTTGAGGGGAATCCGCATCGGGCCAAAGGGGGGACAGGCCACAGAGGGGCAATGTTTCATCCCAAGGCCTCTCTATCATTCCAATCATAGTGGATCTTGGCCCAGCCACCCACTTCATGAAGAGGGCCACATTCTGCTCCCAGAATGCAATGGGTGCTCTTGTCCGATCTCCTCTGCATCTACCTGACGTCATCGCTGGTCTGGGCTCCAGTCTTCCACAGCTGCTGCTGTAAACTCATGTAGCCTCTGTCCCGGAACACCCTGGGTTCCTTCAACTCATTTGGACTTTTATTCTGATGCTGGGATGAGAGGGAGGAAACTAGGAAACCAGGAAACTACCAGCTACATCCAGCACGATCCACCAAGCAGATCAGAAGAAACCACCTACATAAACATCTTCCAGGCTTGCTTCGTGGGTCGGACCTGGCCTTGAGGTGAGCCCACACTGCGCCATCGGGGAGAGGGGCAGCGGAGGAGCCAGGCCTCATACAAATGCTCCTGGGGCCCATCTACTGAATCATGGCCCTGTCCTCTACCTCTTGGGGAGGGACGTGCTCTTCTGCTAAACCCCTGAAAAAGGTGCCGCAGTAGCCCAAGCATTACTACAGAGCTGGCTATCCCTCTGACACTTACCTGGGCAGCTAACACCTGCAGGACCCTCCTCCCCCTGCCTGCACCTTCCTGGTCCATCCAGGCCTCTAGCTGAGCCCTAAATCCATTCTGCACCCTCTAACCCACGACAGAGTGTCAATAAACCACAACGCAATCTCGGGATCCTGAACCAGCCTACTGTTGAGAACTGCGACCACCCCATACCCATTCTGGCACCAAGAATACTTCAACCTGCATGACATCAAGGCATCCTAAATATGAGGAAGTCCAGGACTCTATGGTATGGCGTCTAGCACCCTTGTAAATGGCATCGCCCGGAGATGTTGGATCCTCGACAGTTTTTTTCAACTTTAAGTGCCCAGCAGCTGCTCCTGCCTGAACACAAGAGCATAACAACCAGCAAGTGCCCCTCTTCCAGAAGCCCTTCCTTTAATTACCATCAAAATCGAAACAAATAGTACAGTTTACACCCACGCCTGATCTGGGGGTAGATCCTACTCACTCCCTAAACATCTCTGGCCTGCGCTTCCACGTTTTGCCTCAAATGCGTCAGGAAAGGCGACAGCCCTCACTCTGCGTTACAGGCAATCTCCATCCATTGCACCTCAACGCTTCCAGTTGTGTCCCACCAGGACCCTGCAGACATGTCCAGACATCTCAAACCCGCTAAAAATGGTGACATCACCACCCTGCTACTCCCAGCTGACAAGGGGAAGAAAAACTGAACTTCTGAAATCCTCGCCCCAATCTCCCTGTGGGGGATCGAATCAGCTAGCGACTAATGGGGACAATAAGGCCTTCATGATGGACATCAAAGCTGAATTCAGGTCCTGCCCGACGGAGCTCACCACTAAAATAGAACAGACAGAGCAAAGAGTCAGAGAGGCTGAACAGAGACTGGGGAAGTAGAAGACCTTGCCCAGGATCACTCAACTACCCTCCTAGAACTGCAATGCATTGATCCAGACTTTGAACAGCAGGTATTAGTTCCTAGAATGAAAACAGGAGAAGACCTCGAAAACGGAGCCCGACGGAACAACCTACGGATTCAGGGGGTCCCCTCCTCGATCCAGGATCAAAGTCTTGCAGAATACGTGGGCAACCTCTTCCAGTCCCTGTTGCCCCACCTGGACAAAACACAGCTGATGCCAGACCGCACTCATTGACTCCAGCCCCACCGGGGTGTGGACACGAATTCCCCCCGGACTTGATCACCCAGGTGCATTTTTACTGATCTTAGGAGGCCATCATGGCAATCGGACGCTCCCAGGATGAATTGACATTTCAGGGCTCCCCCCTTCAAATCTATTAGGACCTGGCCATGGTGACACTACAAAAACAGAGAGCTCTAAGACTCTGCATACTATTACTTCAGGACCAACGTGTCAAATATTGATGGCTATTCCCAACCGCGCTACAATGTTCATACAAGAGAGTGCCCCGGACAATAGCGCACTTAGAAGACACAGCTCCCATTTTACACCCGTGTTCTCCGGGGGAGATGGAGCCACCTCGCCCGATCCTCCAGGGGAGGGGGTCTGGAGACCCGCTCCCCCAAACAGAAACGGTCTAATTGGATGAAGATACAAAGGGGTTGGAATGCGAAATTACCCTCGCTCCGGACCCGAGAGACAAAAGGGCTGCTCCGGCTGAGCATTGATTGCAATGGAACACGCACCTACTAAATTGCGGTCACAGGCTTCACGCGGCCCATGCCCAACTCCGAGGTGAATGACACCAGAACCCTCTTGGAGTAGAATACAGGAAAATACTCTACAACCTGTTCTAGCCCCGTTGGCTAAGGGATATGCCGCGAAAGAAAAATCTGCTTCCCAGGTTTTCAGTAGTTTTGGCCTCCCGTTGGAGGTTGATGTTAAAACCCCACATGATGAAGCTAAAAAGACTAAACCCCTAGATGATGACTGACCCACGCTCAGCCCAGACCCCACTCCCAGGAGGCTCTAACGCTCAGGACACTTACCCTCCAGATCAGAAACTGAGGGTTATCTTCCTGAATATTAGAGGGTTGAACTCCCCCTCCAAATGAAAATCTACACTACAGCGGCTGCAAGACGGGGAAAACTCAATGGTCTTCCTACAAGAAATGCACCTAATGCCAGTGGATTTTGCACATCTCCACAATAGACATTTCCCGCTTCAATACCTGGCTTCCAATGGCACCAAGAAAAGGGGTACTGTGATTCTCTTTGCAAGATGGATGAGACCTCAGATCCTGGAGACCTTACAGTGCCCGGAGGGCTGCTATGTGGCAGTCAAATGTCTCATATTTAGATAGCGTTATTCTCTCATCTCGATTTAATGCCCCTTTTGATGGGCGCGAAACCTTCTATAAAGCACAAGACAAGCCCTGCTCCCGTTCGCCGATGGCCAAATCATCTTTGGTGGAGACTTCAATGGGGTCCCTGACCGTACAAAAGACAGATCGCACTCCTCAACCCCCAGAGACTTTAAACATGCTACAAGCCTCCTTCAGCTATTCCGCACCCTAGAGGTAGTAGATGCATGGAGAGTGCATAGAACTTTCTCCTGGATTGACCTCCTGTTTGCCTCCCCATAGACCTTGGCTTTTGTCGACGATGTAACGATTGGCTCGAAAGTGCTATCCGACCATGCTCCGGTGTCTCTGACTCTCCGGGCTTATGACTCTAACCCGCCTCCCCGAGGCCGGTGGAATCTATATGATCCCATTCTTAACGACATGTCATTAAGAGACTCTGTGGCCAAAGCGATCAATCATTTTTTCAAGGAAAACCTGAACGAAGATACCTCCCCAGCTAACACATAGGACACCATGAAAGCCATTGTGCTGGGAGAACTAATCGCACATGGGGCGGCATTCCACAAACGCAAGCGGCAGACCCAACTGGACCTCAAAGAAGAAGTCCAAAGAACCGAAGCTAACCACAAACGTAAAGGCTGGTCCCCTAAATCCCAACGAGCCTTGCAAGCGGCCTGGAACAAGCTGGAGGCCCACTATGCAGAGGACATGGCGCATGCCAAAAATAACAAGGCAAACAGACTGTTGCTGGAGAAACTAGCCAAGGCAAAAAGAAGAAACACTATACTGGGACTCCGTGACCCCCATGGCAGGGTCCAATATGCGGAACAAGATAAATTGCGACTGGCAGAGGCCCACCTCTCTGAGGTAATGTCCGCATCATTGCGGAACCAGCAAGAACAACAGGAGTACCTATGGAGTGCCGCACTTCCTTGCCTCAAGGACTCTGTTAGGGAGATCCTCGATGCCCAATTTCAGGTGAGGAGATCAACGCAGCCATCAACTCCCTCACACCCAGAGCCCCGGGCCCGGATGGGTACACAACAAGATTCTATAAAATATTTTGCCCCCCACTGATAGCCCCAATAACAGCCCTCTTTAACTCCTTTGGCGAATCGGGATCCATCACCCCCTCAATGCAGGAGTCCATCACAGTCCTTTTACTCTAACCAGGCAAGGATCCTAGGGACACTTGCTCGTATAGGCCTATTTTGCTACTAAATATCGATGCTAACATCTATTCAAAAATACTGTCAACTTGCTTAGCTAGCATCTTACTCGATATAATAAACCCAGATCAGACAGGCTTTATACGGCATAGGTCGACTGGGGAAAATATTCGTAGAGCCCTAAATCTAATAGAAGTTGCGACACAAGATTCGCTGAAGCTAGCATTGCTGGCTCTGGACGTGACCAAAGCGCTAGATAAAGTGGATTGGGCCTTCCTATGACTCACCCTAGAAGCCTTCCGCTTTTGCCCAAACTTTCAAAAACTCGTTCTAGCAAACTATCAGTCCCCAAAGACCCTTCTTAGGGTCAATGGTTCCCTATAAGACCCAATCCCCTTGACCTGTGGAACCAGACAGGGATGCCTGTTGTGTCTGGCTTAGCTTGGTAGTGGGAATGCAGAAGAAATGTTGCGATGTCATGTGGAGTGTTTGTGTCTGAGTGTCAGAATGCCTGAGGGAAGGTTCTATGTTGGGCAGGTAGTCAGCCTGAAGCCTGGGTGATGGACTGCCAGGGTTTCTGTCCTATTAATGTAACTTATGATTAAAGGCCTTTACATTGGTGCCTCCCAGCTCAGAATTGCGCTCTACGCTGAAGACGTGATGTTATCCATTACTGATGTTAGCTCATCACTAAGGACAACCCTCACCGAGATCTGCAGATTGGGGAAGGTTGCAGGCTTCGTTATCAACTTTGGGAAGTCAGTGGCCCTGGGGATCGGCCTAAAGCAGGGGGAATGGAAGGCTTTGGAGACCATGTGTCCGGTCCAATGGACAAGAAAGCTATTCCCTATATGGGGGTCCAGATCCCGGCGCACTCTGGGGATGTATATCGGATGAATTTCCCCCACTATTCAAAGTACTGGAAAGCGATCTCAACCAATGGCTTCCACAAGAGATCTCACTCATTGGGCCTATAACCACCCCGCAAAATGAATCTCCTCCCGTGGTGCCTATACGCCTGTTCCTCCTTGCCCACCACGATCCCGCTGCCCCCCCCCCCTTAGACGCTTACAAAGGAAAATGTTGCGGTTTATCTGGAGGCGTAGGAAGGCGAGGAATCCCCAGAAAGTGATGATGGGCAGTGCCAAACTTGGAGGGTTGGGGGTCCCCGACCTTCAGAAATATCAGGTAGCTGCACAACTGGCACATATAACAACAAAATGGGTAGATATTGAGCAATCTCGCCTGCCACTCCCCCTACTCTTCCTTCCACATATCTCGTCCTGCTGCGCCAGACCTGGGGTGGAACTCTGGCCTCTACTAAACACACCCTTAAAACATGGGACTGGGCTTTGAAACACGAGGGCATCCCGAGGGGGCTGGGAACCTCCGCCCCGATATTCCACAATCTGGCTTTCTCGCATGGTTCCCGCCCACTGAATTTCAAAAACTGGATCACAGGGGGGGTATGAATCCCTGGGCCAACTCTTCAAGGGGGACCAGCATCGCTCCTTCGAACAATGAAAAACAGCCTTTCATCTATCAGAATCGGACAGGTTTTCTTATTTGCAACTGAGACACTAGTGCATCCATCCACTAACCCGTCAAGCAGCGCTAAGCACCCTCAGCCCTATTGAACTTATCCTAATGGATCTTCCATTGCAAAAGAAAATCTCCATGCTCTATAAGCTATTGCAGGAAAATATACTTACCGTAAGGGCCCCCTACATGGCACTATGGGAGGCAGATTTAGGGCACCATATGGAGGACCAAATGTGGGTGGACATTTGGTAAGAACGCACTCTTCATCCTTTTGCATTACTAATCGGGAGTGTGCCAATAAACTGCTCTTACATTGGTACTACCCCCCCTGCTTCGACTGCACCGCTTCAACTGGGCCCTGAATCCCCGATGCTGGCGCCTATTCGGTCAGCCTGGGTCATATATCTATATGTGGTGGTCATGCCCAACTGTAAAAGACTTTTGGACGCAATGCGTCGTTACGATAAAAGACATTACTCAGGTGGCGATTCCCATGGAACCAGAATCTATTTTACAAGTGGCCCCAATATCCGGGGTCTACGCAAGGTCCGGAAAAATGGCTAACCTGATAATGCAATTTCTCCTTGCTGGGAAATTCACAGTTGCTTGCACCTGGACGACAGCCGAAGGTCCCAAAATGATCTTTTGGTGGGTCAAAGTTTGGGACATATTCATTGCAGAAAAAGTCACAGCAGCCAAGGCAGGCCTTTTGCAACGTTTCACGAACATATAGGCGCCGTTCCTAGACTACGACCAAAACTTTCCAGCGTTAACCCACAAACCCCAGCTGACCAAACGTGCCCTCCGCCAACTGGGTGACGAGCCACCTTTGGCTAAGCCTGCAGGCCAACTCAGGAGGAAGACTGGCTTGTGGGGGCGGGGTGTGAGGATGTAATGGGATAGAACTATGGGGGCCTGAAAGTTGCTTTCTTAAACTATATCCTTTCATAATGTGGTTCATGTGATGTCTTTGATTTGATTGCATCACCTTCGTCTGTGTGCTGGTTTTAAATAAACATGTTATTAAAAAAAAGAAAGTGAACATACACATATCTCTTGTGAAGGCTATAGTTTACAATATGTAAAGACCTAAAAGTATTCCACACAAGTCTGCAGCAGGTTCAACTTTGCCATAAACCCATACTACTCAAGGTATAGGACAAACATTAATACAAATAATTATTACATATAGTGATGTCAATTAGATTGTCAAGATGTTTCATTGGAAACACTGCAGAGCTCCTTTGACTAGTTTTCACAGAACATATTCATGACATAAAATCCCTGAGTGATTTTGAATTCTTATCTATCAGCTTTTCTCCTTCACCTTTTCACCTTGCCCTGTACTGGTTCTTCGTACTCTGTCTATTTTACTTGTTTACTTTCTACTGCTATCTGTGACTCTCCTCACTCTGTTTCACATATCCTGCTCTCTGCTCCCAGACGCAATCTGTTCCACTACTTTTCCTCTTTATTCCGATGTCCAGGGGTTTTCCATCCCTTGTTCTTTTATGTTCATCAAATTAGCTCTTTTTGCCTGTTTAACTCTTTAATGTCTGTTCCAAATCTGTCCTTTCTCTTTCTCCTCTTACCTTCTTAGTCTGCCATACTTCTGCATTTCGTCTGCACCTTCCTTCTGCTCTCTGGTTGCTGCTTGCTCTCCCTCTGCATCTTTCTCTGCCACCACTGCTTGCCATCCTCCCACAATATCCACAACATCCTGTTTCTACGGCTTTTGGTCGTTATACCCAAACAGATTCAGGAGTGCCAAACTTTCCTCAACTTTAATGTGTGGGCCATCCCAATCGGGAATTGGTTACCTGAATTTCAATTTGTTTCTGTAGACATGAGTGGGTTTCCTGGAGCTCCACCAGAAGACAAGTAGCTCATTTCTTCTCACTCAATAAACCAGTGTTATATTCTCATTGCTTGTAGTCATCATTACGCAGTAGTACCCAGTGGTCATTACTTCTCGCGTGTCCTTCTGTCATAAATGTATTTCCTTATTTGCAAGGCCAGTGGAATTCATGACTTGGTGCTTGAGGTGCAAGATCAACCCATCGCATTTTTGACATCCATTACAAAGCCCCAGACCAGCCCTTAGAATCTGAGGCGTCAGTAATTAAGTGTGATACAAATAATCAATAAATACATTTTTAAAAGGGTGACTCTTTTGGACCTTGTTGGACAACAAGTCTTTGGGCATATAGCGACTTTAAGTTAGTGGGTGGGTGGTAAACTGAACACCATAGGTTAGAGATGGTTTGGAGGACCCAACTTTTCTATCTCTATGCCATACATGACTTAGTGGGTGGTGACATCCGCGCTCCTCCGGTCTTCCCAGGTTCCTCTAATAACCCGCGCCATTGGACTTTATCACAACCCATGCTTTTCATGCAGCAGCAGTATCTTACATGAAACCCCTGTTCTGCAAACATTGTGAAAGGCAGAGCAAAATAGGACTGAGAAAGAGGACCACAGAAGAATGGACTGAGTTATGCTGAAGTACTGAACAATACATTGAACAACGTCAAGTGAAATGTGAATGTGATGCTATAACCTTTAAGACATCCACCTCGTGTCCAGTGGTTGCTGTACAGTAGTTATATTCTTCATGAAAGGACCAGTGAATAACATCTCCATTGTGCATGTTCCTGTGATTGCCTGAATGATAGATCAATAGTTACTGCTATGGGCAGCAGAGGTCATCTTTGTCATTGTAGAATTTATAAAGGTGTTTAACCAGTGGAGTTAGACCCTATAAAAGAGAAGTCTCATTTTCAGCCGAGCCACTTTCTTTCCTGAAAGTTGCATCTGCAAATGGAAAAAATGGAAAAAAAGCAGGTGTAGCATAAAAGGCTTTGCTTGAAAAGGAGTATGTGCCTCCTGCAGGCACTATGAAAGAAGAATCAATTGCAAAGTCAGACTATAAATCTGCACTCCATACTACCTGCGATATGAACAATTGTTACATGTACTCATTGGTGGTAATATCCAAGAGGTTTATTTTACCTGCATTACAGGACAAACACTATGCATTGAAAGATGCACATCGGCAAGTAGTGCCTGCACTTGTAAACAAATGCACACATGTTGCTGATTCTCATATATTTCTTTGTCCCTTGTACACAATTTCTCTCACGCGTTTCTGACCTCGGCACAAAACAAGATCCATCCTTTGTCGCAATACTATCGACTAAGGGGCTGATTCCTGGAATTTGTGCGCCGAAAAAAAACGGTGATTTGTGCGCCATTCTGCCCGCAAATCCCCATTTGTTAAACAGGGATTTGCAAGCAGAATGGCGCACAAAACCCTGTTTTTCAGCGCACAAATTCCATGAATCAGCCCCTAAATATCTCTCACAGCCCCGTCTTTGGTGCCTTCCATACCGCTCTACCAATACCGCAAGTAAAAACAACTTGTGGAGCAGTAGAGGCTATTGGAGAATGTTGCTTTCAACCATTGTTTTGTAGAGTGTATATCAAATTATTTATAAAATCCATTCATTAATGACCTGACTCAATGTGCTGTTATAACTATTTATTTTGAATAATAGTTGTTGGGTTCCTTTTTTTTAAAAAAAAGAACATTCCTGATTTTTTAAATAACTGCATTATGTAAATAATATTTGAAGTTTAGAAGGTGCCAAAGCACATGTATTCTTAGTGGACATGTGACAGCACTTTATCCTCATTCACAACCAAAATGTCTCTTTACAATTGCATATGATCAGAGGACTTCAGGACTGTGATTCAGAAATGAACAGAGCAGTTGCTTTTTTTCTTGATTGCTCTGTGTTCAGCATTTGGACATCTTTCGTTCTGATGAGTGGTGCTACATATCTGCAGATCAAGTAGCACCATTTTTACAAGGGATTTTTCGAATTTGCTTGCAGGGAAATGCATTTTCAGAAAACAAAATTATATATCCAAATGAATCTCTCAAGTGAAAAATGGAAAAGTATTCATAAATAAGTATCAGATAAAAAAAATGTGAATTTAGTTCCACGCAGATGCATGTATGGTTTGCAGAGTATGCAATCTGCATGGATAAGATGTTGGTTCTTCACGACTTCTCAAAATGTCTAGTCTAATTCAGCCATATGAAATGAACAAGTCCCATGCCACATCCGTTCTGATTATAATTGCAAAACAATTTAAGAGTTTTCTTTACTTGCAAGTTATGCCTGGTCCAGACAAGGTCATTGCACAAGTTGATTGAATCATAGCAAATCTATTTAAATGTGTTTGCGAATTATAAAATGTTGAAGTGGGAGTAGCTCATTTTTTGGCATCTTACTAATTTGCATTGCCTACCGTAAGTCAATCTTATAACACCTTCATTTTACTGATTTAAATTCAGCCATAGGAATGTTCCTGTTTTAAAACACCCATTTCACTTCCTTTTACCAAAGTGGTTCACTGCGCTCCCACCACATGCTCGTTTGCTTCTCGCAGCTAGGTCCGTGCTCAATAAATGCAATAATAATAAAATAATAATAATAATAATAATAATAATAATAATAATAATATCCACAGCATCTGCAAGAATGTTTCTGTGATGCTTGGCATTCCCGAGCACAGGAGGTGGTACTTACATGTGCAATCATTGAAGGTTAAGGTTGTCATTTCAACCAGAAACCATGTACTTAAGAAGCAGTACAGGAGACAGAGGCCGTCTCAATATGGAGTGCCTTTGCCATATAAAGAGGGCACCTGGGGCTATGCAGCCAGATCATGAGGAGGACAGGGAAAGGGCTAAGAAACCTGGAATATGAATAAAGTAACGGACATAGCTTATGCACTAAATTTAGGCCTAGTATTGTTATGTATCATATATTATATAATAACATATACACAGCAGAATATAGGATGAAGTTATGGGATTTAGAATCCAGGTTCTTAGTCTTAATTTGAGTCCCCTGGGAAGGTGGGGGAAGCCCGTTAGCAAGACAGAAGGAGGAGCTTGAGGCTAACATGTCTGCATTGAAGAAAAGGGATAGCATTGATATCGAACAACGCCTCCATCTACCTGGCTAAACAAATATCCAAAGCCCAATCCATCAGACCTACCCATTCAGCCTACGCCTGCCACCTTGCCATCCCTAGGTTTAGACGGCAAAAAGCAGGAGGCTCCAGCTTCCCTGTGATTGCAGCCAAACAATGGAATTCCATGCCCCTGGCCTGAGATCAGACCACTCCCTCTGGTCCTTCCGCAAAGGTCTCAAAACCTGACTCTTCTCCAAAGATGCCTAAATGCACCTACCCGCACCGAGCACCACCCTCCACCCTCCACCTTCCTCTAACAACTATATTCCCATCCTGCCTTCTGCTCACAAGATAACCGATAAGCAATGTATCAACCTTATCCAAGATGTTGCCTCTGTAAACATGACAACCGAATGCTTTTTATAACAACCTCAGCCTAATGTATGATGTAATTAACGTAACTAATGTCTGTAGCTTATGCAAGCAACTTCTGTAACCTAATACCTATGCAAGCAACCAATGTAGTCCATCCTTCTTAAGCAAAAAGCGCCTAGATGCCTCCCGGCTAGAGGCGCCATGCAAATGTAAAAAAATAAAATAAATAAAAATATCTTGTGGGAGAGCATTCAAGTAAGGAGGCGGAGAGGTAGGGGGAGAAGGTGCAGGTCAGGAGTGGGATAGAGAGGTTAAGGAGGGGGAGGAGGAGGAGCATAGGGTTCATGAGTGAGAGTATATGGAAATGAGACAGTGGGCCTCATTACGACCCCAGCGGTAGCCGTGCCGGTAGAAACGTCAGGCTGCCACCGGAGTTGTGTTTTTTTTTCTGTGGGGAATCACCGGGGCATTAAAGCCCTGATGGTCCGTGCGGCCAAGCACCGGAAAAAGTAATTCCCCATTCCCATTCAAGTCCAATAGGACTCAATGGGAATGGGGAAGATGGATGCACTGGCGCTGTGTGCAACAGTGCCGGTGCATCCATCAAAGTCTACTGGTGGGTGCTGTTCCGCGCGCCAGGTCAGACCTGGCGGGCAGAGAGGCACTCGCCCGCAGAGCTCGGAGTGTGCTGCTCCGTTGACAAAGGTGCCGGTAGCGTACTGGCACCGTTGTTACTGTGACCGGCACACTCCTAATGAGGCCCAGTATGTAGTTGGTGGGCAAGACCATGGCAGATGAGTTTTACAATGAGAGCCAGCAGGCATGCTGGATGTGAGGTCATCACTGGAACAATGTCACATGAGCAATTTTTATTACAAATGATTCAACACTTTCTTGAAACAGATGCAAAAAACTGCTTCTTTACTCTAGCAACATGTTTCTTGGGAGAGAAAAGTATAAGCAGCTCCTCGTCCTTTTCTGAAACTGGAAGCATGATGCTTGAACATACACCTACTATTTTTATCTGCTGGGTATTCATTTGCCGCTTCAACTGTGCTCTGTGTTCCTTTTCACCCATTCTATAACTCATAGTTGCATCCTACTTGGGTGCAAGTTGCAAGCGCATGACAACAGTTATTCAGATGCAGTGCAGTGTTGCTCGAATGCATCTTGCATTTGTCTGCCTTTGTGTATCATATATATTATGTGTATGTGCTAGATGGTTTTTCTTTCGTTGCAAAACTATCTACAACAACAATGAACTGTTACCTGTTGAATGATAATGTGTAACAGTTTCTCGATAAAACAGAAAATGAAACAAATAGTGATCCAGTGTAAAGACAAGACATCAAGCTATCAACCTTGTTTAGCTAAACATCTAGGCAGCAAGCTACATGGGCCTCACATGTGACATGTGTTTGATTACTGCTAAAATTCATAATCCCTAAACGGTTTCTTATAAAGCGTTTTTGAAACAGGTGTGAGTTTTTTTAAAGAAGCATATGTTTAGCCAGCCAACTCAACCTTTTGTTTATTTATTCTGGTTAAGGTGTCTTCAATGAAGACCTAAGTAGTTATAGGGGGCCCCTTTTTTCCAATGTAAAAATGCTGACAGGTGGGAACGCCCCCTGGTTGTCCTTATTCCTGCCCCCTTTTAATATGGGTTCGATTTCTTTTTGATATGGAATTTGATATCAGTGCATTTTTCATATCAAAATGTTTCAATATCAAATTTTATATCGATTCGATATCTGTTTTATATAAACAGCTATATAAAGTGTGTTTGTGTACTTCGATACATTTTGAGGCGACTAGTAAGCCCTACGGATATCTCCTGGTTGATTTAAAAACAGCCACTCAAGAGGATTATAGATTACGCACTGATCTATTTCCGCCAGGGTTACCCACTGTTTATATCCTGAGAAAGATATTTAAAAAAATAACATTAAGCGCAATATTTCGTCAGTACCTTGTTGCGCTTTCACCCTGTTGACACACATAGGAAGAAGCATTGTGCTGAGCAAAATGCTGTTATATGCCACCCCTCAACAACGTAAGGCCATTCTAGCCGCTGCCTCTGTTAATCTGGTGGCCGCTATTGCAGAGATTGCTCAGAACACTTTAAAGGGACACGCCCCCCTAACACACCGTCAAATTACTGTGTTGAAAAATTAAAAGAAGGTCATCAAGAAACTGTGCAATAAGCACATATCGCTAAGGGCTAAAAGAAAAGTGGTCTAGCAGGCCAGTGGGTTCATAGGATCGCTCATAGGCATAGCCCTACCGCTAATCATCAGCTTACTCGGGGGCCAATAATGGAACACACGCATAAAATGTATCTCGTGGACAAGCGTCAGTTAGAAAACCTGATGACTCCAACAGCTCCACCGGAATGGGATATACAAAAAGTCCTAGCATGCATCTCAACTCAGAAATGAAGGATGTTTTGAACAGTTCTGATTTATCAGTGCATGATAAAGCGGCGGTGTATTCATATACTCTGCACAAATACTTAAAACCATACCAGACACAGCGGTGCAGAGAAAAACAAACTAACTTTATACATGCCGCCCAAAGAATCTAGAGTTCCAAGAGAACCGTCGGGAACCCATTCGGTTGTGGCTGATGTGTTAAACACGCTTAGCCAATGCTCTAAACCTAACGCGGAACTATTGCTACATAGGATGAAACTTGCAAAGGTTGTGGCCGAGTGGACCAGTAGGGGAGAATTTGTTAAGGTAGTGTTTTAAGGGGTTTGAACTTGCACAATCTAGTACGAAGTGTTACAAACTGACACCCCACTTCTACAATAAATGCCCCCATTGGATGGAAAGAGTTTATGCAGGCGGTGGCTGATTTAAATATACCGACTTTTGTCGTGGGTAATGTCGCCCAACGCCGCCTTCTGGAGCAGCTAAAAGCTGGGCTCCCGCAACTCCTCGACAACAACACAGCCCGTTAAGCACACCCATAAGCAGCCCCCGTTCACCCAGCCTTGAAAGGGGGCGGAATACCAGTTGGTTTAGAGATTCTTTAGCCGCCTCCGGCATGCGTGACTCTGAAACATCCAGACCCAATAAGGACGTGACAGGCCTATATGGTTATCAGAGTAATGCAGGGCGCCCCTTGTTGAATGTGTATGATTCTTTGCCGCTATATTCTGCTATAACATTTTTCCTTCAGTATTCAATATGTCTTTTTATTAATAAATGGTTTCATTTCATAAACATGACTGGTTGTTTATTCTGTTCTATTATCTAGTATGTATAATAGCACTGTCTGCATGGTTTAAAAAAAAAGCTCTTTTATTTACACATATATCAGTGTAGAGACAATACACTTTTACAATTTTGACACACTGTAAACATTTTGCGAGATCCATGCATGTTGTGTAGCATCTTCTTAACAAACCTGGTCACCATTTGATCATTTTGCATTTTGCATGGGGTTGCTTGAATATATTTGACAGCCATCTCCATTCTGATATTTGAGCGATAAAGAATATACAGTGTTGACTGCAGGTCATGGGTTTAGAATCTTGAACCGTACAGTAATATAGTGTAAATACTTGCGATGCTTCGTACATAGGGCCTCATCACGACTTCGGCTGTAACCCTTAAATCCGGCGGTAGCGCTATTACCGCTGGATTTAAGGGTCCGCCAAAGCAGGACTTCGGCGGATTTCTCCCCAGCTCTGAGCTGGGGGGAAATCCGCTGAAAATTCGCGCTATTACCGCCGGCGGGAAATCCGCCGGCGGTATTAGCGCGAAATTTCCCCATTGAGCCCAATGGGGAATGGGGCATTCCCGAATGGGCTCAATGGGGAATGGGGATTGACATTACCGCCGAACCCGTGATCCGGCGCTATTAGCTCCGGGGTGTTCGGCGGTAGGGCTAATACTGCCCGCGCTAATAGCGTTACCGTTACCACCCAAGTCGTGATGAGGCCCATAGTCTGTTAAAACTCTGGCGTATATGGGGTGGTCCGGGAAGTTCGCCAAACTGTCAAACACTGTTAACACACCCCCCTCCAGTCACAGAGCTAGCCAGTGTGTTCCACCCTAGTCCTGCGGGTCGGTGTTCACCACCAGGCTACAGGGCGATATCTAGGTTGACGGTTGTAACATGTATCGCTGGCATACACATCATGAAATGTTTTTTGTGCGTGTTTATGCTTGCGCAGAAATCCTCTTATCTGTAGAGTGTCCATTAAATATTGAAAAGTATGTTTCTCTGCGCGTTGATCTCAAGAATGCTATCGAAAACGCTTCACACTAACAGCAAATGTGTGGCGGTTAAGTTTCTTTCAAACTTTATCTCAGCGCGTAGGTCCTCTCTGATTATGTTTGAAAGTCCAAAGTTGCGGCTAAACGCTTTGGCAGGGCTTGAAACACTGTCCTTGTGCAGCACTGCATAGTTCTTGTTACAGTGTTTGAACTCAAAGGGGTTTTTATTGTATGCCCCATTGAGGGCTGTTGTTTCAACAATCCCCTTGATGATTATTTTAGGGGGCTGCCCTAGAAACAGGTTGTCTTGAGCGACTCTCTCCACAGAGTATTTCATGTTAGATATCTGGAGCGCCTCTGCATGCGCCAGTCTAATCGTCGGTGAGATGCTTACACACTCAACTGATAAACTGGCCGATATGATGACTAGTTTCTATTGCTCGGCGTCCCCACTCATGAGGCAGAAAGCATCTGTGTTTCTGGGTAGATTGACTTTAATATCCACGCCGTTAATCATGGGTTTATCCGGAAAGAATAGGTTGGAGTGTAGGTGGCCTAGTAAATCAAATAATCTGCTGGTCCTGATATGATAGGCTCTTTTCCCGAAGCCCTTGTTATAACTGTCCAGAGCGGTGTTGTCGAAAAGCACAGCGTTATCACAGTAAAAGAGTCCGGCCAGCAGCTGTTTGTCCAGGACATTGCTGCTATAATTTAACAGGCTCTCTTATAGGCCCAGTAGGCGTACATGTTACCACTCTACGTTATCAGTCGATCGCCATGTCCACTTGATTGAACATGCTGGCTATCAGGTAAGTGATTGTGCCTACTCACGCTGTAGCAGCGGTGTAGGTTCCATGAGCCTTTGTTATTTTACAGGTTAGATGTATCAGCATATTGTTCAAATACAGACACATATCGGTCCAACCCGATACAAAAAAGTCTATGGGGGCTAGCAGTGATAGAGCCGCAAGCGACAAGACCTCGATAAAGAAACTGGTGTTGATGCTAGTTTGGGTCGCGGGCATGCTAAAGAGATCAAGCTCTGATTTTTACACCCTCCCGGATGCTTTGTGTAGGAAGGCCATTGTTCTTTAGAAAATATCACCGCCTTTGTGTCTTTTAGGAATAAATAAATAAATAAAAATAAATTTAGGAATAACACGTTTTTTCTTCCCATGCGTTGCTGTTGTGCAGCGGGGCTTTGATCTATTTTTCCTTTTGGGTCTCGGTGGACCGTGCAACATGGGCACCGACCTGTTCCTCTTAACGCTTCTACGTGATTTATAAATGAGCCCCGACCCATTCTGACCCGCCTTTTTCTGTCTGACTAGCCGCTCAGCAACCGCCATTGTCACGCTTTCCACAAAGTCTTTTGCAATATTGCCGGCCGCCGTTTTTACATGCGGTTTAACTTATTCAAAGCTGCACTGTAGAAAAGGCATGGCATGTCTAAAACGACTTTTAAAGATACTGCCGAGCCCCACCCCATACATGATTGAGGCTCAGCTAAAATACGGTTGATCGCCGTAACCAGCTTGGTTCATGTAATATTCCATGTAAGTCCTTGGGTCTCCATAGTTCTTCACCACCGGCATTATAGCAGTGCTTTTATTAATCTTTTAGCTGGAGCGGTCTGAAGTGCAACCGCAGCCAAATTTTTCTGTATTTAAATGATACAAACTGCCCCTGATCGCCTCTTATTTGTGCGTTGATGGTGTCAAAGTGGTTTTTACACACAGAGACTCAGGTTTGCTGTATTGATTGTCCACAATATAATTGTTGTTTCCTTTAATCTCCACGGTTCTAAACAGCGGGCCGTAGCTGTTGCCCACCCTTTGATACTCCATGATGTTGCTATAAAGCAATAAGCTATAAAAATACCTGTTAATATCGGTGCAGGTTTTGTCCCACGGTTATTCACTTCCAATGTGTTGCACAGTTCCCAATATGCCGTGCAGTCTCCCAGTTGTTGAAAACCTAACAGATGGGTCTTTGCCCTGTAGAAAAACGTTCCGCTCGTGCGGGTCTAGATGTAGCGTTGTGGCCTCATACTCGAGTATGCATGCTACGGCCTTGTTGATGACTCTGACAAGTTCCTGTATATTTGGATAATGTCCCTGTGGAAATACTCCCGGCCAAAGCCTCTGAGGGTTTGTTCATTTTATGATAAACTTAGCTCCCACCAGCGCTAATGTGTCCCACTATCGGACATACTGAACCTCCTTGAGCGCAACGCTCCATTGACCGTCCAGATTCATGGGTTTGGCCAGCTTCACAGTAAAGTTGGATATTTTGTTCCCTGGAAATGTCTTGGCTGAAGCGTTGCTGGGAAGCAAGATATAAAAAGATGCAGACTCCATTTTGACCATTTGACGCCCGTGGTCTCTAGGGATCCGGAGGGGCCCAACTGTTGGATTTGTCAGGCCATCCCCGCCATTTAACTAAATATTGTTTTTTGGCTCCACGACCTTTACTTTTTATGGTTTTTTCGATTCTATAAATGCGCTGCTGGTTTTTACTGACTTATAAAAAACACCCTGAACACCCTGCCCTGAATAGTCATTTAATGTATATATATATATATATATATATATAAGAAATCTCTCTTTGTACCATGCATTCTATAATAAAGATCTTGTTGCTGTAGTTCTGATTGTACCCCTTTGTTAAGACGGCCTGGTGTTTCGAGATCCGCACATGATCCCCCTTTTTAAGGGGTATATATTTTGTCTTTTTAAAAAGTCTTTTGTGGTACAGTTTTTCCCAGATAGCCAGGGAATTCTGCGGTGTTGCACCCGCCAGTGTGGTTTTAATAGATCTATGATGTGTGTTGTTATACACATTTATAAATGCGGGTAGCACCTCCACATATCTTCAGGTGTAGAAAAGTGCCAGAGTCGTGTTTTGAAGGTGCATATAAAGTGTTCTACAATAGGTTTTAACTTCAAAGTGAGTTACAAATTGGTGTACACCGTGCTGCTTCAGAAGGTTTTGCAGCGGTTCATTTAAAAACTCTTTACCGGCATCCATCTGTATTTTAGCAGGGACTTTGCCGTTGTTAAATATGCGCTTGAAAGCCACTGCTACGCTGTGCCCCATCTTATTCTTCAAAGCATCGATGATGGCTAGAATATAAAGGAAACCATCGTTGTCTTCACGGAGCTGGTTCAAATCCATAATATCTGCCTGTCACTGTTGATTGACGTCACATACCACGGTCATTCGCCATTTAAAATGTTTCCTGGACGGCTTATGCAATGCATAGGCCTCCTCCGCTGAAAGCCACATCTTAATAGCCCCCCATGACACCTTCTCACCATCGGCTCGCATTTTGTATGATACAGGCTGTCAATCCCACCATGACTGCCGACACCTCCTTCATCATGATATATTTTTGACAGCTTCAGGCTGGACATGTCTGCCCGTAACAACTCAACATAAAGACACAGTCAGTTTTTATAAACAACGGTTCTTATTTGCATTTAAAAACAACAATTCTATTAGAAATATATTCACATTAAAACATTCACATTAAAATAACACCTGCGAATACTGCACAACCACATGTATGCCGCCGCTTGGTTAAGCGCTCGTGTTACACTCCATTTATATATATTTTATCCCCACCGAGTTGGGAACTGTTTTTTCAATTATGTTACTAGTGCCCATCGGACACATGCAACTAAATTGCTCCCCGCTCCGATCCTTATCTGTGTCAGTGGTTGTCTCAGTCGCAACAAGTCTATAATGCGCTTTGGGCTCAGCACAAAACATATTTTATGTAGCAAATTATCCGTGTATGCTTTTTCCAAACACTTGTGAGCATCCTGCTGTGGATCATTAATTTTATGTCTGTAGCACCACCTGTAAAAGTGTAGTTATAAACACGCCGCCATTACGATGGCCTTAATCACCTGGGTGCCACAAATATCACTGCAAATTGGGGTCTGCGTGTCCATCTCGATCTTCATTAGCACAATACAATCCTTCCACAGATTGATATCCGCCGGCCTTTCAATTTGTTTTGAACAACTAAAGCATTGAATAGTGGCATTGTCTTTAAGGGCGTCGGTCTCCAGCAGCGATAGACAGGCCTTACACAGGCTACTTTCAAAAGACCCTGGGGTTTAAAACCGGCTGGAACAGCAAGGGCCATAAATATGAATAATCTCTGCCGTAGTCTGGTTCAGCCCACCCCCGCACACTTGGCCCTGTTTTTCATCAGGGTTCCGGGGGCCGGATGCAGTCTCCGTCGTCATCACTGCGTCCGCTGACATCGCCGTAGCTCCGCAGTCCTCATCTTAAGGGTTTGCATCTACCGCAAATGATTGCTCCATAACAGCCTCATCATTGTCCTAAAACTCTTCGGGTTCGTAGCCTGCCATTAGATCCTGAGCATCCTCCATCCCTTTGCACACAGGCAAATCAACGGGACTTCCTGCGGTTGTGTGCCCCTCGCCATAGCTAGAGCTGTTCATAATAGCTGCTTCCGGAATAGTCCCTGAAAAGGATCAAAAAAGGGCTGTGTTTTACAGCCCATCGCAGAGCGGTATATATCGAGGTTGTCCGACCCTCCCCTGTGTCACCATCATGGTCGTAAGCCATCCCTTTCAATCAAATGTTATATTAACATTATATAAAGTTTATGTAAAAGGTATTATTTTGATCTAGAAATGTTGATATCAAAACATTAATTGGGATATAAAAATGACCGATAATAATTTGATATAAAAAATGATATCAGAAAAATATCTGATATAAAAAAAACATTGGCTACAAGTGTTGTAAAATGATATCAAATCCACATACAATCATGTCAGCGATCCCCCTAGAATTATATTCAAACTCTTTAAAACCTCTATCAAGTTGTGACGTTATTTAGCATGTCTAGATTTATATTCATAAAACTCTTAGCACCACGTGACGTCACCCAATCTGCATAGCTTAATATTCCATCTCTATCAAACTCTCACACATGCAGCACCACCCAATCCCGCGCCATTGCCGCGTCATCAAACCCTAACACTCGCTGTCTAACTCCTCACAACTCACTTTGCCCTCAACCAAGCAACAGCGCACACGCGCTCTCCCATATTTGAAACATTTTGATATACACTTTCTATCATTTTGATATAAACTTTATATCAAACCGTATCCAAGTATACAAACACACTTTAAATAGCTGTGTATATATAACAGATATGAAATGGATATAAAATTTTTTATCAAAACATGTTGATATAAAAGATTAATTTATATCAAATTCCATATCAAAAAGAAATCAAACCCATATCAAAAGGGGGTGGGAATAAGGACAACCAGGGCACGTTCCCACCTCTCAAAAATTTTACATTGATAAAAAGGGGCCCCCTATAACTACTGACCTAGTTCACACCTCGTCAGAAAACTGTTACAAATATATGGCTCTATTGTGGTAGAATGGGAGTTCCCTTTAGGATATCTCACATCAAGCAACTATTTGTGTTCAAGTTCCTTATTTTTGATGACTGTATCCAACAGATATGTGTTTGGGAGCCTCACAAAGTTAATCCTATATTTTCATTTAGAGCCATTTCTTCACCTCTGATACATTAAGTTTAGTTCAGGAAGCATTTCTGAAAGCATTATACTCTAGGGGAATTATTCTGTGATTCAAGTACTGCTTGCAAGTCCACATGCCTCTTTAAGCACCACCTGGGACAGATTGGTGTGCCTATCTGATGTATTATTTCTTTCTTTTCTTGATTGTGAAACTCCAAAGAGTTCCTTAATGTTAACACCCACTGTCCTGATGCAAGGTCATGGACATCTCTCTGGTTGTAGTCTGAAACCTATTAGCAATCTTTGCTCTAGGGCTGGGAATAAATGTAAAGCTAACTCTCCTCACCAAGCCTTTTACATCACCTCCTAGCCTGCTCTTGCTAAAAAAGACCAATATCAGCCCATAACATTTTTTGGGACATTTTGATGCTGCCATAGACTTTTATGGGCAGCATTGTCAGGAACACCTCGGCTGTATTTGTCTATTAAACTAAATTGAATGAAATCTTTTTAAAATCTTTTTGACCAAATCCAAAAGGTAAGAACACAACATGTAATCTTCATAAAGCACACTATAGGGAATGAACCATGTATCACATTATTTTCCAATAACATCTTTCTAAAATAAGGACACTAAATGGGGAAATCTAAAATCTACTTCAAACAAATAGAGTGCAAGTAATTATGCTTTGAGTTGTGCATTCTTCAAAATTGTGTAAATTGACTGTTAGGAACCTTTTGAGTAAACCTTTATCATGAGGGCCTATTATTGATGCCTATTCGACTATTTTGATAATCTATATCCAGATTGCTCCTATTTTCACCCTTCACTGCTTTAAATTCTATGGTTAATAACCTTTTACATTTACTGTCCATCTCTTTTGTATGGTGCCTGGTGTTTCCTTCAAGCACAACAATCTTTTGTAAGGGGACAGGGCGCATCAGAGGAGCAGTGTGAGGGCAGTTATGAGGGTGTGAGTGCAGATTTGGGTTTAACATGTAGTGTGGATGCAACATTTATGAATATTTATTGTGACTCATTGAGGTTTTGCAATTAATGGATCTGGGGCAGCTGGAAGCGCCTAGTGTGCACTGTTGCGGGTGTATTATGTAGAGTTGGGGGGAAAGTATGCAGCATTTAAACAGTATGCAATGCTGCATATGTGTATGGTGTTTGACGAGTGAGTTCTTTATCCCTTCGCTTTCTTTCTCATGATAACCCCTGTGGGTGTTCTAATAGAGGACCGAGAGGAAACAGAAGAAGGACGTTGGGATAGAAAGAGGCCGGCGAGAGCAGGAAGACGACGAGGAGGCAAGAGGAGGAATGATTCCAAGGCACCTCTTTAGCGACTCTGAACAGTAAGGGAGAGAGAAGGCGGTAAGAGGATGGGAATAAAAGGGGTGGGTGAAACAGAGACAGGAAGCTGTTACACAAATAAGCAGACTTTCCTGATCAGCATTAATAAAGAGAGCTGACTTTGCCCACTTGCTTTTATCCAATGTGGGTATCATGATAATGTAGTGGATCCTGCTCTGCCGGCCTCCAAAGTCAT
The DNA here is from genome assembly GCF_040938575.1 of Ambystoma mexicanum. Lineage (NCBI taxonomy): Eukaryota > Metazoa > Chordata > Amphibia > Caudata > Ambystomatidae > Ambystoma > Ambystoma mexicanum. The sequence goes on along the minus strand of NC_090937.1, from coordinate 202,358,282 downwards.
TCACACCCATTCACCAAATATTGCTGTGCATCAGCTGATGTCATACCACTAATGAGACAAAATAAACTGATCTTGTCTCTGCACAAACCATGCATGTTTTGACAACATAATATATGTATAGTCTTCCATGCTGTTGAAGGTCTGCCAAAAGCCACCTGTGATAAAATATGGCTGCATGTTTGTGAAAAGATAGGTTTGCACTAAAGCCGCCATCATAATAAATGGTTGACTCAAATTATCTTATACCCTTCTCAATCTTACCTGGTGGGTGACGTCTTCCAAACATGTCCTGTATGTTAATGGGCTGCCCACATCATTTTCAACAATTATGTTTAGCTGCACTTGGTTACCCACATCACAAATGATGTTATGATTAAAACAACTGGTGGATGGCCCTTTACCTTGAACTTCCAGTGTATGCAACTTTCTGACTTTAAGTTCGCCCTCCACACATCACTCATTAGAAGTATGTGTGACGTATTTGGGAAAAGACCAGGTAAAATGGGGCAAAGACAACAGTACCCAGGAAAGGAAAGCCAGGATGACAGTCCTTGGCTGTTAATTGGCCCTGCAAAAAGAAGATTATAAACAAGATCTTCAACAGTGACCCTAGGATGTGCCAGAAAGAAGAAGTGGAAAGAATAATATATGACAGGCAAATGCAATCAAATGTTCCCGGATAAGAATGGTTTCATATTGTTGATTAAATACATATCTCAATTTGAATGCCTTTTGGCGAACTGCAATGATACCAAAAGTCACCGTGCAGGCAGAGCACAGTAGTGGAATAGCAACTGCACATGCCAACTGGCCTTGTCGCTAAACTGGTGAAGTCAGAGTTAAGCCCATGAGAATAGAAAGTAGGTCAAGAGTGAGGAAACCAAATTACCAATAAGCACTGTACAGATTCACAACATTAGGGGACTCTTTGATAAAAGTATTCAATTACAACAATGTGGCATCACTTCAAAGAGGACTTTGCATGTACCCTTATCTTCCCTGAAGATGGTTGCAGAGAGAGGCATACTGACTTCTGGGTCAAATAATTGGGCCGCAGCCATCTCAAATTGCTTGAAAAAAGGAGGCATCTCGTCACACGGTATACAAGAGCTGACAGGAGAGGAGTCGAAGAACTGCAGTGCAATTTAGCTGTCGAAAGAGCAATACACTAATAAAGGACAGGGCCTTTCAGCAAACAGAAAAACACAATACCTACTACTATGGCAGATACAGTAGGCGTAAAAGATGTCCTGCTACAAGAAAGAGGGACATTACACTTCAAGTATTTAAAGAATAGGGCACTATTTGTCATGCTTGAGTTAAGGTGAAACCTTGATCCATTGACTTCCCCAAAATTCTCTGTCTAATGACCTGTTTCAAAGATCAGTATTTAACTTGGCAAAGACCAATTGTAGAACTGGGACAGATGAGCTTGAATGATTGGTGCAAATCCAGCAAACTGCTCCAAAGTTTAAAGCATCAAATAGGCAAAATGCAAATGTGTTGCTCATGCCCACAGCCCAAACATCTGGATGCATTTTTGACAACATCGTTGTGGGAGTGTCACAAAGCGCAGAAATAATATCCTAGATTCCTTTGGTTGCTATAAATCAGTAGAATATTTTTTAAATTAAGGGAAGAGCGGTGTCTCAGGACCAATGACTTAGAGTGGGTACTCAAAGAAATGCCTTCTGTCTTCCATATAATGAAAGATAGCCTGTTTGGATGAAATCACATGTTAAAACGTCCACATCATACTCTTTGCAGGAACTACATTGACGTTGTGAGTAGTGTAAAAGCATCAATCCAGGAAAGAATAGCAACATAAATGAAAGGGAATGATTTTCTGAGCACCTTTCCTTTTCATATCACAGCAAATTAGCTGTTAGTTTAACAAAGCAAAAGGGAGGCTCCAACCATGTGAAAAGATAATGCTCATATAACGAATGATAACATGCTCGACTGCTTAACAGTGTAATCCTCTTAGTGTATATTCAATTATCGCTTGCCTGGAGCATGAACTACTTTTCAAAAGATATTTTTTCATTATTTTTGACACAGAAAAATACTTTTCTCTTTTCAATTATATTTGCATGACTTATTGAAAGGTTATGCTGCATCTCTTTTAGCATGAACAACATGTCTTAATATAGAGCAAGAGAATTGTTCACTCTGTTGAGTATTTTCTAATGATGTATGATGTGATGTCATATGTAATGCCTTCATCATTGTCTGGTTCTCAGTGATGTCAACGCCGATGTTGCAATTGATGCCATAAGTAAACCTTGTGGGATGTCATCAGTGATGTTAGCTGTGATGTCATCGAAAAGTCAAATCACACATCAGAACATCAGGAGCACCGCTTCCAAACATTGACGACCTTCAAGTCAAAACACTGGAGCGTCATACGTGGACCCTACCCAGGGTTACTACACATCTCGAGACGGCTCAACTCTGAACCCATCCTGCAACACATGTCACTGAATGCCGCCTCAAACTCTTCTGAGCTACCTCATTCAAACCAACTCAACACAAGCTTGCTGCTCAAGCCAACATGATTTGCCACACCCGAACAGAGCTCGACCTGCATGCACAACAGATGGAGCCCTAGTCGATGCTGTCGCAAAACCAAGAAGGTACTATTGACCCCTAACTGCCCCCTGGTCCATTTTGGGCCCTAGAGACAGGTTTGGTTCCTTGTGTATCTTTTTCATCCAAAGACATACCAAAGAACATTGTGGTTGTTGAATTACCTTTCACCCCTGTATTCCTATCCAGAGTGCTGCATCTTTCTTTCTCTGAATCTTCTCTGTTCCTTCCACAGGGGCGGGTTTTGTACAGAGAATTTCTATTTAGTTATTCTTGCAGATGGGGTTTTAATTAAAGCATATATATTTTTATAAAACCTTGATTGGACATTTCCTTTATTTTGGACTGGTATGTTTTGCTGTTTAGGTTGCTACTGAATCACATTCACACCCCTCTTGAGAGGATAGCCTTCCTACGGTCCTTGAGGGTATAGCCTTCCTACGGTCCAGGTTTCCACAAAAGGCAAAGGAGGTGTAGCTCTTAATTGTGTCGGTTTTGCCTTTATGATTGGGATCACTGTTGGTTTGTAGAAGTGTGATGGTGGAGTAGGTGATTATAGTCTGCAGGGTATTTTACTAGCTTATAACCAAGGTTTTGTTGCAACCGTGTTGTATAATCTTGAAACTTGCTATGATTATTATGACAAATGGCTCAATCGATTAGAAGGAACTTTTGGAGGAAAATGTTGGGCCTCTCATACCATATCTTAGTAGAGCTTATTCATCTGGAACTACGTTCATTATCAGTGAAACCATCCCACTGCAGGCAGTAACTGCCAAGTCAGTTGCCTGAGGTGGAGGTAGTTGGCCAAGCCCCTGAAACCGACAAGGAAGAGGGGCTGTCTGAAATTCTCAACACCCATGATCACCCAGAACTGCAGAGTTTATTTGCAGAAGCGCGTCCCTCAAGTCAAGAGTTTAATAAGGGCAAACATGAGTGTCAATAACTTGAAGGCATAAGGTGAGAGGTGTGCTCCCAGTTGGAAGGTGGAGTCCCTGTGAAGCACAGGATGTATTGGCAAGGTATTAGGCCCCTGTACAGTGAGCCCACAGAGTCCTCTTAAGGAGACCATATGAGGTTGGTGGTTCCCCTTAATGTGAAACCCTTCCTCCTCCAATTGGCGCATGAGCTCCTCCTTTCAGGTCATCTTGGCAGCAAGAAGATTAAGGAGAGATTGAGCATGCACTTCTAGCGGCCTAAAATGGGGGCAAAAGTAGAAAGCCTTTGTAGGAGTTGTGCAACTTGTCAGATTTCTGACAAAAGTGGTGCAAAAATCCAGGCTCCATTGGTACCACTACCTGTAGAGATTGTACAATTTGAGAGGGTAAGGATTGATGTTGTTGGTCCCTTAGATTCTCCTAAATCTTCTGTAAGTAGGTTTATCCTTGTGGTAGTTAATCATGCCACAATATATCCTGTACAAAGAACAACAAAGATGGTGTCACATGAGGATCAATGGACACACCAAACTATGATGCATTTAACTAGTGGGCCATCAATCAAGCCCCGCTCAACACAGTGAGCCAATGCATGAACCACAGACTCCAAAAAAGCAATACATCAATGAATTATTAATTGAAAAATGTGTTTTTAAATATCAATAAAACTACATCAGAAATGAAACACAAATCTCATAAAACATCTATTCATTATGAGAGGTATTCAAATGCACAGGTATACATCATCTTACCTGGTTCACACTCACATTCATACTTCAAACCACACTAACAAACACCTTGCCCCGATTACAGACTTGATCACATATATAAAGTGCTGGTGCTGTCACACCTCTGATAAGGAGAAGAGGTCTGCGGTATATTAAGACTACGACTGCACTGACATGTCCTTTGTTTCATTTACTGGGCCAGGAGATGACGGCTATGAAGGATATTGGCTGGTTACCATCATGGAATAAAGATTATCAAATGCAGAAGCATAAGTGTACAATAAAGGCAAAAGAGTGTTATTGGGTCAAAAGTCACAAGGATGTCTCGCGCCTGAAGGGCTTAAGGTTACGTTCTTGGTCCCAAAGCGGTATCTGATACAACTCATATCTCCTAATTATAGAAGATTGTTCTTATTGCTGAGAATGAGCCCACTTCCCACTTCCCACTTTGGAAATATGTGGGTCGTGGTTTGGCAATGACGGCAAGACATTATGTTTTAGACTGTGCAACGTGGAATATCTAATTGAAAGTAAAAGGCATACTTTGACCAGTGGTAAAAAACCAAAGATTTTGTACATGCTTGATTTGGGAAATTTGTATGCAATTTGTATGGAATAAAAAATGATCAATTATGGGATAGGTGTCTTGCATGTAAACAAATCTCATTAATAATTGCCTTGTGTAGACTGTGGATTAAAGTTAAAAGAGCATTGAAGGATATTGGTGTATATCTAAACTACTGATAAAAATGAATAATGGGAAGGTTATACATCTACGTATGTGTTTAAAGTATATATATTGGGCCTCATTAGGACCCTGGCGGAGAGGGTTTTACGCCAGCGTAGTGCATGGCGTACCTCTCCGCCATACTACGAGTTCCCGTAGCGCCATGGCGGCCTTTTCCGCCTGGTTTTACCAGGCGGAGAAAACCATGGCGCTACGGGACCTCGTTGTTAATTACGCCACCGTATTTTACGGTGGCGTAATTAACTCCTTCCCCACTCCCATTATACCCTATGGGGCAAAAATGGGAATGGGGAAGGGCAGAATGGGGATTGGGGATTTACCGCCCCGCCAAGGTCGGAATGGGGCGGTAAATCCGCCAACCCCCATGGCGCTATCGGCGGCTTTCCGCCATGCTTCGCGGTGCATTTAGCACCGCGAAATCCGCCTGGGTCGTAATGAGGCCCATTGTATTTAAACCTTTGAATCATTATTAAAATTGCATGAATTGTATGCATGTATGAATTTAAATGAATGCACATTAAATGTAATATATATGGAGAAAAGTTATGCTAACTGAAACACTCTTAAACATTTAATAAAAAATAGTAAAATATTTCACTACTGCCCGCCGTTGTAGTCCTGCAAAGCAGAAGTGATTTAATCACAGACATTTTGTGGAGACTATGTCATAAATCGTATTTCCCTTTGACCTTAGTTTTTATAGGACGGTGATCCAGACTCTTGAGTACTAGAATAAACATGAGTGCTCTCCCTCCTAATGGCAATATAACCCTCGCAGGGGAATTACTGGGATGGTAATGCCCCCAGGGCTACGTTAAAATCCTTGCTTCGCTGGGGCTTCATGGTCCCGGGGTCATTACCATACCGGTAATGCCCCCCCTCCTCGGGTTCTATTGTCTAAATATTACACAATTAGGTGGCTGAAAACATGTGCGCAAACTGCAGAAACCGGGGCTCAGCCTGCATTCTCTCAACACTTTCCTGTATATTGCCATTTTGTTTTGTGTCAGAGCCCACCGCATTAGTTTATTGGCAGACTAGCAAAAAGAACCTTTACTCGGGACGGGTTCTGTAGACAGAAATAGAAACACTTGCTTCCATTTTTGGAAATCAATTATCTTTTTTTTCTATTTCCAAGCACTTTCGAACAACCTGTAAAGAAATTTTAAAATGTATCCGGTGCAGTGCAGTGCAGTGCAAATACCTCGGCAACTGCATCCTATTTTCTGCTTCATATAAATAGATAGAAGATATATAGATTGCAGAACTGGTTGGAGAGCTGCTTGCTTACATGTAGGGAACTCTTGCCACTTCCAAGCAAACAACTATCCTTGGGGAGAAAGTTGCTACCCCCATCAGTGCTCTCAGATAGTTTGCCTCCACTGTGGGCAATTCAGGGAAAAGCTCTCATACCCCATAAATCATCACCATCATAAAGTACAGTTAATATGAAATGTGCTTCATAGACATGCATTTTTGGTTGTATTTGTATGTGAGCAGACCCATTTTTAATTGGGTTAAACAAAACCCCTAAACATGTGAATTTGGAATCATGTCTTATGGTAGATTATTAAATTGGCCATGTAGTCCTTGGTAGAGTTTGCCCTTCATCCATCATGATCTGTGTTTATGTGTTTCTGATGGATTTAGTAGCAGGCACATTTAAGTTTGGGCTATCTATTAAGTGGCCCTTTAGTACCACCAGCAAGCGAAACCTATTTGCATTGGAGTAAAGATGGGTGGGAGATGGGATGTGAGACGAGACACAGCTTTTTTGAATTTGATGGTTTTTTTACCCATCAATTGTTTGCCCATGGGCATGCTAATCTTTATGGCTATTGCAATTCACTGCATTCCCTCCCCACACAAAACAAGCCCTCTTTGAACCTCTTTTGACTGGTTCTATCAAGTAGTAGTGTCAAACGGTTTCGTTGGTTATGGCCTGCCAGAGTTGTTTCTGTGCAGTCTTCTGAGTGTTAATGGCTTAAACTGCAGTTGTAGATGAGCACCATGTTTAAAAAATGTCTTAAGGAAGTATACATTCAGTCACTTGTTTTATAAGGAATACGTGTGTTCTTGCATGTGTCCCTTGCGCTGAAGTAATGTTAAAAACAAGCATTGGCAAAGCCACCAGTACAGGCTTGTGCATACATATAAGAAAGAGTCAGTGCTTTAAGTGGGAGGAATAATCGAGGGGGTGCTCTATTTAGGGGTGTGTCCTAAGTACATATTGGTGGGGCCTGGTAATTTCTTGGTTGCCAATCGGGGCAGGAATTTGGGAGCCAAGCAGGAGGGACGAGACACTTAGAAGGAGAGGCAGTGAGATGCCTTTTGGTGCATGTGTCTCTCCTTTTGTTTCTAAATCACAGGCTCCCACTCCTGCCAAAAGGCTGCATGCAGGGAGTGTAGCCTGTGATTAAGAAACAAAAGGGAGAAGCAGAAAAAAGCGGCAATAGCACTGCAACCATACTGTTTGGTGCTCCTGCATCTCCTTTTATCCTACTTAGAAGCGCCAACCACACAGGCAGCCCTTTAACCATGCAGCTCTATGAGTGAAAGGGTTGATTGAAGGGGATGACGCTTATGGGCTAATCAGGGGGAGCATCAGCAGAGCCCCATCTCAGGAGTACTGTTTGGAGTTTGCCAGGGCCATAGATGTATTTACAACAAGGCCCAGGCGTAGGGCGGTAGATTTCCAGAGGAGCAGCATTTTATTGCAGTTTATTTTCAATTAACTGGTTGCCAATTTTTTTAATATAAAGCCAATTTTGTTTCTCGGAGTCTGGCTGATCCACAACACTGCGAGTAATTTTGAGCTGTTAGCAGTCATTCCACTCTGACAGCTAAGATTTTTGATGGCCATACTTGTATATTTGCTTGATATTTACAAAAACGTTATTGTCAGCGTGACTTTTGATTTAAATAGAATAAATATAAAAAAGGCAAACGTGCACTAATTGCAGCATGCTTTAGGTATTTAGTCATTCAGTCATACAACTCCTCTCACATACATATATGACAGATATGAAGCTCTTAGGTCATTCTTTTTTTTTTTTTTTTTTTTTATTTTTGTACGGTTTATGCAAACCTTTAAAAAGAAGATGATAGCTACAACACAACACAAGAAAAGACTATTGAAGTACACTCCACAGCCAGCACAGCTGGCCACGAATTACATCCTCTCCGTGGAGTTCTTCAGTCTCCTATGATAAGTCATTTACAGGTGCAAAATTATCATCATTACACAAAAAAAAAAAAAATAGGTGTGATTTCTCCTTAAAATGTCATTGAGTATAGGGTTCCGAGGCCACTGGAACCAAGACTGTGGTTAGACGTTTATTCAGTTCCTCAAGAAATATTATTAATGCAAACATCAATGGACGGTTTAATCCTTCAAATATCCTTTTCCACCAATCATCCGCACACCGTGTCTGCATTTTTGCAAACACCGGACCAAACGTGCGAGTTCTCAGTGTACGTAGGTTAGAACAAAAGAGTGTAAGGTGTTTCAACGTCTCATTTCCAATTTTACAAAAGCGACACACTAGCTCTGTAGTAGAGTTATGAGCGTATCGACGTTCTTTAGTGTCCATTAAGTTTAGTCTAAATCTTAAGTAAGTAGATCTTGCTGACACGTTAGGAAATAGCGTCAGGTACGCTTGCAGACTCCCATGCGCTCTAGCCTCTCCTGGTACATCTGCCATCATTCTGCAGTTCCGTCTTTGTTCGCATGTTAAATGCCAGTCTGTGCTCCATATTTTTTTCTTCGCTAACATCGGATTTTCCAATAACATTGATAACTTAATGTCATACACGTCTAGTATCTCAGTACAGTACTTTTTCCATAGTACTAGGCTGGTGCAACCAAGATCTTGTTTTGTTTTTAGTATTTCGTACTGTGGCGCAGGTGTGTTTATAGAGCATTTCCTAAGGAGACATAGAATGTTCCAGCACACCCTGGCATGGATAGATATTAACCCCAATTCATATCTAATACAGACTGTTGGCGTGCCACGGGGTAAGTGTAAAACTTTTACCCAAAAAATGTTTTCTAGAGTGTTCCAGAGCTTGTGGGAGCATCCTAGGGCATTTTCAGCCCCATAGATTATTGCTGGCATGGCTTTTTGTCGATAAAAGTCGATCGTTGGTTTTAGCGAAAATTTTCCAAACTGTCTGTTAATGATAGCTGCTTGACATGCTAATTGTCTGCATTTTGATTTTGCTACTTCTGCCCAAGGTGCGTCATCTAGTTTGGAACTGATTCTCATTCCCAAGTATCGTGTGTCACTGACAGTATTTAATTTCGTCTTTTCTATATACCAATTTTGTTTGCTTTGTTTTTTCTTCACAGATCTTAAATTTTGAAGCGTCATTATCTCACACTTTTGTTTGTTAATCACCAGTCCGTTTTGATGTATGTATATTTCCAGGGCGTCTAGTTTTCGTTGTAGGCCGATGTAAGTCATGTCTAAAAGTATGAGGTCGTCCGCATAAACAAGCCAACTCACATGCGTGCCATTCATCTTTGGTGGAAAAGAGGAGATTTCGCTAAAGGCTTCTCCTACGTCTGACAAAAACAAATTAAAAATGGCTGCGGCCAGAGGACATCCTTGTTTCACACCCTTAAACGTTTCTATAGGCTTTGATAGAGTCCCCTGCCGGTCCAAACGTATTCTGATGTTTGTGTTAGAATGCAATTCCTTAATTGCTTCGATCAAACTTTCCGGACACTTCCAAGCTCTTAATTTTTTCCATAGAATTGCTCGATCAATACTGTCGAAGGCGTGTGAAAAGTCTATGAGGGCCAGATGTATTTTTGTATTTCGTCTTATTGCTTCCATCTTAAATAGATTCAATATCAACAGGTTTAGGCCACACCCTACGCCCTTCACAAACCCGGTTTGCCTTTGATCAATGTGGTTGTTTTCTCCTGCCCACCTTACTAGCATTTGCTGTAGCTGTGTCGCGTAGATTTTGCCAATTACATCTAACAGGGCGATAGGTCTGTAATCCCCAGGGTTGGCTCTATTGCCTTTTTTAAATATTGGGACCACTATGGCGCTTTTCCACGATGTTGGCGATATTCGTTTTTCGACTATTCTTTGGAACAGGGTCATGCGAAAATTGGACCAAGCTTCTGGGTTACGCTTGATCGTATAGTTAGTGAGGCCATCAGGGCCAGGTGCTCTCGATCCGTTTGCTCGTTTTATTGTAGTTAAAATATCTTGTCGATCAAACTTTAAGTCCCAAATGACTAAATCTGAGTGGGCGTCATCTTTCACAAGCCCATTCGCACTAAACATTTTGGTGTAAAAAGAAGTCCAAGTGTCTTCTGAAATACAGTTTGCCTGCATAGCATCCTGCGGGGCAAATTTGCTATTTATAATTTTCCAGAAGTTCGCCGAATTTTTGTTTCGTAGATTTGTCATCATGGCCTCTGAGTCGTTTTGAAGCATACTTGCTTTGTGAGACTTACACCAGTTCTTATAAGTTTGTTTGATTGCTTTTTTCTTTAAGGCCATTACCTCTTTATCTCCCATCACTATATTTCGCAAGTCATGACGCATCAGTCTTTTGCGCTGTTGCATTTTTAGGTCGAAGCTGTGTCTATGTTTAAATTTTTTGTTCCTCAGACCTTGTTTATGTTCTGTAAAGTCGGTCAGTAGGTGGCAGTATTCAACCTCGTTTGTTGCCAAGTTTAGATTAGACACAATTTTATTTACCTCTGCGTCTGCAAGTTTGAGCCGTATTCTACTCGCTCGAACTAATACGGGCCATGACCAGTGATCGGGCAGTGTCGTACGTGATACCTTTAAATTCATTACCACCATATCATGATCACTGTAGGTCATAGGTTTAACTTCAAATCTAGTTGTTCGTAGGTGAAGCGCCTCGGACACAAACATGTAATCCAAAACGGATTGTTGATTTAGTCTATTCCATGTAGCATTCGCTGGAATGTCACCTGTCGTGTTTCCATTCAGCATAAACATGCTTCTAGCTTCCATCTCCTGTAGCCATTTTGTCGTTGTTTTTTTACACCCGTTAGTTACTACTTTCTCTTCCTCTTTCTCATCTTCATGCTTTATGCAGTTTATGTTAAAGTCTCCACAAACAATCAAATTTGGAGTTTCTGTGACTTCAAAGAGAGCATCTATTATAGTTGTTATTTGGTCAATAAAATGGTGTGTTTCTGTCCTAACATGATTCCAATAGATATTGATGATGTTCAGAACTTCTGGTTCTTTATTAGTATGATTTAGGAAAGATACCTTAGCTGTCTGAATGAATGGTGAAACATTAGTTGTTGAAACGATTTGCAGGCCCGTTGCTTTTCTTGCCGCAATCAACAAACCAGCCATTGGTCTTCCTTTGTCTTGTTTTATTGCAGGATTGATTACAGTTTCAAAATCCTGCATAATGGGGGTGTCAGATAGCCATGTTTCCTGCAGACAAATCAAGTCCAGGTCATGTGTCCAGGGTGTATGAAAGAGGTGACTAAAACCTCTTGTATTCCAAGATCCTAGTTTAATTAACTCTTTTTTGTCACACGCCTGGCATTATAAGTTTGACTTATCATTTAATGCAACCGCCATCCAATCCCATTCATTCCTCACATCCGTCTTTTTTTGGTTTACCTCTGAATTGCCCTTAACAGTAGATGACCCGTCAATTGTTATTTGTATTTGCCGATTTTGTTTCAGACGTACTTCTTCCTTGTTATAAGTCTCAGAGGTGATTGTCTGTGCGTCTTTGTTGTTACCTTTAACATTGGTTCTTTCAAAGATAGACTTGTTGTGCACAGACCTTTGAACAGTCTGTTGTATTTCCTCATTGCTTTGCTCGCAAGTCCTGTAAGTATCAAACCCCAGTGATAATAAAGTGGAGCTAGCTTCCAATATAATTTCAGAGATTATTTTTGATTGCGTATGTAGAATCACTTTGTCGTTCCTTTTTTCGTCGCAAAATTCCACGATTTTTAGGTCCTCAGACTGGATCGTTCTTAAGCTAGGAATTAATTGGAACAAGTACATCACGTTGTGCCGATTTAAAATCAAATTGTCTACATTTTCGATTCTTTCCAGGATCACTTTGTGAGGGCTGAACCATTCTGTTTTGTCCACAGAAGCTTGCTGGTCATTCTTACGGGGGCCTACGTATCTCTTCTTATGGCTGCTTGGTGTCACTTTAGGGGAGTTAGTGACAATGTGTAGTTCGTCGTGGGACATTTCCATGGCGATTTTCGTGTAATTTTTAGCAGTGCTGAGTTTAGATAACCTGTTTCGTTTTTCCTCCATTGTTAAGAATGTAGGTGAGTGAGCCACTGTCGTTACGGCACTGTTATCTGCTTCTTTCATAATTATACAGATGCGCTGATTGTTTTGAGGTTTCAGTTCCTCTTGATTGATCTTCCCGTCGTCTGTAAAACAGTCTTCTTCTGCCATTTCTGCATTAGACCTTGCGGTCTCCAACAGTTCGATGTCCTGCGACAATGCTTCATCGTCATAAGTTGACAGATTTATCTGTTCGAGTTGCTCAACCACCTGCTCTTCAGTTGACTCTATGTTGTTATGAGGTTTGTTTTTCTGCGTGCAGGCTTGCGGTCGTTCACTCCGATCGTTTGTGTTCACAGTGACGTTTACCGTTTTCAGATTGCGTAAGAACTTTCTTGAGTTATTAGTCTGTTTCATTTTTTTTTAAGTTAAATTTTTTGTTTTCTTCGTCATCTGTTTATTGACCGCTGTAACTGCCGAGTTTGGGCGACTTTGCCCCTGTAAGTTCTTAAAGATGTCGAACACGGTGAGTTTCGTTGTGTCTAGGTTAGAAGGAGCTTGATCAGGGCTAAGTACCTCTATTACCACTGGCAGTGGCTCGACAAGTAGTATAGGATCAACTCGTGTCAAGTCTCCTATCATATCCTTCTTTGCACACCGCACATCAGGTGTTTGATTATCCATGTGTTTATCGTCTGATGTTGAAGCAATCTGTGGGTTTAAGAGGGCTACGTTATCCGCGGCCTTACTAGCGCTCAGTGCTTCATCAAATGAGCTAATTTCACTGGGCTTTTGAAATTCCTTGTCGTTGTATTCGATACTTAGATGGTCAGGTACTCTTAAGGATTCAGTCGTCATGGTTTTTGAGATGTCATAATTACATGGAGCCTCTGAGTCCACCTGCTCAGTGAGGCAAGCCACACCGCTTGTGCATTGTGGTTGTGTGACTTCTTTTGTAATATGTTTGGGTTTAAAGATGCTCAAAGCCTCCCTTGCTACTTCGGCCAAAAGTTTTTTGTCCATATTATTGTTTTTTAGTTGGGCCGTTATCGCAGTCATCATGTGATCTTGTTTCAGGGCTAGATCATGATGAGCAGCTTTTATCAGGTCGCAGTTAGCTTCCACGGCTACTATTTTAGTATTCAAAATAGCTACCAGTGTGGAGAGATCTTTAGTATTTTCGTTTAGATGTTCGTATAATTTTGTGAAAGGGGCCAGAGAAATGGCCATAGATGATAGAATAGTTGCTTGCATGTCACTTAACCAGTTGGTATTTATTGCAGGAGAACCCCTGTTGTGATCTTGAGCACGCCTGTCGTGCGAGACAATTTTGGTTTTATACCCCTTTGTCTGGGGTCGTTCCTTTAAATAAGATTCGTCCACTGAAGAATCAGTGGATGTGGAAGAGTAGATCGAGTCTTGTGTGTCCAAGTTGATGTTTACGTTACTGTTCCTTATTAGTGTTTCTGCAAGAGGTGATGACCGCCTCGCAGTGCTTTCCCGTTTCGATTTTTTTCTTTGGGAACATCTTAAACTTTCCAAGCTGCTTACATCTCTTCTACTTCGTTTAGTAAGTGCCATTCTTTGAGTAGTAGTAAGTGACGATCGTTCTTCATGTGTGGAGTTATCCAAACGTGAGTTTCTTGTAGTTTGCGATGAAGTTATGGGCAACATGTTTGTGTCGCACTTCAGAGCACGTGTTTTATTAATTCGGGTTAAATCAGACAGAAGTTTGTTTACTACTTCAAGTGAGTTGCGACGATTTTCGATCACGTCCTGCTTTCGCGGTGTAGTTAAAGGCATGTGGACGTCAACATTTGTTGTCTTGTTTGAAACTACTGTACTCAGTGCATTGGGGTACGGTAAGAACACCTCCTCGTCTAAATGAACTAGTACATCGTCATTGATTGTTTGTTTGGTAAGTGCTTTAACACTTTGGGTTTCCAATGTGCTGTAGTAGGGTGATCTAGTCTTTGCCGGTCCTGTAGATAAGGGGATACTGGTAAGCTCAGAATGTATCTGATGACAGGATTGCGTGTCAGGCTCCTGGAGTTGTATTTGATTGACAGGATCTACCTGTTGTGTCCCGCGCATTTCTGTTAATAATTTGTAGCCATACCAAGCTAGAGTTTTTAACGCTGGGACCTTGCGTTGTTCAGTAATATCGATTTTGCCTTGCTCGCCGTTAGTGGAGGTTTCCGTGAGAATCAGTTGGCTACAATGTCCACTGTTTTCATCTATCCCCTCTGTTGTTTGCATGTTTCCAATAACGACAGTCCCGGTGTGGCAGCAAGGTCGACCATGCTCTTGCTCGCATAAGGGATTCAATCTGTCATGATCGACTTCTCCTATTTGCTCCGTGTTAGCAATGTTTAAGTTCACAACGTTCATCAATGTATGTGATCGTGTGATAAAGTTGTGCATAACGACCGGAGCAGGCGACAGCGGGATAACATTTGCCTTTCTATTATCCTTTACTAACCTGACACTTGTACATTCAGCGTCCGTTCCATATGTGTTAGGTGGAGATATGGTTACTGGGTAGCTTACCTGATCTGTGGGGACATGGGCCAGCTGCACCAGATCTTCTATGACCTCTGCCGACGACGTGCAATTTTTGCGTTGAGCTCGTGTTATCGGCCGTTTGGACGGACTTGTCCCAGGGTATTCCGTTCTACGGCTCATCCTGACGCTTTCCGCGAGTTGTTGGTTTATGAGCAACGGTCTGGCCTAACTCGATTTACTCCAGTCAATGGCTCCTGTCCTGGCCGCACCCCACGCACAACAGCACAACAGAAACGACTCGCCCTTTCGCTGAGGGCTTACGCCGCAAGGGCGTTGAGGCGGCCTAGATAAGGGCGGCTGCAGGAGTCAGCTGACTCTCCCTTAAAGGCACACGCACCTCGTCTCCGACTCCAAGTCCACAGTGTAAAACAGTAAATCCAGCAGCACAACAGAAACGACTCGCCCTTTCGCTGAGGGCTTACGCCGCAAGGGCGTTGAGGCGGCCTAGATAAGGGCGGCTGCAGGAGTCAGCTGACTCTCCCTTAAAGGCACACGCACCTCGTCTCCGACTCCAAGTCCACAGTGTAAAACAGTAAATCCAGCAGCACAACAGAAACGACTCGCCCTTTCGCTGAGGGCTTACGTCATTCTTATCTTCATAAAATGCTCTTTATTATTCAAAACAGCCAAAACCTCATTGGTTTTATTGGTGCCACTTCATATTATCTTTGGAGTTCTTTCTAATCAGTACACGCATCACTGTGTTAAACAATCACTTTTATATTCAAATACACAACATTCAATTTTTAAACTGTTGCAAAAATGCGAGTTGTCCCTTCAGAAAAGTAAAGATTAAAAATGATGCATCATTTTACGATATTAAACAGATGCCTATGCTTAAGACAAGCACAGAAATCCCACAGGTGGCACTTAAATGATGTTCAGAAGCAAGCACTCATTTCCAACCCTGGCCCCACATTTCAGAGGCCTGTGGCCGTCCAAAATGTGCAAACATGAAACATCATTGCGAAGTTAAAATGGTGAAGAGTAAATCTGAATGTGCAAGTGCATCAAGAAACCTTTGAAATGACACCCAAAGCCATAGAAGGGTGAGAACAAAACCAGTGTGCCAAAGGTAGACACTGTTTCACAGTGTAAAGGTGTCCCGTAAAGATATCCATTCAGCCATCCTTACAGAAGGGGCTCATTGCTAAGCATGCAAATGGCATCCCTGCCGGATTAACATGTGTCTTTGATGACATTCTGTTGAACACTCAGTACTACCAGGAGAACCGTCTGCAAAGTATGTCACACAATGCATAACTATGATGCTTATAAGTCATCTTTACATTCATTATATTTTAAATGCAAGGTAGGATTTTTACTGTGAAACTATTATACAGCCAACCAACTCTACGGAGTTAACAAACATTTTAAATTACCTTAAACGCAAGCTTGCAAGACCGCAGCCTAAACCACACCCACCAAGGTAATACTGTGCTGGAACGCCCGATCCATTGTTCGATTTTACTCTTTTAGCATTAGGTACTTTGAATAAATGTACAAACAGCAATGATTTAAACAGCATGTACCATTTCATCTGTTATGAAAGGTGTCTGCATTGTGCAGCTTCCAGGAATACTGTCACTTCTCACACATAAATGTTCGTGGTCACCCTTATCCATTACTCCACCGTGAGAATGTACAGTCAAAGATCACAAGAACCTTTTCCAACTGCCTTTACTCTACTTAGGTGATTATGCCCAGGCAGAGTTTACACCCTTTACTTGTGATTTTGCCATATTTATTTGGCGTTCTGAACCACGGGATTGGAGTTACAGCGGCTGCATCAGGTAACTTGCCTTATTTCCATTTTGCCCCCTCCTAAAGCCCAGAGCTGTCCATGTGAAGGTGGTTGAGTTCTTTTTATTGAACATTTTTATAAATTGTACTACCCCTTGCATATACTTCATATGTAAACATTACCATTTGCCGAGACCGGATGTAGAAATGTAGTTATGTTGCATTCATATTAAAGACCTTTCCAGGTGCTACTCATCGAGTGACAGTAGTCATTTTGTGAGAGAAACCAGATTTTAGCATTGAAGCCAAAATTCCTCAATCCAACCATCTCTCCCTTGTGTCCATTTGGTACACAACTTACGATCTTATCGATTCCTCTAAAAGATTGTTTTCGGACCTAACCGAAAGTAGACAATTAGCAGTAGGAATTGCCTCTAGTGCACTCAACTATAGAACACACTGCCTTCTCCAAATGTTGGGCAGCAGAGATCTTCAAACTTAAAAACATCCTTATAATGTTCTGGAGCCAAAATGGGGGACAACATGGGGTGAAGGGATGTAGTTTGGACAACGCATACAGAATTTGTTGAAGGGGCGGAATCTGGTGAAGGTGCAGAGTCTGACAGAGGTGGAGAGTAACGCTTGGGGGGTGCATGCACTTATTTGGGGCTAGGACAGCAGAAAGACTAACTATGTCACTGGGTCTGCCTTGGCTAGCCCCAGCCCACTTAAAGCTCTGTGAAAGATATTTCCAGGCACTGACTTCCCTGGTACGTACAACATTTCTTAGCTGTTGCCATATTATGGTGGGGTAGTACCATTGTGAGTGTGCAGAAAATTCCTATCCCATGCCTATTCAAAGACAAAACACTTGTCTTGCCAGCACTTGTTTTATAGTAATGGTGCCATCATTCCTCCGTGAAACACCCTTTCAGTCCGGTCGCGAATGAGGGTGTCATCCCAGGAGAGCAATGCTGACACTTCGTCACTTGCTACTTTCAGAGGTAACCAATGTCCTCTATAACGAACTGAGCAAAATCAAACCGGAAGAGAGCGAAGGGACGAGGTGCCAACACACCTCACTGCCCCAAACCCGCCCGACGTCAAACTACAACTTGAAATCAGAATGAAACAAGAGGAAGGATTCCGGAAATAAGTGCAGCGAGCGTCGGTCTCTCTCTGCAGAGAGGGGCAGGGCATTGCTGATACTTCTGTCAAATGCCGGAGCTCTTGAAATTAGAATTCCGCGAAAGGCACAGGTTGTGACAGTCGGGCACGTTTGAGGCTTGGCATGGATTAGGGGGAGGACACACAGGTGCTGCCAACTGTATCGCAAAATGATTGCATTTCCTTTTCAATCAGCCCTATTCAACCTTTCAATTACACGAATCTCATCCCAAAACGCATCGCGCAATTTCCATTTTAAGCTCATAAGTAAGGAGTTCCGGTTCAGGAAAAAGTTGCAGACCCAGGAGCCACGATTTCAAAAATATGCTACGATTTAATGTTGGTTTCACCGATTGAAGAGGAGCAAAGCTTAAGAACCACTTATAATCTGCAGGTGCCCTGAGAGAGGATTCCGTGGAGTGAGACAGCTACGCAAATTGGAGATTTTGCGCACGAAGATACTGGTTTCTGTCTGGCTAATATTGGGTTCTATATGAGAGTATCCCATGAAAAACCCATAGTTTAAAATAGAAGTAAAACGAACCTCCGTGATTGCAAATCGAGGAGCGATTATCTATGTACCATTTGGTGGTCATTTGAAAACGCCAGGCTGAAAGGAATCTATCCCCCTTTCTGAATACTGTGACAGTAAGTACACACAGCCAGCATCTGCTAGCAGTTCCAGAATGTCTGCCCGCCGGCACACGTGTCCTGTTCTACACATTAGATTAATGTTGCACCCTAATGCGTCCCAATATCGCTCATGCCTTAACACTACTCAGAAAGCTTATGATTTCTCCCTGATTTGGGACCTTATTTAACAGATACTTAGAAGGGCCAATCTGTGAAGAAGGTGCAAACGGTAGTCGAATGACTTTCCTTGTGCATCAGTGACATAAACTACAACATCCTATCATGTCACTTGGATGAACACCTAGCAGGACAATACCCTGCTCTCGATGTTTCTGCTCCCAATAGACTCCATTCGTGGTATTAGGGTAAATTGGATGCAAATAGCATTGAGACCAGCGTAAAAACAGTGCAGATGTACTTGCATTGGTCAGGGACATCATTTCACCAAAATGCCAGAGGTAGCAGAAGTGCCACCACACGACCCTTTACCTCTGATGACATCACAGGAAGTGATGTCATTAGACCCCACCCAAAGTCACAGCACTGGAAGCAATGGAACACGACCTTTCACCCCTTGACAAAACAGGAAATGGCAGCATCAGATTGTTTCTAAGTACACTAAGAAAAATATGGTTACGACATCACTGTAAAGTGATATACATTTCATACAAGAATGGATCGCCATATGTATCGTTAATATCAGTGCGTATAGGCCCATATTACCAAATTACTGAGAATGCAAGCAAACGTCCAACGCCAAACGATAATGATGTGTTATCATATAGCACTTAAGCGTAAGCGCTTCATATAGAATAAATTTACATTCACTATCACCCAACCTGTTAATGTAATTTTCACAATTTACCGTAATACTGCCCCGAGTATGCTTTGTCATATTTTGCCTGAAATGTCTTCTTCTTGTCCCATGCAATTTCATCATCCTGTGGTCCATGTGCTACATTCACCTCAACAGTTAGTTTTGGCTCATAGGTACTGCACCGCAACACCTATTGTTCTTTGCTGACATTTTCCCCATCATGTCATGTTGGTCACTTGCATACGTGTTGCTCCAAGGCAGAACGTGCATTCCAGTCAAACGGTTGTTTAGGCCTCCCTTACACAGCAGCAGTCCAATTAATGACAGGCATCTGTTGTACACTGCCGTCATATGCCCAGGGACTCACACTATTTGACAACTGCTGTGCCTATGATGCCAATGAGTTAGTTATTAAAGTGTGAGTGCACTGCCACTTATTTTTATGTGTATGTTTGTTTACAACACAAACAACCCAAACTGAACTGCCTCTGGCGGTGGTAAGAGAGGAGCATAGTGGAATGTACTCCTGTGGGGTAGATGAGTGGACAGGTTAGAAGGCGAAGGTCCTGATTCCAGCTCTGAATTGCATGATCGAGTCTGTGGATCTGAGATGGGGCAGCAGTGAGTTCCGGAGGCAAGGGCCAATTATAAGGAGCATCTGTCTCCTTTGCTCCAGCAGCAGGGTGAAGGAACTGGGAGGTGATTGGTTTCAGATGTGCATAGAACTGTAGAAGGCTCTTAGCAAAGGATTCTGGTTTGTAGTTAGCAGGTGGGGGGTGGGGGGGTCAAGGCTGTGGATGCCCCTGAAGATGAACATTTGATGCTGATACTTGGGATGAAGTTAGTCTTTGGCAGCTGACAAATGGACATACATAATGACATTACTGCAATTCACTTTGCCACTATGCGTGAGAGGGATCGAACAAGGGTACCTCACTGTTGACGAGGCTTGCTTCTTGACACTCAGAGACTGCCGGTTACCCACCATATACGCAGTCCCCAAAATCCATAGGAATTGTGCAAACCCACCTGGGAGACCCATTGTATCACTGTGTGGGTCAGTCTTGGAGCCAAGTGGGGAATATATCGAGAAAGTCATCCACGAGTTGGATGAGAATACACCATCCTTTTTACAAATACAATGGCAACCATTAACTTTTACGAAGGACAACCATTGGAACATGAGAATAGTCTGTTAGTCACATTGGACATAACAGCATTATATACCAACATCCCCCAAAATGAGGCCCTCAACTGTATAGAACAGAGGTTGAACAGTCGTCCGACACCACAATCTATACCAACAGATTTTATTTTAAATCTCCTACAAATTGCCCTATGGAACAACTTCTTTTAATTTCTAGATGAAATATATCTACAGAAACAGGGCACCGCCATGAGTGCAGCTTTTGCACCATGCTTGGCAAACATCTACATGGCTGACTTTGAGGATAATAATAATAATAATAATAATAATAATAATAATAATAATAATATAGATAGATTTATCTATAAGAACAATCCCTTTAGTCGCAGTATAAACCATTGGAAAAGGTACATAGAGGATATATTCTTCATTTAGCAAGGGACCAAAGAACAGCTAGACACCTTCATTATTTGGTTGAACCATTGAAATGCCAATTTGGAATTTACTTGTCACTCAAACAATCAGAAATTGGCTTTTTGGATTTATCTATATGCCATCACAGTGGATATATTCACACCACATTATATAGAAAACAACTGATCGCAATAACTTATTGCAGTATTCAAGTCAACATCCACACTCGCAGAAAGACACCCTACGATATGGATAATTCTTATGCCTCATGCGTAATTGTACCATGAATAGCGACTTTGAACATCATGCAAATCTTCTGGCAGACAAATTAGTGGCAAGAGGATATCCCCACAAATTAATACAAAAATCGGCCAAGAGGGCACTTTGGACCCACAAGGAGCGTTTTCTATGCCCAAGGGAAAAGAAGAAAAAGTCAGACCGCATTGTGTGTCACCACTTTTTCTAAACAAACCGTACAACTAAAGAAATTAATTAGACAACATTACAACATTGTCATCAGCACAGGCTGTAGCACAGGACCTCCCCCTTTTGCACTTAAACAGGGGAAAACATTAGAGACAGCTTGGTCCACTCTTGGCTACAGAAGACCAACACCAGCTTTGCACAAAACACACTTTGCGTGGCTTGGAACCATTTACACGAACATGTTTTGGGACACTAAGCCTGCGGTAATTGTAGCGCTTGCCAATTTACGTCTAAGACATAAGTATTTGTCCAGGGTAACTTTAGTTGGCAATTACGTCAATTTACCAACTGTCAATCATCCAACATCATATATGTCATTAGATGTCCCTGTGAACAGATATATGTAGAGATGACTACCAGGAAAGTGGGCACATGCATTAATGAACACTGTTCAATGATCCGGACAAAAACCCTAACAGCACCCTTGGTACAACATTACGTGGCAGCAAACCACACCGAAGATGAGATGCAGAGGGTCATAAT
Source organism: Ambystoma mexicanum (assembly GCF_040938575.1). Classification (NCBI taxonomy): domain Eukaryota; kingdom Metazoa; phylum Chordata; class Amphibia; order Caudata; family Ambystomatidae; genus Ambystoma; species Ambystoma mexicanum. The sequence goes on along the minus strand of NC_090937.1, from coordinate 202,336,550 downwards.
TGACCAGTTAAGACAAGACGCTGGCGATTACTCTGTGCAAAACAGGTTATTAAAGTTGGAACAACGGTGGATACATAGATTGAGGGCCCATGTGGTAGGCCTGAATGAGTAATTACAATGGCCAGTATTACTTTCATAAAATACCAAAAATTTCAGATGTGAGTGTATCAATGAGCACTGGAGCTGTGCTACTCTACACACATAACACGCATTAAGAGGTCACAAACATTGGGTATCACATGACCCGGTGCTTCCACTAGAGGGTTTAGTATAAACAAGCGTCATATGGATAAGAAACCATAGACGGGCTAGAATCCCAGCAGTGTCCAGATGCTTTCCGTAACAATGAATCTCACGTCTACATATATTGTGGCATGATGTGCACGGGGCGTTCTTTTAGTACACCGGCAGGGTATAAACCGACTCACCATTGCCTGTTATTCTGGCGTTGAGTGTTGCCCGATCAGTAGACGCTCTCCAGCACCACAAAACACAGGGGCATTTAACAGCGACTTAGAGCTCATATATTTATGAAACTGACTACAGACAGTGACAGTTCCTCACCCTCATGTCCACGCAATAGGCCAAGGTGAAGACCATAGTTTCTACGCACATCCGATCAGTAGTGGTTATTAAAAACGTGACAGTGTTGTATCAACCTTAAACCTGCTCCATGCAACAGGGTGTAGAAATCAACAAAGCGATTACCGGGCAGGGGATGTGTAGTTGGAAATACTCTCCCCAGAAGCATGATCCGCACTCCAGGGTTCAGAAAACGGAGATTCTGTAAGTGTTTAGACTGTACGCCATAGAGATAAACCAAGTTCTGCAGTCCACCCGGCATTAACCAGGTGGTGAATGGGTTATACGCCATCTGCACCTCCGTTTCGGCCCAGGGGGCCACACATGTTTTCAGATAGTTTTCCCTGACACAACGTGACATACTTCATGTTCCAAACATTCAGGGGAACACGGGCGGGTTAACTGACAGGTCTTGCATTTAGACAACAGTTAGCACGTTCAATCGGAGATTGGAAGCAACAACCGGCTTTGCTGCCTCCAATTAATCGCCAATTTACATATACACACATCATTACATCTTGTGCCTTTCATGTGCTTTCCTCTCGACTTGGCGATTCAGGACAAAGACCTCGACACAGGCACAGTCTCTCTCATCCTTGAAATGCTGAACTCACCAATGCAAGAGTCTGGTACTATCCTTCCACGCTCCTCCCTCACAAGCCTAAAAGGTACAACCCTTTATTTTGGCTAGGGTGTATCATCACAAACACTAGATGCTTGTTGTATCAACTGTCATGGGAGACATCCCCAGAGTTTGCTCTTTTAAGAAACTCAATAATCCCGGCTTCATTCTTGGTAATACTGAGTGACCAGTATGACCAAATGGTGGCACAGATATGAGAGATATGGGTCCCCCCTTGGGATAGGTTAAAGCAACCCTTGACTTACTATAATAGAACGCCGGATGGCTAAGAGCCATCCACAACATTTATTCCCCTAAATGTGTAAATGATTAAATTGAGCATGCATTTGGAGGAGTAATTGGTTATTCCCTCTCTTTTTCTTTTCTTTTCCTTCTTTCAAGCTTGTTAAACACACCATTGTTACCAGAAATGAATACTGTGTCCTGAAGATGGCTGGCGACTGAGACATAGCCAGATTACCCAACAGAAACTCGAGTAGACACCTTTTAAAAACTCCATTGGACAATCAATGCTGGACAGGTTTATATAAATTCGAAGGCAAATCTCTATATTAAAACACACTGTTGATACACGGCAGCATTTTACAATAATAGTGCATTTATGGTTAATATAGCACTTCGCACCTTCGTTCGATTTTTGAGACCTATTCCTCTTAAAAACTGTTTTCTATCAATTGTATTGTATGAATGAAATAGTATGGGAATGACTGTAGTTTGGTTTAAATGATTGGTATGCAGGTTACATATGGGTGTGTGTGTTCAATTTCTAGCAACTGTAGAGCCATTGACTCAAATTGTTTTAAGAACGATTTTTTTATTTACTGTGTTTTTCTGTGTGTAAACCAAATAAACTGATGTTGAGACAATAATTGAGAATTGTTATTGTGTAAGGAGATTGCTATGTGACAGTACTCAGTAAATGCCATGAGAGGTGGCATATACTTGGCGGCATATATGCTTTTGTGTTCATAACCACATTCCACAGCAAATGGCCATTATGTATTTATTTATTTATTTGTATTATTTTCATTTCTAAGGCGCCTGCGGGCATCAGGGCACGCATTTACACAAGGACATTTCAGGAGAAGACAAGCCTAGAAGGTCAGAGTGTGAGGAGAGTTTTAAAGAAATAAAATGTTTTTCTGTTTCTCTCGTGCGTAGGCTCACGAGAAGAGCATTCCAGGCCTTGGCAGCCCTGAGAGCAAAATTTATGCCACTGCCTCTGGTTCTTTTCACTCAGGGAATGGCAAGCTGGTGTGCTGTGCTGGATTGCAAGTTTCTGCAGGTTTTATGCCGCATCACTGACCGCTTTAAGTATCCCGGGGCATTACCATAAAGGCATTTATGGGTCAGGGAATGAATCTTTAATTGAATCCTTTTTTCCACAGATAACCAGTGGAGGTCCTTCTAGGAGCTGGAAATGTGTTCTTTTCTGGAGATGTTGCATGTTATCCTGACAGCATCGTTCTGTATAATCCGACGTTTATGCACATATTCCTTGCTAGCTCCACTGAGAAGGGCATTCCAATAGTCCATGCGGGGCATTATGATGGCTCTGACTAATATTTCACAGCTTTTGCATGAGGCCAATGGGTTGATTTGGAGCACGACTTTAAGATGGGAATGGGAGCTTTCTACAATGTTATTAACGTGTGCATCAGCATTGAGCGAGCGATGCTTCCAATACAGTGCCCAGAGTCTCAACTCCATCGACGACTGGGATAAGACAGTCGTCCACTTTAAAGCTTGAGTATGCCTGATTAAGTTTGTCCCTTGCTTGTTTGGTGCCAAAAATCATGAGCTTGGATTCTGAGCAGTCAGGGCACATCCAATTATTTACCATCCATTCCCTGATGAATGCATAGATAGAATTAAGATGAGCTGAGTCTGTAGTTTAGTCTCCACAAAGGTCCATTATGTGCTGGAAGTCAACAGCATAGTTAGTGAAATGTTGGCCCTTTGGTTCCAGTTGTTCACATAAAGGATTTATGTATATGTTGAAGAGTGTTGGGGAAATGCAAGCCCTTAAGGGGGACTCCATAGTTGATCAGGGCAGAGCAGGCATTTCCCCAGTAGATTTTGAAGCTTCTTTTGCTCAGATAGGAGTTAATCAATGTAATGTTTAATGGTATATTTTGAGCAGTTCCCCGTGGTTGCCAGTGTTTTGAGCAAGTGTGAGTGGCCTAGCAGGTCGAAAGCAGCTGAAGATCCAACAGGATCATCAGCCCTGTTTTGCTCTCGCCCATCCTTTCTAACATTTGAGTTTGTAAGTCGTTCGGGGCACTTTCTGTTCTGTGATCGCTTCTAAAACCCAACTGTTTAGGGTGGAAAGCTGATGATGTCTTGAGATGGATCTGAAGTTGTGATGCAGCAACTTTATCCAAGATATTTAGTAAGATAGGTGTGTTTGTGATTTGCCTTAAGTTTGCTGAGTCCTTATTGTTAAATCCAGGTTTTTTATAAGGGGTTACGGATACTTCCTTGATGGCTGTTGGCACTTTCCTGTGTGCAAAAGAGGCATTGACAAATCTTGTAAGAAAGGGGGTGAAGATTTTACTATTAGTTAGAATGATCTTGGTTTGTTTCAAGTCTCCTGGACAGGATGTGGGTCTTAAATTAGATAGGATTTTTCCCATTTCTTCAGTAGAGGTATCTTTAAAAGTGAATTCTGGAGACACATTTTCCTTTCTTAGGATGTTTTCAGGATTCTGTCATGGGGTTTCAGTGCGTCTTTCTGGCAGTTTTGAATCTTGTAGCGTGACAAAAGTAGGTTTATCCTGAAAGGCTTTTGAGCATTTTCACAGTCTCCTTTCTGAGGGACAAAAGGATGAGAGAGGGCTGATGGTTTTTCCCATTTCCTATATATTTCAAATAGTTTCCTGGTACTACTCCCTGCATTTTGTATTTGCTCATTACAAAAATAAAATGCTTTCTGGTGTCTAAGATTTTGCTTTTGTACGTTTCTTTCCAAACAATTCCAGTTTTTCTTGTTTTCTGTTGATTTGTCTTTGGCCCAGAGCCAAACCTGGCTGCTTTCATCCTGCATGCTTATTTTGGTTTTATTTGTTTTCTTATGGATGGAAAAATGCATCCAGAGGTTTGTGGTGACTTTCAGGGCTGCAACTTATTTTAAAGTCAACACAAACAATCCATTGGAACCATACGTGTTTACGATGGAATTGTGGCCTGGCAGGGATACGACTTGTCAGTATTCCCCTTGGGTTCGCTTAGATTCATGGCAGGACATACATTTTCGGATTGGATCACCCCCTGTGCTTGTGGAAGCTAGCATGGAAATGAGTACAATTACATTGGCTTCTGTGTGCAAGACATGCATTGCCATATTCACTGGGATAGTTGTATTAGAATCCACAATAATCACATGTATGGTGTTCTTGATACCTCTTGGAGGCTTGTCCTCATGCACTTTTTCTGAGACTCTGTTTTGGAATATAATATAGCCTTATCGACCGAAGGAGGGGTCGTTATCGAGGGATAAATACCTGCCTTCGCCAAGGGCCATAATCTGGGGAGAGTCATTATCACAAGTGATAATGACCACTACCAAGGTCTATTAGAGTATTAGCACCTGGTTGTACTAGAAAATCATGTTTTGGAGGTGAAGTAGATCCTACTGTCACGATCAAGCAGAACTTGAAGACTCTACTAGACAAAGCTCTCGAACTTGAATGGATAAACGAACACACCCAAAAATGTTTGCTTAACGACCACCCAAGGATTCCAAATTTCTACACTTTACCAAAGATTCACAAACATATTACTAATCCACCAGGAAGACCCATCGTTGCAGGTATGGAAAGTATCAACCAACCGCTGGGCATCTACATTGATTTTTTTCTACAGCCTCTGATTCAAAAAACCTCCACATATACTCGTGATACCACACATTTCCTACAGAAACTCAACTCTATAACTCCCGATCAGGATGATTTGATGTTCACTATAGACGTTAAAAGCCTATATACATCTATACGACATGACCTCGGGATAGAATCAGTAGAATGGCTACTGTTACAAGCATCTGAAATTCGAGCACAGAAAGAGTTCATACTAGCCCTCTTACAATTCATTTCAGAAAATTCTTACTTCCAATACCGTAATCGGTTTACCTCCAAACCTCAGGGACATCCATGGGGGCAACTTTGGCACCCTCATATGCCAATAGCTTTATGCATAAGTTTGCGACTGATAATGTACTTAATAATCAGCTTTGGAAGAATGACATTCACCTCTGGACTCGTTACATTGAAGACATCTTTGGAGTATGGAGGGGCACCAGGATAGCCTTCGACACTTTCTTTGAATATCTCAACAACATAGACCAACGGATGCAATTCACGAGAGAAATTTCACATGACACAATTACCTTCTTAGATGTTTCCATCAAAAAGGAGACTACGTGCTACAGCACCTCAATCTTCCGTAAACCAACTGATCGTAACAACCTTTTACATCGCCTGAGTTTTCATCAGCCCAGTCTACTCAAGAATCTCCCATATAGCCAACTCCTAAGGGTTAAGAAGATTGTTAGCGACCCCGATGACTGTTTAGCCCAACAACAGGTTATGAAAGAGAAATTTTTAGCCCGGGGCTACAAACAAGCAGAACTTGATACAGCATCAGCTAGAGTCAGCAACCTGGCACGAGAGACCTTGTTATCTACCCAAAATCCAAAAAACAAGAGAGAACTGAAAACACCTGTATTTGTATCTAAATTTTCAATCCAGAGTAACAGAATTAAGAAAACCATCAGTAAGCACTAGGGGATCTTTAAAAATGATATCAGAGTACAAGGTTTATTCACAGAATTACCGGTGTTTGCTTACCAACGCAGCAGGAATCTGAGAGATTAACTGGTGCACACAGGACCACCCCTTAAGGAACCGATAACTCAACGGACCGGTACATACCCTTGTCTTAACTGTACAAACTGCAATTTAGTTATCAAGGGAAATTCCAAACCATCCCAGAACAGGGAAAAAGATTCTGCTAAAAAACTATGGTACCTGCGACAGCACCAACATAATTTATGGCATTAAATGCCTGTGTGGAAAATTCTATGTGTGCCAATCCACAAGAATGGCCAAAACAAGGTGGAATGAGCATCGTTCATGTATTCGAAATGCTAACACCAACTCTGCCGTAGCACGGCACTGGATGGAGAATGGACACAATTTGACTCAGATTAGATTCGTGGTTTTGGAGGTACTCACAAGAAACAGCCCACATGAAGACCTGAACCAGCGGTTGAATCGCAGGGAGTCATTTTGGATTGACAAACTTGGGAGTCTGGTTCCCAATGGGATCAACGAGGAGATTAACTATCACTGTTTCTTATAATTTTGTAATTTGTTTGCTTTTAGGTATATGTTTCTAGCTACTATATGCTGCGCTATACCTTATGTGTTATGGACCTAGGCCACTGTGTTTCCTGGACTTTTGTCTGGGACCCAAGGTGACGTCTGGCAACGACACCATTGCAGTGGGGGTGTACATAAAGAATGACTCGTGCCATTAACCTAACTGCCAGTTTTTCCTCTAGCAATTTGTCGGATTGAACCTATGACTGTATAAAACATGCCCCAGATGCCGTTACTTGACGGCACGGTCCAGTTGGGGCAAATACATATTAATGTTGATGTAGATTTTATTACCATGTGTTCTATTCGCTACTTCTTTTTCATGACTCTCTCCACCTCTCTTTTACCTATTATTTCTTACTTTTTTCACTCCTGTTATATTTGCCCACCTGTGATTTTCCATAGAATTTTTTTCCCTGATTTTTGCATCAGGGTTCGCATTGGAGTATTTCTTTTATTTCTATGTTTTTCACATTCCTTGTTTTTTACATCATTTGTTACCACAATTCTTGACATATTCCCATCAAGGCTGATAATTAGTTTTTATCTCTGAAATGTTGCTCAGAGACCCGTATACAGTCTTTTATCCCAGACCGCGTGCCCCTCCATGTCTCGGTCACGTGGTGTATTAAAGGAGCGTTGTCTCAGCAACACTCCGATGCGAACAACGCAGTTACACGCCAGCAAGCGAGAGGATCAGTCCGACTTCTCGCTGGTCTTATGGTAAGCCCCCTTGATGCTATGACACACATTTTTTTCACGGGTTCCACCTGTGTTTCTCACAATGCCTTTCTTACATTTCAGCCTATTTACTGAAGGCTGCGCCTCGGCGCTGATTTTCTCCGGGCAGTTTTCTGCCTACCTCATGGTTCCCGTCCACCAAGCCACTTTCCATGCAAGCATTCGACCATTTTCTCAGGTAAATGCTTGCTGCATCTCTTGTCACCGCCAACCTCATTATAAACAGACCTTGCATTGCTCTTTCTCTTTCTGTTTTATTTTCTATGTATCAATCAATCTCGACTTCTTCTACCACTACAATGATTGGTATGTTATTTACATTTTTTATGGGAATATGCATTGTGATACACTGTCTTTTGGATGTTATGAAATCGTACGTGTTAATTGCAGACTTGCCCTGACGAAGGATTTGTAAATCCGAAATGCATTGGCAAAAAATGTTCTGGTGTGATGTAAAATGCTAGTGGCTTTTTTCTTCCTCACTAAGAAGATATTAGTGACGCCTCATATCAAGAGACGCATTATTTTTTCACAAAATCATTTGTTGATAAAAGGCTTTTTGAAAAATCACTGAACTTCTATGATTATCATCATTTTTGAATATGTAAACATTTTACTTTGGAATTCATCAGGCTTTGGAGAGTTTACATTACTTATATACCCAGATTGGGTCTTCTAAGAGAACGGCTGTGTGACCTTGCATCCCACTTGGTCTTTGGCTTCTTGTGTGTTTTGAATTAGGGTGTCTCCTTATTCGTCACAGCCAGCTCCTTTTTATAATTTGTTGACAAGGAATTTTCAAGGAAATGAACTTTTTCACAGAAACAAATATTTGAGAAATGTGAACATCTCACAGTCGTGCCCACTCTTTTTGCTTTTTGGAGGTGAAGTAAAACATGTTAGTTTTATAATGGGAAAGTAAATCGACAAACTCAGGAAACTAAATGTGGATTTATTTTGTAGCATTTAAGCAATATGTTTGTCTTCATACGTTAAGGATTTCCATTGCAAACTTGGTTAAACTGGAGAGGGTTAAACATGAGCATGCATTAGGGTTTGAGTAAAAGTGAATGGTTTCGGTGTTAGAAATTGAAAGCATTTTCCCATGTTTTAGGTTTATCTTTGGTATTTTAAATAGAGTGTTGACTTGCACTAAAAGAAACAGGTCCTTATAGAGAGGAAGTGTCTTGTTGAAAGACATCCTGCAGGAAATTGCATTATTATTTCCCTTTCAGCTGTTGAAGTCAGAATGTTCAGAAGGGTGTAAATACCAGTAGTAATTCACTACACTCTGAGCTTTCTGGTTGGCTGAGAGGAGGTCAATAATGATCTCCATATGCTAACAAGTTAGTTAGCCCATGCAGTGTCACCCGATTCAACTCAGATGCAGCCTTTGGAAGATGTTGCTGCTCGAGGGCCCAGCTCACTTAGATTATGGACGACAGTCATTAGCCCACTTTTGCCTGGCTCCAGCAGCCTTTTGTTAAAGACATTATCGTTTCCAATATAATAATTTTTTTACTCTCTTTTCCCTATGAGCTTTTGACATCATTGGACATAGCCCATTCCCTCTAATCACTGCCTCTATGCTTCTTTGTGAGTCCTTTAAGGCTCCAAGACACTTTAGAAATTGAGGGATTGTGCGCTTGGCGTTACCCCCTCCGAGGATTATTACAATCTATCTGAGTGAGCTTGAAGAACATGAACCTACACACATAATGTTGGTATTGATTTGGAAAATGCACAGAATGCACCATGTGCAGTTACAATAATTATTGAATATTATTGCTAACATTGAATATAACATTCACTTCAAACAAAGAGTATAAACACTGAAAAATGCAGCTTAAGCAAGGTGTAATTTAAACAAATATCACCACCTTAAGGAAATGAAAAGACCCATTCAAAAGGTCATCAATGACAGTATTTACTATTTGAAATCTGCACTAATATAAGGAACATAAATCACAGGATTGAACACGGTGAAGGCAAAGACAAGGGAAGTCCAAAGGAAGTGCACACATTGCAACTTCAAAAAAAGTGAGAAAGCAGTGGAAATGCCCAAGTGTTAATGTGGACATAATGGAAGAAAGTTCATCGGAACGATGACTTCCCACGTTTTCTAGCAAAAATGTATTGTTTGACAATGAGTTTAGTTAAGGCACAGCGTTAGGGTGTTGTGGCTGAAGAGGGAGGGGAAATCACCATTTAACATGTTAGTTTGCAATCGATATTTCCCCTTATTAAAGCATAATGCTTTGTAGAGAAATCCATTTTTGAATTTGAAGTTGAATGGCTAATTTCGATCATTGCGCTTTCTATATTGTATGTATACTTTTCTCTTGTTCACTGATTGCATTACTTTTGATGTAAAATTCGTTTTTACTTTTTCTATTTTACTTCTTTGTTTTTACAATGGAATACATTGCATGCCGTTTTTAACACAGAACCGTCAGTCTAGTCCACTATAAATTAATGCGTACTCACTGTTATAAATATGATTGCATAATGAGTGAGGGGAAGGAAGGTACCCCTGATTGTGGGCTTTATTGCCCTATGTCATGTTTTCAACTGTCCCGAGAGACATTTTTAGTGGGCGTTCTAGATGATTTCCAGGTGATTTTTTCTTAATAGGACATTTCGCAACTTCTCCTCAAATATTGCAATAACTTCTTGAGGAGCAGTCATCTACTAAGGAAAAGACTGCAACTATCCAACGAGCTGGATCCATAAATCAGATAGACGGCAGCATTTATGCAGTGAATTAAGAGTGAATGGAGGAGAGCTACAGCAACCCTGGCACTGGAGGAGCAATGGATCTGCCCAAGTGTTTGGCAAACATTAGGTACATATGCCCACCATATGTGATTGCTGAGTCTAAGGATTGACGGCAGTTTTACGCAATCAATAAGTGAGAATAGGGAGAGCTGATGTTGATTAACCTGATCCCTAAGCCCTAATTATGACATTTCTGCACTGTTATTGCCTCTGATTGAACACGTGTGAAAGAGTGGAGAGTAGCATATTCATGTGCAGACTTTGTATCAGATGAATGGAACATAGCATGGACCATCCATATTTTAAATATGGTATTGGACTTAGAATAGGAAAAATGATACCAGGTAAAACTCCACTATGCACAAAAACCCTTTCTCTTGAAATGAAGGAATGACCACAGTATGGGATACATCTGGTCACATTCAGATAATTCTCCTCTGTTGTCTTCTAAACTTGCCTTGCTATTTTTATAAGAACAATTGTCTACAAATCAACTGCCATGGAAATGGGGCTTTCTCTCCCACCTTCGAAAATGACAAACTGCATGGGTGCTCAACATCCCTTTTTATGTTCTGAGCTATGGAGTTATGGAGGTATTGCAAAGCTTTGAAGCTACAAGTGAAAAATAATAGATTTTGTAGCCATTGTTGGGATTACCTAAGGAAACCCCCAAACATATTGCTTCATATTGAAATTAATCTGTGTGGTATTGTAGACGAATTAGACCTCACACCGTTACTCTATTAGATCTGCGTGTGGGTTCCCTCATCTCTTACAAAATGCAGAGAAGGACTGAGGAACGTACCAAGACAGGTTTGGGGTCTTCTCACCCATGGTGTAAACATGTGAAATCTGTATTCATTTCATCAGGACTTTTTGATTTATGGGCTAATGTTGTATGTCCGAATGGAACATGAGTGCTTTGTAACCAAGTGCCAACACTAATCATTGCTACACAAACATTGGACCATCAAAGGAGTCTTGGGCTATGATCACTACATAGACTTATTACAACCACAGTATGCACATGCACTTTACCTTTGAACTTCTGTTGAGCACCTGGAGTGTGGCTTTTGTTGATTCTTTGCCTTACTGCATTTTCTTATTTTCTGTCTTCTGTATTTTGTAGATAGATTGACTTATCTAAAGCCAAAAATGAAAAAGAGACTCTAAAACATCTGGTAGCTTTTTGTCCGGCACTATGAGAAACAAGATCCTTGACCTTTGGAACTGAAATTGGAAAAAGATCTACATGGAGCTGTGATGATTGGTGGTCAGCTTTTTTTGAAGGAGTAAATAATAAACTGACATACGCTCTGATCCATTTTTTAACTCATGTGAAAGATGCTCCAGAGTCTTGAAAGCACTAAAAAGTTAATTTACGATGCAATAAACTAGGGTTGGGACTTTGTGTGCCCTGGGGATGGATGCATTGGAATTTGGAACTCTGAAGTTACACTCCGGCATAAAAACTATTGAATTTGAGGAATCTATGAAGAGCTGAGCTCTGTGGAATGCTGGAGTTGTTTATTTCTTGACTTGTAGTTGATTAGTATTCTTGTCCTTCTTGCAATTGATCTTTTTTCTTGTGTTGGTTCAAATGTGATGAAGTCCTTTTAAAAGTTTGTAACAAACTGATATACAAAATAAATAGATAAATAAATAAATAAAAAAGCCAAAATTCTGATAAAATGGACTAAGAACTGTAGCCAAAGCTATGGCTCTCTGCAAGACAACCACTAGCAAATTAGTGATTTATGCAGTTGACAATAGGGCATGGCTCCGTAGGAATGTGCTTTAGACTGCACCTTCAAATCTTATCCCTGAGGATTTTGTATCTTGATATCGATGTAATGAATTTTAGTGAAATTAAGACCATAACTTCATTGTATAAATGATATTAGTAATTTTTAATGAAAGGTCTAGCTTTTAAATAATGTACATGACAGGAATTGTAACTCAGTGTATGGTTATGAACTGGAAGTTGAAAATGTAAACAATTGTATTTCATTTTATTTTATAGTTTTTGTATTGTATTGTGACATTGTTGTTGGTTAAATGAAGTAACGTCACATAACGCTATGATGATGATGATAATTCTCCTTTATTTTCATTGTCACCATTTAACACTCAACATGTTTATTAAAAGCATCATGCTCTCTATGCTGCATTGTTAATTACTGTAAAATGCGTTCACTTCTCTACAATTCAGATAGGCATCACATATCCTTGTCTACCAAAACCGAAATTACATCATTTACATTGGGGTTTTCAAATGATTACCTCCTTTATGACATGTTCATATTCATGAACTTACATCTCACAAGTATGCTATTGATGTGGTACACCTACACATCCAACATGCTTCTGTCTTCTGCAATGTGATTTGTTATATATTCTTCAGGGGAACATTGTGGGTTTGATACATTTTGCCTTGAAGGCCTGACCTGAGTGTTACACCATACTAAGTTGAACACTTAGTTCTGTGGCATGTGCCAACATTGGTAATACCTTCATTTCATGCTAAGCACTTATTGAAGGCATAATTTATTGTGTTCACACAGCCATAAAAATGTATTTGCTATTTAAATAAGAATCTTTTCCACCACAGTCATTTGCTTACTTAGTCAACCCATTTATACAAATGCCTTGTGTGGTTTGATCTTAATTTGAGACGTCTTACATTCAAGCACTGATGCTTCCATCTCGAAAACAAAAATAATGATATTCGATACAGTGAAAAGGAAAAGAAAAATCTGAACCTGCGCAATTGGCGGTGACATGCTGGAGGTGATGCCCTCTTATAAATACTTGGGCATGCATTTGAACTCTAGGTTGAGCAGCACAACCCACTTTGAACAAGTTAGACTGAGAGCTAATGTGACCTTGGGGGGCAAACCGCTCCTTTGCCAGGAGGGGGGGGCGGGTTCAATGGGATCACAGATACAGCTCTATCAGTCTAAGTTAATGTATCTAGTACTTTATGGTGCAGAGGTCTGGAGAGATGTCTGTTAAGAAGTTTACTGTGCTTGCCTCAACGTAGAGTGCTAGAGATGATTCTATTGGAATATAATGTGATGCCCATTCTATGTAGAGTAATTCTGAGCTTCCTGACCACTCTGTGGAAACTGTCCAATGCTTCTGCGGTTATCCTCCTGTCACTGATATCTGACACCTCCAAGTGGCACATTAAGGAACCACTGGCAGATTCTGCAAGAATTGATCCCAATATTCAATCACAGATGCCCTGAAAAACTTTGTGAACTATGACAGAGGGTTTGAAACAAAGGAAGAAGAAATGCCTCTTGAATCGTACACAGGAGGACATTTGATAACCCTCCCCTTTTTTTCTCAAGGGAGCCCCACCACATGGTCTGAAAAGAAATGCTAAATACTGTTGAAAGAGGACTGAAAGCGATAAAGGCCCATAGAGAACAGATTAAACATTAAAAGAAAAAAAGACACTTCCAAGTGCCACATCAACAAACCACTGCCAGATTCTGGAAGAATTGATCATAGATGCCTTGAAAAACTTTGTGAACTCTGACAGAGGGGTTGAAACAAAAGAAGAAGAAACACCTCTTGAATCGCACACAGGAGGACATTTGTTAACTCTCCCCCTTTTCTTTTTCAAGGGTGCCCAACCACATGGTTGAACTCCTGTCCTGAAAAAAGCAGCTAGACTAGAGCTAAACCAGCTGGAACCTGTAGATGATCATAAGCGTTCAGGTTGATTTCCTGAACCCCTCAGGACACTCATATTGATTGAGAGCCTGTGTTGAGAAGATCACAAACATCACTTTTTAACAGAGGAAGCAGAATCAACTACTACACTACACAAAAGAGGGAGGAATCAAGGTAGATAAACCTCCTCCCAAAATTGTTTTTCTTAAAGTTTTTCCTTTTTGAAACTTTAGATATAGGAAAGTAGTGAGCTATTTGAGGGTCAGTCCTTCTTCTTTACTTTACTTTATGTTATTTGTAATCCGCACCTTGGACCCAGAGGCATTAGGGCGCAGACAAGTAACAAACAACATAAAACAAGATAGTGCAACTGTGAAACCGAATAAACAGAGCCAGGGTATAGAGGGACTCAATGCATGTCTTTAAGAGAATAACAGGGTTTTTAAGTCTTTCTTAAATACACTCAAAGAGCTGTATTTAAGAACTTTGGCTTCTTAAGGCTGCAGGTAACTGATTCCAATGCTTAGGTGCCACTAAAAAGAACGCACTGTACTCGGCTTTCTTTATTCTACTACGAGGGAGAAACAGGTAGTTCTGATCGCAGCCTTCCGTTGACTTTCTCAATGGTGTGAGCCTCTAGGTAGGGAGGCATAAGGCCCAAACTGCATTTAAAGGTTATAAGCAATAACCTGAACTTGGCCCGTGCCTCCACCGGGAGCCAATCCAAAGAGCGCCTAGCCTGTGAAAAATGATTACGGCGGGACAGACCAACCATGACTCCGACAGCCCTGTTTTGTACAATCTGTAATCTGTTTAGATCCCTCTTACAGAGACCGACCAAGAGACTAGTACAGTAGTCACTCTTAGCCCGTATTATGGCTCTAGAGATGGTTTCCGAGTTGGCCTGTGTAATAAAAGGTCTGAGGTGCGACAAAAATTTGACAGAATAAAACCGAGGCTGAAACCACACTGGCCATAAGAGATCTCATGGACAGTGTCTGGTCAAGGACCACCCCCAGGATTATTATTTTAGATAAAGGGGTGATATTGTCATCCTCTAAGCTAAAAGATCTATATGCCGGGTCCAGCTTGCCTATGGAGGCAAAAGAGCCGACAATCACCAGTTCCGTCTTCCCTTTATTCAATGCTAAATTATTAACCAGCATCCACTTCTCTATAAGATTAAAAACTCTATTTAGTTCCTGTTTGTCACACGAATGATTGCCTGAGAGGGGGACAACACACTGGGTATCTTCAGCATAGTTTCAGAACATGACCCCTTCCTGCTCTAAGAAGAAGAAGAAAGGGGCCATGAAGATGTTGTAAAGCAAAGGGAACATACTAACCCCTTGTGGAACCCCAAAAAGGACAGGAAGCTGGGTGGGTTCTGCTACCTCAGAACATACTCTGCTATGTCTATTCTCCAGGGAAGAAGCAATCCATGAAACTGCTGCAGGTGAAAAGTTTGCAACCTCCACCAGTCTAAACATCAGGATGGAATGTTCGACCAAGTCGAACGCAGCTGACTGGTCCAACGAAATTAAGAGGGAGAGAGAGCCCTTGTCTAACCAATCCCATAATCTAGACTTAAGCTCAAGAAGCGAAGTCTCTGTGCCAACATTTTGTCGAAATCCAGATTGATGAGGGTTCAGAAGAGGATATTGATTTAGGTGCTGCGAAATATGGCCATAGGCGACCCTATCAAGTATTTTTTTTACAAAAAGGGGTATTAGAAATAGGACGGTATTTAAAAGGATTATCCCTTGGTAACCCAGGTTTTTTTCAAAATAGGAGTAGCAATGGTTTGTTTAATGTCATCGAGGACCTTGCCCTCGTTCAGCGTGGCGTTCACAAAAGAACAAATTGCTTTTATAAGAGACAGAGGGCATGTTTTTATAATCAATGAGGAACAGGAGTCACCTCTACAATGAGTTGCCTCGAGCTGCTCAAATGCCTTCTTCAAAGCCTCCTCCAATATTGGCTGGAAGTTAAACTGTGCAACGGTTACACGTCAGGGGCTTCTGGAAACCACCATCCGACAGTGATGAAAGCCCCTTGGATTTCCCCAGCATGTCCATTCTGATATCCAAAGGTTTATTATGTATACCATTTTGTATTAGCTGACACCAAGTGGCATCTTTTGTAACTAAATGGTTGAATGGCTTGCAGGACTAATTCCTGCTCTTTTAAGATTTTAAAGATTTCCTTCACATCTGACTAAGCATTAGAATTGCTAGCGTTATGGTATTTCTTTTTGGATTCCAGTGTAGCAAGTTTATAAGTCTTTGCTAGATTTTTATAAACAGATAGACTGTACCCGACGAAGCTTTCCAGGAACAAAACGCCTTCAAAGTCTGGGCTTTAAGTTTTCGGAGCTCTCAGTGACCCCAGGTTTATTTTTAACTCCCTCTTCATTTTGTTTTTTTATGCTTAAGCAGAGCTAGGGTGTTAGAAATATTGGACATATTTGACGCTAGGCAAGATGACATGACGTGGACAGGGGTAGAGTTCGAAAAATCTGAAAGTAGCATCTAGTAAGGGTTCAATGTTATTCAATGTCAAACGTTTTAGGTTACGTGACATTATAGAACCTTTTGGCTTATTCTTTATCTTCAGTGGAAAAGGTACTGAAAGAGAAAAATTGACAAAAGCATGATCCGATCATGGACAAGGTAGAGTCCCCTTTCTTAGATAGGCGGTACATCAGCGCCAACTAAGAAAAGAACAACTGGAATGAGGGATAGTGAGACTTTCTAATTGGGAGATTTAGAGAGCTTAGGCTGCCAAATATGTAGAAGTGAAGAATAGAATCTTAATCAACTTCCTCTTGTGTTGTGTGACAAAACTGTGGGCACCAGGCAGAGTTTGCCGCTCTTTAGCCCTTGTCTATAACATTGTTTTTTACATATTGACTAAACAGGCACATCCAACATATATCCAACAATGTGTGGGCAACTACCTAGTTTGAGACTACCTAAAACTAAAATTCAACACAGCCAGAACTAGAGAGATCAAGGGTGCTTGGCATGACGGTAGGGAATGCCGGGTGATGGTAGGGAATGCCGTCTATGAGGGGGAGAAGACTTAGAAACTGTGAGACACTTGCTGTGAATGTAAGCCGCTGTCCATGTTAAGGGCAGGCGTGATGCGATCAGCCGGATAAATGGGAACTCTATCTGAAAATTTGCTATGGCGGGAATTCATGAGTGGTAACAATCATGCTTGCATTATCTATTTTACTATGTTTTGGAGAGAAATTGTGAACATCCTTAAAATGTTAACATGAATGGACTGATCAAATTGTCTTAACACGAAATGGATTTTAGATGGCATCTTAATTTACTTTGATTTTTGCTGTGTGAAGTTGAATAAACTATACCAGAGAAAATTAAAAATAAAAAAATTAAAATAAATGCCTTTCTGCATTTGCAAGATATAGTTTAGTTACTGATGCCTTCCATGATAATTGTTAAGAGGTTGTAGGCAAACAAAACAACATATTAAAGGGACACAAACAATATGGCCAGGTAGTAAGAGCAAGTACTGTTTCAATTTTAACTGTTAACGTCCATCTTCCCACTAACAAATACACCTAGATGCATCCCCAGAGGAAACATGATAAGAAAACAAACAACAACAAAAAACAATCAGAAACATCCCAATAGAGATAACATTGTTTTTCAGCTAACATGACTCAATGGGCATGCTACAAGCAGAGCATTGATAAGCAAGGGATATATAATCATAAAAACAGACAACAATGCATGTCATCAGTTTAGTGGTTTATGGAGCACCCCAAACTCCTGGGATGATTTGTGGTGGTGAGTGATTGGTCACCTAGTTCTCTGAATATATGAAATCTAAAACCTCAGTGAATCTTCTCATTGCATTTAACCTTGATTGATGATGTACTTGCTTCCACTGTGTTGATGCTTCTCCCTGGCTTCACGAAAGTGTTTATGGGTACTCTGAATTTCTGGAGCTAATTGGCATCATGAAGAAGCTATGCTGGTCCCAAGATTCTTCCAAGAATTCTTTTTTATAGCAAAGATGCACTCACTATTGATGAAAGCTAAACCTCTGGTGAAAGGAGAGAATTGTGGAACTGGCAATCACTTCAATTCACCCATCAGGTGCAATAGAATCCCAAGCTCTCAAGAAGCCATACTCCCAGGACGGTGTTGCTGACTAACTCTTTGATGACTCAACTCAGATTGCACCAGAAACGGACAGAACCTGCAGCTGTTTTTGTTATCCAAGGTAGAGACCTGCTCTACAGCTGAAATCCATGACTCCAGTCGTTTCCTGATCCAGCTGCCTTTCTTGATCTCTTCACTAGGCATATCAAGACTGTTAGAGGTGAGACCATATGTAATGACTGTGGAGGATTTTCATCTAATAGAGTAAACCTCTAATTCATAATCTATGTGCAGCCCTGAAGCCTCTGGTATTCCAAGAAGTTACCGAAACAGTGTAATCCTAGGGTTAAACATATTTAGTGGACACATTGAAACAATGCTACTCCATATTAAGAACATATATTTACTTATGGTTCTATATTTTAGGTGGATCAGCAGTGAGAGCCCATACAGAGATTATGATGCCCACCCTGCCTGTGACCACCAGCAATCCCCCACAGGTAATCACACCAGGATGGGGGGTGAAGTGGGTGGCAGGTTAAGGCCCTGCCACTCCTTAAAATAGATGAGCATTAAGTGCTAATGAGTATCCTATATTTTCCTTCACAGTAAATGAGAAGGAGTTGATGGAGGAACTGATCATTAAATCAACGCAAGTTAATATAGCTTGTCGAGAAGTGACAGAACAAAAAGCTCCTGAAGAAAATTCACCACTAAGGTTTAAAGAATTGAAACATTTTGAGCAAAAAGAGAGGGAGATCTACTTGTTAATTTAACTCTCCCCACCCTATCTTATGACTTAGAATCAAGTGTGGATATGAAACTGAATTAGTCACTTTTGTTTTTAAGGTGTTTTACACTGAGTGTTTATGTGTTGTTTTTGTGAACTATGTGAAATAATTAAGATTATATTATGTGTAATTATTGAATTAGATTTGAAGACAAATTTATTTTTTTAATAGAGTTTGAACTTAAAAATGTTCTAATCTTTTCTAGGTGCTGGTATTTGTGATGCACCTCCACACAGATTGATTTTAAGCGTACAGATCCATAACCCTTCTTTTTACAAAAAAGACGGGTCAGAGTCCCACCTGAGGTTTTTTGTGGAAATGTACACCAGCTGTTGTTCTGCCAGAAGACAAACATCCAGGAATCCAAGCACAATACTCCCCTCTACCTAGGTTATTACCAGTGGCTTCCTCTAAGAAGACAAATCTCCCCTGAACTGACCGCCTCAACCCTGTCTCCAAACACTGGTCAACCCCCCCACCCCTTGGAAGATTCTAGAACATCAAGCACCTGGCACTTAAATAGGTTGTAACCCTTTGTTAGAGAGCTACGACTTCAGACAACAATAGGTCATGAACACATTTAGATCTTACGTGCACAAACACAATATCGCTCCTTTGTACATCCGGAAAGCCAACCAGTACAATATTGCTAGAATAAACATTCCTCAGAGGGGGGATATTGGCCAAGAGATCTAACACATTTGATCTATTTAAAATGATCGTATAATTCAATCTTAAAGTCAATTCAAGATCCAATATATCATTTATGCCCTCCTGCATCAGGGCTGTATACAACTTGGTCTTCTGAACAAGTGGCCTGTCATGGCTCTTCAAAGAGCCCTCCTTAACAACTTACTTCACAGATCTTTCCTGATAGGGAGACAGAACGTTAGGTTTTACCAGAAGGTTTGCGAGCATCGTTGCCAAATCCAGTCCTGCCGACAATAAATCTGAAGTTTCGTTCTCAATTGATTGATGGGAAGCATGGACATACTAACCCCTCCCCAGTAGAGAACTCATCACTCACCATTTCGGAGTCTCGCAAATTAAATCTTTGGTAAATATGGTCAAATAGAACCTACTTCCTGCCTCCCAACCGCCTCATTAACTTCTTTTTTATGAGGTTTCAACTTCTTTGTTCTTTTACTCCTTTTGTTTTTATTTTTTGCAAAGAGACCTTCAGACAGATTTTCCTCAGTACCCATCTCAGTCTGAGAAGACACCAATTGTGACCTCAGCTTCCATAGGAACTTTCTTGAGCCACTGCTCTTTTTGGGCTTGGTACCTTTAAGATTCTTAGATTTCTTTGCATGTAGACCCTGCAGAATACTCTGCAAGTGACCCAGACCTCCCACACACTTCCCCATCTCAGCTTGATCATGCATTGGCACATTAATGGCTATAGACTTGTCAGTAGCATTAACCACTTTCAAAGAGTTTGTCACCTCATACCTAGACTCAGACAGCATTACAATCTCTGATGAGCATGGTGACTGGGCTGGCTCATCACCAATGTTTTCTTCTTCTACCGCACCAGATGCATGAATATCCTCAAGGGCTGCTTAAGTTCTTCCGATATCTGATGTCAAAGAGAACTCAAGCATAGCAGGGATTCTCCCTTTCCCTGGCACTTTTTCTGCTATGAAGCCTTCAATGAAATTCAACTTAAAGTTCATCGAACTCACATGTGTTTTTACCTCACACAAATCATAGTTAATAATTACTCTCACCAATGTTTAAAGCTGAAATTGTCGACCCTGCTTCCTCATGCAGCACAGCAGGGTGAGGGGAGGATCTAGAGTTACCCCCACTAGCGTAAGAACTGAACTCCAAACTCCCCTCTCGAGCAGGCACTCGACTAGAAAGGATCTCTGGCACATCGTATTGAACTTCTTTATCAATAACATACTCCAGGCTTTGCACAGCTCCAAATCCCGGGTCCAAGATGCCAAAGAGGTCTGGTGATTTTTCATTTGAGTAGGGGGCAGTCACCCAGGAGTGCATGATGTGAGGAGAACTGGATCGATCAGCTCATCTAATACCTGCCCGGTAAAAGCTTGCAGCTGTATTATGGATTGTTCCGCCTCCACCAACACAGCGGTTCCAAGGATAAGCAAGTCCTTTGTGCCAGTTACTGTGAGACCACTGGCACCAGAATAGACACATCCAACATAAAGTCAGCTGATGGACTTCTCCTGTGTATTTCCATGTATTTCTGTGTATGGAACCTTCCCTAAAAATAAATTCTTCTGTGCTGGCTTGAGCCATCACATTAGCGTAACCCTTAATCGATTCATTCCTGTCCTCAGTCGTTTCATTAACCTAATTAATAATTTTGTCCCTTCCCCTCCTCTCAAAATCACTGAATGAGACTTATCTGAGAAACCTGAAGGTGTCTCCCTGTCTAAACCTCGAGGATCTGTCATTCAGGTGGCCAGGACACAGCCATTGATATTGGATCCAGTGGGACACCGAGAGGTGAGACGCAGTATTCCCCTTCCTTTAACAACTCTTCCCCATCCTCTGACCTAGGAAATTCCCAATCACTGCCCCCCCTTTTCTGACTCTAACGCTTTCGCACAACACAAAGGACAATGGACTAACACCAACGCCGTTTTCCTGACATGTCCCAATACAAGGATCAGGCAAAGTCAGGCAATTGATCAAAATCACACACACATGACGGCCCTTTCCTTTCCCCACAGGGATAAAAGGTTGAGCCAGAGAGCACAGTACGAGCGAGATGAGCACAGCAGACAGCACGATGGCACATCTACGCCGGCACCGAAGTTCACGCGAAGAAGAAAGGCGGCAGAAATCGAGAGGGTTGCGAGGAGAGAAGTGACCTTACCCTTTTTGTCTCAGGCCCACAAAACCTTCAAGGAAGAGAGCCTAAGACCGCGAACAATAGCACAAGTGTTTTTCAGCAGATATCAATGGTACAGGGGGCCAGTTTACGCCGATAAGCAAGAGCGACGGAAGCTCCCGTGCCTGTGGTACCAGCCTTGACTCCCATGAACAAGAAAGGCCAAGCGGTTCATCACAGCTGGTGAGTCGAGGGGAGAATCGATAAGAGCCAGGCTGTGTTGAATGAGAAGCGCAAAATGTCAAGTTTAAATGAAGTTAATGAACTATGTAAACAACTGTAAGAAGAGTTAGGAGGAGACCAGATACAGAGGGAAAACTGCACAACGTGGGTGCTAATTTAAAAGACTCTGGTCAACCCCCATTTGAGTGAAACTCTGGGTACCAGTAGGTCGTAGGAGAGTCGGTAAAAGAGGTCAAAGTGGTCATACAGAAGGGCTAGTAAAATCCCTGTACAATCAAAAGACTTTGATTTACAAACTGGGAGAAAGCACGGGGAAGTGAATCCCGCACTGAAAGAGAAAGCAAGGGACGTCAATCCTGTAACCCTTGAAAGTAAAGTGAAAGTGAAATCAAGACGGATACAAGCCTGACCGAGGGAGATCAAGGAGTGAAGCTATCACCCCATCACTGACAGTCAAAACAGGTCCAAGCCTGACCGAGGGCGATCCAGGGGTGAATGTATCATCCAGAGTTCAATAAGAGAAGAAATGTTACAAAATTGTGGTAAGAAATTGAGAAGTGTCGGGTGGGTGAAATAGTGGCTGAAAGATAACAGTTAAGAAGGGTCAGCACCCAGAAGAGGGAGACTCTGGGGTGAAGACAGCACCGTGAGTAAATGGTGATAAACAGGGGAGAAGGGTCAGCGCCAGGAAGACGGGGACCCAAGGGTGAACCCATCACCCAGCAAACATTGGAAAAGAACTTTCATTTGTTAAAGGAACTTTTGTTTTGTTTGAACACATCAGGTCCTTTAAGGCAAGAGACTTTCAAAGAAATGAGCCCTAATAACTGACAGCTCAAGAGTTAAAAGATGAACTGGCATCTTGTGCTAGAAAAGTGTTAGGTTGTGTCCTGAGAGCTGCCATTAGAACTGTTGTCTCGTGCTGGAGCTGCTCGAAACTGTACTGTGCTCCAAGCTTCCCTCTTAGCCTGTGCTCGAAATGTGGGGAAGGAAGACCCAGGCTACCGCATCCTGACATATTATTTGTGAACACTTCTTTCTTTTCTTGAGAACTATCCCACACCGTTTTTTGTTTAGTTGTGAGGTTTGGCAATAGGTTTCTTAGTATAGGCCCTTTTATTTTGACACAACGCCACTAGGACTGCCTTATTTTCATTTGATGGTTGACGTTTGCGCCCATATTAGATTTAGGTTTAGATTAAGCATTTATACAACCTGCATACACCTTTTAATTGTTCAATTAACACCCTTGAACTGTGATCACGTGTGTCTGTCTTACTTTTTGCCACCATGAGTTTCTCACACTTACTCCGAACAGTGCAGGCGGGGGGTGCTCTGACTGGGCTCTTGCAGTACCTCAAGTGCACAGTTACCACGCTTGGAGTTGGAAACTGGCTGCCCAACTGCCTTACTTCTAAGGGCATATGAGGCCACTGTGTCTAAAACATTTATTGGCAGGGCATGACACAGCCGTGACCACCACGCCAACTGCAGCAACTGCACCTAAAGTGCACTTTGTAGGCAGGTCATGCCGCGGAAGGGCTTAAATCTTCTTCCTCTTCCTCCTTGGAGAATGGCAACAACAGCAAAGAGGGACGCTCTGTAGCTTCCCCTGCAGCATCCTGGGTAGATAGTGTTATGCTACAATTCACTGGGCAACCAAAACAGAACACACAGCCCAGCAGCAACTGCACTTAAGTGCACTTTGTTTAATTATAAGAATGATTGTGGTTAGCATAAATAGGTACAGGCATAGACTGGTCTCTGCTTAAGACTCTTATTATGTACAAACAAAAAAAGAAGGCTTCAATATATAACAAGTATATAGCACCTTTAAACATCTCAAACCAAGGTGAATTATGAGATATATGCAAAGACAGTCCCTGCAGCCAGGATCCCATAAACTTTCTTTCCCTTCATTCCGGTCACAAATGAAATAAGGGAGTTTATGATGTTCCATTTTAACAAAATACAGACTAGGTTGATGATCCCTAAAAAGGTGTTGTTCAAGAATTAATATATTGTAAACTGTGCTTTGATACAGCACAAGCTTAGACATTAAAGTATCCGATTATGCATTGTAATAAGACAGCTGACATAACAAAAGTGTTTGAGCAATTTGTGAAAAATGTCAATGTTCTAAAAACTGATAATCTTTATAAGAACATTGTATATGACAAGCAAATAGCATTAATGTTATCTTTTACAAATGTCTAGAGTTTGAACATTTCTCTTTTTATGATTAATTTAATGAAGTTGAATTTTAGCAACTTGTTATTTCCATGATGTATATTTTATAGATGAATGTATAGCAAAACAAAAGAGGTGATGGCTGGAAGTTTTAGAATTAATCATAACCTCTGGCATGTGAATCTATGTGAATTTGTCTTTACTGCGCATCAATGCATCGGACAAACATACAGGGAGAAAAATACATCTGGCCTTTTATTATATTCTTAGATAGTGGGTTGCATATATGTCACTAATCCACTGTATCATACATTCTAATAAATCCCTCCTTACATCTCTAAAATGAGCACTAATCATTTCTGCTCTCGAATCATTCTTTCTTTGTGTGTTTTTTTTTTCTTCTTCTAATCTCCAATTAAAATTTTCATTCAGCCGGACAATATATAATGATATATGGGCGGGGTCACAATATGCCCTAAAGACTTCACAAGGACAGGTGCTTTAAAATAACTAATGTGGCGATTCGGTGAGGCAGAAAATCACAATAATTAATTCATTCATTAATTATCATGCCCCTAAGTGGAACAACACTGCTTCTCATTTACCACACATTGAGAAGAATTGCATGAAGTAGCCAATGATATGTTTACATTTAAATGGTCTTGCAAATACATGGTAAGTCGTAGATCTTGTATTTCTGGTGTGAATTTTCAAAGCTGCAATGTCTTTTCTGCAGTCTCTTCATAAATATCTAGGTTCCCCAACTGATTTATTGGGCCTCCTCTTTGGGATCAGCACCAGCATGAGATTAAAGTAACCCAGGTGGAGAAAGAAAGGTCATTATTAAGGGGATTTTGTGTTGAGGCAAAATGGTACACAGTGCACTCTGTACTTTAGTAGAAAAGGTTCCAGTCCCTTAAATCAGTTCTTTAACTGCATACATGTTTAGCCTTTAACCAGTGAAGTTTATGCATTCGTTGGAACCAAAAAATGTAAAGTAGGCTCTTTCAGGGCACTTCTCTGCATTGTCAGCCTTTTGGCCTCATTACGACCCTGGCAGTCCGGATCCAACGCCACTGGTAAGCATGCTGGTGCCGTTGCATCTGGATTGCCATACTACGAGTTGTGCTCGCTGGTGCCTTTCTGGCCGCTGGGACAGACCTGGCGGGTAGTGCAGCTCCCGCAAGCACAACATCCCCATTCCCATTGAGCTCTATGGGGCTCAGATGGGAATGGGGACTGACAGGCACCAGCACCCGCGAAAGGGCAATTACCGGGCCCACCAAGGTCGGCATGACCCGGTAATTGCCCATTCACGGGTACCGGACCCGGTTTTACCGGCAAGGCTACCTCCAACCTCGTAATGAGGCCCTTTGTCTCTTGTCTTGTGTTTGTCTATCTCTGGTGGATACTGCCTTAGGTGGGAACTTGGGGTCTGTAGTTGCTTTTCATGCAATGCAATGCACTCATTCCCATCTTTCACCCTTTTTCCAAATGTTTGGAATTCCTTTGACAACGCTGTAATTTAGTCTAGCCAGGTGTATAGGGCTGAATGTGTTTGTTTAGGCCACATTTGTTTGTTTATGCCACATTCTTAACACTTGCTTCAAAAACGAATATGGTATGTATGCCCGCTAAGGAGGGCGGACGTGGCTAGTAATGGCCTGCCAGTCTGAACTAAGGCAGGCCTGATTGAAGCAACTGCCTTAGCTTGGGCTGTAGGCTGTTACCAGCCATGCTTGCGACCCAGAGCATGAAAGCCATTTGCACCCCAGGGTTCTTTTTCCTTGGGAGATTTGCGCTGCTTACACAGCCAATCTCTCGGGGGGAAAGAAGATGGCTGCCTCCATATGGAAAAGGGACTATGTCCCTTTTCCATGACCATGTCAGCTGGGAGATGGGAGGAGTGCCGGGACCAGAGCACAGAGTTCTGGTCCCGCAGGTAAGTGGGGATGGAGGGAGAAGGTGGCAAAGGGGATCAGGGGAGTTTGTGGGGAGGGTGGAGCCGGGAGGCAACCGGGAGAGGATCCCTGTTGCCCCTGCAGATTAACAACAACAAAAAACACCTGGGCCTCGGGTGGCTGTGACAGTGGCTGGGGAATTTGTATAAACACCTGCTGTTCCAGCCACCTCATTGGCTGAGCGCCCTTCCCTGGGTGTGAAATCTCATTAGCCTGTGTTTGAACAGATTAGAAACTTTGAGAAGCTGTTGTGTTGGTGTTGGATACACCTTCCCCATCTGCCAAGGGGCTTTTAATGAATTGTTCAGTTGTTTGTTCTTTGATAATTCAGGACTGAAACCTTTTGGTTGGGTCCATCATGCAGTTTCACATTCCGCCCTTCTCTCCCCCTTAAGAAAGGAGAAGGCAGCTGGGATCGACTGTCAGCTTTCCTGACATAGAAATCAGCTGGGTGTACTAAAATAAAATGCCGGGTGCTGTTCGGCATCAAAACGAGGCTTGGATGCCTCCTTGTTGATAAGCAACGCATTCCAATAATTGAACTCACTTCCGCCAGCAGGCGGAAAGCCGGCGGCCGACGAAGGCCGAATAAGGCCCTGTTGTGCCCCTCAACTCTTCCTTAGCATCACCCAGGTGGGGAGGGCAGGAGCCCCCACCCACCTCCTACTGCACTGCTAGGCCGCAGCTTGCCTTGTGACTCCTGCGCTGAACCCAGTGATTGAGAAGCTGATCACTGCTATCTAGGACCGCATGGGCCATCACTACAAATCCGGCATCGTCTCCCGTTTGTTTTGTGCGTTTTGCTGCCCTAGGATCGACCGGCAGCCTTCCTGACATAGGAATCAGCTGGCCGTACTAAAGCAAAATTCTGGGCGCTGTTCGGCATCAAAACGAGGCTTGGATGCCTCCTCCTTGCTAAGCAACGCGTTCCAATAATTGGAACTCACTTCCGCCGGCAGGCGAAAAGCAGGCAGCCGACGAAGGCGAATAAGGCCCTGTTGTGCCCCTCGGCTCTTCATTAGCATCGCCCAGGTGGAGAGGGCAGGAGCTCCGGCCCACCTTCTTCTGCACTGCTAGGCCGCAGCTCGCCTCGTGACTCCTGCGCTGAACCCAGTGATTGAGAAGCTGATCACTCCTATCTAGGACCACATGGGCCATCACTACAAATCCGACATTGTCTCCTGTTTATTTTGTGCCTTTTGCTGCCCTGGGATCGACCGGCAGCTTTCCTGACATAGAAATCAGCTGGGTGTACTAAAACAAAATTCCAGGCGCTGTTCGGCATCAAAACGAGGCTTGGATGCCTCCTCGTTGATAAGCAACGCGTTCAAATAATTGGAGCTCACTTCCGCCGGCAGGCGAAAAGCCGGCGGCCGACGAAGGCGAATAAGGCCCTGTTGTGCCCCTCGACTCTTCATTAGCATCGCCCAGGTGGAGAGGGCAGGAGCCCCCACCCACCTTCTTCTGAACTGCTAAGCTGCAGCTTGCCTCGTGACTCCTGCGCTGAACCCAGTGCGTGAGAAGCTGATCACTGCTATCTAGGACCACATGGGCCATCACTACAAATCCGACATCGTCTCCTGTTTATTTTGTGCCTTTTGCTGCCCTGGGATCGACCGGAAGCTTTCCTGACATATAAATCAGCTGGCCGTACTAAAATAAAATTCTGGGCGCTGTTCAGCATCAAAACGGGGCTTGGATGCCTCCTCCTTGCTAAGCAACGCGTTCCAATAATTGGAACTCACTTCTGCCGGCAGGCAAAAAGCAGGCGGCCGACGAAGGCAAATAAGGCCCTGTTGTGCCCCTCGGCTCTTCATTAGCATCGCCCAGGTGGAGAGGGCAGGAGCTCCCGCCCAACTTCTTCTGCACTGCTAGGCCGCAGCTCGCCTCGTGACTCCTGCGCTGAACCGAGTGCGTGAGAAGCTGATCACTGCTATCTAGGACCACATGGGCCATCACTACAAATCCGACATTGTCTCCTGTTTATTTTGTGCCTTTTGCTGCCCTGGGATCGACCGGCAGCTTTCCTGACATAGAAATCTGAAAAGAAAGCTGGGTGTACTAAAACAAAATTCTGGGCACTGTTCGGCATCAAAACGAGGTTTGGATGCCTCCTCGTTGATAAGCAACGCGTTCAAATAATTGGAACTCACTTCCGCCGGCAGGCGAAAAGCCAGCGGCCGACGAAGGCGAATAAGGCCCTGTTGTGCCCCTCGACTCTTCATTAGCATCGCCCAGGTGGAGAGGGCAGGAGCCCCCACCGACCTTCTTCTGAACTGCTAGGCCGCAGCTCGCCTCGTGACTCCTGCGCTGAACCCAGTGCATGAGAAGCTGATCACTGCTATCTAGGACCACATGGGCCATCTCTACAAATCCGACATCGTCTCCTGTTTATTTTGTGCCTTTTGCTGCCCTGGGATCGACTGGAAGCTTTCCTGACATATAAATCAGCTGGCCGTACTAAAATAAAAGGCCGGGCGCTGTTCGGCATCAAAACGAGGCTTGGATGTCTCCTCGTTGCTATGCAACGCGTTCCAATAATTGGAACTCACTCCCGCCGGTGGCCGTCAAAGGCCGAATAAGGCCCTGTTGTGCCCCTGTTATGCGCATGGTTGCGTCCTGAAAAAGAACCTATTCTCATGTGGACCCTAACTGTTTCAAAGAGTAAACATCTCCAGTAACGCACACCTCAGGATAATAACACGCCGCTGTGTAATCCACGACAGGATATCCTCACAGCCTCCCTCTTAAGGTAAACACGCCATCTGCCATGCATAATCTAAATGCATAGTGTCACACACTAGAAACCCGTATTAACTTCCATAGGCACAACTGTACCCAATTGAAAAAACCATTACTGCTGCATGAGAAGGCTCCTTATGTTCAATCGTGACTTAGCTCATCTCTGGTCATTTCACACACCATGCCTCATAGTAGATATTGGCCCTCGGTATTTTGTCTGCATTGCCTATAATAGATATTGGCCCACTGTATTTTGTCTGCACTGCCTATAGTAGATATTGACCCACTGTATTCTGTCTGCATTGCCTATAGTAGCTATTGGCCCACTGTATTCTGTCTGCATTGCCTATAGTAGATATTGACACACTGGGCCTCATTCAGAGTATGGCGGTAAGGGATAGCGGCCACCGGTAACGAGACCGGTGGCGGTATTCCCTTACTGCCATACTCCGAGTTCCCTCTGCGCCCTCGCCCTTAACGCCTGCTTTGAGCAGGTGTTAAAGTCGAGGGCGCAAAGGGGCCTCCAAGCCAATAACGGTGACCGTAATGAACGGTCACCGTTATTTGCATCTTCCCCATTCCCATTGAGCCCTATGGGGGCTCATTTGGGAATGGGGAAGAGCCTTGGTGAATGGGGAATTACCGCCCCGCCAACCTTGGAATGGGGCGGTAATTCCGCCATCCACCAAGGCGCTGCCGGTCCGGGTACGGCGTCAACCAAGGCGTTAATAGCGCCATTGGTTAGCGCCGTACTCGGAATGAGGCCCACTGTATTTTGTCTGCACTGCCTATAGTAGATATTGGCCCACTGTATTCTGTCTGCATTGCCTATAGTAGCTATTGGCCCACTGTATTCTGTCTTCATTGCCTACAGTAGATATTGGCCCACTGTATTCTGTCTGCACTGCCTATAGTAGATATTGGCCCACTGTATTCTGTCTGCATTGACTATAGTAGCTATTGCCCACTGTATTCTGTCTGCATTGCCTATAGTAGCTATTGGCCCACTGTATTTTGTCTGCATTGCCTATAGTAGCTATTGGCCCACTGTATTCTGTCTGCATTGCCTATAGTAGATATTGGCCCACTGTATTTTGTCTACATTGCATATAGCAGATATTTGCCCACTGTGTCCTAAAGTCTCATCTGCCTATTGCAGACACTGGCCTACTATATCCCAGTATCATTGTGCATGATCATTACTACCACCTATAGTCCTTCAATCTCGCACATTTTGATGCTTAAAGTCACTGGCAAGGTCTTCACCCCCCAACTCTCATACCACTACCTTTCTGCTTACTCTCCTCACACTCTCATTCCTATCTCAGTATACTGCTCTAACATCCATACAATTAGCTCAGTTGAACATCTCCTCTGATCCTCCGCCACGTACTGACACGCACACTCCTACTACATTGCATTAGTCGAGCCACTCTCACTCAACCTTATCCCGTCCACCACCGTGCCTCAGCACAATGTGCAGACTAGATAGACTCAGAGCTCACTCTCTACCTATAGAACATAACACTCGACCCACGCCTACAGCATCTAGAAATGACAGATTAGGCTCCCGTTCCATCCACATGCACACCCCCATCATCGAACTTCCTATCACACCTACACATTCACAAACCAATCACAACAGGCCCCTCCCTATCACTATACCTGCCACTCCAGACTTAGCCTCCACACTTACCATCACAAACACCAAAAACACACCCACACCACGCATCAAATGTGCCCTCTTAGACGTGCGCTCCCTCCCAGCTTACGCATTAGAAATCCACGACCTCATAACCAACAATAACCTTGACATACTTGCCATCACAGAAACTTAGCTACACGAAGCTTCCGGCCCTGCCATCGCTCTTGCACTCCCTGCAGGCTTCACCATCCCCAGACAAGATAGACTAGCCCGAGTGGAAGGCGGAGTAGCACTCATCTTCAAAGAGAGCCTCCAGCTGAGACTTACCAGTCACCCCTCGACCGGCAACTCAGACATTCTGTCTGCCAAACCTGCACTGTCCCCCAACAGCACCATCAACATTCATGTCATATACCGCCCCCCAGGTCTGCCCTTAGATTTTCAAGGACACCTCAACCACCGACTCAGCAACATCATCAAAAGCTCCACCAAGACCTTTCTACTTGGAGACCTAAATCTAGGATTCAATGACTCTAAAGATAAAGCTGCTGATACCCTTTCTAACAAACTTACTGACCTAGGATTCACCCAAAAAGTAACAAATCCCATGCACTCCAAAGGCCGCACCCTAGACTGGGTCGCAGACCATAATGCCTCACCACTATCACCTCCAATACAGCCATGCTATGGACCGACCACAACTGTGTTGAATTCACGCTACCTATCACCAAAAGCCATAAAATTCTCACACCTGCTCCCGCAGCTCAGGTGAGAAGCTCAAAGAAGCTCAATGAAGACAACCTCTGCCCATACCTCAATATACCCAAGCTACCCCCCTTTTTCCAATGATCCTAATACCCTATCAGACATATACAAGGACACTCTCACCAAAGCCATTAATGCAATAGCTCCACTTGAATGCAAAAAACAAAAGAAATCATTGCACTCCAATTCTTGGTTCACTGAAGAACTCCAGTCCCTGTGCTCCTGCCAGTGCATTTAATGCGCGCATTTCCAATGCTAATTCGCACTCAAAGGAAATCTTCACTATCTTCAACAAGCTCATCTCACAACCTAATACACCAGATGAAATCGTCAAAGATGAAGCCTGGTGTGCCAGTATTCAATCAGCCATGCTACATAATATCGATCTCCTCCAAAATAAAATCCTTGATCACTGCAAATCTACCTCCTCATCAGGAGCCTAAGTAAACCAACACAACCTCAGTCTCAATCAACTATATTAAACCTGTCTTCACCTTCAGTGACATTACTGAACTAGACTTAATGAACCTCATCAAAAACCTCAAACCCTCTATGTGCAAAATGGACATATGTCCTCCAAAGCTCATTAAGGACTGCACAGATCGTTTTGCACCGCTCTTGATGGCCTTCATCAATGCATCCTTCAGAACAGGCATTATCCCTAACAGCCTCAAAGAGGCGTGGGTTCACCCTCTTCTAAAAAAGCCTACTCTCGACCCTCTTCAACCAAATAACTACCTGCCAATGACCACGGTGCCTTTCCTCCTTAAGATATTGGATAAAGCTGCTCATAGCCAGATCCAACATTTCTTGGAAAACCACTCTATCCTGGGGACTAGGCAATGTGGCTTCCGTAAAGGACACGGCACCGAAACAGCTTTGGTGGATCTAAAGAATCAGATCACCAAAATCATGTACAAAGGCAAGTCAGCCCTTCTGTTACTACTAGACCTCTCAGCCGCCTTTGATTTGGTTGACCACAGGACCCTCACATCACACACTCAGCTAACTTCTCTAAAGAAGCAGCCCTCTGGATCACCTCCTTCCTTGAAGGCAAAGCAATGAAGATTTTCTCCAACATAGCTAACGCCACCCCCACCACCATCCACTGCGGAGTCCCACAGGGTTCGTGCACAGCACCTACTCTATACAACTTGATTGTGAAGCCTTTCTGCGATAAGCTTGACTCACTTGGTATCGCATACACAAATTACACAGACGATACGCAAGTACTCCTACCTCTCTCTGGCTCTTACCGCAAGGATGCCAAGGCTCATCACTCAAGTTATCCAACCATCCAGGCCTGGATGGCAGTCAATGGCCTCTGCCTCAATGGGAACAATACAGAAATAATCATACTAGGCCAAAAAAATACTCTAGCCAAACTTGATAAACTGTACGCCAACTTTACCATTGATAACACTATTATCCCTGTGTTCACTGCTGTCAAGACCTTGGGTGTCTATCTAGATTCCACTCTGTCCATGACCAGACAGGTTAGCGCTATCACATCCTCATCCGCACACACCACCAAGCTCATAAACGCCATTAAACCCTACCTATCCAAACCCAATTGTCTATCAATAGCTAGAGCAACTATTGGGGCAAAGCTAGACTACTGCAATGCCTTACTAGCAGGTACATCCGAAAAAAACTTAAACAGACTACAAGTCACACAGAACACTGCACTTCGTGCAGCATTAAGCATCCCTAAAAGGGAGCACATTTCTCAGGCCAGACAATCAACTCAATGGCTCCCAGTCAAAAAGCAGATCACTTTCAAGATACTCACCCTTACACACAAATGCCTCTCTCTATCTGCACAATCCTACCTATCAGAGACAATTACCAAATCCACTTCTACCCGACCCACTAGGTCACAATACACTAACATACTACACGTCCCACGAATCAACAGGGCTAAAGCTGGTGGCCTAGGCTTCCCATACATTGCTGCCGAATCCTGGATCAAACTACCCATAGACATCAGAGCAGAAAACTCTCTCCTTGCATTCTGAAGATAACTCAAAATCTCTCTCTCTGCTCCGTAAAATGCAACTGTCTCTTATTCCAACGTTCAACTGTTATTTATGCTGTCACTTTAAGCTGCCTGTAACGCTGCAAACTGCAAATGTACATTTATCTGTAACTAAGTTGTGTCTGTAAGAAGCGCCACGATGCCCCCAGCGCTGTTGCGCGCTCTACAAATTCGAATAAATAAATAAATACGGCTTTCCTGAACACTTTACTTGCTTCTCAATGGTCCAGAGACACTTTTGCTTTTCAGTCTTAACTGGAAACTGGCATTTGCTTGGCAGAGTTCTCATCAATCTTGCTTCCTTGTGTTTCCTCTGATGGTCCTGACTGGAGACTTAACAGCGCTGGATCGCTCTGAGTCATGAGGAAAACTGATTGAGGTTTGATAGGTTCAAAGGAAGGGTAGTGTCTCTCAGGTTTGCACATCTCTGGAAAGTCTGACCATGCACGAATAGGAATTTAAATTTTAATCATGAGCTGGTTGTAGCTCAGCATTAGGTAAAGTGTGTCCACAACTCCACCTCCTCCTTCAGCTAAGAGTACTACTTTCAGGTGAGTGGTACTCAGTTTCAAGGCAATAGGGGGATTCCACGCTTAGCAGCATTGATAGAGTAACTTGAGTGAGTGATAGAGGTGTTCCTATCCCTTGCTGAACACCTGTAGCTGGGATTGCTCAGTCAGATGCATTTGATGGGGTAGAAGGGATTGTAACAATAACTACATCACAGAGTTGGAACTAAGGGCGTTGTATGACCTGATTTATCTCCTTTTTGTTTAAATCCCTTATACACTGCCTTAGCCCCTGCCTCAGCCCCTGCTACAGTGACACCCTCGTCTCTGCCCTTCACTTCAGCTATCTCCTCTCTCTCACCTCTATTGTTTGTGGTTTTCCTTCCACTTTACGTTCCAGACTCTGTATTTTCATTGGAATATCAGTCATTACTCCATGAACACTACTGCCAGGTTTGCCTAAAATTCATTCCAGCCTAGACTGGTTAATTAGTACTTTTAATCTCCCGTAAGTATGGAAGAAAGAAAACGGGTCATAGGAGTAAGAAATGTTGTTCACTGTAGTGACATCTGTACTCATAGTCCATAGTCACCATGCCTCCATACACCCCGCCCGCCACACCCCAAGAAATAGGAAAGAAGTCAGGTGACCCGGCTAGAGGCACCAAGAACTGACAGGTGTTGCTGGAATGTGAGGTCAGCATGGAAAGGTCTTTACTTAAGTGTACTACTTTGGCCACAGCTATGGATGTGGTTGGGAATGACGCTAAAGGTTTAACTGTGGCTGGGATCAGAGTCTGGGGTGTAATATTTTCTATATACACCCTCACACAACAGCACATGAAGACTAACAACCAAAAAACACACCTAAGCTCAGTGAACGGTGTAAACAAAACTGAAGCTGCCAACAGCACATCACAGCTCTTTTGCTCTTTCTCTGCTCAGTCCTACTAACTTACCCTACCCTCTTGCTTATCAGGTCTGCCAGAGCACCAGGGGACCACTCCAGTGGTGACACTGCGTGGTATAAATATCCTTTAACATAACATGACATATTTCTGAACTGCGTCTCAAATCTACCTGCCACTCATCTCAGCACTTTGTCTTTTTTTCTGTATGGCTGTGCCCCACCTGCCTGTTTGAATAGTTCCAAAAGTGAGCCCCTCTTCATCGTGGTCCCCCCACTAGTTGGCAGAGGTTTGCCAGGTAGGATTCGAAGCCGCATCCAGTGTTTAACACATGTACTTTTCACTGTGCCCCGGGATATCTTTTTTGCTTCTTTTGGGCATCTGGATCCTCAGGCTGCCAGAGGTTCTCTCATTTGTTTGCTCCTAATGGCTAATGTTAGTAATGGCATTGGCAATGCTAGTTAAGGTGGCCCTGCTCTGGTCAATCCCTATAGCCTTTCTTTGCATGTGAGTACCTTTTGATGAAGCACTCCTCTTCCACTCTGCCCATCGCTGCCCATTTACCTAGAAAGTGCCACCTCCCAGAGAAGGTTTCTGCAACAACAGAGCCACTCCCCGTGAGCAAGAGTCAAGCAAGTTGCATCTTTGTTGGGTACAGCACCATCAATCATGGGCACAGCCAGAGGCTAGCTGATAGGCCTTCACAATTAGTGCCATACAGCAGCCTTCGACAGATCAATTTAACCGGCAAAAATCAATATTTCATTTCTTTTAATCTTGTAGCAACCGTCTGCCATAAAAATTGTCCTCGGGAACTGTATGTGGCGTACTGAATGTTAAGGGCTTTCAACTGCCAGTGACAGGGAGAGAGTGTGAAAGCCCACAGGCTTAGCTCCAGGCGGCGGCCATCTTCATCCCAGATGGTACTAAAGAAAGTCCTCTTGTCACCGGTCACTTTGCTAAAAAAGGAAGAACAAATGACAGTCTTTCACTCCAAATGAGGTGACCTCAGAGTGCTATAATAAGGACTTGCTCGATTAGAATACATTTTATTTCCAGGTTTAAAATCCTTGGTGTATTGCATTAAAACTAGTGCAACTGCAGCAACTGTTATTATACCGAGGCAGTCTCAATGGAAGAGGAGCATCATGATGGCTGTGGCATGTGAGGAAATGGTGCTGCTGGACCACTTCAAATAAAACTGAAAGAACAGAAGATGGCTGTTCCCATTCACCCGGCCTGCAGATAGGAAACTTTAGCCAAGTGTGCCAACACATCAACTATGTTTACTCACCTTCTTCAATACCATCCAGCACTATTTCCTTAAAAAGAGAACAGCATGAAAAGGAGGATGCCATATCTGCAGCTTCTGCCCCAAGGGTTCTTTCAGCCCCAGTGACATGTATGTTTTAGTGACCCTACCTCAGCGGAACAACCAACTAAAACTAGGCAAGTTAAAATGATCTTAACTTGAGTGCATTCTAATTCAGTCACCAATTGTGTTGTGCTTCATTGCAATGGTGCCACTGCCAAACCCCAAAATTGTTGCCTGATCAACACTGACAACCATGTCTTCTGATGTCAGAAAATTGGGATTAAAAATGTCCAACTATAACTCAAGTCGCAATGGTAGACAATAGCCTCAAAGTGTGCTGAACAAACTAATGCTGTTGTTTCTGTCTTTGTTGCAAACGGTATGATCCCACAAGGCACAGAAGGAAGACCAGGGTTCAGGAATTTGGAAAGCAAGCTGACTGCTGATCTAGAACATCTGTTAATGGAATAGAGAGCCCATATCTGTGTGCCCCATTAGAAAAAGAAGCTCTGCATGGATTAGGTGGCCTGCAAAAATTGCATCCCATGGAATGAGCGATGGTGGAAGAGGGTAGCCAGGCAACTGCCTGACAGTCCACTGCATTTCATCAGAGTGGCCACACAGTCTCATGCGGCCTCATGAGGAGTTTGGTGGCATTCGGCTGAATTTCTGTGGAAGTCCGCGCAAACCTGGTCACCTTTAGTGCAACTTGTTCTGGGGTATTTACTGCCAGATTTCCAATGGCGGCATGGCAGTATTAATCCATATAACTTCTTTTGGGGATTTGGTGGATTTGCAGTGGGTGGTAATTCCAGTCGGGGGAATTTCAACATTTTTCAGGTTTAAAGTGGGAGATTTACCTCCAGCGCCTTTATATGTAATTTGTCAGTGCAGGGAAAGTGCTCCCTCCAAAGCTTTGAGGGTAATGGAAAATCAACCATTTGCTATTGCACCTCCAAACTTTGGATAAGCCCCACAAATTTTGAGTTCAGGTGAGCAAAACATATTTAAACAACAATGTATGTATATAGTTAGTGGTTATAGGAGTTTTGAGGACCAAAATTTATAGCTATAATTTAACCTATTTTCTCTCCTTACCTCTCCTCTTTCCCCCACTTCTCGTTGGTTGGATATCTTTTATACTTAATTCCTAACTGAAGAATTTGCTATACACAGGTTGCTTTAGCGTCTGCAATTAAGAGGGAACTTATGCAATCAATGGTCTGTGAACAGTATAGAAATTCGTATTGCTTATTCAAGTGATAATAGCCTTCACAACGCCATGTCGGCGAAACACATGGCTGTGCTGTTGGCAATTAATCAATTAAGTATATATCTGATGTAGGGCTTGCTGCTTATTTGACTGAACATAGAGTAATGGACAGTTCTCAGTTATAATGCAACTGTCCTCAAAGTGATTAAAACAAATAACCATGTATAGAATTTTTTTTTTTGTAAATATACATAATATATGTAATCAGAGAGATTCTTTGTGAGATTTCTGCTGTATTGGGATGTACTATTAGCACTTAGTACAGGACCACTCTCATTGATGCTAGCCAGTAAGCAAACTGAACTCCGCATAGTGAAACATTGGGCCTCATTACGGGTCGGGCCGTCCGGAAATAACAGTGGTGGTAAACCCGCTGCCACTGTTAATTCCGGACCGCCCAATCTCAAGTCCTGCAGGCGGGAGGTGGCGTTCCCGCCAGGTCTGACCTGGTGGGTTTAACACCGCCCATCTCCAGGCGGACGTGGAAAGACCTGCACCATCACGAGATGGTGCCGGTGTTTCCATGGTCCCCATTCCCATTGAGTCCTATTGGACTCAATCGGAATGGGGATTTACCGATTTCCACCTCCGGAATTCCCAGGTCACCGGGGTTGTAATGCCCCAGTAATTCCGGGAATCACGGAGGCGGAATGGTAAAACGAGTCCAGCGGTAAC
This sequence comes from Ambystoma mexicanum, assembly GCF_040938575.1. Classification (NCBI taxonomy): domain Eukaryota; kingdom Metazoa; phylum Chordata; class Amphibia; order Caudata; family Ambystomatidae; genus Ambystoma; species Ambystoma mexicanum. Next base: position 202,298,741 of record NC_090937.1, on the reverse strand, counting down.
CGAGCCGGAAAAACCGGCAGGTTACCGCCGGACACATAATGAGACCCATTGTCTTATCTAATAGTTTGTAACAATATTTGGGGGAGGGGTCAACCTATTACATGAGTGAGCGATATCTGCAGTAGACAAGCTTGTATGACATATGATATGAAAGGATGATGGGGTCGCATACCTTGAGGAGTTTTGACCAGTTCTGGAGTGTGTGTGTGCCTGTTTACAGATTCTGTAGCGGGGTGTTCATGTCTCAGCTTCAGAAGTCAGACAAATATTGAGCTAAAATGTGGTTGTAGATCCTCCCGAGTGGGCACCTATCTAGAGAACAGGTCATTTGGCCGTGTTTCTTCGCGGTAGAAGGGCTCCCAGACCTTTGTATATCCATTTTGAATCACTTCTTGTGCAATGTGTGAGTCATGCTCCCAGTGTCCGTTCCCTAGCAAGAGAATTTCAGGAAACTATAGCAGCAGACTTTGGCTTATTCCTTGCTCCTACATTTCAATTACATTTCCTCAATGAGGCCACTGATTATGCTGATGCAATGAAAGAAACTGGTGAACTTTATAAAAGCAGTCTAGAGCAAAATGTTGGTTTCCCCCAGTACCGCTAGTGCCAATCGCAATGCAAGTGAGACCCTCGTGATGGAAGAACTGAGTGGGCAACAGTTGCAGGGGCACAGGAGCACCATCACTGAAACAACCACCAATTCCAACAGAGACAATGCCAAGCAACAGAGACAGTGCCATAACTCATAATAAATGTCTACCTTCTCTACTGTGGATAACCACAGAAACACAATGAAGCACAACAACAACAGACTCAGAACTGGAGGTAGCGATTGTCACACAAATTCAACACTACAAAATTCTAGCAATCCTTCAGGGACACTTGGTTGGCCTCATGATACTTCAAGAAAAAGTATACCTGCCCATCCGAGGACCTAACATCCCCTCTGAGGGCTGCTTGTTGGCAGCCTATCTGAGCTAATTTCCAGAGCATGTGAAAACGCCAGTTTCATCTCCATGTATTATTATGTTTTCTGAAGAGCAATTAATGCTAACATATTAGTAAATTAGCATTAATGTCTTCCATGTTTCTTGTGAAAAGGAAAAATAGTTGAAGGTGTTTAGGTTGATGTTGTTACCAACATATTTTTGGCCTATGGGACTACCTGATTTGTACCCTCACTATTGGAACGCAAAGCATCATTAAGCAAATGACTACTGACCAAACCTCTCATCAACCCCCAAACCACCATCAATATGCTCCTGATCTATCGCCAACCCACCCACCAGAACTGCCTGGAAACTGGCATCCCCCTTCTTCTTGCACCCCTTATCAAACCCACCACCAAGTTGCTTCTGTTAGGCAATTTTGACATAGGCTTCAAGGACATTGCAGATTCGAGAACCACTGACCTTTCCAGCTCCCTCGATGCAATGAATTTGATCCAGCATGTTAACTCCCCTACCCACTCTAAAGGACGCACTCTAGACTGTCTCCTTACACTAAATACTTCTGTCAATATCACATCCATCTTCCTAGTGCTGTGGTCTGATCACTCTATCATTGAGTTCTGCATGTCCCACGCCCATCCTATCAGCAAACCATCCATGGTCCTGCCACCCATCCTTTCCTGCAACACTCGCAAACTTTCTGAAGATAGCCTTGCCCCAACACTGCTTACACATCTCTCCTATCCCCCCTCATGCCGACCCGATGGTCCACGCCTCCTGCCTCTTAACAGCCCTCTCATACCGCGTAAATGAACACGCTCCACTTACACCTGGTTCTCAGAAGACCTCATCTCCCTGTGCAGACTCAAAGGAGCCAGTGAACACACCTGTAGAAAAAAAACTCACCAACCAATCGCAAGGTCTTGCTCACTGCCTCGAAAGTCTCAAAAAATGCCCTCATTACCACCAAAGCCTCATCCCTGAAAACCAGGATCACTGAAGCCAGTTCTAGTTCTAAAGAACCTTTTGTCATCCTCAATGAATTAGAAAATCCAGCACCCACCCCTCCTTAACCCACATTGACAATAATTGGTTTTCAACTATCTAAATGGCCCTCAGGCAAAATTGAGAAACTGAAACTCAACATTTCAGACAAGAAACTGCAACTGTTAGCCAAACCGCCTCTTCTGACACCTCCCCGCACCAGCACCCAGTCCCCCTCTCCCACCAAATTCTTCTTCTCCCCTCTTACCAGAGAAGATATCTTTACTACGATACAACACCTCAAACCTTCAAATTGTAAAGGTGATGACTGCCCAGTGCACATAGTCAAGCTATGTGCTCTCACTTTAGCTCCTGCCATAGCTGACTTTGTCAATGCCTCCTTTGCTGAAAACAATGTCTCTACCTGCCTGAAATCACCCGTGGCCTCCCATCTCATCAAGAAACTCTTGGTGGACTCCACTCTCCTCACAAACTAATGATCCATAACTACAGTAACCTTCTTCCTAAAAATCCTTGATTGCATTGCCTACTCACAGATCTAAATCCATCTTGAACAGTACCAGCTCCTTGGGTCCAGACAATCTAGATTCAGGCCCAAGCACAGCACAGAATCAGTGCTCTTGGACCTCAAAATCAAACTTGACAACTTCTGAGACTCTGGCAACATTGCTGTCCTGCACGTCTTCTAACGCTCCGCAGCATTAAAACTTGTTGACCATGACATCCTCTGCAGCCTTGTGGATCAAATCCTTCCTGAGCGAGCACACCTCCAGAGTATTCATCAGAACATCCACTGCAGACCCCACCCCAGTCCCATGTGGAGTCCCTCAGGGCTCCTGTATTTCACCCACCCTTTACAACACCTATACTAAGCCACTATTGGGCCACCTCGATGTCATGGGCATTTCATTCACAAACTTCATGGATGACACATCAACATTTTTTTTCCAATTTCAAGGAAGTATAACCTAGATATCATCTCAATCAACCAAACATACAGTAATATTCAAAACTGGATGTCCGCCTATAAACCCTGTTTCAATGACGAGAAAAGTGAACTGTTACTCACGGGCACCCAACACCACTTGAATGCCTTGGACTCATCCTACTCCTCGTTTCCCATCGATGATGATACCCCCATCCAAGTATCCAAACACGTGAAGACATTGGGAATTTACCTTGATGCTGAGCGCAACATGACATGCTACATTAATGCTCCTGCTTCATCCATGGCCTACACATCCAAACTGATTACCCTTAGCACAACATTTCTCCACCCAACGTACTGCCTGACGCTTGCATGAGCCATTATAGGCAGTAAACTCAATTATTGCAATGTTCTTTTTTCTGGCAGGTCTTGCAAGAACCTTGCTAACTTACAGCTTTTACAGAATAATGCGCTAAGAGCAGGGCTGGGTTTTAAACATCCTGACCACATTTCTACCACGAGAAGAGAAGTACATTGGCTACCAAACAAGGCAAGAATTGAATTTAAAACTCTGGCTATTACACACCGATGCCTGCACCATAATGCTGCCTCCTACCTTATCCCTCGCATCTCAGTCAAAACCAACATATGCCCCCTTCGCTCCTCTTCTTGCCTCAAACTGAGCGCGGATGTATGCTAATTGACCTTTTCACAATTGATCACAGGAAAGTTTATCTTTTCACAATTGATCATCAAATGCAGGTCAATTAGGACATATATGCGGGGGGGAAACCTCTGCAACCCCCCACTCAATCCAAAACCCCACACAACCCCATGACCAATCCCATTATATATAATTTATTACCCCAAACCCACCTCACACATATATGTACAAGTACAATAAAGGTAAAGGTCAATTGTGCAGAAGGTCAATTAGGACCACTATTATTAGATCAATTAGGACAAAAGGTAAATTGCAAAAGGTCAATTGGGGTAATACATTGAGCACACCCAGATTTACAGCATCCACACTTTGTAATGCTCTCCCTGGACCTATTAGAAATAAAACATCTCACATTGCCTTCAGGAAACTCCTGAAAACATGGCGTTTCACCAAATACTCTTAACGCCTGGCCTTACCTACTATCATGTTCCTGGTCGAGCTTATTTGACTCTGAACATCTTTGTTTCACCTGACTAAAGTACGATGTGTTTTTCCCTGTAACAGCGCCGTGATATCTTCGGGTTTAGGCGCTACATACATGCAAAAATAAAATAGAATAAAGCATGAAACCCAAATATTTTCAGACAAATCCACCACAGGATCACCTCTCTGACTATCCTCTTCTTCTGAAAAATTATACTAAATAATACAAGGACCACCGGATCCCGAGTTTGGCCATACTTAGTCAAACCATGGAAAATAGACAACTTCTTGATGGTGTATGGTGTTGTGTGAGTCTATGTGACAAGAGGTTAGTATTCTTAGTTAACATGTATTATTTTAAGTTGCAGATTCAATACTTCTGGAACACTGTAATAGACGGTATCCAGTTAACATGTCCAACCATAATGTCGAATGACAAAAATGTCGAAAGAATTTGGCCGGAAAAAAAAGTCGAATGTTTTTTTTTAATTTACATGTTATTTTTGCTTTCGTGCGCTAAAAAAGGTGTTTAAAAAAAGGAGGTGTTGAACGGAAAATAAAGGAAAAAGACATTTTACTTTTTTTTTTTTCGGCCAAAATTTTTCGACATTTTTGCATTCGAGATTATGTAATTCGACAATGTCACTATAAACCGCAATAGACGTGGTTTATTTGCAGACATGGTGTGCCGTCATATAGCAAGGTTGTTTTATCTTTGGATAATCAGTGCTGTGTCGCCCCTAGTGGGGAAAGCATAATAGGCACCAACACAAACAACTGCTTTATTTAGCTGATGCATTCCAGCATGTGGGGATATATATGTGCGAGGGTAATTACAGGTTTACTGTATGCAGGCACAGCTAAATGCAGATCCGTTTTATGCAAATGCCAACGTCCCGCAACTGAATACCACACTTAGCTGCACGAAATAGCTGTAAATGACTGGCATTTCAATATTATAATTGAGCCACAAGTAATTTTGGTAATGATGATATGGTGTAATTGGGACTGCTAAGCGTTGCTCCAGATAAGACGCGAAGGTCATGTGCAATACTAATGGAACGTCGATAAAAGAAACAGAGTTAATGAAAATTGCGTTAAAATTATAAGGGTTTTTGCAAACTCATTTTCTGCCGAAATGAGCAGTCTCTGAAATGTGTTCGTGTGTTTTCATACTGGTTGGGTTTTACTGATTAGAGCCAGGTCTGCAATACTTGTGCTGCTGGGAGTCTGAAGGAGCTATTGTCAAGCTGCAGGTTCCGCCCAGGGGAAGTTCTTTCAGAACCTCTACTTTACCTTTTCATTAACACAAAAACTATCTTCACAAAATGTTGCATAGAGCTTTCCAGCACCAGCATACAATACGGGAGTCCACATAATTCACACACCATGTGCAGTGGGATTACTAGCCATGCACCACCACAGCGGAATACCATGTCCAGCTACATTCAGCTGACCCTGGCCATGGGTTGCTGCCAGAAAGGGAAAGCCACTCTGAATGATATGATATGTGATATGGCATTTATAACACGCCTATACACAAGTGTTTCAAGGTGTGATGAGGCAAGGGAGGGGAAACAGAGGGAGGACAAAGCCAACGATCTTACTAGGCCCTGTGACATTGAGATTGCGCAAGTGCAGGGGTAAGTAGAGGGGAAAAGTGCCAGGGGCAGGGGAGTAAGGGTGAGTGCCATACAAGGGATCAAAATCAAGTAGTGCAGTCAGCAGGTGGTAAGTGCAAGGGTTAAGTGCAGACAGCAGGTGTCCAATAGGTGCAGTTAAGGGGACTTTTTGCCGCTACAGACCCAAGTGCATGGATTGCCGGAGGACGTGTGGGTGTGCAACTGGGTGGGCAGGGACCTGGCCCTGATTTCAGAGGGTAGCCAGGTGACCAGTGCAATATCAGACAGGAGATCAGCAGGGGAGAGGAAGAGAGAAGGAAGAAGCGAAGAGGAAGGTCTTGAGGTGCCTCTGGAACAGGAGATGGTTCTGCTCAAGCTTCAGAGAGGCAGAGAGGCTGTTCCAGAGGGAGGCACCAGTCAAAGAAAGAGATCTACCCCCAACTCGTTGCTTGGAGAATATAAAAAGCTATTCTACCGGCTGAAACGTGAGCCCCTATAGCAAAGGTCTGCAACCTTTGGCTCTTGAGACATTATGGACTACAACTCTCATCAGCCTAAGTCAACATAGTCAATGGTGAGGGCTCATCAGAGTCGTAGTTCAAAACACTAGGAGCGACACATGTTGCAAACCCCTGCCCCAGAGGAATTTACAGAAAATACATTGAAAGGACAGGGATGTTGGAATTTTGAATGCAAGTTCCTCGCGCTTACTTAGAAAACCACATTGAAAAGGTGCATTGCACACTGAAACATAGAATGTAAGTATATTACTTACTTTAAGAAAGCCACTATGAAAATATATATTGCATGTTGGAAATAGCAGTGAGAGTTCCTCGGGTGAACTGGCAACAACCTATTGAGAAGAAAGAGCACATGCCAGAGTTGGAAGTCAGAACTCATAGTGACAGAGAAAGAGATATTCAAGAAATGCAGTACATGCTGTAATTGGGGGGGAGTCGCATTCCTAAATAAACGGAAAAGGAGACATGGCAAGTCTAGAGTGTATGCTGGAACTTAATCACCCATATCAAAAACATCTTGGGAAAGTCAACCTGAATGATAGCTCAACCCGGACTCAACAAATGACATCTCTGGCCATCTAACGTAATGTCTGTCTTAAATAAACCTGTTGAAACGTTCACTGCTCCAGCCACATTGTCCAGTATGTTCTTTTCTAATCCAACTGGCCTTGTAAGTGGGACACAAGCGGAGCAGGCTGAGAGGTCCAAGCCGCGGCGCCAACTAGATAATCACGAGCCACACTGAAGGCCTCATCCTGAGGACTACCAAATTCATATTGCAAGCCTCTCCCTCTACCAGCGACTCTGAAAGGATGTAAGGTGCCACCCGGCAACAATTGTCACCTCGCAGGACAGTACTACAAAGGATCCATGCGTTACACATTTCCATCCCAGCTAAGTTGCTTACACCAAGATCTGGCCTTACATTAGGAAACGTCATCCAATTAATGCCGTCAAGGAAAAAAAAAGGGGGGGCATCCTGTTACACAATTTTGGAGATTGTCCTTTTGTGATGTAGAGCAGCAATACTGCAGCACAACTGATCTGTGGGCAGATATGCTGCCCCACTTTGGAAAAGATAGACGCTCTGAAATCATCGGACAGGGAACCCAGAGGATTTGGCTCTGCACACTCCTATGAGGAAAGCATGCAGAGTAACTGTCTCTTCTTCACAGAGAGGCAAGGACTTTTTCATAGGGTGTTTACCGGACACCAAAGGTAATGGGAATCTTTGAAGGCAATAGTTGATTCCAAATCCTGTCCACAAATTAGTAGTGAAAGTAGCCCATACGCATCTCCTGGCCACATATCTGGAGGTCACAAAGACACAATAACGTACACTAAATTGTAAGTTCTGATGATGTGGGGATCTACAGAATAATAATGCAATATTGTCATACTCCCAAGATTAATCACATTCCAAGGCCCAAGGGATGTCCCAACGGTGCCTTTGCCTCCTATGCCTGTCATCACTTTTCCATCCAAGACAATTACCATGAAAGTGAGCAGTCTACTCGAAACTAAGACAATTACCATGAAAGTGAGCAGTCTACTCGAAACTAAGACAATTACCATGAAAGTGAGCAGTCTACTCGAAACTAAGAGTGGCTTCTGAAACATCCACATCACACTGAATTGTGCAGTGCCCAGAACACCTTGAGAGTCCTTATTTAAAACTTAACTTTGTTTGTTTTTATCTCTGGAAAAATTGACAGATCAATGTATTCTTCGTATTTCCTGTGTCAAGTCTGAAATGAAGGCACTGTTAAGGATTAACACCCTATACACATCTTTATTTCATCCATAGAGCGGTTGCCTGTTGTGAGTTTCAACAAAACACTCAAACATCTCACCAGGAAGGTTATTGACCAAGACTGAAGGAATGTGGATGCGTGTTACCATGTGCCCTATTTGCCATTAGAAAGATACCTCACACAGGAAGGGTCCCTGAGATGTGTTGGATATGATCCAAGAGGAGTGACCATGAGAATTCGGTGTCCAGTGATATGGTCGCTGCCAAACATCCTGTGGATTCCATTTGGGGAAACAGCATATTCCTTCCTTTGTACATCAATAGGTACAGGAGATCACCACTTTCAAAGGTACTTAGTTTGTGTTCCTGTCATACCATGTTTTCTGTCTTTCATGAGGGTTTTTATCTGCAGAAGGTTTTGGACTAGCCTCATGCGTTATCTTGTGTTTTGCCTGTAGCTAGCTTAACTTATCAAGTTTTCCAACCGGAATGGTACAAGAAGCGTTAACTAACCTATGTGAGCCAGTACAAATCTTGGACGTTTAAGCAAGAAGATAGCCCTGTAGATTTCTGAAAATTAAGAAGATCAGGATTAGGTATAGGCTCTTCTGAGGGAAGGGGTCCCTCCAAACTCCTGAAAATCTGAAAGAAACTGAAGGAAACAAATTGCAAATCCTCCTTAATAAGTTCTCTGACAATCCCTTCTGAGTCAAAATCAACTGTGTACTCAGAGCACCTCCAAGGAAAACAGTATGTAAAAGGCCCAACATGCTACCAGAGCTTGTAGATCAGTTCTCCAGGATAAAGGGGAAGAAATGTTGACTATGAAATTAATAGAACGATAGTTTTGTCAGAGGGCTTCTTCCATTGTACAGGTTCAATATCAGCTTCACAAAAGTTAACTGCATCTCGGAGTTCGATGCCACCTGTGTTCTGCATAAATGAATTGATTTAGTGAATGGTCCATCTCTTATTGCATCACAGAGAATATGCTGGGGCATACCTTCATGATATGGGACCAATGCAGGATAAGCACCTGAGACAACTAAGACTGGAATGTTCCAGTATTAGAGACACTGATCTGGCAGCCCATCTGGTGAAGTGTACACTTAGAAAACCTGCAGTCAAATGCCCGTGGGATGTGAGTCATAGAGGTCCAGACCGTCCAGAGCATCACACAGCCTGGACAAATATCTCAGGTCATCCTCTAGCTCATCAGCTTCTCCAGATGTATGTGTCTATTCTTAATCAGAGCGAGCCCCTTAATGGACGTGAAGGCCAATAGTAAATCCGACCCTGTAAGATGGAATGACTTGGCCAAGAAGGCTTTTCCAGGATTCAAAGAATTTGTAATGAAATGCATCACTATTAGTAACCAAGTATCCCAACCAGCCTCTTACCCCGAATTCAGGTGCATCAAAGGCAACTTGGGAAGATGTTTAAAAATGGGAGCGAGCATGAAGAAAAGCATGTTGTTTATGAGCAGGAAACGCTATTCGTGATTAGTGAGATAGTCCATCATTGAACAGCAGACTTTGGCTATCAATTGAGAGGTGGGTGCTGTGTGTTATATTATGGCTGGATGAGACTCCACTCTCATCAAGAATCATGAAGGACCAAGATATGAGCACCAAAGCACTAAGGTGGTTTTTCGGATTGCAGTCCTTTCACATGAGCATCCTCCGTGGAAGTGGGTGAAAACATCTCAATGTGGTTTCCTCTCCTGCTGCCCCACTCCATTTGACAAGCAGTAGGAGATAAGTTGTGCCGAGCTCCTTCTAACAACGGAGTGAAATCTCATGTCCCAAGTCACTTAAGCGTCAACCCAGCAAAAATAATAAATGGACTAGGCAGGTCCTTTTCATCTAAGGCCATCACCAAATGGAATGAGCTGCCTATGAACTTAAGAACTGAAGCAAATTACTCATGCTTCAGGAAGAAACTGAAGACCCTTCACTTTAAATAAAGATACTCCACCAAAATGCTCAAAACCCGAAAACGAACCTCCTCTTCGTCGTCCCGTCACTAAGCCCTTTGTCACGTTTTAAGGCACTCTGATGCCTGCGGCCTGCAGCGCAATATAAACATGTAAATAAAAATAAAATAAATAAATAAAAGTCTGTTCATAAGGGTGTGAGTCAGCTGACCCAAGCAACGGGCCTGTGGCTGAAAAAGAAAGCCCCACTGAAAAGCCAGCTTGAATTGAATGTTTGAGTTCAAAACGCATGTTGTGAAAAACACATTGAAAATATGTTTATCCCTGTTCAATTAATATAGGGCAGCAGTGTTTTGATGGCATGCGTGAACACTACTGCGCTGTTGGGTGACAGAAAACAAAAGGCTCGGAAGTGAGCCCTATACGGACTGTGCTTTCAATTGGACCGTATCTGAACCGATGCCAGTGAAAGGCAGCGGTGTGGATGTTAATGGCCACTCAGTTTTGACGTTAACAGAACGAACAGACGCAGAGCGTTCCTCTTTCTTGTGCCTCATTGCACTGCATAATCGATTCAAACGCCGCTTTCGTCATAGCGTCAGTGACTGCGACTCCATTTTCCTTGATGAATTGGCGGAGCTGTCAATCCATCCTGCGCTGCTGACGTCGACAGTCCTGTGAGGGGAATGTAAATCTCTGCCTTGGTGGACCAGAACACAAGCCTGTGACAGATCTAGCAAATATACACTCCTTTGACTTCAACCAAAAAGTACATAGCCCAATTCGTACAGCAGTCCAGGTCTTAGATTTAAACACAATGAAACAATTCAAGCAATAGAATAAAACCTCAAGCGGGGGGAGTTAGCTCATTAATTACTCTGAAGTTCTTGAACATCAACCGATCTTCCCAACTCTGTCTGACTCCAGACAGCTTAACAAATAAAACACGGCAAATTTACTAAGAACGCTGTTCACATCTGTTTTATGTCTTTAACCCAAAGGAACGATAAAGCACGGCTAATTTACTAAGAGCTCTATTCAAATCTGCTTTATGTCTTTAACCCAAAGGAACTATTGCAATTGTTCCACTGCCAGATAACTAAAACATTTCAGAAGATGGCGCCCCACAGATGTGAGAAGCTGGAAAAGTGAAGAAGACACCAAGTAAATTAAAACTGAACCCACCCAGATGAAAAGGTCAGGCCGAAATATGGAACTAAAACGGTGTGCCTCTCAAAATGAGACATAGGGCGTCATTACAAGTATGTCGGTCCAGAAATAGCGTTGCCGGTATATCCGTACCTGCACCTTTTTCCGGACCGGTGTAGTCCGAGTTGCGATGCCCGTATTACCAGCATCCTCAGGGATCCGCAGCGCCCGGTAACAACGTTGCCGGTTTCTGCAGTGACACGCGGCAGCCGTGCCAGTGATACCCGCATGGCGTAAGTAAGGTTACATTCAGAGGTGCACGGTAACGCAACCACCGGCATGGACATGGCGGTAATAACGTGAAAATGATGCCAGAAACATCAGCATCACGGACCAGGCGTTAAGTGGATCCTGGTGTGTCCAAACATGCCACAGGTGCACACAATTAGCACAGGTGGGGCCAATGGGCTGTGCAAGAGCACAAAAGGACCACTCCCACAGCCCTTCCAAAACCACAATGTTACCATTAGCACTAGCAGTACTGGAGCTGGAGGACATGCCTGCAGAGCTACAGACGGAAGAGACAGTGACACGGAGGCACATGAGGAGAAAGAGGGCCATCATGGCCGAGCAAATCCCCAATGTGCAGCGGGTTGTATCCCGCGGGCAGCCAACAATCCCTTGCCTAAGGGTCACCCCATTCAATCTCACCCCTGCTCAGATCCACACCCTGTACCGGCTAGACAGGGACACCATCACCACTATAGTGGACCTGATACATGATGACCTGGTGAGCCTGATTAATATCCGGACAGCCACCCTCCCCTTGCTTAAGGTAGTGTCTGTGCTACACTTCCTAGCCACAGGCACATATCAGCACACAGTAGGGCAGCTGCATGGAATCTCCCAACCCTGTTTCTCCCATGTCCTCTTCCAGGTGCTAGATGCACTTCTGTCTCACGTATGTGACCCCATCCGCTTACCACAAACTGCAGAGGAGGTGAATGCAACTAAAATAGCATTCCATGCACTTGCAGGCATGCCTATTGTAATTGGTGCGGTCGACTGCACACATGTGGAGCTGGTGGTCAGGCATGCTGTGGAGGTAGTGTACCACAACAGGAAGCTGTACCATTCCCTCAACATATAGATGGTGTGTAATGCCCACCAACTAATCACACATTGCTGTGAAGATTCCCTGGCTCTACACATGACTCCATGGTGATGCGCAACTCCACGCTGCCCCGCTAAATGGCACGACATGCTGGACTTTGTACCTCGTTGCTGGGTGAGTTTAACTACAAGACAATGTGGACTGTTGAATTGGGAGGGGGCAGTAATCAACACAGCCAACCTGGCCGCTAACTACAAGACAATGTGGACTGTTGAATTTGGGGGGGGGCAGTAATCAGCACAGCCAACTTGGCTGCTAGGTGAGTCTAACTACAAGGCCATGTGGAGTGTCGAAATAGGCACAGCATGAGATGCATTACCAGCGGATGTGCACACTGCATGCAACAATACATCATTACTCCAACTGCAATATTCTGTAACCTTTACCAAACATCTGTGAAAGTGCACAGTGGCTGGATAAGTCATCAAAAGGCAAAGGTAGATGAGGAATAAGACCAAGGTACCTTACTACACGCAACCTGCACATTAACAACACACATAGAACGGGAACGGGACATGACCATACACAGCGTTGTGAGTGCATGACATTCGCTAGTGTGTAGGTGTAATTGAAGGTGCAACACAGTGGTAGCATGCCAAAGTGCAAGGCCTTGACAGCCATGTCTCAATGCATGTGAAACATACAGTGCATACACAACTACATGTAATTTTGGTCAGCATAAAACTGAAACCACATGTACCAGAATGCACCACACCATAGCGACCATAAATGACTAGCAAAATCAAAATGAAGTAACAACACAAGTCATGCTGCTCAGCCTGAGATTTCAGTAGCTGCTGCACTGAATTATTTATTGAATGCACACACATTTCACAGGTACCCTGCCTGTTAGTTCCCTTCTCATGTCTCCTTAAGGGACACCTTCAAGTAGAATGCGTTTAGACCAGATTGTGAGAAATGGAAATGCCTCTACTACCGATAATACATGATTCTAAATTTGCGGGCTCACCCAATTCAGCGTTTATCATACATGAATACACTCACCCACCAGTATTGCTATTATGTCGCCCTTAACCCCTCACACATACAATCGAAAGATGTCCTTGTCAAATGGGTTACGAAATTTAAGGATCGCTAGATGAAGGATTGCAAATAGAAATTGCATTCCATGAATACCACTAAATCACAAATGCTAATCATGTAAATGTCAAAAGTACCATTGTACAGGGACACTCACCTTCATTTGTAACACATTAATGGATTTTACATCAATTCGTGTCAGTCGTACGGACATCGCAGAGGTCAAGTTGACTGTGAATGGTCCATGTGAAAGCAACTGCACTACTGCCCCCCACACGCATCCTGTCTAAATTCCCTTGTGGTACACTGAAAAGAAGATATGCTATGTAAATTTATTATTGCCTGTGCATGTTAGTCTTCTCAAATGGACACCATACAGCCTGTAGTAACATGAAATTGCAAAGAAATTGACATGTGCACTTTCTCTTGCTCCCGTGCAGGTGATGCCGGGTATCCCCTGATGCCATGGCTCAAGGCCCCCATCAGGCAACCCCACAACAGGCACGAACAGGCTTACATGCATGAACAGGCTTACAACCATGCCCATGTAGCACTTGCTGCACCACTGAGCAGATGTTTGTCCTGTTGAAGTCCAGGTTCTGCTGCCTCAGCAGATCTGGGGGAGCCCTCATGTAACGGCCAGAAAAGATGGGCAAAATTGTGCTGGTATGTGCCATGTTGCACAACATGTGCATCCGGGGCAACGTCCTCCTGCCCCCCGACATGGACATGCGGCCACCAGAGGCTGAGGATGAGGATGATGATGAGGAGGATAATGCACAGCACCACAAGGGCAATGATGGCCGTGCCACACAGCGAGAACTAATTCACCAGTACATTTTAGCAAATATAACAGACACAGCACTGGACATCAAGCACATTGGGCACTGGACATGGTTCACACTGGGCACTGGACACTGTACATGAATAAATGCACTCCCACTGAAAGAGAAATGTCCAGTCAGGTTATTTTGCTACACCAGATGTATTGTGATAACATTAACTATGTTCAATAGTGAATGTCCTTACCTACCACTACCATCCCGTCCTACTATCTCCACACCCCCTCCCCAACTATCCTTGCCCACACCCCCTCCCCAACTATACCTCCCCACAGCCCCTGCCCAACTATCCCCACACCCCCTCCCAAACTATCCCACACACCCTCCCCAACTATCCCTCCCCACACACCCTCCTGCTATCGGCGCAATTGACTGCTTTGCCGGGAACTAGTGGGTGTTGTGCTAGAGGATGGCCCCAGTGGCGTTGTTATGTGCCGTTGTTCGGCAATTGCCTGGACCAACACAGCTATTGACTTCACAAGGGATGAGATGCTGCCATTGCCCTCCCTCATACACCATGCCAGATGGTACACTCCCTCTGTGGCTCTGCCCAGCATGCGTGCAGTGTTCCTGGCAGTGTCCTACATTGTCTGCCATATGAGCTGCGCCTCAGAAAGGTATTGCTGCACCATTGTGTGCATTGCTTACTGACGTTCCTCCATCCTTGAGAGGCGCCCCTCAATGTCACATACGTTAGGTAGTGGTGGTTGTTGTATGGGTTGTGGGCTCCGAGGGACCTAGGGACTAAATCCAGCAGCATTCCCATAGCTCTGGTCACTGGGTGTGTTCTCAATTCCACCATCGTCCACAATGTTGTCCACTCCACCCCCTTGTGGAAGGGGAGCAGGTTCTTCCTGATGGCAGGGGGCTGGGCCACTGGGGCCTCCTGCTGGCCAGGGGGCTGGGCCGCTGGTGCCTCCTGCTAGTGGGGGTGCTGGGCCGCCAGTGCCTTGTGCTGGCAGACCGGCTGGGATGCAGGTGGTGATGGCTGCTCCTGTCTGCTAGTGTTACGCTTACCTGGTCTGTGCAGAGGTGTTGGGGCATGGTTGCAGCCCTCCCGGGGGTGAGGTCGCTCGGGCCCGACTTCACCCTTTCGCTTATGTGGTGACTGGTGGTAATAGGTGATGCTGCTCGGGACTGCTCCTGTTGATTAGTTTTGGCGAGCACTCCGTCCTGCTGTTTCTGGCAGGGGCGCTTGTGTGATCTGGACCGAGTTCCTTCACTGTTCCCTTGCATGTGGTAGTCCAGTCCTGCTGTAACTAAGCCACTATACTTCAGGTAGGTGTTCCTGTTTGCCTTTGTCTTTCCTTGTCTGTTTTTGTTGTATTATAAAGTTTGTTGTCTTGTATTGCTGTCCGTTCCACTTTTGATGTTTGCTCTTTTGCTTTCTTCCCTTGCAGGTGATTTTGCCGGACCGGCAGAAGCTGCAAAGCTCGAGGCAGCAGCCGGAGGGAATGGGGAACGAAGCTGCAGTGGTACAGTAGCTGGTAAGTTGTTAACTAGGGGGCGCGCAGGGTTGAAATGTGGCACAGCCCTAGGGCAGTTCTAATCTTGTCTTTCTTCTTCACAGGGTCCGAGTTTGTGGATGCGGAGTGCGGTGCTACGACATCGGGATCAAAATCACTGGATGTCAGGAGATGAGTCTGCAGATGAACCGATGAAGCGCCGGTTTCCTGCAGGTATATAGGAGAATGCCTGGTTTCAAAGTGCATAGTAACACAAAGCACTGGCCTTAAGGATGGAGCAGCTTATATAGCTGAGCTTCTGAAGCCACGCCCACAAGGTTCAGCCTGCCTGACACACCCTGCCACACCCGATGAGTCAGCACATGAAGACCAGGCCTAGGGAGCCACAACCGATGAGTCTGCACATGAGGATGTGCTCTGGAATAAAGGCTTTCAGCTCCTGGAAAGTTCTTGTAAAATAAAAGCACTCCTGCACTGAAATAAAGTAAAAGCACTCCTGCACTGAAATAAAGTGTTCCTGCTCACATCTCTATATGAGCCTGGCACCAAAGGCACCAGGACTGAGTCCAGCCAGGGCCCCTGTGTTTATGGGTCCCAAAGGGACATAAGTGAGTCAAGTGACCCATTGCCTCCATCACTAGATGGTGTGGTGTTTGTGTTCTGGGGCCTTTGGTCATGACAGCTGGCAAATGTGCTGGTATCCTGACAGGAGGTGGTGGTTGTCCTGCAGCGGGGCCATGCCCTGGTGCCCCTGGATATGGTCGGCTATTCACCATAACTGTCAGATGATGTGCCTCTAGGGGACAGTAAGGCAGGGCATCAGTGATGGGTGTGGATCCATCAGACAGACATCAATGCTAGTACTTTCAAATGTATGTGCATTGTCATGGACATGGTGGAGGGCATGGCATGGTGCACACATGCATGTTTTGGGGAGGCAGTGTGGGTGCATGTGTGGTGTCGGGACATGGTGTGAGCAGTGTCTGTTGCCTCGGGTACTGGTGTTTACCTGTTTGGGTGTTAGGGGGGTGCCACACAAGCTCTGTGACATGTGTCTGATTGTGAAACATATGTGTTTCACATGTAACTACTGCCTATGGCGGTTGCTGTGTTGATGGTGATTTAGCAGGATGGGACATCGTGGGTGGGACAAGTGTGCCGCATGTGTCATTGATGTGCACATCTTGTCATATGCTGGTTGTGGGGGAACGTGACACTGAGGTGACTGTGTGAAAGGGGAGTGAGGTACTAGCTAGTAAATATTGTAGGGTTAAATGATCATAAGATTTCAAAGCAGTCAAACAAAATTAGTTCGGAGAATTTCAGGTGCAAAAGGGGAAAATGCCTCAAGGATACTTGAGACAAAAAAGTACTATACAAAACAAAACCGAATGTTACCACACTGTAGCTCTATAATACACTCCATAGGGGACATAGAGTCCCAGTGGTATATCAGTGGTCTCTATTCTGGGTTACCCAAGATGGGAAAACCCACATGTAGACCAGTGTGTTTCACAGTTTCTTTCTATGTGGAATCAGAACATTCTATTAAAGCATGTAATAAGACAATGCAAGGTCTTCAATCCTGTTCATATCCAATAGTATAATGTTTCAAAGTAATTCCAATTCAATAATGTTTTTGTGAAAAAGTTATATCTTTATCTCACAAGTATTAGAGACACTGATACAGACCATAGTAAGATTGTAGATACATAGAGTTCTAGATATAAAATCATAATGTTCATGACACTTATTTGTTCAAATGTGTATCACAACATATCAAAACATAGGCAGTGTCAAAAACTGAAGACTTGTGTTTACAACATTCACACAAGGGAAATGGTTATACACCAATAAGCTCAAAATTCATCCAAAATAGCTCCTCTCAGCTTGTATTGTAGCCAATGTGTTTCAGATTTATAATGATCCATCTTCAGGGCAAGTGAGCAATAGGTTCCTATGAAGCATAGTGTTTTGCTTGTAGATACCTTCAGACCCTGTCAATGGTGGTATGAGAAGGGTCATGCCCAGCTGTGACGGTAGTAATTGTAGCAGCCGGGCTGTGACAACAAGGTAGTCATGTAGGTACACGATTTGCGAAGAGACGCAGTGGGGAATCGAGCCGACCGCACCTTAGCTGAGGTGACTTTGGCCATGTGGTAACATGGCGGCGACAACAGCAGTAGTGCATTGTCTGGTGGATGTGTGTCTGAGTGCATGCAGATGGAATTTAGTGGGTGCAATACAGGGTTGCAACCTGTGTGATGTGTGAGGGGTGTATGGGTGAGGGTTGCAGGCAAGTACAATGTGCATGTGCGCAACGAGGTTGACAGTGGGTTGAATGCCAGCAGGGCCTCGGGTTCAACATACTTGACATATTGGCCCATCCATTTTCATTGGGGTTACAAGGTGTGTGATGTGACTTTGGCCTTATGGGAACTCACCGGCACAATTGGATAACGCATCTCCAGCCTCTACATCTTCGACTCCCTCTATCGCCTCCATGTGCATGATACTGCTGCACGTTTCCTCCCATGCTTGCAGTTTAATAGGGGATGGTGGTCCCCCTCCTGTGGCTGTGACCTGGCTGCGCTGTGCGGCATGGAGGGTGCCCAACCGTTGATTCCGGCAGCAGTGCTACACGGACACGGTAGCACCGGCATGCCGGTATTTTTCTTTTTTTTACTGGAAATCTCGTAATGAGGCCCATAGACACGATTCGCTTCATAATAGGAAGTAGTGGACATTACATGGGTAGTGAGAGGGCAATCAATACACTTTGCCAGCAAACTGAAAAGCACCCAACCAGACAATGAAGATATTCAACTTTTTTTAAAGATCATACCCAACCAGAAGATCAAGAGAAACCGCCCCTAGCACAACCACTTAAACATTAACATCTTAGCATTGGTCCATTTCGAAATCACTATGATTGCGGGAGTGCATTACAAGAAAAACAGACCATAAATCCTCATTACAAACTTGGCGGCAAGTGTAAAATGTGGCGGTAATGGTATTACTGCAACTTTTACTAGACTACCGGATTAGGGGTTCCAGAAAATGGGCACAAATTCCATGGGGGGAATCAGCACCGGCAGAATTGCCACCGAAAACCAGCGTAATTAGCTGTCAGAATTTAAACCAGCATGAAAAACAGTAATTCCACTGTATTACAAGTTGATATAGTGACAAATGACTGCCACAGTTACCTCCACCCAAAAGGTTGAGGCAATTGCAAACAGGTGATGCAAATGATGGCACACATTCCACAAACACACTTCCTCACAGCTTGCTGCCACTAGCTTTTGCAAACTTGGTGATCCAAAACCTCCTGCTCTACACACCTCAGAGCACAAGCAGCAGAAAGACAGAGAAGACGTCATGCAAAGAGAATGACCATTCCCCGGGTTAAGCCATCACCCTGGACACTAACTGATGGGCAGCTTATTACACTATACTACTTCAACAGGGAGGCCAAAGCAGAGCTTCTCACCCTGCTACAGGATGACATTGAAAGCAGTATAAACATCACCACAGCAATACCACTACTGCTGAAACGTGTGTCAGTGATGCACTGTCTTGCCAAAGGGCACTCCAGCACACTATGGGCATCCTACTTGTCATGTTGCAGCCCACGTTTTTCCATTGCGCTTGGCCTGATGTGACGTGCTCATTCAGCATGCACCCCAGCACATCTGCCTGCCCACCACTCCAGCACAGGTCAATGCAACAAAGGCACGCTTTTACACATATCTTCACTTCCCTGACATCGTCGCAGCTCTGGACTGCACGCATGTTACATTGGTGGCGCACAGTCATCAGAAGAGGTTTATAGGAACAGGAAACAACAACATTCCCTAAATGTACAAGTGACCTGTGATGCAGACCTCACTATCACACACTGCTGTGCCCGCTTCCCAGTTATCAGCCATGTTACAATGGTCCTGCAAAACAGTACAGTGCCTGCCTTTATGGAGACACACAGAGGGAAACAGGCCTAAATCCTGGGTATGTACAAGCGACATCACGCAACAGATGCATACTTAACAAGTTAATTTTGTCCCAGCGATGGGGGGCGACACCTATTTGATGTCGATTTCATGAA
Source organism: Ambystoma mexicanum (assembly GCF_040938575.1). NCBI lineage: Eukaryota > Metazoa > Chordata > Amphibia > Caudata > Ambystomatidae > Ambystoma > Ambystoma mexicanum. The sequence goes on along the minus strand of NC_090937.1, from coordinate 202,279,102 downwards.
TGCTCCATTACAGCCCTGCGCATGAAGCATCTGCCCTCTAAAGCTACCCATAAGAAGCACCACCCCACCGGACAAGGTCCTGCAGGCCTATGCCATAGCATGACAGAAATTCATGATCCCAAATGTAGTAAGATATTTATTAAGAGTGAACTACAGGTACCACAACTCCTAGGGAAACCATACCTGCACAGGCAACAACACAGTTTTCAGGTGCACATTGCCAGCACAACACTGACAGGTAGTGATGGCATGTACGCTGCAAACCATGAATGTAATTTTCCAAGAGCAGGAACGCTACCACAAAGTTGACATATGCCCATCAGAGCACATGAATGAGAGCCCCATACAGGACTTCCACAGACAACATGTTTCATTACAAATCTAATTGCTGTGTATGACTGTTACATCTGGTGGTTCAGTGATGTGTTAAATGGGGGATTCCCCACGTGTCATTGCCCATTTCCCCACGTGAAACATCAAATAATGTGGGGATGGACAATCATAGTGATTCCAAATGTGCCCTAAATTGTTCGATATGTCATGACCAAATGTCACACTTGCTCATATTTCTTCGACCAACACCTATGGCCATTTTGCATTTGCACATGACTTGGATATCCTCAGTTCCTGTGGTTGATGACAACTGCCCAGAACCCATGCACAGAACAGGAGGAGGCCTACAATGAGGTAATATAAGGACCATGCTCTGCATAGAGCATATATTTAGCCTACTAAAAGGGTATTTCTGGTGTCTCCATCATACCTGAGGTGCCTTTGTGTACAAGCCAGAAAAGATAGGCAAAATAGTTCTGGTGTGTGCCATGCTGCACAATATGTACATTAGATGATATGCCCTCTTCCCCCGGGTGTCGACCTGGCTCCCCCAAAAGATGATGGCACGCTTGTCGGCGCCCACTTGCCACTATGCAGTGACCATAGAAAAGGCAGGACGGACGTCTTCTGCACCAAGAAATGACTAACAATGTATTTTGTGCACATTTGCATATATCACATATTAAATATGCCTCACCCACTAGCAAATGACTGCCCTCGCAGCTGTTCAAGTGTAAATATGAGTTATTTTGTATGCAAAAATAACCCCCATGCCCTCTCATCTCCTTCAATGCCTGACACCTATGCCCTCCTACATCCCTTGTGCCTGGTATGAGTGTCACATATATTATAGTCTTATTTCCATGCAATCTTGGGCATGGAGGTTTCTCTATCTGTGCATGAGGAACATTCCTTATGGAGCGCCGACATGGGGGGCTGCCAGTGAGCAATCTGTGGGGTGACAGAAGTGGAAGGTTCAGACTCCCGGCCCTGGATATGTTGTAAAGTGAGGAGCAGAGCACTCGCCATGGTTTCTGTACCTGCAGAAATTGCCTCTGTTAGCTCCCTCGCCTTGTGGCCCACTACTTGCCCCTTGCAATTCTGTCTTCTATATGCTCCTGGCATTGCTCAATCGTGTTGACCCTCTTCCATATGCCAAGGAAAGCTGTAACACACTCTCAAAGGTTTATACATGGCTGGAGCTCTCACTAGGGGACCTGCCCCCCCCCCCGACCACCTGCATGCACTGCTCCAATCCCATCTTCATCCTTCCCTGAGTCAGAGTCTGGATGCTGGTAGCATTGTATCGATGGTACAGGTGGGGTGCGTGGTTGCCTGTGTCACCTCATGGGTGGCCATGGTGGTATCAGAGTCATCACGTGTCTCCACAGGGGCAGATAAAGTAGTGGCCTGGGCAGCAGATGCAGTTGTGGCATTGACAGCTATGATAACATTGGCATCCACATCAATGTTGGTGGGGTCCGTAGCCACACTTGGTGTGATGGTGGCAGTGCGGCTGGTTTACGCATCTGCCATGCTTATGCTGCTTGTGCCAGTTTGTTTTCTCCTGGTGTCTTCCTGCATGGGCCATGACTGCAGGGTTTAGGGGTGGAGGCACAGGGGGCTGCAGATGTGCCCTCAGAGGTACTCAGCCTGGCTTTGTCTCCCTGCGTGGACACTTCGGACAGTGTTCCTGATGGGTGATGAATGATATGCAGACAGTCCTCATGTGGACAGGTACATGGCATTGCAAAAAATGTGCACACTATGATGGATGCTGACAAAAGCTCATGGGTTTATGGTGGACCATGTACTGGAGAATGATATGATATGGCATTTATAAAGCGCCTATACACAAGTGTTTCAGGGCGCGACGAGTCAAGGGAGGGGGAATAGAGGGAAGACAGAGACAACAATCTTACTAGGCCAGGTGACACTGAGATCGCGCACATGCAGGGGAGGAGGGAAAGTGCAGGGGGCTGGGAGGAGGGGGCAGTGCAGTACATAGGATCAACAGTAACAAAAAAATTGAATAAATAAAACAATAGGTAAAAAGTGCATCCAGCTTATGGCAAATTCTAGGGTGAATGCAGACATCAAGTGTCAGGAGCTGGTGGGGACTGTAGGAATACAGACACAGCCCCAGTGCAGGGGTTGCCAGGGAGGCAGTGCAGGTGTGTAGCTGGTGGGGGAGGGGACCTGGGCCCGGGATCAGAGGGTAGCCAGGTGACCAGTGCAGTTTCAGTCAGGAGTTCAGGAGGGAAGAGGAGGTGAGAAAGCAGAAGCAAAGAGGAAGGTCTTAAGGTCCTTCAAGAACCGAACATGGTTCTCTTCAAGTTTCAGGGATGCAGGGAGGCTGTTCGAGAGGGAGGCCCCAGCCGAAGAAAGAGATCTAAAACCAACTTGTTGTTTGGAGAAGCAACTGACCCTGAGGGAGTTGGAGGCGGATAAGCGAAGAGCTCGAGAAGGAAGATATTTAGGAAGAGAGAGTTGAAGGTATGGAGGCCCCAGAAGGCCTTGTGGACAATGCAGAGGGTTTTGAACTTTATCCTTGCAGCCACTGGGAGCCAGTGCAGAGATTTCATTTCAGTCCTGGAGAGATACTATCCCTGGGCTTGAGGCCAAGGACAAGTCTCACAGTCCTGTTCTGGATGACTTGCAGAAGGCGGAGAGTAGAAGCAGGCAGATTAAGAAAGAGGCTGTTGGAGTAATCCAGCCTAGAGAGAACCAGAGCTCTGGAGACAGTGAGCTCCTGGGGGAAGGAGAGGAAATAAAGAATACCTCTTAGGAAGTGCAGCTGGTATTGTAACTTCTTAGAGACGTCAGAGATGTGAGGAGAGAAGGAAAGTTTGGAGTCGAAAGATGACCCTGAGGTTTTAAGCATCACAGTAGGGAGACCGAAGAGGGCCAAGAGATGCCGGACAGAGAGCGATAGGAAAGGAGGGAGCAGGTGTGCCGATGAGGATAATCTCAGTCTTACTGGCATTCAGGCAGAGATCATTGGCATACTCCTGGATAGCAGACAAACAGTCAGAAATGAGAGAAGGCGAAGAGGTGGCAGAAGGGAGCCTGAAAATGAGCTGAGTATCGTCCGCATAGCACTGAAAGTTTGGGCAGAAGGCGACAATGCAGTGGGCAAGAAGTCCCAGGTATTGGTTGAACAGCCAGGGAGAGAGGTTAGACCCCTGGGGAACACCACAGATAGAGATAGAGATAAAGGAAAAGAAGGACCCAAGCTGGACCTTGGAGGGTCGATCAGAGAGGAAAGAGGTCAGCCAAGCCAGGGCCTGATCGGTGATTCCCAGGTTATCACAGAGACGGTTGCGCATGTCAAAGGCAGAAGAGAGATCAAGTAAGATGAGGACACAGGGGGTATTGGAGTCAAGGTTTGAGAGCAGGTCTTCACGGATGTTCAGGAAAGCAGTTTCCATGCTTCTGGCATCTCTGAGGCCAGATTGATGGTCATGGAGACAGCCAACCGATTCACTGTGAAGATTAAGCTGGGAGATGGACAGCTTTTCCATGAGTTTGCCCAGGAAAGGAGTGATGGAGATTGGGTGGTAGTTAGCAGAGCAGGAGGGGTCAGCTGAGGGTTTCTTAAGAAGAGGGGGCACAAGGAGGTGCTTCAGGGGGGAAGGGAAGACTCCTGTGGAGAAGGAGTGGTTTCAGAAGTCAGCCAAAGTAGGCGTCAGGATGTCAATATGGTCCTTGATGGTTTTAGAGGAACAGGGGAGAACTTGTTTTGATGAGACTTTCATAGATCAGACTTGTCTAGAAACCTCGTCTGGGGAGAACAGGGGAAAGGTAGAGAAGGTGGGAGGAGGGGTGGCCACAGAAGGGCCAGAGGAAGCATGGGGAGTAGAGGGAGGGGGAGAGGAAGAGAGAGAGGACAGGATGTCCTGAGTTTTAGAGATGAAATGAGAAGCCAGGGACATGCAGAGGGCCTAGGAGGGGACATGAGAGGTAGAGACTGCAGCAGGATTGGCCAGCTCCTTGCACATTTTAAAGAGTTCGGCCGACAGGGGAAAGGTAGAAAAGGGGGGAGGAATAGGAGGAGTGTAGTGTATTATTGCAGGATATGGCCTCTGAGGCACACACACCTTGCAGGATATGAGGGTTGATTTTCCTGTGGTGTGTTTTTAGATTTAAAGTCTCATTTATGGATTGCTTAGTGGGGTCAGCAGGGGACAGAGGCAGGGTAGTTTTGACAGGTAGCATATGTTGGCCCTGCAAGATCTGACTAGGGTGAGGTGATATGCAGACTTTTCCCACCATAAATACAGGCCCTCGTTGACAGATGGCTTAATCAGATGGCATTTACATATGTCAGGCCAGTCGTTGTTGTGGGTGTTTCTTAAGTCAGTTAATTGGCTTTTGGGTGTTTCAGGGATGGATATAGGCACAGGGGGTTTCTGTTGTCGCATGGCCATGGCCTGGCTGATGGGCGTATCTACTGAATGCATGGGGTCACATGTCCATATATGAAATGGTAAGTTTCTATTTTCAGTCATGTCGACAAGGTGTCCCAACTGAATTTGCAGATGCATGTTGTTGTCATGCCATTGATCACATTGCTGTTTGGTAGGCCTGGAGATTGTGCCCATCTGATTACACAGCAGCCACATGTGTTGGCTGGGGAGTCAGATCATGCATTGTCATTGGAGAGGTGACTTTCATACTCACCAGCCTTAGGCTGACTGGATTCCCCCGCTACAGCTCCTCCTATTCCCTTGATGCTTGCCATGTGGTGGATGCTGCTTGCCTTTTTCTCCCATGGCATGAGGCTGAGTGGCTCCACTGTGCTGCCTCCTGTGACAGCTGTCTCCCACTGGTGGATGGACAACAGCCTGTAGGCCCTGGCCTTAAGGTCATGTCATCTCTTCCTGAAGTCATTGTTGTCCGGGGTACAGTGCCAATTGTCACCTTATCCCTTATGTTACTGCAGAGCCTGCATTTTGCATTGGTTTGCCCTGAACAACTCCTCTGCATGGCTCACACCCTCATCTGCAAGGACCTGCAGCTCCGCCTCACAAAACCTTGGCATACACCGCTGCATTTTTGGCACTTTCCCCCTGTCTTTATCCTGGGACATTTTTTGGCACTTGTTTTTTCCTCGGATGTCAACAGGAAATGGTTGATTCAGGATGGACTGTATTTTTTAAAATGCCCATTGCTGAATTTCCCATTTGCAGCATGACGTTTTCCTGCTCAGCGCTAAAACCGTCAGTGGAATTACTGCCCGGTAATTCCTACAATTTTCTAGTGGAAACAGTCATTCTGATGAAAATTGGAGGAATTACCATTCATTGTTGCTCTATGGCGGTAATTCCACCAGCGATGGTTAGTGCACGCACCCATCAACTTGTAATGTAGCGGAAATTCTGCCAGTTAGCAGGTCTAGTTTTCAAATATTTACATGGTCTTGACTTCGTCTATTTTGCTAAAAAAAAAATCAAACATACTGCATGGCTAGAGCACTTTGCTGCAGAGGAAACATGGTTTGAAAATCCAACGTTGCAAAAATTCAACCCTGGACAGAAAAGCGTTTAGGGTAGACACTCTTTAATGTTTGAATAGTCTGTAAACTAAAACTCAACAGGTTTATGCTTTAATAGCGTTGAGTTAAAACAGTATACAATCAATACATTACATTATGAGTTCTCCTTGGTTGCTTATCCGGCATTGTGACATACTTTATTTGGATGTGCACCTTGTAAATGCTGTAAATGAATCAATGTGTCATGTTTTCATAGATTCTCCAGGGCTCTTTGTTTTGCTTTTAATGTAGCTAAGTGGCATGTAAAGCAGCTCGGTTTAAATGATCTCTAGGCAGGTTTAATGGGCTTAATGCGAGAAACATAATCTAAGGTGATCCAGATTCAGTTATCAAGTGCATTAGTATCTAGATTAGGGACAAAGAGTATGTTGTCTTTGGGGGTGCGATAATGCCATGAGAGGCAGGAGGTCCTACTTAATGCTGATAGATTTATGAGTTCTATGATTGTCATCAGAGGATGTAGGTGGGATTTAGAAGGAGGGCTAGATGTGTTAAGGATTTCAAGCAGGCGACGCACACCTTAGTCTCGGCCCAGTATGCAAGCGCATGACTGAACTGCTTATTTATTTATATATAGATTCAATATTGAGATGGTACACCACTCATATCACACCCCCTTTTTAAATACCCCAGGTCACAATGGACCATGAACCAGGCTGGTTGATAAAATGTAATACTTATTTATTAATTTTAAAATTCAAAAGGAATCATATAATTTTTAATATGGGGCAGCAATCACCAATGGGGTGATAAGAACAATAGGAATATAAACAATGCACTTAGTTTAACCTTCTATTGATACCACTACAAAACACCAGGGAATAGGAGCACTTTTTGATTTTAGGTAAGATAGCACTTGAGTTAGAATTTCCCCCTGCAATGTTCCCTCAATCAATTCTAAGTGGATAAACAGAAGCAGCAGGTAATCAGGAATGACAAATGGAAAACAGAAGTGAAATCCGACCTTCCCTCCCCAAACAAGAGAGAAAAACGGATTTTAAACCCTGGCAATGCTAAAAATGACACTTGGAAATGGATGAATAAAACAATGAATGTGTATAAAACTCATGAAACAAAAACAGTTCTTTACTGGAGCAACACTGGAAAGATACTAGCAATCACAAGCGATGCATTGAGCAGAAGCATACCATTCGAAATGGAATGAAAGTTTGAAAACAGTTTATAATCAAAATGACACGTTGGAAATTTAGTAAACTTTTGCAATTCCCGCCTGAATTTACCAAAATGTTTTTTAATAAAAACGTGTGAAATATTGTAAATCGTAATGCAGTATTTGTATTGGGGTATAGCTATGGATCATAGGTACAATATTACAATATGGAAGTCAAATTAGGTCTCTAGCTGGTAAATTGAGTAAGTTCTGCAAGATCTAGTGAGGTGCATTTTGAGAAAATGAAGGCGTGAAAAAGGAAAAGAAATCAGTTTTGACAATAACTGTTTTACTCTACACTAGAGCATTCAGGCTAGACTACCAGATTGAGACACAGTAAGCTCCAGGGTTGACTCGCGAATTCACCCCTAGCACCCTGGCGGAACCAGTCCGATCACTCGAAAGAGGACTAAAGGCTTATGATTTCACAAGACAAAATTATTGAAGAAGTTGGTGCTAGCACAAGAAATCAAAGGCATGGTTTCAAGATTGATTTTTGACAATATTAAAAGTTATCAGGATAAGGATAGGATGACTTAGAGAGTGAAACTAAGGACAATGCAAAGCAAGGTATACTACGGTTTTCTGTGGTTCCTATTTATACTCACAGTCCACTTTTTAGTTCGGATTTTGGACAGTCAGTGGTTCTGGTCACCACACGGATCTGGTCTAACAAATGACAGCCGGACAAAACCAGCAAGACAGGATCAGCTGGGAAGGGACTGGATACCAAAGGAGAGTTCTTCTGGACTGGCAATTCTGGTTACTGGATACTATAGGTCATCAGGGTAGCAGGATGGCAGCAGCATGCAGTGAGTGGTAGCAAGCCAAGATGGATTAGGATGCCAAAAGTACCACAGTTTCTCCTGGTTACTGGGGGATTAGTGGGTTTTAATATTGTAGGGTAGGCCTTGATGGAGCAGGATCAGCAATGTTTGGGTTTTGCAGTGGGCCCTGGAATAGGATCAGCAATGCTTGGCCTTTGCAATGGAGTCTGGAGTCTGAAAGATGAAACAGGAGCAGGAACGCAGCACAGGAAATAAGGAATCAGTGTGTCTAAGGTCTTGTCAGGGACCCTTATTTATAATGCAAAATGACATCATCAAGGTAGAGGCTGGGCAGGGTTAACTACGACCGCCCTAAACTACTTTGATTGGCCAGGGGAGCTAGTCTCCGCCTCGTTCTCAGTTGGTTGGACTTCTGAGGGAATGATGTCAGATTTATGAGGTCAGGTTACAATATCCAAACACTCCCACATTTACTTTACTTAAAATCCAATTTTGCCAAAAACATATATCTCTTCACTTGCAATCTCTTGGGAAATTATACACACAGGTTACATGTTATGTGCAGCCCAGGCTAGTCAAATCCTCAGGTCTGTGCGACCTTGTTTCACCTTTCTGATACATTTTGGTAATTTTACACATTAAAGATTTGGCCTAAAATTCCACAATTTTATACGCAAATGTGAATTGTCCCCAGGAATGTATGTACAACATTTTATGTTTGCCACATTAATACTTTCCTTGAAATCTGTCATATTTCGTAACTTCTGACCTCCATGCGGCAATGAGTTCTACCAAGTTTTAAAAGATAGCCCACAAAATTAGATTTAAAACTGCAGACTTTTAAAATGTTTGCTAATTCTTGCTGCAGAAATAAAGTCTTTAAAGTTTCTTTACAACATAGTCTTTGTAACCACAAGTCAGTCCCTTTGTTACTACAGCCTGTTTTTTTTTCTTCCTCCAACTGCAAGCAGCTGTCATTGCCTTCCAGGCAAGGGGTTTTTCAAGTCTTAATTGAAGGTTTTATTTGACAGGTGAGTGTCCCAGGACTGCTATTTTCCCAGCCTCAAGCACAGACGAATGTCTGATGAGCGTGCGAACTTTCATCGTCCTGGCCCATACAAAGTTCTTCAAGCTGGCAATTCACACCTACGTGTCGTGGATTTAGGGTGTATCTCCCTTCCTTTGGGAACTTTCATGGCTGGCAACTGGAATGACAGGTTTTTATGAGAATTTTTGAAATCCATCCCATATGTTTTAAACTGTTTAATTTCTTACTTTGGGTCGTAAATTACACAAACCTGTGAAAGAAGATAGCCTATGTGTGTATTATCACCACTAACATGATCCCTTTAACTTGCTTAGTAAGCAGGCTTTCATCAACAATTTAGTTTTAAACAGGCCCATTTTTTCTCTTCCGTCAGCACAGCCCATTTTTCCACATGTGTTAAAAACTGCTAGCATTTCTTTCTTTAATTCGGTTTGCAGCTCCTCAGATTGCCACTTTCTTTGCAGCAGTCATGAATTCCTTGCAACAGGAGTTTTATCCAAAGTATAGATACATTTACACTTGACCTGGCTCAAACAGTTAAAGTCTCTTTGAACTGCTGCGCCGCGATACATTTTGGCAAGAAATAAAGGCGTGTTCCTGTGCGAGTGAAAAGAAAGTTGCTTGTTGATTTCTTTAAAATCTACTTTGACAGGACCTGTCATTCAGGAATTATGCCTGTTTTTTCTGAGGCACAATGAATTATCCTGGGCCTTGCAGGGCCATTTCCATCACAGTGGTTTCAGAATACACAGATGGAAATAGCATAACACTGCATTTTGAAAGGGTGAAAAGGGTTTCCTGTTGAAGGGGATTTTGGGTTTTGCAGCGATGCAGTGCTGCCTGTTCACTTGATTCCATATATGTTTCAGAACACACTGGAATACTTTTTCAGTGTGTCCCCTTGTTCCATTTTGCCTGAAGCGTGCTAGGCAGGCTGGTGCAGCCATTTTTTTTTGTTGCTGCAAAATTCAGTTTTGAGGTCCTGGTGCGCACAGGAGCCAGGCCGCCAGGTTGCTGTTTCTTGCGCAATCGCAGCTTGGTGATGTGGTGCCATGCCGTTGAGTGGGTCAATATATCCCACGGATGGGGGTCTGGAGAATAACTGAAGCAAGTGGAGTGATTATCAGTTTGAGATGTATGGGTCCAAAAATGTTGTAGGGTGTTTGACCTTCTATGTGGGTCAGACCTGACTTCAGCAGGTGTAGGTCCATAGGCTGCAGGCTCTGTAGCAGTATATTTGAATGGGTATTGTAAGGGCATTCCAGACACACATTACAGACTCCCATGAAGATGTGGTTATGGTGGGAAGACAAACACAAAGAGTTGCCACTGTATGTTACATAATGAGTTAAAATCATGGAGACCACCTCCTGGAAAGCGACTACAAGACAACTTTGGGGCACCCTGCACCTGGAGCCACAGTAGCTCAGTGGGGCACCTTGCACCGAGTTGCATTATCAGTGAGGACCAGGATGGGCCCCTTCTAGTGACAAAGTGGTCATGAATAAGTAGCGCCACTCAAATTATCAGCAGACTCTCATACGTTCACAAAGTTGAAATTTCAATCGAAGAATGTAATGGGAACGGCTATAATTTAGAGAAGACATGCCCGTAGAAGAGGCATGTGTTGCAAATAAAGCTATTCTTCACAGGACACAGAGTTAAGCATTTCTTCTGTTTCAGGCATAGAGACTTTATGGACAACTTAGCCTATGTTCATTTCATTGAACCAAGACATAATTAGATCCTACAAAACCTCTTATGTTTTGCTATTTCATATGCAGATTTGATTTCCGTAGCTAGTTAAATGAAGCCAAGCAAAATGTTGGTTCAGTGTGCATTTCAGCAGTATTCAATATCAGCTTTCTTTAGTTTTATCATAAAGGTCAAGTGGAGATACTGTTTAAATCTGTATTTCAGCATCCAAACATTGGACTGGTGGGGGTCAAAGAAGGCGGTCAATGGCCACTTAAGTTATACAGTGTTATCTGTACCTTTTCCTGTTTATACTCACTCCTGCCATGCACAGTAAGCGTCAAGCTGTCGAATTGCAATCTAATTTACAAGCCTATGCCACCCAAAGAGAAACAGCATGGGAATGAAGACCATCTGCCTAGCAGGTGCTCTGGGTGTCGAGAATCTGACGATACAGAGGGCATCATGACCAGAGACCACATGATACATTATTTTTGTAATCTTAGAATCTTTGCACCCTTCCTAAACACACAACACTTGATTCCCTGGCCATAAGGGTACATCGTACATCCCTCCCTAACCCAAATAAACCCAGATCAGTGGTTGCAGCAGTTGCCAGGACAAGAGTGACACAGGTAGTGAGAGGTTCAGTTGTGGCACTCCAATACATATATGTGAAGAGTAGTGTTGCAGATCAGAGTTCCTGGAAGCAGCGTACATTTCAGGCAGTCACATGTGTTCCTCATAAATAGGCAAGCAAGGAATGGGGTAGGTCGGGTTGGACAACTCTAGTGTGATTGGTCTCCAGCACAGGTGTCGCTATTGTAGGGCTCACAGATATTTCTGACATTTTTTAAAACATTTTATTCAGTCAATCAACACTACTTTTTTCAGGTTGACCCATACAATCGCATACACTCATTACAATCCTTTAAACATTACAAAACTGCAAATTGATAAAACAATTGAAGAAACACAAAATAAAACATGCTTGACGTTTACTCCCCAGCTGACATACAATAACATAAAACAACAATAGACTTAATATCAATAGAATACATTGCATAAAAATACAACAGAAAACAGCAGCAGTACATCATTACTAATGTTGTTGATAAACAGATTCAATTAAATAAGCACTTCATAAGGCTCATTTCTTCTCAGTCGCCAATAAAGTTTCGAAAATGGAACCGGCCCCAATAAAGAGGAGTCATCTTGACAATGGAAACAGAAGGACAGCGCCTGCTCAACAGATCAAATAGTATTGTTTTTAAACGAGGGGATTAGCCATTTACTTCTTAAAGTTGAGTAAAAAGGAAAACGATTAAGAAGTGGCATGTGTATTCACTGGTAGACTGGCAACAGACACATTTGCCACTTGTCCATCTACAGGTGAATTCTTTTATTTTGTATCAGCTGCGTTATTTTCTTATGAGAATTGTGTTGTGTGGTCTCAGAGTGCCGACCTTTCCCTTAGATATTCTTGGTGCCTGCAAAAAATTCAAGGGTGGAGTGTTCAGAAAAGCGGTAACACCTATGAAAACCAGTGGCGTCTCTAGAGGAGGGACTGGGGGGGGGCAGGGTCCCCCCTGTAAAACCCTGTGCCCCCCCTTGCGCCCCCATACCTAAGACTAGCAGTGACCATGTTGTCCCACTACTTTTGTCTGTGCCCCCCCTACTTTTGTCTTTGGCCCCCTCTGTGCCTCTCCTAAATTTGATTCCTGGCGACGCCACTGATGAAAACATATTTTCATTTTTTAATGTGTGTTTCCATTGGAAACGTCCAGCTATAGGTCCACTTAGTAGTGGACATAGAGGTTGCTATATATATTTATGTTGCCCAGTAAGCCATTGTTTTTAAGCTCTGTCTGAAAACTGAAACGCATTGTCCATTTCTAATTGTTCATTTCAAAGGAGAATCTAAAGCTAGGTTAAGTAGCTTGAGAGATCAGAGGAATTGGCCGTAGGATTTTTAGAAATGTTGTTACAATAACATCCAATCTGGAATTACGCTTTTAATGACTGAATGAGGTATTCTTAAGAGGGAATGATTGTGTAGAACACTTTCCCATATTCTTATGTAAATCAGTCCTCCTTTTCCTTTTTTGTTAGCTGGTCAGGAGCAACACCATTGGCCAACCCATAAAACCAACAACCCTCTGTATTTTGTTAAAATATGCCCTGCTCATTATTCTAGATACCAGTGTGACATTAGTAGATACATTACTTAATAAATACCTTATGCACACGATGAATCAAAAGCCAAAGTCATTTGAGCCAGTGTGAGAAAATCAGTATAGGTGGGCAAGACATTTGTGAAGATATATTTCGTTTTTTATTCAACTGTTAAAGGTTTTAGTGTAGTGTGGTGAAAAAAGAAGTTGAAACTGAAGGAAAGATTATGCACATCAACTGTTTATGCACCAGTGCTGCCTTCACTGACCTCAATGCATGAGGTGTGGTCAGTTATTGTTTGCAATTACCAGTGCTGCATATGAGAAAATTGTGATGGTGGCATTCTCCTGGGTTTTCAAGAACCATTTAAACTGGGCAGGGAGCATCAGGTGTTCTCTGCTTGACGGAGATAGTATATGTTCAGAAGAGTTTTTTGGGGAAATCTTTTTCCTGTCACAATCCCTGAGCTGAACCAGCAGAATCAATGTTTTATCCTTCTTGGCTAAATTTGGAACAAGAGATAGACAGGGTAATTCATAGAATTTCGCACAAAAGTGGCGCACGCGGCTGGCGCACAGTGTCCCCCTGCGATACACTGCGCCAGCCGCGTGCGATAAAATCCATTTCATCGCACAGCGTATTCATGGATTTAGCCCCCAAACCAGCCGTGGCGCAGAGTGGCGCAGCGACCCTGCAGCAGCGCCAGTTACGCCCCCAAGAACGCCCTCGCGCAAGGGAAATCCATCAAAATCCCCAAATCATTGCAAAAGTCTACGCTAACCCTGGACCAGTTTACAGGGCTGCCAAACAGCAAACGCCAAGCGGGGTCTGTGTATTACTGGGCTGCGTGGGAAGTTTCTCCACGAGATTGGCCCTGTGCGAGCGGGGTACGTGTATAACTGGGGAGCGCGGAAGTTTCACATGCGACTTCAGCAGGGTACGTGTATTACTGGGGTGCGCGGGAAGTTTCGCACGCGATTCCAGCAGGGTACGTGTATCATTGGGGTGCGCGGGAAGTTTCACACACGATTGGCCCTTGTGCGAGCAGGGTACGTGTATTACTGGGGTGCGCGGGAAGTTTCACACGCAATTGGCCCTTGTGCGAGCGGGGTACGTGTATTACTGGGGTGCGTGGGAAGTTTCACACGCGATTGGCCCTGTGCGAGCGGGGCACGTGTATTACTGGGGTGCACGTGAAGTTTCACACGCGATTAGCCCTGTGCGAGTGGGGTACGTTTATTACTGGGCTGCGCGGGAAGTTTCACACGCAAATCCAGCAGGGTACGTGTCTTTCAGGGGTGCGCGGGGAGTACTACACATGATTTGGCCGTGTGGGTCCTCCCAGGTGTTCCCTCTACACCCTCCACTGCCCCTGCAGGCAGCCCATACCACAGGGGACTACCCTGCACCCCTGCTCATGTCCCGCAGGCAGCCCATCCACCATGGGCATGCCCCCCAGCCAAGCCACATGTCACCTTGCACTACCGATCAACAACGCACCCACCCCCCAGCATCCAGGGGCACCCTCCACCAGGCCCCCACTCATGTCTCCCAGCACCCCCACCCCCAGCATCCAGGGGCACCCTCCACCAGGCCCCCACTCATGTCTCCCAGCACCCCCACCCCCCAGCTGTGCAGGGCACCCTCCACCATGCCCCCACACATGTCTCGCAGCACCCCCACCCCCCAGCATCCAGGAGCACCCTCCACCAGGCCCCCACTCATGTCCCCCTGCACCCCCACCCCCCAGCAGTCAGGGGCACCCTCCACCAGGCCCCCACTCATGTCCAACTCATGTCCCCCTGCACCCCCACACCCCAGCAGTCAGGGGCACCGTCCACCATGCCCCCACTCATGTCTCCCAGCACCCCACCCCCCAGCAGTGCAGGGCACCCTCCACCATGCCCCCACACATGTCTCCCAGCACCCCCACCCCCCAGCATCCAGGGGCACCATCCACCAGGCCCCCACTCATGTCTCCCACCACCCAGCAGTCAGGGGCACCCTCCACCAGGCCCCCACTCATGTCCAACTCATGTCTCCCAGCACTGCCACCCCCCAGCAGTGCAGAGAACCCTCCACCATTCCCCCACACATGTCTCCCAGCACCCCCACCCCCCAGCATCCAGGGACACCCTCCACCAGACCCCCACTCATGTCCCCCTGCACCCCCAACCCCCAGCAGTCAGGGGCACCCTCCACCATGCCCCCACACATGTCTCCCAGCACCCCCACCCCCCAGCATCCAGGGGCACCATCCACCAGGCCCCCACTCATGTCTCCCACCCCCCAGCAGTCAGGGGCACCCTCCACCATGCCCCCACACATGTCTCCCAGCACCCCCACCCCCCAGCATCCAGGGGCACCATCCACCAGGCCCCCACTCATGTCTCCCCCCCCCCAGCAGTCAGGGGCACCCTCCACCAGGCCCCCACTCATGTCCAACTCATGTCTCCCAGTACCGCCACCCCCCAGCAGTGCAGAGCACCCTCCACCATGGCCCCACACATGTCTCCCAGCACCCCCACCCCCCAGCAGTGCAGGGCACCCTCCACCATGCCCCCACACATGTCCCCCTGCACCCCCAACCCCCAGCATCCAGGGGCACCCCCCACCAGGCCTCCATCCATGTCTCCCACCCCCCAGCAGTCAGGGGCACCCTCCACCAGGCCCCCAATCATGTGCAACTCATGTCCCCCTGCACCCCCACACCCCAGCAGTCAGGGGCACCATCCACCAGGCCCCCACTCATGTCTCCCAGCACCCCCACCCCCCAGCAGTTCAGGGCACCCTCCACCATGCCCCCACACATGTCTCCCAGTACCCCCACCCCCAGCATCCAGGGGCACCATCCACCAGGCCCCCACTCATGTCTCCCCCCCCCAGCAGTCAGGGGCACCCTACACCTGGCCCCCACTCATGTCCAACTCATGTCTCCCAGCACCGCCACCCCCAGCAGTGCAGAGCACCCTCCACCATGCCCCAACACATGTCTCCCAGCACCCCCACCCCCCAGCAGTGCAGGGCACCCTCCGCCATGCCCCCACACATGTCCCCCTGCACCCCCACCCCCCAGCATCCAGGGGCACCCCCCACCAGGCCCCCACTCATGTCTTCCACCCCCCAGCAGTCAGGGGCACCCTCCACCAGGCCCCCACTCATGTCCAACTCATGTCTCCCAGCACCCCCACCCCCAAGCAGTGCAGGGCACCCTCCACGATGCCCCCACACATGTCTCACAGCACCCCCAACCCCCAGCATCCAGGGGCACACTCCACCAGGCCCCCACTCATGTCCCCCTGCACCCCCACCCACCAGCAGTCAGGGGCACCCTCCACCAGGCCCCCACTCATGTCCAACTCATGTCCCCCTGCACCCCCACACCCAAGCAGTCAGGGGCACCGTCCACCAGGCCCCCACTCATGTCTCCCAGCACCCCCACCCCCCAGCAGTCAGGGGCACCCTCCACCAGGCCCCCACTCATGTCCAACTCATGTCCCCCTGCACCCCCACACTCCAGCAGTGCAGGGGCACCCTCCACCAGGCCCCCACTCATGTCCCCCTGCACCCCCACCCCCCAGCAGTCAGGGGCACCCTCCACCAGGCCCCCACTCATGTCCAACTCATGTCCCCCTGCACCCTCACCCACCAGCAGTCAGGGGCACCCTCCACCAGGCCCCCACTCATGTCCAACTCATGTCCCCGTGCACCCCCACACCCCAGCAGTCAGGGGCACCAACCACCAGGCCCCCACTCATGTCTCCCAGCACCCCCACCCCCCAGCAGTCAGGGGCACCCTCCACCAGGCCCCCACTCATGTCCAACTCATGTCCCCCTGCACCCCCACACTCCAGCAGTGCAGGGGCACCCTCCACCAGGCCCCCACTCATGTCTCCCAGCACCCCCACCCCCAGCAGTGCAGGGCACCCTCCACCATGCCCCACACATGTCTCCCAGCACCCCCACCCCCCAGCAGTCAGGGGCACCCTCCACCAGGCCCCCACTCATGTCAAACTCATGTCCCCCTGCACCCCTACACCCCAGCATCCAGGGGCACCCTCCACCAGACCCTGACTCATGTGCCCCAGCCAACACGTCATCACAATCTAGATCCCTGGCCCTTATGGGCTGCCTCCACATGCCAAACACCCACCCAAGTATTGCATCCACCCACTTAGAAATGGCAATTACATGATACAACCCCAATGGCAAGTATGTAAATGAACACATGTCTCTCACATACACACAATGGGTGTCAGTGACTGTCAAAACACATATCATGATATGCATGAAACCAATGAGATGATACTACACATTGAAGTTTGAAGAAGAAAATGTATTAAAAGCAACATAAATGGAATAAAAAATAAACAAACGACAATGGGAATTAAAAACCAAAAGCAGCATGTCTTTAAAATAAATTAAAACCACAAATCATAATCCAAAGGAAAGGTGTCCAAAGTCACAGGTCAAAAAAGTAAATCCAATGGAAAATCCAAACCGAAAACCATTGCTCCATCGGTAAATTCCAAATAAAAAAATAATATTCCACACTCAACTATATACAGATAAACAATCCAGGGTCCATGATCCCAACAGAAGAAATGAAAACTACCTAATAATACTACCTAATAAAAAAACTATATACAAAAATGCAGTCCATTGTCCAAAAGGTCCAAAAAAAAGAAAAAGCAAAGGAAACCTAACAACAACTACATAACTATTTACAAGGGCAGCGGGCTAGTCCGACGGCTCACTGGTTGTTGTCATGGGCCAGGGCATCATGGAACTCCTGTTCAGTGGCTTGGAGGTGGGCATGTTCCCTGGCCCCGAGGTCTCGCAGGGATAATGCAGTGTCCAGCTCCAACTCCCTGCGAATACCCTCGAGGCACTCAGCCCGCCTCAGCGCCCTCCGCATGGAGTTCTCCGCCCTGACCATTGTGAGCCGTTCCTCCTCTGCCCGCTGCCGCTCTGCACCTATCTGCTGGCCCAACCGCTCCCACACGGAAGACACTCCCATTCCAGGGTTCTCCTGCCCTCCGGCCGATGCCTGCACCCCTGATGTTGATGGCCCCGAGCCATGATGCCTCCCACGTCGAGCCTGCCGCTGGCTCCGATGCAACTGCCTGTGCCAGCACGACAGCATCCAGGCTGATGGAATCCACCAACGCCGTCGTGCACGTGCCCTGCCCGATGATGCTGTCACATCCTCCATCTGCTGGGGTCCAGTTGCTGGTGTGTCCACCCCTGCTGGACCTCCGACTCCCGACTGTGGCAGGGATGGGATCCCCACCGAGTTGGCTGTGTTGGTCGAGGCAGGTCCACAGGGGGCCCTGGTGGCATCTGGGCCGGAAGACGGCATGGAGAACGACTGGCGCATAGCCTCTACAGAGGAGGAGAGGGTCGCCAGAGTGCCCGACACATGTATGAAACCCCCGACCATGGCCGCTCCCAACTGGGCCACTTTGGCACGGTGCTCTTCGTGATGACGTGCGTGCTCCCCCCGGGAAGCACGCACCTCATCACGAATGACACCCGTGCGCAACGCGACACCAATCAGGACCTTCTCCATACGGCCAGCGGTCCCCTCGTCTGCAGGTGGAGGGGAGTCAGTTGACATGGACATCCCCCCTACCTGCGGACGGGCCTGGGACGGGGCATCCCTGTTGGTGCATGGTGGTGCAGTCACAGTGCCAGGGACAGTGACATGCACAGGCACCTCCACGGCGACCTGTGCTGCCTCCTGCCCCTGGCCCTGG
Organism: Ambystoma mexicanum; assembly: GCF_040938575.1. Lineage (NCBI taxonomy): Eukaryota > Metazoa > Chordata > Amphibia > Caudata > Ambystomatidae > Ambystoma > Ambystoma mexicanum. The sequence goes on along the minus strand of NC_090937.1, from coordinate 202,260,576 downwards.
ACTGCACCACTTGCACCAGCAGGGATGCCCCCACCAGGCCCCATGTGCGGCTCAGTAGTGGCCTCCTCCTCTGTGGAAACCACCAACCTGGATGGCTCCACCCCGTCTTCCGCCATTGCAAGCCCCTGTGGGGGCTCACCCACCCCTTCCGCTGCAGCTTTGGGGGCATCCCCGCCGCTTGGCTCCACAGCGCCGTCTCTGCCCTCTTCTTCACTTTGCGCTGTGTAGAGGGAGACATAGAACACAAGCATCAGGGTACTGTACAATGGTCCCCTAGACAGGAAGCAATAGCAGATGAGTGGCACTGTCAAAGATCCCTTCCATCATGTCCCTCCACAACACATGGGTCAGTGCAGGCAAAACACATGCAGTAACAGGCATGGCACATGCTATGAACATTAGCAAACATGTCCAAGGGACTCTTGAAACATACAATGTTGTTTATGAACTCACATGCATCATGGGTCATGCCTACCACATGCACACACTTCACCGTACTTTCATCCATCTGGACTCGTACACCCCAGACACAGTGGATGCAGGGATAACTAGGCTGCATCAGTGATTCTGAACATTGTCACAGACATGTGTCATGCATCCATGGCATTCACAAGTCACAGACACGCAGGTCAGACACACAGACATGGACACCATACATGCACATGGCATCAGCACCCATCCCTCACCCCCACCCATGTCCAGGAACAGAGACTGGCATGCTCTCATGTGTCCATTCCGCATAGGGCTCCCCATGTTGCATTTAAACACATACACCAACCGTGTGCTTCACACATTACTGTTCTCAAATGCATGACCATGATGTCCCTGCACACACACACGCGTACATGGCCTATGTCACACATACAGGCAAGTATCAGACAACCAGCACACTGCAACATGCCCTGTCTCACACAGCAATGCTTGGCCACTTACCGCTCGACTCCAGACGGGTCTGCCTCTCAAGTACCTGGACGTGGAGCGCTGGGGATATGCGTTCCAGGACCCTCATCTGAACTTCCGACAAGTGGCCCCGGCGCCCCTTAGCATCTGCTGCCTTCAAGAGGCACCGGGCCTTGTTGAGGGTCCTGGACTGAGGTCCTCCCAGCACTTCTTGACATGATGGAATAGTCTGACTGCCACCCCCTCCGCGTTGATGGCAGTCACGATGTCCGTCCAGATACGAGTCCGTCCTTCCTTGTCGGCGCGTGATGATCCAAAGAGAGCATCATAATGCCCCAGGACAAGCTCCACCAGGACACCAACTTCCTTCTGACTGAAGCTGGTGCCCCTCTGCCCCTCTGGCTGGGGGTCGCCAGTGGTCTCGGATGGTGTTTGCCCCGACATGGCGACCCCCGAGGTAGGCGTGGGTGGGCAACTGGGTCCTGGGGCTGGGCTGTGGAGCGATGGTATCCCAGTCAGGAGTCTTCGGTTCCAGCAGGGGTGGACACAGCAACTGGACCCCTGCAGATGGCTGATGTGCAGGCACCAAATGGCAAGGCACGGTGCCAGCAGGCAGGCAGGCAGCAGCAGATGGCTTGTGGGAGGCTGCTCGGTGCTCTGGGGGGCAGTAATCCAGCCTTTTGGGCAGTAGCGTGGTCTTCCATGTGCTTACGCGTGGCCAGCTTGATACGGAGTGATTTGGCACGTGAAAATTCTGCACGTCAGCGTGTAATTCGAGGAAAGGCCTTTATCGCGTAAGCGTGTCAGCACGCATACGCGATTCCATTGGACCAAAGGCCCTTAGCGCGTAAGCGTGTCTGTGACGTATCGCCCGCGGGCATTGCCCTGGCAGGGCTTGAAGATCCCACGTGGATTTCCATTGCTCAGTACGTGCCTTTCGTGGGGTGCGGTGCGTGTGTTATGCAGGCGTTGGGGTTCATACGCCATTACTTCACAGCGGGTGGGTGTTGGCTACGCGTTCTTCTACACGCAAGGCAGACGGTGAGTGGTACCCTGCTCCCCCAGGCCCAATCGCGTGTTAAACAACCCGCGAGCCTCTGAAATACACGTACCACGCTCCCCATGCCCGATCGCAGGTTAAACAACCCGCGAGCCCCTGAAATACACGTACCACGCTCCCCCATGCCCGATCACGTGTTAAACAACCTGCGAGCCCCTGAAATACACGTACCACGCTCCCCCATGCCCGATCGCGTGTTAAACTTTCCGCGCACCCACGAAATACATGCACACGCTATTATTTACACAGCGGGTGTCCGTGTTTGTCGCGTACCCCTTTGCACATCATTTAGGGGTGCGTGGGAAGTTTCACACGCGAATTCAGCAGGGTACGTGTCTTTCAGGGGTGTGCAGGAAGTTCCACACGCGATTGTCCTGGGTACGTGTATTACAGGGGTGCGCGGGAAGTACCACACGTGAATTCAGCAGGGTACTTGTATTTCAGGGGTGCGCGGGAAGTTTCACACGCAAATTCAGCAGGGTACGTGTATTTCAGCAGGGTACGTGTATTTCAGGGGTGCGCGGGGAGTACTACACGTGATTTGGCTGTGTGGGTCCTCCCAGGTGTTCCCTCTACACCCTCCACAGCCCCTGAAGGCAGCCCACACCACAGGGGACTACCCTGCACCCCCGCTCATGTCCCGCAGGCAGCCCATCCACCATGGGCATGCCCCCCAGCCAAGCCACATGTCACCCTGCACTACTGATCAACAACGCATGTCTCCCAGCACCACCACACCCCACCACTGTGGGACACCTGCCAGCAGGCCCCCACCCATGTCCCCCTGCACCACCCCCACCCCCCTGCATCCAGGGGCACCCTCCACCATGCCCCCACACATGTCTCCCAGCACCCCCACCCCCCAGCAGTGCAGGGCACCTGCCTGCAGGCCCCCACTCATGTCTCCCAGCACCCCCACCCCCCAGCATCCAGGGGCACCCTCCACCATGCCCCCACTCATGTCTCCCAGCACCCCCACCCCCCAGCAGTGCAGGGCACCTGCCTGCAGGCCCCCACTCATGTCTCCCAGCACCCCCACCCCCCAGCATCCAGGGGCACCCTCCACCATTCCCCCACTCATGTCTCCCAGCACCCCCACCCCCCAGCACTGTGGGGCAGCCTCCACCAGGCCCCCATACATGTCCACCCAACACCTCATGACGATCCATAATCATGGCCCCCATGCGCACTCAATACACTGCCTACGCCACCCCAGTCCGAACACACCACCAGGTAGACATCCACCCGACAAAGAAATCACCAGCACATGAAGCATCCCAAATGGCTAGTCTGCACATCAACACATATCCGTCAAACCCACACAATGACAGCATGTGAATGATAGAACACACATTGTGACATGCATGAAACCAAAGAGAGAATACCACACATTGAAGTACAAAATTATAATGTATTAAACAGAAAAGCAAGGCAATGAAATGGAACAGAGGAAAATGGAAATAATAAATGAAATCAAGCATGTCCAGTAAATGAAAAAGATGCATGAAATCCAAATGAAAGGCAATCCAAAAGCAAGTCTCCAAAGTGTCAGTGTGAGATAATAAATCCAATGTTACAAAATAAGAAAAAACCATTGATCCATGTGAAAAAAAAAATAATTTAAAATTCAAAATCCATTGTCAAACTATGTACAAGGTGAACATCCCGGGTCCATGTGCCCAAGCCTTTAAATGAAACCTACAAAATAAAATCCTACCTAATGAAGAACTATATACAAGAAGTTGGGGCATTGTCCAAGCGCCCCAAAACAAAACAAAACCAAAAGGAAACTTAACACTAAAGAACTATTTACAAGAGCAGCGGGCTAGTCCGACGGCTCACTTCTGGATGTTCCGGGCCAGGGCATCATCGAACTCCTGCTCAATGTCCCGGAGGCGGTCCTCCTCCATGGCCCCGAGGGTCCGCAGGGCCGACGACATGTTCTCCTCCAACTCCCTGCGGATTGCCTCGAGGCACTCGGCTGTCACGCCGCGCGCTCGCTCGCGGGCGTCGGCGCCACTTACCTGGGTTCCTGGTCCACGGCCGCAGCAGTCTCCTCCTTCATTCATCAAGCCTTCTCAGCCAGTGGAAACATTGTCCCGACGTCACGCTAATCCTGAGAAGTGCCACCCGTGGCGTTGGGAGTTGGTTCAGTGCCATCCTGTCATATACCGTCAGGAGGGGATTGGGCTAATTCCTCGCGTTACTCTTTCATCGGCTATCAAGACTTCGACAGACTGGCAACCTCAACTCCACGGTCTACAGGAAAAAGAGGTAAACCACGATCCCGTGAAGATACGTTTAACATCGGCCCGCCTCAGGGCCCTCCAAATGGAGTTCTCCGCCCTGACCATCATGAGCCATGCCTCTTCCGCCCGCTGCCGCTCTGCATCTATGGCGTGGCCCAACCGCTGCCACATGGAAGACACTTCCCGTCCTGGGTCCTCCTGGCCTCTGGCCGATGCCTGCCCCTCCGATGTCGAAGACCCCGAGCCATCATGGCTCCCTCCTCGTTGCTGCTGCTGCTGTGCCTGTGCCCGTGCCCTGGCTCCTGCTGCCTGCACATCCTCCACCGGCCGGGGTGCAGTCGTTGATGTGGCCACCCCTGCTGGACGTCCGACTCCCAACTGTTGCAGGGATGTGTCCTCCACCAGCCTGGCCGCACCATCAGAGGCAGCTCCACAGGGCACCCAGGTGACAAATGGGTGGAAAGATGGCACAGAGGATGACTGGCGCATAGGGTGTTCAGTTGAGGAGGGGGTCGGAACAAGCTCCAGCAAACGGAGGAATCCGGCCTGGGTGACCTGTCCCAGTAGGCCGACGCGGTCAACGAGCCATTCGAGATGAAGTGCTGTCTCCACATGAAAAGACTGCAGGTCACCTTGCATGGCCCGTTGACGCAACGCCACACCAGTCAGGACAGGCTCAACCCGTACCTGGATAGCCACGTCCCCAGGCAGAGGAAGGCCAGTTGTTTTAAGCTCATCCCCTGCCTGAAAATGGGTCTGGACGTAGGCATCCCTGCTGGTGCAAGATGATGCAGTGACAGGATCAGGGACAGGATTGCACACAGGCGGCCTGTGCTGCCTCCTGTCCCTGGTCCTGCACTGCACCACTAGCACCAGTGGAATCCCCACCTCCAGACCCCGTCTCTGTCGCTTGCACGGCCTCCTCCTCCACCAAACACCCCACCAACCTGGATGACTCCGTGCCATCTTCCCCCGTTGGGCCCTGTGGGGTCCCAGCTGCCACTTCTGCTGCTGAGGAGTCCAACTCCGACCTCCGCCTCTTGGACCTCCCCCCGGCAGCTGCGGCCTGGGACGCAGCACCAGACTCCTCACTCCCCAACGAGATGATAACCTGGGAGGGGAGCCGGGCCTTGCGTCTCCGGCTGGCGGTGCAATCCCTTCCGCTGTGCTCCACAGCACCTTCTCCGCCCTCTTCATCAGTTGACGCTGCAGACAGGGAGAAATAAAACACAGGCATCAGGGCACTGTACAATGGACACATACACACATGACAGTTGTACATGAGTGGCATTTGGAAACCTCAGACATGGCATCACATTCGCCAACACACATGTCATTTCAATTCGCACACATGAGCCATACACAGCCATATTGCAACAGGCAGCACCATCCATACACATACAACAGCATGAGCAGGCAAAGGTGAGCCAGACATCACATGCAACACAGGGAGTGCACTACACATGCACACACACCACCACACTTGCATGCATGTGTACGCCTCTGCCAACTGTTGCAGTGTTCAGATTGTCATCGATGTCACATCTGCCAATCAGGCTTCCACATCCCGCTGTCACATGCATCCATGTTGCATCACTGTTGCCCCCTTGTCAAATACACACACATGCACATGTACACAGTGCTGATACATGCAGCTGAAACCAACATCCAGGTGTGACATCACGAACATGCCTACTTACATACACATTCATCCAAACATGTGTGCCCACACATCTGCATTTGGCATGCAAGCCTACACACACAAGCACCATCCATGTCTCACACATGAGAGCCCTCACATGTGTTAGCCTCACAGCCCTGTACACCCCCCCCATACTTGGCCCCATAAATACACATGTGCAACCTGCACACTACTGGCACACCACCACACGCACAGTTTACAATCATGATGCATGTACACTTACCGCTCGACTCCAGACGGGTCTGCCTCTCAAGGACCTGGACGTGGAGCGCTGGGGATATGCGTTCCAGGACCCTCATCTGATCGTCCGACAAGTGGCCCCGGCGCCCCTTAGCATCCGCTGCCTTCAAGAGGCGCCGGGCCTTGTTGAGGGTTGTTAAGCAGAAAACCTGTGCAGTTCCCGCTGGGACCACTGCAAAAGATTTAGGCTTACAGGTGTTGGCAGTAAACCCACTTGGTAGCTGTCTGTACCACACAGATTCACCTGGTAGCTGTGGCTGAGCAGTCAGACCTCTCTCAAGAAAAGTTAGGCAGTATGTGGAGTATACAAAATAGGGCAATTTACACAGTAGAACAAGCAAACACGGAACAGAGCTTGGGTGTAAAGATATATAGGTATTTATATATAACAACACATCTATAGAAAACACTCTGGCACTAATACGGCAAACAACTTCAATCACAATTACTATAAGTAAATCAATCCCCTAACAATAGTTCGACAAGTCTAGGTTCAACGGCACCACTTATTTGCAGACAGAGGTGAATGCTTTAACCTAGATGACACCCTAGTATTCGTTAGGATGGGAGAGAAAAGGCAGGGTAGGAAATCAACTCAGTACCAACACTTTTACGAACAAATGCAAGGCAAGTAAGCAGGGTCTACTGTAGATCACAAAGTTCAGAGGCCAGGCCCACTCAGAGAGAGGCAAGGCGATATGTCCCAAAAAGTATCACAGTGGAAATGCAGTTCGAGTCTTTGGCGCAAATTGTCACAGAAAGATTGGACCAGTTCAGAACAGAAAGTTAAGAAGGCTTGGAGGCGACCCAATGGAGAGGCGAGGATTAAGACACCTCACGCTAACCGTCAAAAGGGAAGCCAGGCGGACACGGTACCTTGTATGTGGAGAGACAGCTCCGGCGGCGGCAGTTGTTCCTGGTGGTGGATGCAAGACGGGGCTTTGCCAAGAGAAGAGATGATCTCGTCGTCCAAGGAAAGTTGAAGATCGTTGCACCACCAGGGAAGAGACCAGCCGCGGAGTGCTCCGTCACAAGGCACCACCTTTTAGTTGCGGTATGGGCTAGTGGCTATCCGGTTGCCGGGGTGCTCAGCACGGGCAATTTGACCACTACGCCCTGGAAGCGAAGAAAAAGCAAAGGGGAGTGGTTGTTCCCACCAGTCAGGGGAAGAAGACTCTCCGGCGGGGATATTTCCTCTGTCGTCGGGAAGTGGTGAGTCGGTTCAGCAGGGCTCCACCGGAGGTGTCGTCGTTGCAGGTCGGCTCAGCTTTACCCTCGTCGGATTCTTAGGTCCTGTGGCGACTTCTGAAGATCCAGTCCCAAAAGCCCTGCTTTTATGCAGAAAACCCCCATTCATTCAGCCTAGCTGTCAATCAAACCACGCTAAGTGGTGAGCGGGGTGGCTCACCACTTGGGCCAATCACACTAGAGTGCGACTTGAGTTGGCAAGGCAACTCAGTCCAGGGTGCCTAAACCCACTCCCACACCCCCTGTGGTCCTCAGACAGAATGGCACCACTTTGGAGGGCCTCTGTGCAGAAGCCCGCCAAAAGTGGAACAAAGGGCTCAACGTTTGGTTTAGGAGTCACAGAGACGAACACAGACACCATTTTAAAAACCGAGTTCTGGCAGAAAATACCAACCGATAGATTTATTTAAGATAAATAAACCGGTGGTATGTTAGAGATTAACGAGAAAAAGTATTAACCTCCAACAATGGGAAGAATCCCATAGGGTTATATTCGGGGTCGAATATAACAAGTAGTTTCCACTGCCACCAGCCAAAACTCGACGAGGGGGGACGGGACAGTGCCCCCTCGAATAACAGACCCAGGGGTAATCGAATTACCCCTACTAGTACGTCCACAATAGGATGGTTTGTACTAGTTCTGTTAGTAAATTTAGGTCTAGTAAAGCCAATGGTGACTTTACATGCCCTGGGAGACAGTAGTCAGTCCCAGAGTATGGAGTCCATGGTGGGGATTCCCTAGGACGCCCCCGTGTTACGGCACGGAGGGTGCGGTGTAACACACATAGAAAAACATATGAGACCCTATGGAGTAAAAGACCCCATAGCCCATAGAACACATTGACCTTCAAAGGAATTAACCACATTCATGTCCAAGAGAGGGAGAAAAGAGTCTCACTCTTGGCAGGATGGAAAAAACAAACTCCAGAAATCCAGCAAAGCTGCTGGGGGACTCACTAGGTTAGGAAATTCAGCCTAAACAGAGAATCCTCCCTAACATTGGTCCTGGACCTGAAGTCCTCCCAGCGCTTCTTGACATGATGGAATAGTCGGACTTCCACCCCCTCCGCGTTGATGGCAGTCACGATGTCCGTCCAGATCCGAGTCCGTCCTTCCTTGTCGGCGTGCAAACTTCCGAAGAGGGCATCATACTGCCCCAGGACTTGCTCCACCAGGACACCAACTTCGGTGGCAGTGAAGCTGGTGGCCCTCTGCCTCTCTGGCTGGGGGTTGCCAGTGGTGTCAGATGTTGCAGTGCCCGACATGACAACCCCAGAGGCAGGAGTGGGTGGGCAACTGGGTCCGGGGGCTGGTCTGTGGAGCGATGGAATCCCAGTCAGGAGTCTTCGGTTCCAGCAGGGGTGGTTACAGCAACAGCACCTCTGGCTGATGTGCAGGCAGCAAATGGCAGGGCACGTGGGCAGTAGGCAATCAGGCAGCAGCAGATGGCAGGTGGGACCATGCTCGGGGCTCTGGGGGGCAGTAATTTGGCCTTATGGGCAGGAGCGTGGTCTTCCGTGTGCTTACGCGTGGCCAGCTTGATACGGAGTGATTTGGCACTTGAAAATCAAGCACGTCTGCGTGTAATTCGAGGAAAGGGCCTTACCGCGTAAGCGCGTCAGTACATGTACGCGAATTCATTGGCCCAAAGGCCCCCAGCGTGTAGGCGCATCTATGACGTTACGCGCACGTGCGTTTTCCAAGGCGCGTAGAAAAAATAAGCATGTCAGAGTGTCATAGCGTGCAATTGGTGGAAAGGGCTTCAGCACGTATGCGCATCTGTGACATGCGTGCGTGGGCGTTTCCCTATGACTGCATGTCAGAGTGTCAGCTCGTGTAATTGGAGGATAGGGCCTTCGTGCGTACACGCGGAAGTGACGCTGGACGTGTGGGCATGTTTAAAAGGTATGTGTAGAACGCCATTTCCTTGTACGTGCTTTTCGTGGAGAGCGAGTGGGTGAAATCTGTACTTCTTGTCGGTTCACACGCGATTTACTTCACGGCGTTCCAAGTTTGTACTCCCTGTTTCCTCTGACAGCTTTTTCTCTTTTTGTCTTTTTCCTGGGCCTGTTTCCTCAAACAGCGTTCACTTCTCCTGTTGTCCTGTCTCCTCAGACAGCGTACAATTCTTCTTTTGGTGGGGGTGTTGCCAACGCGCACACGTGCGTATTTTTCACACAATATTTCCTGGCAGACGGTGAGTCGCGCACGTATTTGACATCTGTGCTTGCCCCGTGTGTTGCCTACCCCTTCAGAGGTCAGTCTAGGCTGCGTGTGACACGCATACGTTCATTTTTGTGTTTCTGGGTGCCACAGCGTAGTGCAGGTTTATTTTTCCACGCACGTGGTCTAGGAGGGGTTGCGTGCACATTATCTCCCTTTTTCGGGGTGCCTGTGTATTGCGTGGCCCGTCATCTTCCCCCAGGGGTCACATACAGCCTTGCTAGAGCACTAGGGTACGAATTCCATCTAGTACCCTACCCCTTTGACCCCCAATTGCCCAGGACAATAGTTTACTGCAACTCCCATACGCACAACAACATCAGTGCCATGGTTGGGAGACGAGCACGCGGTAAGGGTGGCAAAGGTGGGCGAGCCACAAGAGGTGGCCGTGGTGGATACGGTAGGGGATGTGGCCGGGACTTGCAGGGTGCCCCTATCCCCCCATGTGTGGGTGACCAGTCAGGGACACCCATGCCCCCACCCTGGTTGAGGGTAACGTAGCTGACACCATCCCTGCTCAGCCCTTGTTGGACCAGCCCATTGTGGCACCAGACCTGGCACAGGGTGACTCCATGGATGACTTCCAGGTCAGCAGGTCTATGCCACATGTGGCGGTGCACGTTGGTGTCACCAGCCCACGTGGATCAGGGGCAGCTATGTCATCTGCTGCCCCGAGTAGGCAGGGTGGGGAGGCTGCAAGGGCAGCTGCGGCTCCATCCACCCCAGCTCTGAGTCTCCCAGCCAGGACAGTGTCGGTCCTAGTCCATTCTGCTGACGTTCCCCCTGACTACATCACACTTCAGCTAATGCCTGCACCAAGTACCATGGTGAGTGTTCATTCCCACACTCCTAGTCCACAGTCCACCGGGGCTCCTGCCCCTAGTGTCCAGAGCGGTGTAGGACACTCAGTATCACCACCACCTTCCAAGCGGAAGAGGAAGAGTGCTCGTCCAGTACAAGCTGATGCCCCAGACACGGCTACACAGTCCGGCCCACCAAGGAAGCCCAGCTTCAATCAGGCCGAACTTGAAGCACTTGTGGAGTATGTGTCCGCACATGACCGCAAAATGGTGATTACTGCAGGATGCAAGACCACACCTACACAACGTCAGGCACACTGGCAGACCATCGCGGAACTCATAAGTGCCCTTGGATTCGTGCGGCGCACAGCTAATGATTGCTACAAGCGCTGGAATGACATGAAGCGCAGGGCAAAGAAAAAGCTGGCCTCAAGTCATGCCGCAACTCTAGTGACTGGAGGTGGGTCTCCAGCAGAGGACATAGAACTCACTCCACATGAGTATGTTGCTGGGACCTACGTCACAGAGGAACAGATCCAAGGTGTGGGAGACCTGCCAGATTACGAGGCATTGTCCAGTGAGTGCACATGCATGTGTGTGTCATCCATGTGCATGGTGTGTGTGTGTGAGTGCTTCTGATTGAGTGCCAGGTGAGGGGGTGTGTGCCTGAGTGGTTTGGGTCACCCATGTGCTTCATCCAATACATTCTGCGCACCAGTTTTGGGTGTTGCAGTATCCCGTCTGGCAACAGTAGACATTCAGCCCAACCTCACGCCAGTTGCCCTTGAAGTGTCATCTTGCCACAACATAGTTGCATATTATTCTGTGTTCATTCAGGCTGATTGTCTACATTCCACCACTTTCACTAGGCATTTCTCAGTCCTAATGTCACATGTGTGACATGGCTAGGGTACATGCCATCTGTGTGATGGCATGTGTCATGTATGTGTATTGGACATGCCAATCACAGGCCAATGTGTGATGGCACTGCTAGCCAGCATGCAGCAAATGTGTTGGTCTTCCATCTTGGTGTCATCAATGTGTGCCATTTGCCTCCCCTTCATACACAGTGACAGTGCATGCATGGGAGGGTTATAGTCATGTGGGACATGTGTCAATGAAGTACTGTTTCTGTTGCTTCTCAGCCCTAATTGTGTGCCATGGTGCTAATGCCTGTTCCCATTTCTTTTCTTTCATGTCTTTGCAGGGGATGACGCACTTGATACTGCTGGGGTTGTGGAGATGGTGCAGACCCAGGAGGGAGCTCATGCCCGACCGGGCACCAGTGAGGGACGGGTGTGGTGGTGGGTGAGAACCCACACTTGCTGCAGACCATCATCTCAAGGGGTGTCTCTGGGTGCACCTCCCCCGAGCTCTATTCAGGTGTCGATTCGGATGATGAGACCTTTGTGTCGTCGCAGGTAAGTGTTTCTGGGAGGGATACTGTACTGTCCAACCCACCTGCACCAGAGGTAGAACCCTCAATGGGGATGTCAGTGTTGGTGGGTCCGCCTTTGGTGGTTAAGGATGCAGGGTCACACTCCGCTACATCTGATCCTGTTCCTGGGCCAGCAGATCAGAGGGGGAATGCAGTCCTGCAGCCTCAGGCAGTGCCGGCACAGCAAGGCGTAGTTTGCCTTGCCCCAGACAGGTGTGGTGCCCGCCGACGCGGTAGCCGTACGCCACCTGGCAATACCGCATGGGAACAATCCATATACGGTATGGCAAACCAACAAGCAGCATCACCTGAGATGGTGGCTCAGGCCATGGATAGGGTGGCCACTTCCATTGTCCCCCAAGAAAGGCTGATTGAACAACTACAGCAGGCAACAGACTCCATTATCCAGTCACACAGGTAGGACATGTTGGCGTTCAACAGGGACAGGCGGGCGGCACTGGAGACTCTGCGGGAAGCCATTTCTATTGAGTCCCAGGGCCACAGGGAAGCCCTGAGGATGGAACTCCGTCAGCTCAGGGTAACTTTGGTTGAGCTTGAGGCTTCAGCTAATACAAGGACAGAACAGCAGCTGGAGCGGCTCACACGTACGCTCTCAGATGAGATGCAGGCAACTAGGGAGGAGGTCCGGGCATCCTGTGAGTTGTTGCATGGGGACCTCCGCACAATTATCCTCCAGAACCAGACCTTCCACACCGCATGCTTGCTACCATGGAGGACCAGACTAGGGCTTTGCGTGGGCTGCCTCCCATAGTGCCACCACCTCCTGATGCAGCTGCAGAGGGTGAGGAGAGCGACAGCAGCGATTCTCCCACAATAGGGTAGCCGTGCAGGCCATGAGCCCATGGAGGTGTTTTTTTTCGCAAGATCCACACAGGTGGGTTTTGGTGTGCACCCTGTCCTCGGACCTCCTGGGTGGCCTCCCCCAACCCCCTGGGCCCATTCATGGCCATTTTTGATTTTTGATTTTTGATTTTTGTTTTTTGATTTTTGATGTTTTGGACAGTGTGTTGCCTTGTGTGGCTCCCGTGGGCATACGCTGTATTGTGGCTGGGCACAATACACAGGCTTGTCCTGAATTTGGGTCAGATGCTTGGGTTTGTGTGACACACACCCCTCCTGCTTCCCGTTTCCATGGGCTTGCAAAAGGTGTGCCCAAGTGACATTGACTTACACGGTTACGTTGGACTCCCATTTGATGTGTGGGCAGTCTGTAGTCAATACTGTGTATATATTCCTAGTGCATATTGTTGTTGTATTGTACACTGCATGGTGTATTGATATGTGCCTCTGCATCCATCTCATCCTCCTAATTTGCAGGTCCATTTGTCATGTCTTCACAAGGCTGTCTACTTTGGAAATGGAGTCCATGTTGTAAGCAGTGCACCTACACTTTTGTGTGGCGCTAACACTGTACAGTTGGAAGTGTTCGAAGTGCTGGCATTATCAGGTAGTGAGGCTACCAATTTTTTAAGTCCGTACTGTCATCTTTATGGTAGGTTGGAGGTTGTGTAGGTGATTAGTATTATTGGTAAGTATTTGGTAATGTGTGTTGTTGGTCCTGCATTACTGTGAGCATTTCATGTGTGTCCAGTTTCCATTAGGGACACTGTAGTTTGTGACACTTGGGTCATGTTGTGGGGATTAATTTGTTAGCTCTCACATAGAATGACATGCCATGGTGTGTTGTCTGGCTGTGCCGGGGAGCGGTTGGGTGACATGGCACTGTTCTCATGTTGTATTTTGCAAGTGGCTATTCATTTTTGCTGCATGGAAGTGTGGCTTTTGATGACACTGCATTGGTGGTGTTTGTGTAGGTAGGGATGCACACGTTGTGACACTTCCAGATGAACAATATCAGGCTGCTATGGTTCTGACAGTTGACTGTCCCTTAATTCATCATAATTGTCAGATTGAGTCATCATTGATTGTCAGATTGTATGTGCCAGGGCTGTGTGCATTCCACAGGGGTGTGATTTCTATGTGAAGTAATTAGCCACCAGCTGCGTACGGGCTGCCTCACCCCGTGCCCTTTCCCCTCCCATGCGCAGTGGGCATGCATGTGGTTGGGGATGTGGGGGCACCACCATGTCCACAGCCAGGCCCCAGCGTGTTGCAACATTGTGCAGGACACATGCTGCCACTATGATCCTGCACACTACTGGGGGAGCGTACAACAGCTGCCCGCCAGAACGGTCAAGGGAGCGAAAGCATGACTTGAGCACTCCGTATGTGCGCTCCACTATGCCCCATGTTGCAATATGGGCTGTGTTGTATCTTACCTCGGGAGGCATGATGGGGTTCCGAATTGGCGTCATCATGTGGGTGCTCAGAGGGTAGGCACTGTCCGCTGGGGAGGTGGTGATAGGGATCATTAGTGGGGTATTGACATTACTCTGTATCTGTCATGCATGCGTGTGCTGTGGCATTTATACTCACCAAGCAGCCATGCATCGCCATGCCGCCCAGCTTCCATGTCCCGGTTTAGGGTTGACATCCTGTAAATGAAGCTGTCGTGGGTGGACCCTGGATAGTTGGCATATACTGAGGTGATGATTCCCTTGGCATCACATACTACCTGGACGTTGATGGAATGCCAGTGCTTGCGGTTTCTATAGATGTGCTCAGATGCCCTGGGGGGTCGTAGAGCCACATGGGTGCAATCAATGGCACCTAGCACTTTGGGGAATTGTGCCACCCTGTTGAAATCCTGGCTGACAGCCTGCCTTTCTGCAGGTGTTCTGGGCAGGTATATGTGCCTGCGGACTGATGGGCGTGCAGTGATGATGGCCAACACCTGGTGTAGGCACCGTGACTTCGTGGCCTGTGACACCCCACCCCCCCCCCCACTATGGCACTTGTCCGCTGAAATGATCCGGTAGCCAAGAAGAGCAGTACATTGAGGACCTTCTCCAGGGGGCTGAGTGCTTGGGAGCACAGGGTGGGTGATGTGAGGTCATCCTCCCACTCACTGACCAGGTCGAGTATTATGTGTGGTGGAAACCTGTACCTCCCATACACCTGGTCATCAGGCATACCAAATAGGCTGGTTCTGGGTGTGAAGATTCTGGCCCTAACTATCCTTCTCCTCCTCCTGCGGTGTCCCACAGCCATTGCTGCTAGGAACGCTACATTCATCCTGGCATCTGAGCTTGTTTGTTGTTTGCACACTCTTTTATGCTGCGTGGGACGTGCGCCTGCTTCATGCTGGCGTACATGTTTCCGGATTGGACCTTTTTTTGGCGCGTTGTAGGCGACCGTGTAAATCTTCCCGCCCACCCCAGGAATACACGTAACACGCTCTCCCAGGCATAGTCGTGAGTAAATATTCCCGCCCACCCCCGGAATACACGTACCCCACTCTCACAGGCCCAGTCGCGTGTGGAACTTCACACGCACACCGAAATACACGTACCCTGCTGATATCGCGTGTGGAAGTTCACGCGGACCCATAATACACGTACCCTGGTGAAATCGCGTGTAAGACTACCCGCGCACCCCTGGAATACACGTACCCAGGCAAATCGCACTGCTGGGGGGTGGGGAGGTGGGAGACAGGAGTGGGGGCATGGTGGAGGGTGCCCTACAGTGCTGGGGGTGGGGGTGCAGGGAGACAGGTTTGGGGGCCTGGTGGAGGGTGCCCTGCACTGCTTGGGGGTGGGGGTGCTGGGAGACAGGAGTGGGGGCCTGGTGGAGGGTGCCCCTGGATGCTGGGAGGTGGGTGTGCAGGGAGACAGGAGTGGGGGCCTGGTCGAGGGTGCCCTGCACTGCTAGGGGGTCGGGGTGCTGGGAGACAGGAGTGGGGACATGGTTGAGGGTGCCCTACAGTGCTGGGGGGTGGGGGTGCAGGGAGACAGAAGTGGGGGCCTGGTGGAGGGTGCCCCTGACTGCTGGTGGGCGGGGGTGCAGGGGGACAGGAGTGGGGGCCTGGTGGAGGGTGCCCCTGATTGCTGGTGGGTGTGGGTGCAGGGGGACAGGAGTGGGGGCCTGGTGGAGGGTGCCCCTGGATGCAGGGGGGTGGGGGTGCAGGGGGACAAGAGTTGTACATGAGTGGGGGCCTGGTGGAGGGTGCCCCTGACTGCTGGTGGGTGGGGGTGCAGGGGGACAGGAGTGGGGGCCTGGTGGAGGGTGCCCTACACTGCTGGGTAGTGGTGGTGCTGGGAGACAGAAGTGGGGGCCTGGTGGAGGGTGCCCCTGACTGCTGGTGGGTGGGGGTGCAGGGGGACAGGAGTGGGGGCCTGGTGGAGGGTGCCCCTGATTGCTGGTGGGTGGGGGTGCAGGGGGACAGGAGTGGGGGCCTGGTGGAGGGTGCCCCTGATTGCTGGTGGGTGTGGGTGCAGGGGGACAGTAGTGGGGGCCTGGTGGAGGGTGCCCCTGGATGCAGGGGGGTGGGGGTGCAGGGAGACAGGAGTGGGGGCCTGGTGGAGGGTGCCCCTGGATGCTGGGGGGTAGGGGTGCTGGGGGACTTGCGTTGGTGGGCAGTGGTGCAAGGTGACATGTGGGTTGGCAGGGGGCATGGCCATGATAGATGGGCTGCCTGTGGGACATGTGCAGGGGTGCAGGGTAGTCCCCTGTGGTGTGGGCCGCCTGCAGGGGCCGTGGAGGGTGTAGAGGGAACAGCTGGGAGGACCCACACGGCCAATTCACGTGTGGGACTCCCCGGCACCCCCGAAATACACGTAGGCTGCTGGATTCACGTGTGGAATGTCCCGCGCACCCCGAGTACACGTACCCTGCTGAAATTGCGTGTGGAACTTCATGCGCACACTGAAATACACGTACCCTGCAAATTCGTGTGTGAAACTTCCCGCGCCCCCCGAAATACACGTACCCAGGGCAATCTCGTGTGGAACTTCCCGCGAACCCCGTAATACATGTAACCTGCTGATATCGCGTGTGGAAGTTCACGCGGACCCATAATACACGTACCCTGGTGAAATCGCGTGTAAGACTACCCGCGCACCCCTGGAATACAGGTACCCAGGAAAATCGCACTGCTGGGGGGTGGGGGGGAGGGAGACATGAGTGGGGGCATGGTGGAGGGTGCCCTACAGTGCTGGGGGGTGGGGGTGCAGGGAGACAGGAGTGGGGGCCTGGTGGAGGGTGCCCCTGGATGCAGGGGGGTGGGTGTGCAGGGAGACAGGAGTGGGGGCCTGGTGGAGGGTGCCCTGCACTGCTGGGGGGGTGGGGGTGCTGGGAGACAGGAGTGGGGGCATGGTGGAGGGTGCCCTACAGTGCTGGGGGGTGGGGGTGCAGGGAGACAGGAGTGGGGGCCTGGTGGAGGGTGCTCCTGACTGCTGGTGGGTGGGGGTGCAGGGGGACAGGAGTGGGGGCCTGGTGGAGGGTGCCCCTGACTGCTGGTGGGTGGGGGTGCAGGGGGACAGGAGTGGAGGCCTGGTGGAGGGTCCCCCCTGGATGCAGGGGGGTGGGGGTGAAGGGGGACAGGAGTGGGGGCCTGGTGGAGGGTGCCCTGCACTGCTGGGGGGTGGGGGTGCTGGGAGACAGGAGTGGGGGCCTGGTGGAGGGTGCCCCTGGATGCAGGGGGGTGGGGGTGCAGGGAGACAGGAGTGGGGGCCTGGTGGAGGGTGCCCCTGGATGCTGGGGGGTGGGATGCTGGGAGACTTGCGTTGGTGGGCAGTGGTGCAAGGTGACATGTGGGTTGGCAGGGGGGCATGGCCATGGTGGATGGGCTGCCTGTGGGACATGTGCAGGGGTGCGGGGTAGTCCCCTGTGGTGTGGTCCGCCTGCAGGGGCCGTGGAGGGTGTAGAGGGAACAGCTGGGAGGACCCACAATGCCAATTCACGTGTGGGACTCCCCGGCACCCCCAAAATACACGTAGGCTGCTGGATTCGCGTGTGGAATGTCCCGCGCACCCGGAGTACACGTACCCTGCTGAAATTGCGTGTCGAACTTCACGCGCACACCGAAATACACATACCCTGCAAATTCACATGTGAAACTTCCCGCGTGCCCCGAAATACACGTATCCAGGGCAATCGCGTGTGGAACTTCCCGTGAACCCCGTAATACACGTAACCTGCTGATATCGCTGTGGAAGTTTACGCGGACCCATAATACACGTACCCTGGTGAAATCGCGTGTAAGACTACCCGCGCACCCCTGGAATACACGTACCCAGGAAAATCGCACTGCTGGGGGGTGGGGGGTGGGAGACATGAGTGGGGGCATGGTGGAGGGTGCCCTACAGTGATGGGGGGTGGGGGTGCAGGGAGACAGGAGTGGGGGCCTGGTGGAGGGTGCCCTGAACTGCTGGGGGGTGTGGGTGCTGGGAGACAGGAGTGGGGGCATGGTGGAGGGTGCCCTACAGTGCTGGGGGGTGGGGGCGCAGGGAGACAGGAGTGGGGGCCTGGTGGAGGGTGCCCCTGGGTGCAGGGGGGTGGGTGTGCAGGGAGACAGGAGTGGGGGCCTGGTGGAGGGTGCCCTGCACTGCTGGGGGGTGGGGGTGCTGGGAGACAGGAGTGGGGGCATGGTGTGGGTGCCCTACAGTGCTGTGGCATGGGGGTGCAGGGAGACAGGAGTGGGGGCCTGGTGGAGGGTGCCCCTGATTGCTGGTGGGTGGGGATGCAGGGGGACAGGAGTGGGGGCCTGGTGGAGGGGGCCCCTGACTGCTGATGGGTGGGGGTGCAGGGAGACAGGAGTGGGGGCCTGGTGGAGGGTGCCCTGCACATCTGGGGGTTGGGGGTGCTGGGAGACAGGAGTGGGGGCATGGTGGAGTGTGCCCTTCAGTGCTGGGGGGTGGGGGTGCAGGGAGACAGAAGTGGGGGCCTGGTGGAGGGTGCCCCTGACTGCTGATGGGTGGGAGTGCAGGGGGACAGGAGTGGGGGCCTGGTGGAAGGTGCCCCTAACTGCTGGTGGGTGTGGGTGCAGGGGGACAGGAGTGGGGGCCTGGTGGAGGGTGCCCCTGGATGCAGGGGGGTGGGGGTGCAGGGGGACAAGAGTTGGACATGAGTGGGGGCCTGGTGGAGGGTGCCCCTGACTGCTGGTGGGTGGGGGTGCAGGGGGACAGGAGTGGGGGCCTGGTGGAGGGTGCCCTGCACTGCTGGGGGTGGGGGTGCTGGGAGACAGGAGTGGGGGCCTGGTGAAGGGTGCCCCTGGATGCAGGGGGGTGGGGGTGCAGGGAGACAGGAGTGGGGGCCTGGTGGAGGGTGCCCCTGGATGCTGGGGGTGGGGGTGCTGGGAGACTTGCATTGGTGGGCAGTGGTGCAAGGTGACATGTGGGTTGGCAGGGGGGCATGGCCATGGTAGATGGGCTGCCTGTGGGACATGTGCAGGGGTGCAGGGTAGTCCCCTGTGGTGTGGGCCGCCTGCAGGGGCCGTGGAGGGTGTAGAGGGAACAGCTGGGAGGACCCACACGGCCAATTCACGTGTGGGACTCCCCGGCACCCCCGAAATACACGTAGGCTGCTGGATTCGCGTGTGGAATGTCCCGCGCACCCGGAGTACACGTACCCTGCTGAAATTGCGTGTGGAACTTAATGCGCACACTGAAATACACGTACCCTGCAAATTCGCGTATGAAACTTCCCGCGCACCCCGAAATACACGTACCCAGGATAATCGCGTGTGGAACTTCCCGCGAACCCCGTAATACACATAACCTGCTGATATCGCGTGTGGAAGTTAACGCGGACCCATAATACACGTACCCTGGTGAAATCGCCTGTAAGACTACCCGCGCACCCCTGGAATACACGTACCAGGAAAATTGCACTGCTGGGGGGTGGGGGGGTGGGAGACATGAGTGGGTGCATGGTGGAGGGTGCCCTACAGTGCTGGGGGGTGGGGGTGCGGGGAGACAGGAGTGGGGGCCTGGTGGAGGGTGCCCTGCACTGCTGGCGGGTGTGGGTGCTGGGAGACAGGAGTGGGGGCATGGTGGAGGGTGCCCTACAGTGCTGGGGGGTGGGGGTGCAGGGAGACAGGAGTGGGGGCCTGGTGGAGGGTGCCCCTGGATGCAGGGGGGTGGGTGTGCAGGGAGACAGGAGTGGGGGCCTGGTGGAGGGTGCCCTGCACTGCTGGGGGGTGGGGGTGCTGGGAGACAGGAGTGGGGGCATGGTGTGGGTGCCCTACAGTGCTGGGGCGTGGGGGTGCAGGGAGACAGGAGTGGGGGCCTGGTGGAGGGTGCCCCTGACTGCTGATGGGTGGGGGTGCAGGGGGACAGGAGTGGGGGCCTGGTGGAGGGTGCCCCTGACTGCTGGTGGGTGGGGGTGTAGGGGAACAGGAGTGGGGGCCTGGTGGAGGGTGCCCCTGGATGCAGGGGGGTGGGGGTGCAGGGGGACATGAGTTGGACATGAGTGGGGGCCTGGTGGAGGGTGCCCCTGACTGCTGGTGGGTGGGGGTGCAGGGGGACAGGAGTTGGGGCCTGGTGGAGGGTGCCCTGCACTGCTGGGGGGTAGGGGTGCTGGGAGACAGGAGTGGGGGCCTGGTGGAGGGTGCCCCTGGATGCAGGGGGGTGGGGGTGTAGGGAGACAGGAGTGGGGGCCTGGTGGAGGGTGCCCCTGGATGCTGGGGTGTGGGGGTGCTGGGAGACTTGCGTTGGTGGGCAGTGGTGCAGGGTGACATGTGGGTTGGCAGGGGGCATGGCCATGGTGGATGGGCTGCCTGCGGGACATGTGCAGGGATACAGGGTAGTCCCCTGTGGTGGGGGCCGCCTGCAGGGGCCGTGGAGGGTGTAGAGGGAACAGCTGGGAGGACCCACACGGATAATTCATGTGTGGGACTCCACGGCACCCCTGAAATACACGTAGGCTGCTGGATTCGCGTGTGGAATGTCCCGCGCACCCGGAGTACACGTACCCTGCTGAAATTGCGTGTGGAACTTCACGCGCACACCGAAATACACGTACCCTGCAAATTCGCGTGTGAAACTTCCCGCTCACCCCGAAATACACATACCCAGGGCAATTGCGTGTGGAACTTCCCGCGAACCCCGTAATACACGTAACCTGCTGATATCGCGTGTGGAAGTTCACACGGACCCATAATACACGTACCCTGGTGAAATTGCGCGTAAGACTACCCACGCACCCCTGGAATACACGTACCCAGTAAAATCGCACTGCTGGGGGGTGGGAGACATGAGTGGGGGCCTGGTGGAGGGTGCCCCACAGTGCTGGGGGTGGGGGTGCAGGGAGACAGGAGTGGGGGCCTGGTGGAGGGTGCCCTACAGTGCTGGGGGGTGGGGGTGCAGGGGGACATGAGTTGGACATGAGTGGGGGCCTGGTGGAGGGTGCCCCTGACTGCTGGTGGGTGGGGGTGCAGGGGGACAGGAGTGGGGGCCTGGTGGAGGGTGCCCCTGCACTGCTGGGGGGTGTGGGTGCTGGGAGACAGGAGTGGGGGCCTGGTGGAGGGTGCCCCTGGATGCAGGGGGGTGGGAGTGCAGGGGGACAGGAGTGGGGGCCTGGTGGAGGGTGCCCTACAGTGCTGGGGGGTGTGGGTGCTGAGAGACAGGAGTGGGGGCCTGGTGGAGGGTGCCCCTGGATGCAGGGGGGTGGGGGTGCAGGGGGACAGTAGTGGGGGCCTGGTGGAGGGTGCCCCTGGATGCAGGGGGGTGGGGGTGCAGGGAGACAGGAGTGGGGGCCTGGTGGAGGGTGCCCCTGGATGCAGGGGGGTGGGGGTGCAGGGGGACATGAGTGGGGGCCAGGTGGAGGGTGCCCCTGGATGCTGGGGGGTCGGGGTGCTGGGAGACTTGCGTTGGTGGGCAGTGGTGCAAGGTGACATGTGGGTTGGCAGGGGGGCATGGCCATGGTGGATGGGCTGCCTGCGGGACATATGCAGGGGTGCAGGGTAGTCCCCTGTGGTGTGGGCATCCTGCAGGGGCCGTGGAGGGTGTAGAGGGAACAGCTGGGAGGACCCACACGGCCAATTCACGTGTGGGACTCCCCGGCACCCCCGAAATACATGTAGGCTGCTGGATTCGCGTGTGGAATGTCCCGCGCAGCCGGAGTACACGTACCCTGCTGAAATTGCGTGTGGAACTTCACGCGCACACCGAAATACACGTACCCTGCAAATTTGCGTGTGAAACTTCCCGCGCACCCCGAAATACACGTACCCAGGGCAATCGCGTGTGGAACTTTCCGCGAACCCCGTAATACAGGTAACCTGCTGATATCGCATGTGGATGTTCATGCGGACCCATAATACACGTACCCTGGTGAAATCGCGTGTAAGACTACCTGCGCACCCCTGGAATACACGTACCCAGGAAAATCGCACTGCTGTGGGGTGGGGGGGTGGGAGACATGAGTGGGGGCCTGGTGGAGGGTGCCCCACAGTGCTGGGGGTGGGGGTGCAGGGAGACAGGAGTGGGGGCCTGGTGGAGGGTGCCCTACAGTGCTGGGGGGTGGGGGTGCAGGGGGACATGAGTTGGACATGAGTGGGGGCCTGGTGGAGGGTGCCCCTGACTGCTGGTGGGTGGGGTACAGGGGGACAGGAGTGGGGGCCTGGTGGAGGGTGCCCTGCAATGCTGGGGGGTGGGGGTGCTGGGAGACATGCATTGGTGGGCAGTAGTGCAAGGTGACATGTGGGTTGGCTGGGGGGCATGGCCATGGTGGATGGGCTGCCTACGGGACATGTGCAGGGGTGCAGGGTAGTCCCCTGTGGTGTGGGCCACCTGCAGGGGCCGTGGAGGGTGTAGAGGGAACAGCTGGGAGGACCACACAGCCAATTCATGTGTGGGACTCCCCGGCAACCCCGAAATACACGTAGGCTGCTGGATTCACGAATGGAATTTCCCGCGCACCCGGAGTACACGTACCCTGCTGAAATTACGTGTGGAACTTGACACGCACACCGAAATACACGTACCCTGCAAATTTGCGTGTGAAACTTCCCACGCACCCTGGAATACAAGTGCCCAGGCCAATCGCGTGTGGAACTTCCCGCGAACCCCGTAATACACGCACACAATATTTTTCACACAGCGGGTGTCCGTGTTTGTCGGTACCCCTTTGCACCTCATTTGTCCTAGAGGGCCACAGTATGGATCATTCATCATAGCTGTATATGGGTGCTTTTAGTTAGCGCACATTTTGGCGCACATTTATTTCTGGTGCAGGGACGTTACCGCCTGCTTTCTTGTGGCGTACTTGTTTGGCCATGTGCGCGTCTTTGACCATGCGCTGGTTTGCCATATTCAATTCCATGAATACGAGTTGTAGGCGAGCGTGTGGGTGTTCCGCGCACTTGCCTCCTGTACTTCCCCCATGACGCCCATATTTTCACGCGTTGTTCCCCATTCCAAGTGTTACGCCCCGTGTTACGCCTACTTTTGTAATGTGCGCCGCGGTATGTGCGATTTCGCAGTGGCCGTGGCGCATGCCGTTGGATGACCTGTGCGCCGGCGTTCGCCGCGCACTTTTTCAGCGCACATCCAATATTTTTCTTGCGCACGGACTTCCATGAATCAATGTGCGCTGGTTTTCCTGCGATTTTCGCAGTTGCACTGCGATTTTCGCACTTTTACTGCGAATCGCACGTTTTGGCACCTCTGCGCCGGAATTTTTGGCGCACATTGATTCCATGAATCGGCCTAAGAGTTTGTAATCCTCCACTGATTGCCAAGCACTAGCCTTCGTCCTTTTTAACATTTCCATCTTTTCTGCTGGAACAAATCTGGATAGAAGTGTTACCGTAATATGTACCGTTATATGTAGACTCAAACTACAGTTCAAGTGCCATCCCATCTGTTTCCCAGGCACGCCCATTGCATCGCAATGCCATTGTCATGTTGAGAGGAAAAATGGCACATTCCCAGGAGTGTAATCTTTGTAGTGTGTGGATAGACCTTCTTCGGCCATTGTTCTGTTACACTGGTTTGTGTCGCTGTCACTGGTCCTGTTTTGTAGAAGAGATATTGCTTGACCATTTTCAGTGGATATAGCCAAGCATTTCAAAGACTGATAAAAGAAAATGTGATATTTTGCAAACATGTGATGTCAATTTCAGCACACTCTTATTTGTTTTTAAAAATGGAAGAAATGTGTAAGATGTGTTAGTGCGTTCTTTAAGATCATCCACGGGACATGTCAAAATATCATTTCAAAATGTACCTTCAATTAAAGATCATTTTCCCAGTAATTCATGTCTGTCATGTCACTTTAAAAAAAAAAGTTCTACCTCGTTTTATTAAAATCATACATTGCATGCATAGGACCACACATTTTACCACTAATGTTCTGTGTGGTCCAGTACATGCAATTTTAAACCACCACAAGCCAGAGAGGAGTAGGGAAGAGTAAAAGGGCCTCAGTACAAGGTTGGAGGTAGCCATGGTGCTATTAGCACCATGGCTACCCCCTTAACGCATTCCGGGTCCGGGTTGTCGGAATAGGGACTTACCAGGTCATTCCAACATTGGAGGACCTGGAAAATCCCCATTCTGAAAAACATTCCCCATTCCCATTCGAGCCCCCATAGGGCTCAATGGGAATGGGGAAGGAGCTAATAACGGGCCCGCAAATAGCGGGTCCGTTATTAACTCATTGGTCCCTTAGCGGCTCCCGCTAAGGGCGGCTGGTAAAACCAGCTGGCCTTAGTGGGACCCGTTATGGACCTCGGAATACGGAGGTGAGGGGTTACCGGTAATCCCTTACCTCCAACCTCGTAATGAGGCCCAAAGTGAGTTACATTTGCTTTTACTCGTTCTTTTCCCGCCTCCATCCTGTGAATAAGTAAACACGCTTAGCAAGCGCATTTACTAATGCACTCATATGCTCTCCACGTAGGAATCATTTCCTGGAAGCCTGCATGAAAATCCCATGCAGGCGTTCAATGAAACGAAATGACAAGATGGCGGAAGAAAGCACAGCAGAGATCTTATCTTCACTCGGTGCCTCTTCCCTGCCTTATCATTGCTTGAAAATGGGGCAGTGCTAAATCAAGGTGTCAAAGCATTAGACCTCGCTTTTATGCCATGATGTGTCACTACGCCACATTTTATATTAGGGTCCATGGGAAACTCTTGCCATTTGAATAGTCATACTACTTGTTCATCAAATAATGTAATTTATGTTATCATGTGTCCATGTGACACGGTTTCTATTGCTAAGACTATGTGTAGTAGTTAATGCACGAATTACAGAACATAGATCCATTATTCAGACAAAGAATGTTCATGCACCATTGGTACAACACTTTCTGGATTTTGCCCACACTGAAATTGAGTTGATGCAGTGAGGTGTGGAAAAAAATACAGAAAGGTAATTAATAATATGGAGGTAAGATTAGCAAGATAGGAACAACAATGTATTTATCACTTAAGGGCAGACAAAAAGAAGGACCTAGGGCCTGATTCATGGAAAAGTGTACATTTATCCAGCAAAGGCTGCGCACCGAGAACGACACTGCACAAGCCTGCGTGCAGAATAAAAAATGTGCACTCCACGTATTGATGGCTTTGTCTGCGCAAAGTAACCGTATGCACAAGTCATGGCTGTAGCGCCCCAACACACCCCCACGTAAAGCAAAAACAGCCAGAACAGCTACCTCTGTGTGCTCCCTGGGTGCGAATACACGCACCCTTCAAACAGTGTGTGGGTTTCCTCGTAAGCAGGCCTGCATCGCGGAGACCCTGCGTGGGGTCCTCCATAACTGTTACCGGCACCAGGACAGCATGCATTCGATTTATCGTAACTTGAATAAAACTTGGAAAATCTGTGTATGAACCCCTGTAAACCATTTCTGCACCCTGCTACACTGCATTGCATACGTGCACCCCTAAGTCAGATTGGAACCACGGCTGCATACACGCACTCCTGAATCCAACACCCGATCTTACCTCTATGCAGTGAATCCTATGCGCAAGTGTCTGTAAGCCTGCCTTCGGGTGGCGGATAGTATGAGGGCTTTGCGTGGCCATTTCCCCGCCGAGAGGTTGTGTGCTCGGATCCATGACTACGTATTGTTCCATGCAGTAGTGGATGTGCGATGGACTGCCTGCGGCCCGTCCCTCGTAACGCCCACTTTTTGCCTTATTCTTCCTCATTTTTCTTGTTCCGCCCCCTACCCTGCCCTCTACGCAAGCCACACCCACACTCTGCATGTGTCTCGTGCAAGGCCTCTCGCAGTGACATACCGAGCGTGCGCAAAGTCCCCCCAAAAGTATGAAAAAGTGCAGCGCAATCAATTCCATGAATCGACAAATGGGATTTTGCATGCAGTTTGGATTTTTCGCACAGATAATTCCATGAATCGGATCCAATATGACTAAATTTCCCATCATTGGTTGAAATGACCAAATTGCCCATAATTGGTTGAAATGACATTTGGCCATAGATATGAGTTAAGTGATGCCTATTGAGGATCATCTAGATGGGCAATATTCTGTTACTATCATTAAAGTAATGAAATAACTTGTGGGTACTAAAGGTAAACACAAGTAGAAAGGAAGTTTATGCCTTAAGTACAATGAAAACATGTTACAATCTTTGATTTATTTGAGAATATTATGCAAATAAATTCAGAAAAAATGGGTGCTAGATTTACATTTAAGTAAAGATTTGAGTTGTGTAGTTCTTGTTAGTGTTAGTAACCATTTTGGTGACGCAGCACATCACGTGGTTGACTTATGTCATCTTAACGTTTGCAAAGGAACCATACATTTTAACAATGTGGCAAAGAGATCTATATTGTGTAGCTGTTGCTAGTTTGGAAAAGTGGTCATTTTAGTGACACCACAAATAACGAGACTGGCATATGGTGTTCTGTTGTTAGTAAAAGAACTGCACATTTTCACAGATGAAGCATAGTGTTTCAAAAGGGGCCAGGACAAGGACAAGATTCAATTCAAATGTGAGTGGTAAAGTAACTTTTAACAGAATCAATAGCTTTAAATTAATTGATGCAGATATATTAACATGGACTAATCGTTCTTTAGATTTAGGATGTAGATATCTGATGTGGAAATGACATAAAGAACAAATTGATATTTTCTTTGGTGTGGAGCAAAATTTAAAATATAATAAATTAATGAAAACTGTTTCCAAATTATATGTAAAGAGGTGAACTGAATGTTGAACCTTGGACTCTGAAGGTGGAGAGGTAGACTCTACCTTTGGTTGAGGTTGGTAATTACTTTACATGGTTTTATGAAAGTAGCTTGTACTTATAGTTGTAACATGAACATAATAGATGTTTGTATCAGGCTGTTTTTTTTATACATTTCTTTCATTTTGTACATCATTTATTTTCCCTGATGAAACCATGACCACAGATTTAAGATGTCATACGTCAGAACTAGTCGGACAGATTGTATATTGGGCGATACCATCATTATACATAGGTGACATTTGTTTTTAATTAAAACATATGGACAGATTGTGTATTGGGATACATTATTACTGTACATAGGTAAAATTAATTCTTGACAAAAAAATGGAAAAAAGAATTTCTTGATGATTGGCAGGAATCCATTTTGCATGAATAAATATAATTTCAAAATATGAATTGTAGATACACATTGAAATTGTTTGTAATACTGAGTATGACGAACACAGGTACATGATAATTTAAGTTTGTAAGTTTAAGTTGGGGAAAGTTAGCGGTAGGATTTTGGAACAGCTGACATTTTAATACAACATGTACATTATAATTGCTAGCTGTATATATTTATCATTAAATGAATACTTATTATGAAAATTATGGCATCTAATACCATGAACAAATGATGTTAGATTCCAAAAATGTCATTAGTATAATTTATTCCGAGCTATCCTTATTATTTTTGTATAAAGATTTAATGGAGTGTCCCATGTATATCTTGGTTAATTGGGACCCTTTCCTTTAAGGAAACATGTTCCTTAACTATTGGACCAGTGGGGAGTGTGGAGGGCAAGCTGTGCCCCCTGTCAGTATCTCCCTGCCTATGTACTCTAAAGAAATTACTACTAAGGATTTTGCTATAACAATCTGTTTTCCCAACAATAAGCAGACCCCACATTTTATCAGCAAGCAGTGCAAGCTTTAAAACGTATCTTGCTGGTAATACTTCGTAGTACCAAATATGCTTAGTAAAGCATCTAACAGTGTGCCGGCTAAGCACACTGAGCAAATGCCTCCAAGTGATATTGGTGAATTTAGCATCAGACATTCTGCTCTCGCGAGATCCTGGGTGAATGAAGAAAGAGTACAACTGAAAGTGCACATCTCTTCCCCCTCAGGCTGGGCATTGCCGGGTGGCAGCTAATCAAGGAAGGGGTTTCTGGAGATGTTTTGAAGGAGAGGAGTAATATATCTTCTACGGATTCTCTTTTGGTGAGTGTTGCATATTGCCCTTTTTCTCATATTCTCTTTAATCCCTTGGACAAAGATGCAGTCTGAGCCCTTACAGCATGTCATTCTCTGACAAGAGTGTGGGATCCCCTCTAGTGAGAATGAACATGGGTCAAATACCCTGTTATATGGAATCTATTCCACGCAGGAGGCTCTACAACCACGTTTAACTCACTGCATCTTTCAGATAGGAGAAAGAACTATTTGCATATCAGTCTGGTCTCACCCACAAGAGCAGGGTGTTTGACCCATGTTCGTTCTCAGTAGAGGGGCTCCCACACTCTTGTTTAATTTCTAAAACCTGGGATTTCACCCTAATTAACCATGGGTAATCCAGATGTGGACCCCTTGATCACTGTGCATTATAGAGGCTCAGCTTCACCTCACTGAGGAGGCCCATTAAAACTCATTATAAGACAATGGTTACAGACCCAGAAAAAGAAATGGATCGGAACCCAAAGAGGCACAGAAGCAGCTGCGAAATAGAATGGCATATTTGTTAATACAGAGCCAGCGCCGAAACATAACAACAGTACCAGAATAGAATGAACGCACTGCTGTGCTTTTCTCAGAATAATTTCAGATGAATATTGTAACAGAATAATATCTTTGCTACAAGAACCAAATATAAATATACCAGCATGAAACTGTGCCTTTAAGAACTACAATATTGCTGGAAAAGAACTCACGTAGTGTCATAAAATATTCTCAAACATGTCAAAGCTGGTATAATGGGGGGCCCTGAAAACTGGAACATGCTAAGCATAACAAGTGTATTCAATCTGAAGGTGGATGCATGCACGCTCATTTGTAATACTTTAACCTGTGCTGTTGTGTTCTTTTTTCAGTCCAAATAACTATAGTTCAGCTTACAATTCTCTAACCTTTTTTCAACAACAAAAAATAAAGTGTACACCACACTCTTCTGTGCATTGGTGTACCATTTTTTGTATGTACCTCGACACAAGTGTGGAAAGCTGAGTGGGTTAATGCATGCGTTGTTTGCAGGAATATCTGTCAGAAATCAAATCCCAGCCTTTCAGACTCAACCTTTAAGCCCTCTGTGGTCGAGTATAATGCCATTATATGCGGCACCCGTGATATTTTTGATCTACAGCTTTTTACAATACCGCTTTTGTTGTCACACTTGTCACAAGATTGTGGTGACAACTGTAATATAAACCAAGTTATGGTAAACCCATGTCAAAAGACTACAGAGTTACAGGCCCTACATTCCAATTAATCCCAACATGCCTTTCAAACAACTTGCCAATAACAGCAATCAAAATTCAGGTACTGAGATGGGAGTGGGGTAGGCGGGTGTCAGACCACACCCATAAGTGAGCTCAACGTGCTCCAACTCCTGGGTAAAAAAATGTATTGTATTGAGAAATGACTCAGCTATTCATGTCTGTGACAGATCTGCTTCTGCTACTGGAAATCTCCAAGACTTGAATACATTTTAAGTGCTCTAGTAATTGGATTCTGCCATGAAAGTCTGAGTTATTGTTATGTTTTATAGGTAGTGCTCAAATCCATATGTACACAGAACAGCTGTGGAGCCCAGTAGTTTAGTCCAGGAAGCTTTGTTATACATATATACACTATGTAGTATGTACAATACCATTTCAGGTAGTCAGAAGTGGACATTACAGGTACAGACCCTCCGGCCATCGTTTCACTCCCAGCTCATGCCCCCAACTGACACCCATGAACGCTCACACACACAGATTGACTCAACATTCTCCTGAGCTGTCTATCATGCATACATCAACATTCCATCCGCATGCACTACTGGCCAGTGATACAATACAAGACTAACTTACATTACAACATCTCCCTTCCATAAACATTCACACACCTCAAGATCTCCCTTCCATACAAAACCACACACACAACATTTTTTTACCACAACCTTCCATCCGGAACTGCCACTCCCAGAATACAGAGTCTGCCACACTCTGGCACAAACACCTAAAGGTAACTACTAGAAACTAATCACAGCATAGAAGTGGGGAAACAAAAAAGGGGGGACCACGGATTGCCCAACACCGGACCCGGATGCACTGCAAGACATCAATGCAGAGCAAGAGCAAAACATTGCCGCAGAAGTCCACCAACTAACATACTGGGAGGGTGGTATTACCCATGACAGGAATAACAAACACAGAAGGGGCACATCATCCACCAACTTCCACACTCACATTTAAGACACAAACATCTGCAAGGGCCACAACACATAACACCACTTCACATGACAACGGGCCAACATCAATCATAGCATTTATGAATTCTTTTTTTAAAAAGTTATCTTTATTTATTAATTTCAGAATAAGCATATGAAGGCATTACAGAATACGTTTTGAACAATATAAGTGCAATACTATGCATCCTAACATATTCAGCTACTAAACAACGCATAGGCCCCAGAAATGCAGAAATGATTCATAGATTAATTGATTACATTCTCATTGGGGCAACAATCAAAATTCCTAAATAGCAATAAATTAATTGCAAAAACAATTATCCTATTTTTCACACTTAGACAAAAACACAAAATAAACACTTACACACACACTGATAACAACAAAAACAACACCTCTTTTTTCCATAACCTGACTGCTTAGACTAACGAGTTATTCAATCTGGTGTACCACTATCATATAATTCATTAAATGGCATCCAAAGGGCCTGAGAAACCTCTACCTTACCCTGTCTTTGAAACATTACCCGTTCAAAATCAGATAATATCAAAATATCATTAATCCAACTCTAAACTTGTAGTGTCTTCCTGCTTTTCCATACTCTCAAAACCTGTTTAGCCGCTATCGAGCATTTACACAACGCCCATTATTCGATATTTCTTGGAAAATTGATAGATAAGATCATATCTAGTATGTCTAATACCTGGCACCAGAAGGAATGCACTCAGGGACAGTACCATAGCATATGAAATAACAACCCTTTCTCTCTACTACACCCCCAACACATATAACCATCTACCAACCCTAATTTGTACTTGCGCTCAGGTGTTCAATATAACCGTCCTAAAATGTTTTGATATATAAGTTTTAGCTTGAGGTCTAACTTACTACTGTATCCAACCTGCCACATGTGTCTCCAAATTTCCATCAGTAATAACACGTTTGACACAGGAGGATAGCTCACAAGCAATAAGCTTGTCTTGGAAGCAAGAAGATGGGAGCAACACAAGTTTGATCCCTGGATCTGCGCTTAGAAACCTCTGGTTATTAAGCTCGTTATAAATAACAGATTACAATTACAATTACCATACTGAGCGCCCCTCTGTGCATTTATGAATTCTTAAAACATTACAACAGTTATTTAACAGTTTCACTTTCAATAGTGCTCAGTGTTTTACAAAGTGGTGTTGGTGTGTGTGTAACCAGATGTTCCTGCTGACCATTAGGTAGTGATTGATCTTACCAATAGCCACATATTAGACCCTTCCTGTATACTTGCTGCTGGACAACAGTCATTGGCCTTCAAGCAACATGATAGGAGAATTGGGGCATCACTTTTAGAAAGTAGCCCAGCTGGTGTGTTCACTAAAAAGTGTAAACACGCTTTTGGTTGTCAAATCTACAACAAATGTAATATCTGTGTACAAATTGGAGGGAATATTTATGACTACTTCTGGAATATGTCCTGCAGAGGATATAATGCACAAAAGGTTTCATCACATTAGCATTGGCCATTTTGGGATAAAAACCAGGAATCTTTCGGATCCTCCGGGCCCAGGTACCTGCTCACCCTGCCACCCTCCCGCACTTCCTCCGGGCCACCCCTTGCACTGGGGTCTGTATCTGTACCCATACAGCCCCCCTTTTTCTTCCTGCACTTATCAGACCTACCCTGTCTGCTGCCTTAAACCTAGCACTTGCAAATTGCTGGCTGCACTACCACTGTTTGTTGCCTTTATTATTTATCTATTGTTATTTATCTGTTTCTGCTCTGCTTCATACTTTCCACGTCTCCCCCTTCCGTACACTTTTCCCTCCCCCTCTCCCATGCACTTGCCCTTTCTCAATGTCACCGGGCCTAGTATGATCGCTGTTTTGTTCTCCCCTGTTCCCCCCCTTGCCTTGTCGCGCTCTGAAACACTTGTGTACGAGCACGATAGAAATACAATATCAATATCAATGGAATCTATTCAAAACAATACTTAAAATCTCCAGTCTCATCAGCCATCAGCTTCATAATATAGACACAGAAGCCTGCATTCAGATGCAGAGAAGTTACACACAATTACCAGACGCTTGATTGAAGAGGATAATAGCGGGAGGAGATTTAAATCTGCCCCGCCAGCAGCTGCAGCACTAACCAAGTCCCCAGTTTGAAAATTCCCCCAACAAACAGTAGTTACAACTTATTACTCAAAATTGTTAGTCTATCCTTCTGCATTACTTTCATGGCCCCTTTAATGTATTGTGGGCTGTCATGTATTAACATACAACTTCAAGCTCCTTCCTACAAGTCATTGTTGCCACTCCTCGTGCTACTGTGTCCACCTTTCTAGATGAACGGCAGTAGTGTATGTTTTGCTTCCTGTTCACACCATCTGTAGCAGCCCATTGGATCACATGGTTCAACTGGGTCTTGCAGAAATGCCATCCCACCAAAAGCTGATTACAGGAATCAGCTTTCCTGGGAGAGGGGTGGTAATATATAGAGACCAGAGCGTACCATACTGAGTGCCCCTCACCAGAAGCACCTTCAGCCACAGAGGCCAGGCTCTCGTCGTCATTCAGACGGCATTCCCAGGGCCGTCACGAAGGGGTGCAGGGGGGACAAACTGCCCCGGGCCTCGCACTTGCGGGGGGCCTCATGGCCCCCTCTCCTAAGCAGAAGGCAGCATAGTCCACCCGTGTCCTTTTATTCACATGTGGGACTGTGCTGCCCCTGCAATGATTTTGCTGTTTGTTGTGAAGCCGTTTGGCTCCACAACAAACAGCAAAATAATGGGAGCCAGCAGGGCTCAGAAGTGAGCTCTGCTGCCTCCCGTTATTTAGCTGACAACGTGGACATGCTGACTGACAAGAGAGGACTCCTCTCCTGTCAGTCAGTGTGTTCACGTTGCTCAACATGACCACGCTGACTGATGGGAGAGGAGTTCTCTCCTGTCAGGCAGCATGTCTACGTGTTGGCTGCGTGGATGCTTTTGAAGGGTGCATGGAGGGGTGCAGGGGGGACAAACTGCCCCGGGCCTCGCGCTTGCCGGGGGCCTCACGGCCCCCTCTCCTAAGCAGAAGGCAGCATAGTCCACCCATGTCCTTTTATTCACACGTGGGACTGTGCTGCCCCTGCAATGATTTTGCTGTTTGTTGTGAAGCCGTTTGGCTCCGCAACAAACAGCAAAATAATGGGAGCCAGCAGGGCTCAGAAGTGAGCTCTGCTGCCTCCCGTTATTTAGCTGACAACGTGGACATGCTGACTGACAAGAGAGGACTCCTCTCCTGTCAGTCAGTGTGTTCACGTAGCTCAGCATGACCACGCTGACTGATGGGAGAGGAGTTCTCTCCTATCAGGCAGCATGTCTACGTGTTGGCTGCGTGGATGCTTTTGAAGGGTGCATGGAGGGGTGCAGGGGGGACAAACTGCCCCGGGCCTCGCGCTTGCCGGGGGCCTCACGGCCCCCTCTCCTAAGCAGAAGGCAGCATAGTCCACCCGTGTCCTTTTATTCACATGTGGGACTGTGCTGCCCCTGCAATGATTTTGCTGTTTGTTGTGAAGCCGTTTGGCTCCGCAACAAACAGCAAAATAATGGGAGCCAGCAGGGCTCAGAAGTGAGCTCTGCTGCCTCCCGTTATTTAGCTGACAACGTGGACATGCTGACTGACAAGAGAGGACTCCTCTCCTGTCAGTCAGTGTGTTCACGTAGCTCAGCATGACCACGCTGACTGATGAAAGAGGAGTTCTCTCCTGTCAGGCAGCATGTCTACGTGTTGGCTGCGTGGATGCTTTTGAAGGGTGCATGGAGGTAAGGTAAGTGTTTTTTATTTTAAATTAAATGTGTATATACATATGTGTATTTAAATTAGTATGTGTATGAATGCATGCATGCATGTTGGTGTTTATGTTTGTGTCAATGCTGTGTTTGGTTTTATGTATGCATGCATGTATGAAGTTGTGTAACTGGGGGATGAATGCATGGGTGAAAGTGTTTTATGTGGGTGTGTGTTCAGCCCCACGCCTAAATGTAGCCTCCCTGGGGGCCACCTTTTTAAGGGGTGGTTTCATGGCATCAGAGGTGCACCTAGGCTAAAATGTCAGGGAGGGGCTAACACTTCAAATGTTGGGAGAGGCGCTAACTTCAGAGGCTGCGAGGGGTGGGTGAAAATGTACTTGTGTGGGGTCATCTAACATCTTTCCACATTGGAATTAGACTATCCTGGGGAAGCTTTAATGTTACAAGCAGCTAACTCTCACCCCCATTTCTGAAACATCACACTTAAGTACTTCTGTGAAAATGAGATGTCTCATGTCACCACTTCCCTTCTAATCACTCCCCTGGCATGCAAGTGCTAACCCCACATCACAATTTCAATTACCTAAAAATGTATGCTTATGAATGCAGGTGCCAACAGTGAAATGTTTTATGTTAGTAATTGCAGGGCCTCTGTTAACAGTGAAGCCCAGGCCCCGTTTAATGTCTGTGGGCGTCATTACGAGGTAGGAGGTAACCATACCACTATTAGCGGCATGGCTACCCCCTTACTGGGTACCGGGTCCGGGTTCCTTGAATGAGGAATTACCAGCCCATTCTGACCTTGGAGGGCCTGGTAATTCCTCATTCAAGAAACCCAGATCCGGTACATTCCCATTCCCATTCGAGCCTCCATAGGGCTCAATGGGAATGGGGAGCATGCTAACAACCGGCCCGTAAATAAAGTGCATGTTGATAGCATGCTGGGCTGCGCGCGGGACCCGCTAAGTCCGCCTGGTAAACCTGGCCTCATTAACCCCCTACCGCCATGGTTCTATGACCCCCTGTGTCTTGTTCCATCTGGCCACGCTCTGTTGGTCAGCCCGGCAAGGGCTTGGTGACAGCTTTGAAAGTGGATAGTGAATGGGGTCAATAAACCCATTGCGCTGTCGGTCTCCCCACTGAGGGATGGCATTTGGCCCTTTCAGCTTTTACAGTTGATAAGTCCCCCAAGTAGTTTCCCCTATATTGTCAGTTTTATGACACAGAAACCTACTGATATTCTGCAGCTTTTAACCACCTTGCTGCATTATTTTGACTTCATTATTGATTTAAGCACTCCACAGGTGCCTTGGACTATTTTTCCAATCAGTAAGACAAGGGTTGCCCCCAAACATCAAAAAGAAATGGGCCCCACCAGCCCTGACAAATCTTCAGCCAGCCCTGCTCGCACTTCCCTCCAAATTCCCTGAGCCCAGCTAGGAAGCCAAATAGCTATTGCACCTTCCCTTTGGCCACTAGTCGTACCTTTCACCCCAATTCAGAGGCTGTTTACTTTCATAATACTATGCTAGTCTCTGGAGAGGCGGGCTATCTAAAAGCTAAGACCAGAAGTTAAGACTTTGGTTTTATCAAAGTGAGTCTGTTGATATCGCATGGATAGGTTTTTGTGTTCTGCATGTTTGAAACTGATGCCGCTCCTTAACGATCTGCTCAATGGTGTTGCGCCACTGCACAGCATTCTTTTTGTTTGGGTTATTCGGTGTGCCACCAATAAGCCAAAACTATTGCTTTAGTGAACAGACAGAGATGGAAATAGACTTTTTTTTGGGACATCCCTCCTACCGCAGTGAAAGAGGGTCCAGCGATGGGAGGATTAGGAGCGTGTAGGGCAGATATTTAAGTCACCCCATGAATATTTGCCTCTTCCCCTCAGAGGATTTATCATCAGCAAAGTTCAAAATCTGCACCCCTTTTAAACCTAAAAAAAAGCACATACATTTTTCCCGTACAGTGCAACATTGACAAGTGATTTCACAGGGCTCCCGCTCAGACCCTCAAGTGGTTTTATGGGGAAGTGTCTCACTTTGGAACCTAGCAACCACGGTTCGAATCCCTGCCCAACATAGTTTAAAGCATGAACACACCACAGCATTCTAAAATAAACATATAGTGCACATAGATTTCCCAGATTGTGGAGCTGTATCTGAGATTTGTTGAGTCATTTTTTGCGAGATCCTGGATCTGGGAAGATCCGTCGCAATGACAGGATTGAGAAAGAAATGGTATATGAGGAGGGACACACAGCTTGTAGATGTTGTTTAGTTATTTGCCCACATATTGACTTCTCATGGCCAAGCTAATCCCTATGGAAATTCTCATCCAGTTCCTGCCCTCCCCACCCAAAACATCTCATTGGAACTCTGAGCTAGCTTTAAACAAGCCTTGCCATCAAACTTTGTCCTCAATGTGACTGAAAGTGTTTTCTCAAAGGAGGCTTCTGAGAGTTAATGACTTCATTGCAATTGTAAACACAGAACTGGTGTAATAAAAATGTCTTGATCAGGTCTGCCTTTGGCCACTCAATTTAAAAGCACACTGCATGTCTTTAGCTGAAGTCGTGTTAAAAACAAGCATTGGCAAAGCCAACCGTTTTGGCTTGTGTATAAGTATTCGGCAATTTCCAGGCACTGCTATTAGTTGCTCTTGAACTGAAACCATTTTGCACCTGGCACCATCAACGGCCAGCTAATACCAATACAAAGTGTCTTTCCCATGCCTTCACGAAAGCCCAAACGGTTAGCATTGCCAATGCACTTTTTTGCTTTACCCTTAATGGACAGGACTATACATCAAGGTTAAAGCAAACATACTAATTGGCTAAATTGGCCAACATAGAATTTAGGCCAATATAGCCAGTAATAACACTAATGGTGCACAGTCAGCCTGGACATACTTTCTGTGGCATGGCATTTTTACTGGCTGGGAGTTTCTGTGGCATGGCATTTCTACTGGCTGGGAGTCCGTACATGGTAATAATGGCACATATCGATGCAGCCGGCATGGACATACATGAGAACAAGCATGAATATATTTTTATACTAGCATATGTTGTGTAGAAAGGTGGCATGAAATGTATTGTAAAATGTTTTTGTGCACGGTTTGTGATTTGCAGCTATTGGGATTTTCCATGTGCTTGCATAGAAAGCCAATTGCAAACTGTATGGATTTCTACCCAATTTTGCAAAGAAAGTGCTGTAAAATGCATAATTTTTCACCCAATGTTTCAAACATATTCTTGGGAGTGAGAACCCCCCTCAAGCAACCCTTGTTTGGTTTCGTCTCCCTTACTGTGCTCTGTTGATCCTGCATAATTGGCACAAACATTTAAGCCTCAAGTTCAGAAATGTACCAGCCTCCACTGTACATCATTTGTTACTGTGTATCATGTGTGTTTTAATGTGCACACAGGGTCAGGTGGCTCCTTAATGATATGATATGGCATTTATAACGCACCTGTACACAAGTCTTTCTAGGCACGGCAAGGCAGGGAGGGGAAACAAAAAGGGAGGACAAAACACTGATCTTACTAGGCCTTGTGTCATTAAGATCGTGCAAGAGCAGGGAAGGGGGAGGGGAGAAGTGCAGAGGGTGGGGTAGGATGGAGAAGTGCAGGAAGAAAGGAGAAACAAGACTGCAGACAACAGGTGGCAAGTGCAGGTACTCATAAGTGCTGCCAACTGGTGGAGAATAAGTGCAAGAGAGGGGGCTGTAGGGTTACAGATACAGACAACAATTGCAGACGAACCATGAGGCAGTGCGGGATTGTAACTGGACAGGCAGGGACCTGGGCACAAATTCAGAGGGTAAGCAGTGCATGGATCAGGCAGGTGATCAGCAAGGAAGAAGAAGAGAGAAGGCGGAAGCAAAGAGACAGGTCTTGAGTTGCTTCTGGAACCGGAGATGGTTCTGCTCAAGCTTCAGAGAGGCAGGGAGGCTGTTTCCAGAGAGAGGCCCTAGCAGAAGAAAGAGATCTGCCCCCAAATCTTTGCTTGGAAAAGTGACTGACCCTCAAAGAGTTGGAGGTGGCAGAGCCTCATGTCATCCTATATATATTTATGCATATGATGCAAAAGTTAGTCTGGCATAAACCTTTCTTCAGTAGAGAAATCTAACTTTGCTGTAGTTGATTTGGAGTTATAGTAATAAACCATATTTGGGAACTTGCACTCAAACTCTAGGACATATTTCTCGAGTCTCCTGTTTGAGTAGGTGCTGCCGCTGGCCCAGTGCAAAATTTTGTAAGGGGGCCTCACCAAATGTTTTGCCCCGGGCCTCACCACATCTTGTGACAACCCTGGGCATTCCCATATCATGTGACACCCCAGGCAAAAGCCTAGTTGACACAGTGGAATGCTACGGCTACTCTGCCGTTTCCTTCTCAAATCACACAGGTGTCTACTCCTTTGAATTCCCCATGAGCTTTCTGGATGATTGATAAACTCTTGGGACGTTTAAATCATGCGATTTTGGGCTCCGACGTTCTGCTGCTGTGCCTGTGGCTCGCAGTAATGGAAGGTACAGCCGTAAAAAGGACACGTCTTCCATGACAGCACATGTCTTTCTATATGTAGCAAGAGGAGGGTCTTTCTTTCCATACCAAATTCATTTGAGAACTGTGTCAACATACCATTGCCCACGCCAGCCGCTTTCCTAAAGTCGAGCTGCAGGGTAAGAGTGCCACATATGATATGATACGATTGGTTATTTATAACGCGCTTAATACCCAGAGGTTTCTAAGCGCGGACCCGGGAATCGTACCTGTGGTGCTCTGTGTCCTCTCGCTTCCAAAGCGGAGCACTTTGCCCCTGAGCTATGCTCCCGAGTGTTGCTCCGTCGTCTCACATATATTCTTAAATGATCTGTTGCCCATTGCCCCAGAGAGATAACAGTAATTTGTTATCTATCACCCACCGCCCCCTTCGTCACATATAGTACAGGGAAAACGACGAGCTACGCTCCTTCCCTTTGCGTTCATCATGTCAGCCCACCATGAGATGAACACGCCCTCACCCATC
The DNA here is from genome assembly GCF_040938575.1 of Ambystoma mexicanum. Lineage (NCBI taxonomy): Eukaryota > Metazoa > Chordata > Amphibia > Caudata > Ambystomatidae > Ambystoma > Ambystoma mexicanum. Next base: position 202,221,382 of record NC_090937.1, on the reverse strand, counting down.
CTGTTTAGATACTTCGGAAAGTGGTATCAAAATGTGTGTTGTATTGGATGGTGGCCAGTCATAATTTCGAAAAAAAAATGTCGACAGACAAAAATGTCGACAAAAAAATGTCGAAAAAAAAATGTCTACTTTCGTTTTTTTTAAATTATATATTTATTTTAGGGGTTCGGGAGTTAAAAAAAAGGGAACAATTAAAAAAAAATTAAAAAAGGGGGTTGGGGGGGAACCCCCCCATTTAAAAAAAAATGCATTGAAAAAAAAAGTCGACATTTTTTTTTTCGACATTTTGACTTTCGACATTTTTGTTGTCGAAATTATCACTATAAACCGTATTGGATTACAAGAGACTCCTGGTGAAACCTCTACCCAGGGGAGTTGCTAGGTCTGGAAAAGACCCGGGGCTAAGCTGATGTCGTAACTGTTGGGACTGGGGGCTAGCTAGTCTTTTGGCTGAAGCTCCTGAGATTCTATCCGGAGCTACAACCAAAAGATCAGGGGCTATAGCCCCCTTATCCCGCCCACCCCCTAACAACGCCCCTGCCTTGAAGCGGCACATACAGCACATGATTGGCTAGGTTTGGATTCGTTTTGAGAGCCAGGATGCCCGTCTAAACAGGAATAGCCCACAAACACATTAAAATCTGCCCAGGCTTGCCCATTACACAGATCATCTAACTGCTCTGCAGAGACTCTTGTCACACACATGTAACACCACGCAACCTTTCCTATGAAAACATACAGACCCCTACCGAAATGTACTAAATAAGCATGAGCATATTGTCTTACAGGTAAACAGACGTGTTGCTGTCTGATTTTTATCACCACTGTTAGTATCTGCAGATTTAAAGGAATATAATGCAAAGTGGTGTTGTATCGACGTCTGCCATTTTGTCAGCTGCTTGGTGCAAAAGGTGGGGTTATTCACTATGGTACTCCTGTCTGCCATGTTATAATTGATAAAAGGGCCAGCAATGGACCAAAGAAGGCCCGAAGGTAGGAAGTTGTGCAGTAGAGATCCAGTCAATAGCTATGAGGCCGAAGTGTATACACTAGTGATAGACAGCAAAGAACATTCGAGAATAATTTCAGAGTTCTTGGCCGCTGCTGTCCTCGGGCAATGAAAGACCTTTAAGGCCTCTTGTGATTTAATAGGTTCTGTTGACGTATTGCAAGAAGGAATAACAGAAGAAGAAGGATATATGTTTTTAATGGGTTTTTTTCGTCAAAAGTCCTCTGATAGCTGGGAGCATTCATTTTACAGACAAAGGTGTCTTTAGGGGAATTACATTTCTGTTAAATGCCTTAGTACCTTCAATTTTCTGTTTAACCAATAGAATGTCATCAGATAACCACATTGTATTGCTTTGTGTTTTCCCTCTAGCCTCGAGCTTCTGTAAACGTGGCCTTTATTTGAAGTATCAGATATTATTTTTGGGGAAAAGTGAATCTGGAATTGATCCTGCTGTGCTAAAAGTCAGACAAATACGAGCCGCATCAGGAAAAGTAGCCTGATAGGACATTCATATTAGAGAAACCCTTCAAGCAGGTCAAATCCAGTGGGGTTTTGTTTCGTCGCCACGCACAGCTCCAAAGAGCCCTAATGCTAGTATGGTATGCAGGTTGCATATGTTTGTACCATAGATTTTTCCACCCCCAAATGTTTAATTTTAAAATTTTTACCATTTTTTAAATCAGAGAGAACCCTGACATCTACCGATTAACGCCCCAACCCTATGCCCCCCCACCTAAAAAACAGTATCCCCTTTCCCAAACTTACTTTCTGTATCTTTTTTCTAAAATGAAACATTGTAGGTGATTTTTTATGGGTGATAAATATTCGGCACTAGAACATCTGTGTGGTGAATATTCTGCAATGACATCACTGTGTACATATGGTAGGTTCCCAATATAGGCCACGTGTTATCAGAAGGTAAACCTGAAGAGGCGTATCGGAAGAGGCTGCTGCGAAGCGTAGAGTCCCGAGGCAGTGCGGCTTGAAGCTCTTTGGTGCGTTCTACTTTTCTTTCCACTTGTGCCGTTAGCACTGTCATGAAAAGACACAAAATATGGAGCAGAGCGAGCGACGGAGGGATGAAGTGTTGCAAGAAACGGGGTTGGTGCGTTGTGGGTGCTGCGTTGCTCCTTCTAGGTTCCCCAGCTGCCTCCCGCGGTGCTCCAGTGATTGAGGATTGCTGAACGGGTAAGCAGTGCTGGGCAGACATCAAGTGTCTGACCAGAGAATCCCATCTGCTGAGTGGCTGAGCGCGGATACAGACGAGGTCGACCTGGCACCATGTGCCACGGTGCAGTAGGGAATACTGCATACTATGCAAGTACTAACCAAAGTGTCTGTGTGGCTGGATACACTTTTGCTGGGCTGTGTTGTGTGACGCTCACCATTTGGGGATTGCTGTTTATGAAATAGAGGGTCCAATTCATGGAATTATCTGCGCAGAAAATAGGGCAAGTGTGCTTGCAATCGTGCGCAAATCCGCCTTTGTCGATTCATGGAATCCAATGCGTTGTACTTTTCGTGGGCTTGCGTGGATTTCGCGCTGGCCCGGCACGTCGCTGCGAATGGAGGAACGCCTTGCACGATACTCCAAGCAGAGTGTGGGCAGGACCAGCGGAGTTGCTAGGTCTGGAAAAGACCCGGGGCTAAGCTGATGTCAGAACTGTTGGGACTGGGGGCTAGCTAGTCTTTTGTCTGTAGCTCCTGAGATTCTATCTGGGGCTACAACCAAAAGATCAGGGGCTATAGCTCCCTTAGCCCCCCCCTAGCAACGCCCCTGGGCAGCACTACGCAGTGATCAAAATAGAGAGCGGAACATGCAGAATGAGGAAGAACACATGAAAATGTGGGGGCGTGTTGAGGGATGGTGCAAGGTCAAGCAATTGTACAACCATACCAGTGCAAATAAAACATGTATTCATGGTTTCAAACGCTAAACGTCAGGGTGTGTAAATGTTCACGCAAATCCTAGTACACACCCCATCTGATAGCAGGCATCTAAATGTCAATGCACATATATAAAGCACGCAAAACACACCAAATGAAACATATCCAGCCACAATGAATCCAGCAATTGTCAGAGCAATCGGGCATGGACACCGCAGGAGAAGGAGGATGGCCAGGTCCCAGATCTTCAACCGACGTACCACCCTCTTTGGGATGCCGGATGACCAGGTCTATGGCAGGTACAGGATCCCCCCATATTATCCTAGACCTGGTCAGGGAGTGGGAAGATGGGCTAACATCACCTACCATGTGTTCCGAGGCCCTTAGTTCTCTACAAAAAGTGCTCACTGCCTTACATTTCATGCCAACTGGATCCTTCCAGCGGACCACTGCCATAGTAGGCGGCATCTCCTAGGCCACACAGTCACGCTGCCTACACCGGGTGCTGAAGTGCATAACTGCAAAACCGTCTGTGCGCCCCCACATCTATATGCCAAGAACACCGGCAGAAAGGCAAATAGTAATGCAGGACTTCTATGCTGCGGCACACTTCCCACGAGTGCTAGGTGCAATAGATTGCACCCATGTTGCGCTACGTCCCCCCACATTGACAGAGCACATATACTGCAACCGCAAACATTGGCACTCAATCAATGTTCAGGGTGTCTGCGATGCAAAGGGCATCATAACTGAAGTGTATGCAAACTATCCAGGAAGCACACATGACAGTTATATATTCCAGATGTCACTACTACACCGGACCTGGGTAGCCGGCAAGCATGGGAACACATGGGTCATTGGTGAGTATGAACAGACACGCACATGCATGCACGTTGCACACTTACCAATAGATACTGGCAACAAATTATAATTACAACCATCTACACATTTACAGGGTACAGTGCCTACCCGCTGAGCACATTCATGATGATGCCCATACGGAATCCCACCACACCAGCTGAGGTAAAGTACAATACTGCCCATGTAGCAACTAGGGGCATAGTGGAATGCACATTCAGGGCGCTTAAGTCACATTTTCGCTCCCTTGACCACTCTGGTGGTTTGTTGCTATATGTACCACCAGTTGTGTGCAGGATCATTGTGGCAGCATGTGTCCTGCACAATGTCACCACATAGCATGGCATCCCAGTGGCCATGTTGGCTGGCCAAATGGCATGTGGAGAGGCTGCATGTACCCAGCTGGTGCAATCCTATACTACGTAAAATCCTGCCCCTGTGGAGTGTACACGATCAAGCCACATCCCAGGTGCCATTCAATGATGACCATGGGCCAATCCTCTGTGCCCACAAAAACACCCTGAGAATGTGTGCCTGACAGGGCAAAATTGTGTGCATCCATTAGACATAAAAAAAAACATGCACAAAGTTTGGCCAAATGAAAGACACGTAAGTGAGAGTACACCACCACCACCACGGTAAGCATGGAGTGAAACCACTGCTGAGGCACAAAAGCCTCACTAATGTCCAAGAAAATATCACCCAACATATGTGTTGTCACAGAGAAATTCAGCAACTTGCCAACTATCACTTATAAGCAGCTAGGCATTCATGGACTCCAAAAGTATCATTTTCACAAATCCCCATAAACCCAATGAAATGGGGTTGCACACCTGTGTGAGAATGTGCATGACAGGCACAAATGTATTCTTGTTGCTGTGAGCGCAAAAGCAATGGTGTCAGGATCCACATGTGACATACAGACAGACAATATGGAGACATTGCAACCAATATCAAAAAATGCACTGAACAGGACACAATTGACAAGTGAGACAAAGTGATTTACACACCCAACTGGGGTCAAAGATGCAGCAAGTAACATAGACATTGCATAGCAAAGTCAACAGTGAGTCATGACCATAAGCAGCATGGCACTGCACCATTCACCAACACAGTCACAGCAACTGCAAATAGCAGTGTACATGTCGTACACGAAAAACAACACATCACAATAGACAAACTACCTGACGACTGTCACATGGTCAACAACTGTACTGCATGTAGACACCAAACCTCACACTTGAGTCCACAAGTAGTAAGGCTCAGTACTATCTTGAACCAATTAACCCATGCAAGGAAAGCCCTGGACCCACAATGCGTGTTACACAACAAAAACACTTACAGTGGCCAACCCATTCCCTTAGCCGCAACAATGCACACAGTAATCAGTGACATCAAAGTAGTCATTTTGAATATGAACAACAAAAGAGCAACAAAGGTTCATTGCAAGAAAAATGCACCATCTTACCTGGTTCTTGTGCATGCATACTGCAGAGGAACAGTTACATGCCTCTGCAGGAAATCCCGCCCCCCTACCTCCGATATGTTGGAGCCCTGAGTTTGTGCCATTTTTGACACCAGCAGTTGTGCCAATACTGCAGCAGATATCCGAAAGAAGGTATCCACTGAGAAAACTTCATCGAATGTATCCCGGAAGAGATGATAATCTGAGGGAGGAACTCCCTTAAGGAATATGAAAAGCAGCGAAGAGAAGAAGCTAGTTATGTCACAAGAGACAGGCGTGACGCCCCGAGAATACTGGCTGGTGAGAATGCATGGATCTTAGAGAAACTGATGACGAAGTTAAGAATCGAGTAAACTTTCATATGTAAAAATAAGAGCGCAAGTGTTCGAAGTTCTACAGAAAATCAACCGTTCAATAATTGTACATATGCTGAAACGCAAGTAGACTAAATCATCATAGAAGCTGACTATAACTAGAGATTAGATTGCAGGCTAAGCCGCCATAGTGTAGGAGCTGGATATCAGTGTCATGAATTTAGAAAGGCCGGACACACGAAGAGGAAATACCAAGTATTGTGTCGCAGCAAGAATAAGTTGAGGTTTTGTGAAGTGCCTTGTTGAGGCTGTCTGGCCTGGTATCAAAACTGAAGCAGCCATGGTCAGTTATCTATTCTTGAAAGAAGTGAATGGACGAAGGATGAATCTTCCCTTGCTAAGGTGTAGAGAAAGAACACCAAGAGTGCCAAGTTTTATTCATTTAAGACATTTAAATGCTGCAAAATGGACCAATTTGTGGTCTCCTGTCACGTGAGCCAAGGATGGAAACAGACTTGAGTTTGGAGTCCTAGAACAACGGAAGTCAGAAACTGCACTCCTATATATTCCCACAGACAAGGATGCTTTGCAAGGCCAAGTTCAAAGACAATCTTCATGGCAGAAGGCATGGGTGTTGAGAGATGTTGGGCTAACTGGGTGGGGAGGTAAAGTCAAGTCCACCTTCTGGCACCTGGGTCTGAGCTTGATTGCTGCTCAGTGAACCAGATATTCTAGATATGGCACCAATTGTAGAGGGCCATATAACGAAGGGCCTTATAGTGTGAAGACCAATGATAAACTGTGTACTTAATAGTGTTAAAGATTACATGTTTTTAGATGTAGGCATAAGTTGCCTACCTGACAGTGGGCAGCCAATCACAATCCTGGTCCCTATGCAGTGTGTGCATAGATGTTTCCCTTAAGCCTATCACAGCCTTTGATAGGTTTTCTATTATTTGCTACGTAGTATGACGTCACATTTGACATGTATTTTGCATATAAGGATGTTTTTATGGGAAAATCGTCAAGAGCCTGAGGGAGCATCAGTTGATGTCTGTTGTAACCTCCCTGTTTTAGATATTGTTAATGAAACAGTACCTTTGTCATATTTCTGAGTTGGTTTGATTATTTGGACTCAGGATTGTTCTGCGATCCCGTTCCATTGCATGCACTTTACTAAAGGGCCATCTGCTCATGTGGTAGCAGAGGATGGTTGAAAAAGATCCAAACTAGTTTGTCTCCAGTATTTCGGACGTTCCGGCATCCTCTGCCATTAGCCGGAAGATCGCAGGGTCTGCTGTGGAGAGCGGCCGATAGAAATAAACTTGCAAGAAGAACTGAGGCAGTGTGCAGGTCCCCCTTTGACGAAATCCATGCCCGGTTTCCATGGGCGCTCTGCGGACAGAAGGAAAAGTGGTTGGATTGAAGGAGGAGTCGATACCAAAGGTCTCAATTAGATTAACAAATGGAGAGTAGACAAGGGGAATGGCAAATAAAGGGGATGGGATTGTGATCATTTTTGAGTAATAGGAAATATTGTGAAGAGAAAAGGTAGCGCCTAGGAGTCGTGACTCAAGAGAGTTTCAGAAGGGGACATCTCAAATCTCAACGGGGTAGAGCAGAAACATAATACGCATAATCAGGATTACGGAAGGTGACGTCTCAAACCCTATATAGGGTATAAAATAAAGGCTAGAGAGATAAGGTGATCACAGGGTTTATAAATGTGTAATGTCAACAAGTTTGAATGTTGTTAGTTGAATAAAAATATCAAAGAGCGATAGAAGTTGTGAAACAAATTGAAAAAGTTGAGAAGCAACAGTGATTGAGGCTTAGTGAAGTGATTGGAACCAATCAAGAATATAGATATAGCCAATTAAAGAAATAGATATATTGAATAAGAAAATAGGTAAACTGTTGAAATTAGAGGCCTGAGCAGCGATTGACTGTGCATGTTCATATTTTTTGCTTTAAAATGTTGAAAAGTGGTGATTTAAGCAAAAGTATAAAGGTTATTTAACAGTATGTCTGGTAAGTATTGACAGTCAAGTGATACCTTTCATTACGGAGACATTCCGCTTGTGCACTTATGCAAAACATTACCAAAGCACATACCCAAGCTCAAACAGTATAGTGCGGAATGGGTGAAAAGCACGGCAGATAAAATGTTCATGCCGTGGTCACAAGGGAGATCATTGTCAAAAGGGGTATTGTAACACATGACCACATACTTGCAAGCCGCGTAAACAGGGAAGAAATTTGAGAAAAGATTAGTGATTCTAGAGCTCTGGAAGATGTACCAAGAAGAAAGAGAAGATCCGCCACCTGAAGAGTGGATGCCTAGTCAGCGCAAGAAGGAAGGTGTTGAGCCCTCAGCTCCCCTTACCTCACCCAAAGCAAAAGGTACTAGTACAGAACAAATAGGGTTATATCCTTTAAAGAACGTGAATGTACGATGGGGTATAGTAATTGGATATACAAAATCCCTGCTTACATTAGTGATGATAACCCAGAGGAGAATAAGAGAAAAACAGAGATCTATAAGATCATACAAGACAAAGAAGAAAGGAGTGAGCGGTCGAATAAGCTGACGAGATAGCGCTTGTGCAGAACGAATGGATGGGAGAACAGATATTACTTAAAATAGATGGAAAAAGTATCGAGGAAGTTAGCCAAAGAGAAGGCAACGATGAACAAGAAAGAAAAGACAAGGAACAAGACAAAAGATTGAAAGAACACAAGCAGAAAAGAAAGAGCAAGGAGCAACGAGAACAGATGTATCAGGAGGAGCAAGAGAGAAAAGAAGAACAGGCAGAACAACAATGAAAGTATGACAATAGACAGAGAGCGATAGAAGATAGGGATAGAAGGGAAAGGAAGAGAGAAGAGGAGGAAGCACAAAGATTAAGGAACAAAAATTACAGAGATGAAGGGAAGAAAAAGAAAGAAGGTAAGGAATAAAGAGAGGAGAAGAACGAAGGCAAGAGGAAGGAAAATTTAGACAGAATGTGAGAAAGCAAAGAAAAATAAACCAAGAAATAGAACGAAAAAGGTGACAACGAGGCCTTGATAGCAGTCTCATTCATAAGGAACCAATAGGACCAAGCCCAGAAATATGATGGGATAGAATAGAAGAGTTTCTTCTGATAAAGGAAGTAATGCCAGCGGCATCAAGAGTAGTATTGGAAGAAGAAAGATTTGATACGGCAAGCATTGGAGAAACGATCAACAAGGTCTATCAACAGTTAAAGGAAGGTAGCAAGGATGGGATTCAAGGGAAGGATGGTCAATCCCTAGCATTTCAATTGCTAAGCGAAGAAGAAAATCTGTTTAGTCATGGACGTAGAGCATTGTCTTTAAGTAGACTGAATCTGTATAAGGGTGAAGGGGATGATAGTCACACTAGTTGGGGAATAGACATGTTGGACGAGGAAAAAGAGCCGAGTCTTGGGGTAGAAGGAGGGAGAGTGTGCGCTCCTGAAGGAAGTGTGCAAATGGATAAAGAAGTGAGATGGTCAGATCTGGAACAGCCTAAAGATCGGACGCTAGATCTCATAGCATATCCGGAGCGTCCCGAGGGAGATTGTACAGTGAAAAGGGAGAGTCGCCGCCATATGTGAGCAGGATAAACCCATTACCCATGAGGAGACAGACGGGGACGATCGTCCCTGCCATGGATAGATCAATGATGGTATCTGACTCTGGGAGAGGGTACACTCAGTTTCCCTTCTTGGAAAAAGGGGAAGCAAGATCACAGTATATCCCATAGCCACAGATGGACAAGGATCATTTAAGGTGTAAGCTCCCGAGTTGGACTTCGGGCACTGGGAAATGGATATATGATTTAGAAAAAATGACAGAGGAAACAAGTTGGCCATAGGGGACATAAAAGGTCTCTTGGCAGCTATTCTTGGGGAGAGGGCTGATGACATATGGAGAAGAGCAGGATATTCAAGTGTGATAGCACAGAATAAAAGCGCATGATGGAGTGCTGCTTAATAATTGTTGAGCAGATGTTTGGAGGGCTCTTAGGGTACAATACCCCGATACATCAGATATGGGTGCAATGATGATATGAAAGATGAAGGAAGATGAAAACCCTATTACTTACATTAAGGATATTTAGGAGAAATGCAGCTTGAAACTTACGAGCCGTGGGAAAAGATAGTGGCATTATTTTACCACATTTTATGTCAGGGGTTGCCCGAGCCGGTACAGAGGCAGATGAAAAAACAAGTGAGGATGGAAGCGAAGCCATGGGCTGAGATACAGCTGATGATAGTATATAATTGTCAGTTATTACAAGAGAAAAATAAGAAGATAGATGAGAATAGGAAAATCGAGGAAGCCAAGTTAGTTCAGAATAAAGTGTCAACATTTGCCATAGAAGGGGCGGTATTGACAAGTGGAGAAGGATTGGGAATGCAGGAAACAATGGGTGCATCACAGGCGAGTAATCTGCGCCTGATGGACCAAGGTGGATATGGGTTTTTGACACGAGGCAGAGGTACATGCTACGGAGGAAGAGAATGTGGATTCCAGAATAATCAAGGTGGGTTTCAAGGTACGCAGAAGGAGAACCAGAGTACGGAAGGAGGATATAACCAAGGAGGGCTTGTCAGACGGGTACCCCCAGTATGTTGGACTTGTGGGATGACAGGGCATATTGCACGTGTATGTGGATCCAAGGGAATGTACGCAATGGTCAATTTTCAAGAGGGGGACAGCTTATCCTCCACCATATAGCACACAAATTAGAGAGGGCTTTGCCCAGGATCACACATTTTATCAGACACAAGCACTGCGAGTACAGCAGGTACAGCAATAAGAACAAGTGCAAATGAATCCACCACAAGGACAGTCGCAACAAGCCCCCATGCAGACACAGCAGTATGCGAACACGGGACAAGTACTGACACCCAGAATGGGAGGTGTCTCTGTGGTAGGAGGAAATCCTTTTAAAGGTACAGGGATAAACCTGTACCCACAATAGGACAACTCACAGGGTGACTTGATGTGTTCAGTACTATCTGTGACAAAAGACCCCCAAGAGGAACCAACGGTCGATGTGATGATAGGAGGCAAATCTTTTACTTTTCTTGTAGACACTGGAGCAACTCGTTTGTGTATGCGAGAGGGAAAATATCCAATATCAGGAATTTCCATGAATGCTCAAGGGTTCTCTGAAGGTAGAAGTCGAGTTCTTTTTACCAATGAATTACCAGTCTCTGTAGGAGAATGTCACATTTCTGTTCCTTTGTTATATTAATGACAGACACTGATTAACATTTTAGGAAGAGATTTAATGACAAAACTAAACATGACAATTTAATTTACTGATCAAGGAACAGTGTGCTCCACTCTAGGAATACACTATGTAAATGTGGGAGAATTTATATTGGCTTTCACAGGGCAAGTGGCTCTGCAAGGTGTTCCAGTCGATCAAGAGATATTTCTATATGGAGTGAGCATTTTACTGACATGGCTACCTGGTTTAGTGGGAAAAATTGTGAGGATACCTGATGAGTTTTTGTTCAGACCGCAAAAACCTTATGGACGAAGAGGGGGGACAGACTATCCCTATAAAATTGGAAGCAGCCATAGTATGAAGGGAAATGGCAATGCTCAAAGGAGTAGATGATGAGGGGAAACCATGGAGAACAATAATAGCTCTCGAGATAGTGTCAGATTGACTGACATAACTGATGACGACATGTTCAGGGAAGACCAAATAGACGATGAAATGGTGTTCTTTATGAGCATCACATACTGGATAAGGATGGAAAAGAGGGAAGTCCCACAGCGAATGGTGATAATGCGGCAACGTCCATCATTTTTTCAAGAAGACTTGGAAAAAGTTCCAAGGCCCTTATGATGTAGTTTTATTAAAGGGAATAGGAGAGATTAAAATAAAGCTTAAGCAAGGAGCGATTTTACCTTGAGAAAACAGTACCCCATATCTTGAGAAGCTGATGAATGGATATTTCAGACCATTTCAGCACTGATGAAACACAGAATTCTGGTGCCTTCAGAATCGTTGTGTAACTCCTATTAAAAAATCTAAAGGATGATTGTGGAGATTTATACAAGACATGAGACCGATTAACCAGATTGTAGATGCAGAGTTTCCTTTAGTTCCTAATCCAGCGACGATACTGTTCAGTATTCCGTTGGAAGCTTAATATTTCACGGTGATCGATTTGAAGAATGCATTCTTCTCTATCCCATTCCACAAGGACTCACAAGATTTGACTTCTTTTACGTTCCACCAAACTTGACTGAAACATACTAGCCTGCCCCAAGGGTACTGTGAGTCCCCATCAATATTTAATAGAGTTTGACAGATGGATTTAGGCAATATTGATCTGAAGAGTGCAGTGATACAGTTCACAGATGACATTTTAATTTGCAGCACCACAGATGATCAGTGCAGACAAGATTCTATTCAGTTGATGACCTTTCTAGCAGACAAGGGATATAAGGTAGACAAGGAGAAGCTACAATATTGTCAAGAAGAGGTGTTACATGTGGGTCAGTTGATTTCTCATGAAGGAAAGAAAGTGACACATGAAAGAGCCAAATCTCAACAAAACAAAGGTACTGGTATGTTTAGGGGTTAGCCAGTGTGAAGTGTAAATGAATTAGAAATATTGCACCTGGTCTAAACCCACATAACCTTAATGGCTATCAATTTGCATGCAAAAATACATATTAGAACACTCCTAGAGAATAAACAGATATTTACAGAGATTGATATAAAAAAAGAAAAGAAATATTTAATATCATAAAAAATTGAGTACATATAGTAAAAACCAACGTGGAAAGACATGTGTAATCAAGAAAACGAACATTCATTTCCCATTTATCAATTGGGTATGAGAGCTTTGAAACAATCTAAGAAAATTAGAATTGGTACATCAAGGAAAGAACATAAATGAAAAGCAATTACAATATTGACAAAAAGCCAGTTATGTATCACTGGAATACTGGTTGAATCACAGAAAAACACAGAAGTACAAAGTGATGAGTACAATTAAACCTCTATTCAATGTAATAGAATATATTAAGAAATTGAGAGTGGTATTCATTAGTAATTAGAATCAATTCCCGAAGTTGAAGATATTATGTGACGGGATAGGGTCTGCCAAAGCTACAGGGGGAATAGAAAAACATATAGGATGTAGGTGTTTAACCTAGATGGCATGTTCCCATCAATGGATCATGTCACGTGAGCTGAATGGTCCTGGTGGTCCACAAATGATGCTGTGAAGGACCTTGTTTCCCCTCTGATAGAAGAAAGCGTTTCGGCAGAACAAAATTGGTGAAGAAATGTTTTATCATGTAAACAGAATCTACTCCGCCTTCATCAGGGCAATAATTAGCAGGACCCTGCATGGGTGGAAAAGGGGAGACAGAAAAAAACATTCGGTTCAAAAGAAACAAATAAGGGGAATGAGTCACCAGGAAGTGCATCTCTACAAAATTTATAATGCATGCAAAAGTAGAAACTAATCAAGAAAGGCAGACATCGATCCTGGACGAGTCTGAGATGTATCTCATGGCCACATGCGTACAAAGCCCCTTGTAGAGAGGGAAGTCTCGGAAAAGGTTCCGATGAAACTCCCCCCAAATTAGGGGCTGGGGGAGCAGATTGTGGCATTGGGTCCCCTTTGGAAGAGCAGTGCAGGAATCCCTGGTGGGTACCCGCCGGTCTGCAAACCAAGGCCCAAGACAGTGTGGTGGGGCAGGCTGGAGTGGTAAGGAATCACTTACCTCGGATGGGTGGGAATGAAAAGAGCCTTAGTGGGCTAAGGACCTAAGGATTGGAAGCAATGAATGAAAGCCAATTGGTAAAATGTGAGGAGCCGATAGAATATGCTGGAAAAGAGCTCTTCAGTGCAAGGAAATTACCTGAGTAATGTCTTCTCAGGAAAAAGTGAAGAAATGAAGGAGTGGATGTCGCCAGGTGTTCGATCACTGGAGACGTCTGTGTCCACTTCGAATTGTTGGCGGGTAAAATACCCGTTTGGTATTATGACACTGTTCCAAAGCGCGGTACTGCCTAGGAAAATGACCTACAGAAAGGAGCAGACTTAGTTACTAGAAACATCTGTAACGGTGTCGTGTTTAATGAAGGCCAAATGGCAAACCCCTGAACTGGAAAAAAAAAAAAGGGGGGGGAAGGCGCATGCTGCTGTAAACTGATATCTGACATCTGCCCTGTACTAGTGGACCTGATAGTAGAATGTCAAGGAATTGCAAGAGGACTTGCCTGGGTAAGAGGATAACGACGTTCCTTGGACGTGGCTGGAGGCAGAATAGAACGTGCAGAGAGCCACAAAGTGTCTGCTACTTCTGAGGCTGCCGTATAAAGTGCGGATTGCGGCGAGCGGGAAAGCCAGAAGGGACCGTTTGTCCTGGCGACCGTGTTGAGCGTGTCTCCCAAGCGAGTTGGAAAAACCCCTGCAACTCGTGCTGTATCCAGTCGGAGACTGCCTCCAGAGTGATTGACAGATGGGTGTGGGCGCGTGTCGGCCAATAGCCGAGCTTGGTTATCTGTGTTGAAAAAGTGGGCTGGAGAAACCGGAAAACCAACGTGGAAATCACGTAAAGCCCAATGGGGACCTGCCAAGACATGTGATTGGCAGGTGGGTGTGTGTTAGGGCCAACCAACCGTGGCATGAAAGGGGCGGGAGGAGCCGGTCACGAGCCTCATTCGTGACTAGAAAGGAAATCAATGCCTGAAATGCGAATGATGGCCTGTTGATCACCCTGCGTGTTCCGTGCAGGAAGGGAAGGATCTGAGAGATGGATCATGAGCTGGTACCAGGCTAAACGGTAGGAACAGCACGTGAGATGTTGATGTTACTGAAATTGTGAGCCTATAGTTAGCCGTAAATGTTCCTAGAAAATCGAATAAGAGGGTGCTACTGCAAATCAGCCAATTGTGCAACAAATATAGATGAAACTGAACCCCAATGAGCCTGTTGGGCCGCAGGAAGACGGGATCCACGGGGACCCGTCATACCTGGGGTGAAATGGGTATTGGCCTCCTTAAGAGGCATTGTTGTTAGTATCGAAGAGGAAAGGGAGTTGGAATCAGGCACCCGGGATGGTGTTGAAGCTCGGGGTCTTCAATAAGGAGTTTGTTCGTTGAGACCCTGTGCTAGTGTATCTAGTCTGTAGATCCATCTTCTTTCCAATTCGGAAAGTCTAATCGGTATGTTCTGACCAGTATGAATTCTGTCCAAGACCCACCATAGCATATCGTCTGGGGTGTGGTGGTTCGCCAGGTAGTGTGTAACCAGTGGGGAAGTGAGATTTTTGCACCGAATTCGGGAACGGTGTTCCGAAATGCAGATGCCGACTTTTCGCATAGTTTGTCCCACGTAACGAAGGCCGCATGGGCACTCGATGCAGTAGATGACTTGGTTGCTTTTGCAATTGGATAAGTGTTTCAAAGTCCACTGTTTTGTGCCAATATTGAATGTGAGAATCTTCTTTGTGAGTCTGCAAACTGAGCAGGAACCACAGGGGTAATGACCCGTGGTTTTGCGTAAATCCCAAAGGCCAGTTCGTGGTGGGGGCCTGGAGAACGAGGAATGCACTAGATATTCCCTAATGTTTTTTGCTCTCTTGAAGACGAATCTGGGTATAGGTTCCTCGTTCAGTTGCAATCTCACTATTGGCCAGTACTTTTTAATGACTTTTTTGAAGTTAAAGGTATTAGGACCATGTGTGACCACACAGGTAAGTCGTTCATTGTTCTGTGTGACTGATTTAGACCTCGGTGTCAGCAAGGAGTCTCTGTTCGTGAATCTCGCTCTTTTGGAAGCAGTGTTGACTAGTCTTGTGGGATAACCGCGTGAGCATAGTCTAGTACCAAGTGCGTCTGCATTGGCATAGAAATCCTCCAGGTGGGTACAGTTCCTTCGTATCCTCAAGAATTGACCGTAAGGAAGATTTTGTTTTATGTGTTGGGGGTGATCGCTGTGATAATGCAGAAGAGTATTGCGATCAGTTGGTTTTCTGAAGAGGTTACACGCGAGTTTATGGCATGAGATCTCAAGGTCCAGGAAGTGTATTAAGGTTGTGTTGTACTCCATAGTGAATTGAATATTGTTATCACACAAGTTAAGCCACGTTAGGAAATTTTGGAGAGATGTAACGTCTCCTGTCCAAATAAAAATAATGTCATCTATGTAACGATGCCAGTGGGAGATTTTAGCCTCCCATTGGTTAATCGAGTTGTAAATGTATTGGTCTTCAAAAGAGGCCATGAATAAAATGGCCAGGCTGGGGGCAAAAGTAGCCCCCATAGCTGTACCTTTAATTTGAAGGAAGTACTGGTTGTCGAAGGTGAAGAAATTTTTGTTGAGGGCAAAGGTTAACAGTTCAATAATAAATTCTGGAGGGACACGAAAGGATCCTGGTTCGGCATATTCACAAATGAGATGTTCATATGCACAGTCTATGGCTCTGTCCTGTGGTATAGAGGTATAGAGTGCCTTGATGTCCATGGTTACCAAGATCTGTTGGTAACTATTAAATGGCAGATTTTCAAAAACCTGAATAGTGTGCATGGTGTCTCTGAGGTATGATCTGGTTTTACTACTGAGAGGTTTGAGAAAATAATCAATGAATTGTCCTAATGGTTCCAAGATGGAGCCGCACCCTGAAACTATAGGTCTCCCCGGGGGGTCGTGTATGTTTTTGTGAATTTTGGGGAGGGCGTACAAACAAGGTGTGCGGTTAGAGGATGTAGTCAGGAAATTGGATTCTTTTTCTGTAATCCAATCTCTCTCCCGAGCATAGGCGACCATTTCCGAGATTGTTGTTTTCATATCTGTGGAGGGGTCCTTCCTGAGTGTTTGGTAGCTGGTTCTGTCATTCAATAGAGTCATAATCATATTAGTATACTGATCAATTGTCATCAGGACAATGCCGCCCCCCATGAAAGAGCCAAGGCAATTATGAAGACCTCAAAACCAAATACAGTGAAACAGATGCAACAGTTTTGGGGGTTATGCAACTATGTCAGAGCTTGGGTGTTTGATTACAGTACGTACACAAGACCACTTCTGTATGCTTTAAAGAAAGCACAAGTGGGGAAAATAAAAATAGAATGGACTGAAGAGATAAAGGGAGGGTTTGAGGAGCTGAAAAAAAGCAAGTTGCACAGCCCCTGTTTTAGGAACTCCCAATTATGCTGAGGAACTGAATTTATTTTCAGACAAAAATGGAACAGTCATGACAGCAGTGCTTATGAAGAGTATTACATTGGGGTACAAAGCTTTAGCGTATTACCGTGGGATTCTAGACTCAGTTATGAGAGGACACTTCCCATCCGAACAATCTTTGGCTGCTGCTGCATTCACGATTGAGAAGCCTACAAGTATTGTCATGGGCTGCTCCATGACTCTATACATGGAGCATGCTCCATTTGCCATTTTAGAGAAACCCAAGGGCACATTACCATCTCAAAGAGCTTAAGCGTATTAGGTAATGATTTCTAACCCAACTATTAAGATTGTAAGGTGTAAACTAGTTAATCCTGCCATGTTTATATCTGAGCCAATAGAAGAAGGTGATCATGTGCATGACTGTGCTAATTATGTTGAATTTTTTTATGACATACCCTGTGTGAAGGAAAATGCTTTAGCTGGAGTGGAAATTCTCTTTATTGACGGTCCTTCAAAAATTGATCAGACTAGTGGGGAAAGACATTCAGGTGCTGAAGTAGTGAGGCATTGGATTAAATGGAAAATTTGAAGTTGTAGCAAGTGCAAGGCTACGTCTCACTTTTCAGCGCAAGCGCCAGAATTCATAGCGCTCATTGTCACGCTCGAGAAAAATGAAGGGTAGGAAGTGATCGTGCACATTGACTCCACCTATGTGACGTCAACCGTACACTCAGGGTTAGTATGTTGGAAGAGGAGGGGCTTCCTTTCTCAGACGGCACTGAAGTGCAACATGCATCCTTACTGGATAGGCTTGTTAAGGCACTACAACTCCCAGTGGCCATAGCGGTAATTAAATGTGCAGCACATGCTAAGTGAACATATTTTCTCTCTTGCAGGGATGAAACTGCAGACGAAGAAGCCAAAAGGGTTGCATATTCCCGAGATATAACGAATTCTTATACTGAGGATATTAAAGAAAAAGTAGTCACAGTCATGTTAGTGCAAGAAGGGTTTAAAAAATTGTCGATAACCCAACTAATGGAGATTCAAGAGAGTGCACCACAGGAAGAGCAGGAATTGTGGAAACAAAGGGGGTGTTCTTTATCCCCCACAGAAGCATTATGGTGACAAGACAGCACTGGAAAGGCGATGATGCCAGTAGCATTATTAACGGTCACGCTTGAACAGCTGCATGTAACTAGGGAGAGTCTTGCTGCTACAGTTGCAGAAGACTGGTTAATCCCTAATTTGTTGGAGCATGTTGCACTATTTATGGTTAACTGCATCGTGTGTCAAATGTTTAGTGCTGGGAATACACTGAGGACGATCAGAGGAGTAATACCATGACTGATTGTTCTGTTTCAGCATTTAAATATCGACTATGTTGCTATGCTGCAAGTATGTAGTAATGGGTATTGGTATCTATTAGTGGTGTTGTGTCCCTTCTCTAGGTGGATGGAGGCAGGTCTGTGTACACACCCTGATGCCACTTGCGCAGTGAGGTTTTTAGTACACAACATCTTCCAGAGTTGGGGTGTGTGTGAAGTGTTGAGATCTGATAATGGGACCCATTTTGTTAAAGAGCTATTTGAACAGATAGTCCTCTATTGAGTATAAAGCACAAGTTTTCTTATGCTTATCACTGGCAAGTGAACGGAAGATGTGAGAAACTCAACGGCCTCCTTAAAGAAAGGATTGCCAAAATTAAATTGACTTTGAAGAAGGGATGGCTGTATTGCCTACCCCCAACCTTATATGCCCTTCGGAATCATCCAGGATAGGACCACCACCCCACCCCGCACAAACTAGTGACAGGGCGTCAAATGAGAACCCCCCTTACTCCTCCATCTAGTAGTAAAAGTGATACCCAGAGTGCAGCTAAAACTTTAGGTGATGTAATGCACGACTATTTGACATGTAAAGGGCAGTTGGTCTCAGAACTCAGAGGAAGACAATTCAACAACCAGCCCAATTAAACTATTATTGGCACCTAAGTTATTTGTTGGAGACCTACTTCTCATAAAGAATTTTACTACAAGGTGACCTGCACCACGTTTTAATGGTCCTTTGTTTGTTGAGAATATAACCACTTCAGCTGTGAAGGTCCAAGGGAGACGAGCTTAGCCTCACCTAAGTGATATTAAGGCCTATAAAAGTGAGACCCGCCCTCCCACCGTTGCTGATCCAGAAGCAAGACAAGAAGAAGAATTTCAGTGCATGCAGACTCATTCAATGACGAAGAAGAAGGACGATAAAGAAGCCAGCAGTTAATACAGATGTTGTATTGGACTAGAATTCAGTGGACACTTCTTATGGATATTTTAACAGAGAGTGCAAAGGCTTGCAGAGAATTCTAGGAATGTTTAAATTAACTTTTAGAGATACATTGAAGCATCAGAGTTATGCCTAAACCTCAGTTCTTGATTAGAAATTGGAAAAAAGATCAGTATCCAGATTCATTTCTTTGAGAATACCTGTTCTAATCAGTTAAACATATGGTACTTACTGATAGTGATGTTCACCGACTTGTGCTTGCTGTCTTTGTGTTTATACTTCAAGCTTACCCTTCTCTTGTGAGAATAGATGTTGATATTCATACTTGCTTACAGGACCCTAAAAATGGCCCAGTGATAAGAAGGCTTCTTATTGCAATTATCAAGCAGATTTGACAGTTGGAAGTATAAAGAAATGTGATGATTGTATTAAAACCGATTAAAGAAGAAAATGGCAAGGTTCTAGGCGAAGAACAAGTGCAACGAGCAGTACGATGGTGCAAGAGATGGATGCCTAATTTCTTATGTATAATATACTCCTGTATGATACAGTTCTTTGTCTTTCCGTTCCTCATCTTTCACAGTCTTGATCATATTAGTACTTCCACTGAGGCAGAGGTCCCTATGGTTGTTCCCACTATGGGAACTTTTTTTGACATACTTCATGATGGTACAAGGCTTCTAAAAGACACAAGAGAGATGCAGAGGAGGATAATGAGGGGATAAATGCCTATCTAGATAATGCAGTACACTTGCGGAATAACATGTGGTACCAGCACATGAGAAAAGTAGGGGAGAGAACATCCAAGGAGAGTTGCTACATCTGCTCTCTCATCCCCTATGCCATGAATACAGTGCAAACTTTCATCGCCAGAGAAGTCCCAGAACACGATGCAAGGTGCCTCAGTCATCTTGCAGCATGTATGACTACAGGACAATTTCAGGGAAGTTGGGCCACTCTACAATGGAGATCGAAATGGTCATTTCCATATCAGGGTAACTATATTAGGACCACACAGATGGAAAAGGAACCCAGATGGAAGAGCAAGATGCGTCTGTATCCTGCAGCAGGACAGGATGAGGTGGTCATTGAAGAGATTAAGAAAATTAACTGCCCTGATATGACAGAAATAGCTGGAGCAGCTGGATGGGAGCAAACTCAAGTCCTAGTTTATGGACGAGTGAAGTCCAAAAAGGGATGGGAAGAAGGATTGATGTCCTGTGCAGCTCATCTACTGAAGCCAGAATATGTACAGGTGGTGCAAAGGGTGAACAATGGATGTTTGAAGTCATGGGCTAAACACACCAAATGACTAACATGGGTAGAAGATGAATCTGGTGCATTGGTTGTAATCCCATTGGCTAATGTGTCATTGTGCTTCCAAAGACACGGAAAGAATCATGTGGGAGATAACAAGGGATGGAGAACTACAGTTGACATTTCCAGGATGGGAGAAGGGACAGCCATCCTCATGGATCGATATTGGGCTTGTGGGTCTAGAGCATTCATGAAGTTGCACAAGGATTGGGGTGGAGTATGCTCCTTTGTGCTCATCGATGTTCCAGCATTAGTGATGCCTCAGAGTGACCTGATCATTGGAGAATTTCCAAAAGCAGATGCCCATTTGAGATAAAGAAGATTGCTTGAATTTCTCAATTGGACCAGAAGAGTGAATTACTTCACAGCCAAGTCAATAGAAGCATATGACTCAATTCTGTATGAACACAGGTTGCTCAGCAAGACTGCCTCAATATATATGACTATATTCATGCCTGGAATCCAAACGATGGCCAATGCCAAGTGGCTTCAGATTACGAGATGGGAGCCTCTGCAAACAATCAAAACCACCATAAAGGGATTCAATGCTATCAAAGAAGAGTAGGGGTCCATACGACTAATGACCCTGCAGAACAGAGATTTCCTTGAGATTATCACAGCGATGGAAGGAGGAGTTTGCGCCAAAATCAGGCCTTCATGTTGCACATTCACACCTTCTCATAACATTGTTAAAAACCCGAATAATATGATGGAAGACGAGACAGAGGACATTGCGGATGACAGTTGGTTTGCCTCCTTATTCTTATGGATTCCGCAGTGGTTGGCAAACATATTCAAGATTCTTGGAGCAATATTGGTGATGGTGATGCTTGGATTCTGTTTGATCAGGATAGTGAATGCCCAATGCAAAAAGACAGCAAAGAAGGCAGTAGGAATGAAGATCATGAACAATGTTGAGTCTGGGTTTCGAGTCAGGGGACAGGAGTTCCCAAGTAGGGAACTTTTTTCCTTTTCTGTTTGATTTACAACCCATATGCCAGGGTTGATTTTCTTCTCCTCTGCACCTGAAGTTTAAAATTGATTGTCTAGAAATCACATAAGAACTTAAAGTCTTTACAAAACACTGTAAGAACATCACAATTTGATATGTAATTCACAAATAAGAATTTTGTAATGTTCATGTGGCCAACGCGTTTTGAGGATTTCTCTTCATCAAGGGCATATTATATTTTCAAAATTTCTACAGAAATAATTTCAAACAAATAGTTACCAGTATTCCGTTCTTATTTTTGAATTACATATCAAATTGTGATGTTTATATATTGACTGTAACAAAACTTTACTATTTAATGTGATAAAATGAAAGCATTAAGACTCAAGGTGACATTGATCCCCTTGTATAATAGACTAAGAGTCTTTCCTAACAGGTGGGCTCATTTTTGAGCCACTAATAGTGTGCAGGGGGCGGGGACAGGATCCAAGTAGGGAACTTTTTTCTTTTTCAGAAAATATATAGAGGCCAGCATCGTAGCACCTGAAGGAACGAAGTTCCTGTGGCCAAAGTACCACAATAAGTATGTGGGATGATGGTTCTATTGTAATCCGAATGGACAATGCAACTACATGACCTGGAGTGGAGATGAGCATGTTAAATCAGCTGTCACCCTGAAGGGGGTGATGAAGAGCTGGACTCTGAAGAAGTATTTCTTCAAGAGAAAATATCAAGATGTGGATACAATTGAGGAGGTGGTTGAGGACTCGACCAGAGGGGGGAAAGTAGAGGAGCAGTTACATGCCTCTGCAGGAAATCCCGGCCCCTACCTCCTATATGTTGGAGGCCTGAGATGGTGCCATGTTTGACACCAGCAGTTGTGCCAATTACGCAGTGGATATTCAAAAGAAGGGTATCCACTGAGAAAACCCTATCAAATGTATCCCAGAGGAGATTATAATCTGAGGGAGGAGCTCCCTGAAGGAATATGAAAAGGAGCAAAGAGAAGAAGTTAGTGATGTCACAAGAGACATGCGTGACACCCCTAGAATAATGGCTAGAGAGAATGCATGGATCTTACAGAAACTGATGACGAAGTTAAGAATCAAGTAAATTTTCATATGCAAAAAGAAGATTGCACGTGTGCGAAGTGCTGCAGAAAATCAACCATTCAATAATTGTACATATGCTGAAACACAAGTAGACTAAATCATCATAGAAGCTGGCTATAAGCAGTGATTAGAATGCAGGCAAAGCCGCCGTTGTATAGGAGATGGACATCGGTGTCATGAATTTAGTAAGCCCTGACCCATGGAGAGCATAGGCCGAGAATTGTGTCACAGCAAGAATAAATTGAGATTGTGGAAGTGCCTGCCGAGGCTGTCTGCCTGGTATCAAAACTGAAGCAGCCAAGGTCGGTTATCTATTCTTGAAAGAAGTGAATGTGCAAAGGATGAATTATCCCTTGTTAAGGTGCAATGAAAGAAGACCAAGAGTGCCAGGTCTTATTCATTTAAGACATTTAAATGCTGCAAAATGGACCAATTTGTGATCTCCTGTCACGTGAGCCAAGGATGGAAATAGAGTTGAGATGGAGTCCTAGAACAATGATAGTGAGAGCCTGCACTCCCTAATATTCCCACGGACAAGGATGCTTTACAAGGCCAAGTTCAAAGACAATCTTCATGGCAGAAGGCATGGGTGATGAGAGACGTTGGGCTAATTGGGTGAGGAGGTAAAGTCTAGTCCACCTCCTAGCACCTGGGTCTGAGTTTACGTGCTGCTAAGTGAACCGAATGTTCCAGAGCGTACCAACCATTTGTAGAGGGCTGTCTAACGAAGGGCCTTATAGTGCGACCAATGATAAACAGTGTACTTAATAGTGTTAAAGATTATATGTTTTTAGAGGTAGGCATAAGTTGTCCACCTGAGAGTAGGCAGCCAATCACAATCCTAGTCCCTATGCAATGTATACTTAGATGTTCCCCTTAAGCCTATCACAGCCTTTGATAGGTTTTCTATTATTTGATACGTAGTATGACGTCACTTCTGACATATCTTTTGTGTATAAGGATGTTTTATGGGAAAATCGTAGAGAGCCTGGGCAAATGTCCTTTTATTTCCTTTGTAACCTCCTTGTTTCAGATAATTGTTAATAAAGCAGTACCATTGCTATCTTCCAGAGTTGCTTTGATTATTTGGACTCATGATCCCATTCATTGCATGAACGTTACTAAAAGGCCACATGCTCAATACTACTACTACAGCAAGTATCCCATCACCCATCGCATCATGACGAATGGATCTGCAGAGAAAGACAAATCCATGGGAACGCAGCAAACACATTCATGCACCCAAACACACAGCAATGTGTGCTCCCCCTGAGTGACATGCAAAAAATACAAGCAACTCACATGCAGACTATCAACATGTGTCCTGGCACACATGCAACCAGATCTTCAAATTACATGCAAATCCAACACACAAAACACACACACTGACAAACACCCACCCACAACCCACACACTGCCTGAACCCCCAAGTGCCATGCAGTGAATGGCCATGTCACACCTACCCCATTATCAAGCTGATGGTACATACTCAACACACGCATTTGGCAACAGTCAGCATGACAATGATCAGACCCACAAAAAGTACATCAGTGAGACGAATAAAGGCTGTATCACCCTGGCAGTATTTCCCATGCCATGGCATGCCATCATCAGCATAGTACTGGGACAGTGCAGTGAACACTGGCAGGGGAGCTGATGATGAAAAGCCCAAGAATGTCTGAACACAAATACTCACCAATTGCACTGAAGACAGGATCTTGCAGAAGGCAGCACTTCACAGAGGCTAGATGTCAGACCGGAAGGCTGGGCACCGAGGTAATTGGCATGAAACACACAAGCAGACATGACAAAGGAATGAGAAACAGAGATTAAAAAAAACAAATGTACACAAAAGGGAGCATGCAACTGGAAAGTGCAAAGTAGTGCAGACGTCACTGCGACTCAATTGCATTGGGTTGAATGTACATTGAATCGAAGGTAGCATTGACATACACCCAGCAGCTGTCAACATGCCGCTGTAATCCCCATGGTGTACCATGCACTGCACATGCATGGCAAGCAACAAACATTGCTCAATGTAGTATGCCTAGTCCCTGTTGACAACGTAGCATCCCAAACATGTGCATCAATGGTTTCATGAGTGTGGATTATTCTTAGGACCGCACAACAAGAATGGTGAACCCTGACCAAGAAAGGCTAAATAGTGTCTTCCGTTTACATGAATCAATATTAGTGATTCTTTGTATGGGATGACATGTGTCACTCAAAAAACATGTGAAAAGTGCAAGGAAACAAACACCACCACCACCAACACGTGTGACAGTCCACAAACAGCTGGCCCTGCCACCCTCTGGACAACTCAACAAGAAAGGCCCTACAGAGATCACCCACCCACAACTACGATTCTGCAACTTGTGGCACTATGATATGAGTGTGAAAACAGCATGCACAGACACATGACCATAAGAACACCATGTGACACATGCACTCACGCACCTGGACCCATGCACCACAAAACTAATTAAACAAAAGTGAATGCACACAGTGACAGTCTGCCTACTAAACACCACACCACAAATGACACCCTGAGTGCCCTTCACTTGCCTTCACAGGGTACCCAGCTGGCTTGTATACACTTCATCCCACCGGTAAACACATCCTCAAATTTTAAAGACAATCACTGCAACAGCTTAAAAACAGTGGAGATCCATGACAACCATTTAGGGAATCAGAAAACAGGCATAGACCACCCAGTGCAGAAGGACCACAGGGTGGAAGAGGGAGACTGGACACAGATTGAGAGTTGCCTGGGAGTGGAGAGTAGCACAACAGAACGAGCGAGAGAGAGAGGGAGGGACACGTGAAAACCATTGCAAGGAGTACACTGTCTGGAGAGGAGACAGGGATGGACATACCCAACAGCACTGTGGGTGAGGGCACATATAAGTTGACCTAGGGAGAATGATAGTGATATCATTACGTACCATTATGGCATGAGATCATGGAAGGCACATAGAAAGAAAAAATCCACATGTAGCAGCCATGAATGACAAAAGTGGTGGGCGGTGAATAGGGTTGTAACGGTAAACCGGTATACCGGTATAAACACCGTTGTCAATTTCATTTTGCTTCAATAACCATTACTGTGTTTGTAATGGTAAACCGAGTGAATACACTTCAATTAAATCATTGCAAATAGGGCTGGGCTGGCTGTGTGTTGTTCACTGACCCTGGGGGACTGGAGGAGGTGGAGTTTGCCCGGGCCCAGGCTGGGCTGGGCTGGCTTCAGCAAGCCTGTTTTTGTTTTCCACGTGTACTGCAGTGCACTTCAATTAATGCATTGCAAATAGGACTGGGCTGGCTGTGTTGTTCACTGAACATGGGGGACTGGAGGAGGTGGAGTTTGCCTGGGCCCAGGCTGGACTGGCTTCAGCAAGCCTGTTTTTGTTTTTCAAGTGTACTGCAGTGCACTTCAATTAATGCATTGCAAATAGGGCTGGGCTGGCTGTGTTGTTCACTGAACCTGGGGGACTGGAGGTGGTGGAGTTTGCCTGGGCCCAGGCTGGCTTCAGCAAGCCTGTTTTTGTTTTCCACGTGTACTGCAGTGCACTTCAATTAATGCATTGCAAATAGGGCTGGGCTGGCTGTGTTGTTCACTGAACCTGGGGGACTGGAGGAGGTGGAGTTTGCCCGGGCCCAGGCTGGGCTGGCTTCAGGGAGCCTGGACTCCCTGGAGGAGGTGGAGTTTGCCCGGGCCCAAGCTGGGCTGGGCTGGCTTCAGCAAGCATGGGAGTGGGAGGAGGTGGAGTTTGCCCAGGCCCAGGCTGGGCTGGCCTTAGCAGCCTGGGAGTGAAGGAGGTGGAGTTTGCCCAGGCTCAGGCTGGGCTGGGCTGGCCTTAGCAGCCTGCGAGTGAAGGAGGTGGAGTTTGCCCGGGCCCAGGCCCAGGCTGGAACATTCCAGAATCGTGCACGTGTCACTGTTTGGGCTGCATACCCTGCTGTCACACTTCCAAACTCTACGTGCTGTGCCTGTGCCACGGATTTCCAAGGTTCCAGGAAGGTAAGCAGCCCCCAAACCAGGACCGCTATCCTCTTTTTCTTCCCTCCCTTCTCATGGCCTTCTTTCCCTCTGTCCTGCTTCTCCCCCTTTGTTCAAATCTCGTGCTGTATGATTAATGCCCCCTTAATACGTGTGATTACTATGTGTTGTTATTATCTATCTACTATTATTTGAAATTCTATATCTTTAAACAATTGAACCGATTTGGGTGCATCACGCAAGGAAATTTGGCTGTCACACTAAGTTGTCAGAACCAGCTCGTAACAAACTGTCCCCTGAGCTGCACGCTCCATAGACTGATAATGAAGGACATGTTGTTTAATGAGCAGGTCGTAAATAGAGGAGGGTTCTACTAGTGCTGCGGGAGAAAAAAGAATGGCATTGCAGTTGGAAGCACGAGAAGGGGTGTGTGTGATAGTGTCCCAAACTGAGCTAAATGAGATGTGCCCATTGAGTTGCAATTAAGTGGTGCGAGGGTGGACTTCCTACTTTAGGGTTCATACATTCACCAATGTTCCCAATAGTTGGGGTGACTGACAGTCTGTCAGGTTCTGAGACCTGTTGTCTGTACCACATGCAGTGGTCGAAGTGTGCAGGAGCAGTGCTCCCATGCTTTTCTTTTTTGCATTTCACTGTTCCTATACTTTTACTTTATAAAGAAACCGCTCCGGAATGGTTTCTATTTTAAATAAAAGTATAGGAACTATTAGAAAGTCTGCGTCTGCTGTCTGACCCGGGTAAGGGTCGTGATGTCTCAGCTGTGCCTGTGCTTTTCTACATTAAATGCATGCGACCACTAGTGCGCAGGTCGTGTTGGAGTAAAGCACTCACTTTATGTGCCTGAGTTTCCCTGAAGTCTGCAGAGTGACACAGAACCTCTTAAGATTCTGCTGCTAGTGTGCGATTTCAGCACACCCCAAGGCACCTCACACTTAAAGGTAAGCCAGCCTTATAATTAACCAGTCATTTCATCCCTGGGCCTGGCCAAGTTCTATGGCAATCTGTCAGCAAACGCACGAATGTTAATTTTTATTTTTGCATTTCATTACCGTTGGGTCCCACATTGCATATGAACAGAGATCTTTGCATTGCCACTGCCAATACTACAGTCATGAAATGCAAAAGTTAAAAGCTCAGTTGACATGTGTTTTTTTTCTCCATTACTTGAAAACCCATGTTTTAATTCAGTTGTGTGGCTGTGGTGGGCGGGAGCGGTGCTCCTATACTTTATTTTAAACATTTCACTGTTCCTATACTTTTATTTTGTAAAGAAACCGCTCCGGAATGGTTTCTTTTTTAAATAAAAGTATAGGAACTATTAGAAAGTCTGCGTCTGCTGTCTGACCCAGGTAAGGGTTGTGATGTCTCAGCTGTGCCTGTGCTTTTCTACATTAAATGCATGCGACCACTAAGTGCGCAGGTCGTGTTGGAATAAAGCACTCACTTTATGTGCCTGAGCTTCAGTGAAGTCTGCAGAGTGACACAGAACCTCTTAAGATTCTGCTGCTAGTGTGCGATTTCAGCACACCCCAGGGCACCTCACACTTAAAGGTAAGCCTGCCTTATAATTAACCAGTCGTTTCATCCCTGGGCCTGGCCAAGTTCTATGGCAATCTGTCAGCAAACACACAAATGTTAATTTTTATTTTTGTATTTCATTACCGTTGTCCCACATGGCATATGAACAGAGATCTTTGCGTTGCCAATGCTAATACTACGGTCATGAAATACAAAAGTTAAAAGCTCAGTTTATATGTGTTTTTTTTTCCATTCCTTGAAAACCCGTGTTTCAATTCAGTTGTGTTGCTGTGGTGGGCGGGAGCGGTGCTCCTATACTTTATTTTAAACGTTTTACTTTTCCCATGCTTTTATTTTAAAAAGAAACCAATCCGGAATGGTTTCATCTTAAAATAAATGTGTAGGTAGAAGTTGAAATTTGCACTTCAATGCATGAATGCACTGCACTCAACATTCCCTTAAACAGCAGGTGTCTTGTTTGGGGTTTTGAATTGCGTGTGGGAGGGAGTGGGACGATGGGGTTTGGGGGAGCGTGGTTCAAGTCAGCAGGAAGCATAGCTCCACTACTTCTTTTCGCACACTTCGACCACTGATCCATCCTCCCTTACTTGTCTCTTGGGAATGGTTTTCGTTTAGAGACCTGTATTTATATAAGTGATTTGTTTTTGAATGAGCATCATGGTCACTTTTGGTGGTTAAGTGATTGCCGTGTGTGGCCTTGCAAGGCAGTAACAAGCCTGTGCAATAAATAGTACGTTCTAATTTCAATTATGTTGTATGACAAAAAGTGTTGTCGTCCAGTGTGTGGCCAGGCACTGCTCCTCGGTCTCTAATGGCAGAATGCAGTTGCTGGTGCTAGGCAGTACTTTGCACCCTCGGGTACTAGTGCCATTTAGGATTCCCTGTTGTGTTTGCTGGTGCCTGGGACTTAGTGCCTGGTGCCTTTCCCCTGATGACAGGGAAAACTCGAAAACGTGATTCTCTTATCAGGTAAAGCTCCCTCTCTTTGCCCAACCTATGTAATTTGTTAGTCCCTTTTGCAGCTTGTGGGGGGCTGTACCACTATACTCGGGCAGACACGATATTGCTCTGGTCTTTACACAGTAGGATTCTTTGCTAATTATTCTCCTGTTTGATTACCAAATTCCTTGCAGAACTGTTGGTGTCCACCATGCTTATAAACACACGTGCGCACTATACTGCAATAACCGCGGTATACCGTCATTTCAAATGAAGGTTATCATACCGTCAAAAAATCAATATCGTGACATCCCTAGCGGTGAAGGACAGACTGGCTAATAATAGGCACATGTGCAGAGACAATCAGTAGCCCTAACTCACACAAACCAAGGCAAAAACCCACAATGGAATGCATTGCACAAGACACATGTAACTAAGGCACTGGAAGCATATACCCCGAATACCCCTACCGTACATCAGCCAACATATAGCCCTGTTGGACAAAACAGCAAATGGACATTCAGCTGTACATTCACCCCACAACACACCACACCCCTGAGTGAGACTGCCCCAGTAAGTGTGCATGGATTCCAGGGCTCACTTGAACCTGACACAAGGATACCAGATACAGCCAAGCAATGGGAAGTGGAGTATGTCAGACATGCATACAACTATATTCTGTCAATGCAATTTACACCCACAGACTGGCAGTAAACATGAAGTAGAAATGAAACACAGAAAACATGTAATACACACCATTGATGATAACCAACAATACAAAAACATATACAAAAAGTCACAATACTGGGTAACACAGAAGCAGTCAGTCAGGGGTACACATGTGCATATCTGTCAAAACCAACATGCAACAAGTGCGACAAACATGTCCTTTGAAGTCAATGCACACAAATGTCCTCAACTGAGGTCACCAGAGGCCATGTCATGAGGCACAACGATGTAGGTTGTGCATACATGCCTATCAATGTGACTGGGACATGGTGACCAGTGGCCTGGCAGGGCTGGACATGTAAGCGGAGAAGGAAGTGGATTTAGAATTGCCAACAGTCGAAGAGTATTGTGCAGAGGGAGAAACCCTGCAGGGCACAGTATGCAACATGGGGGCTGGGGAAGTAGAAGGGTGGCAGTAAGGAGACATCATCGCGGTCAGGTTGGAGAACAGAAACCCCCAGAGTGCAGAAGAACCAACAGTGCATGTGACCAAGCAGCATGTACATCCACACTGAAAGAAACACTGATCATGAGGAATGTGACAATAGTGCTACATAATCACTTCCAAAAATGCTGTCAACCTCATGAGTGCATTCACAGAAACAAGGCACTGGCATAGAAGTGCAAATGCATATACACCCACATGCATGTGTACAAACACACATCAGCAAAGACATTCACTGTGACACAAGGTGAACACCACCAGCTGATCAAGAGGTGTACTGCATGCAAAAACTATGGGGAACAATTACACAGGCAGAGCATGCAAGACAGTGCACATGCTTACCTGCTGACTGAGCCAGCATGATGTGATTCCTACATCACCTCCTCCAGGGACTATGCCTCCAAATGCATGACAGGAGGTCCAGTGCCTGGCAGAGGACTAGGGGATTTGGGACGTCAAATGGTGCAGGGTGTCTCCCCCAGGAGTGCAGTCACCGCCTCATTCCGGAGCACTGTAACAACATGGGACAAGACTTTATAACAGCCACACTACAGTACCTTACACGCCGCACACATGTGTCAATATTCACTCAACCCCATGTTACCTGCACATTCCATCCCGTCCACCACGATGCAACCATGGCAGTTGATGTCACTGTGCATGGCTGCATGATAGAGTATGATAGAAGAAAAATCGTTAACTGTAAAAAACACAGAGAAGACAGCTAATTCTTTTATCCTTTGGTGCACAGAGATGGTGTTGTGTGCAAATGACGTTGCCTTCAATGGTCGATTTTACAAACAAATACTGGTACCGCCATGGGGTCTGCTGTAGCGCCGACTTTGGCTAATCTGTATGTTGAAACAATAGAGATACATGTGATTTTGACTGATTGTAACCCTTACAGAAAATACATCAAACTTTGGAAAAGGTTTATTGATGATATTTTGATGATATGGACCGGTGATCTGTTGAATTTTGAAGCCTTTACACTGTGGCTGAATACACAAAATCCTTTTTTGCAATTTACTAAAACTGTAAACTATGATGCTATTAACTTTTTGGATTTAACCATCTTTATTAACAAAGAACAATCAATACTTCAGGTTAAACCATTCCATAAGAGTACTGACAAAAACTCTATGGTATTGTACTTGAGTTTTCACCCACAGCATACGCGACAAAATTTGCCTTTTGGCCAATTATTACGCAATAAGAGAAATAGTAGTGAGAAAAAGGATTTTGTGGAAGAAGCTGAACATTTGAAACAAAATCTGCTAAAGAGGGGTTACCCGAAAAAGTGGTCAAAAATGCATATAAAAGAGCCTCTAACAACAATAAAGATACCATCTTGGAATATAAAGAGAAAAGAACCATTGATGATAAGATCGTATTTGTGAGCACATATAATCCATTGTCAAATGAAATATAGATTGTGAGACGTAATTGGCATGTGCTGGAAAAGGGAGAATGTCCCTTATCTACACCAAAATGTGTGTTCCGCAGAAGCAAGAACTTATAAGAATTAACAACCAGAAATGATGTATCAGCAAAATCGAGTGTACAACCGACACTAACAGAAAGCTGGGGTCTCCATAGAACTACAGGCCACAGTCCATGTGGCCGCTGCAATTGTTGTACACAAACTTGCAGAACAAAATACATTGATTTGGGCTTGCACAAAAGATAGGAACAAAGAGTCCTTACCAATTGTAATTCCACAATGGTAGTTTATGCCATCTGTTGCCCCTGTGATAGACTTTACATCGGAAAAACAGAAAGGAAAATTAAAGTCGGAATAGCAGAACACAAAAGCTGCATAAGAAATACTACAGCGAATGCACCTTTGGTGGGACATTTCCTAGTGTAGGGCATAAACCAGAAGAACTCAGGACTGTAATTATGAAAATTGAACCAACCCAAGACCCTAGTGCAGACAAACGCACCCTAAGCATACAAGAGCAAAAGATGATTTTTTTGACTAAAAGTTACCCCGTTGGTCTTAATGAAAATATTGATTGGAATGTTTTTATTAACTAGCACACAGCCACTCTAATCCGGGTAATGTCTGACATGACCCAGCACTGTGTACATTGAACAACAGTATAGCGAGCTTAACCTGCTCATCTGGTATTTAGGTGCGATACCAGTAAGCATTTCCATTTCCGTTATTAAGACCCTGTTGTGTCAGACATGTTACATGATCATTTTGATAGAGTGTTTTGTCTCCACAATACCACACTGGAGACTCCCCATACACCTAAGATTGGGGAACGGGGTCCCTTATGCACATGTGAATCACTACCTCTCTACTATCTAACACGGGGGGTGACACTTTTAAACTTTGTCTGTGCCCTAACACCTGGCACTCAACGACATTAACATCATCTTTTGGACACATACGCTTTGTGCCAGTAACTTATGCCTGTGTACAAGTGAATCATTACCTCCGTACACTCTAACACTTGGGGTTTGCTATTTCCAAACTTCGCCTGTGCACCGACACCCGGCACTTAATGAGATTAGCATCATCTCGTGAATACATGCGCATTGCGCCAGTAACTAATGCCTCTGCTACTCCTTTCTCCACATACGATGTTTGTAGGATGTGGAGTATAGCTGTACCCGGCTATGCACATGCGCGCAGCACTGCTTCCCCCACTTCTAATTACGGCTTCACCATCAACGTGGAATTGGTGCAGGTTATGACACGTGACCCCTGCGCTCGGCCTCCCGTGACTGAGGTAAATGATGAGCATTGTCTCCTTGAATGCATGCGCATCGCGCTACGATTTAGTGACTGTGCCACCTCCCCCACCCCTCTGACATTTGCAGTATGAGGGGAACAGTTACATACATACATACGCGCACATGCGTAATGTATCGTCTTCCCCACGTGACCTAGCACAGAGATCAACGCCCATTGTTCCACGCATGCGCATACAGGGCTTGTGAACACTTATTTTCCATTAGGCGTCCGCCAGTACGGTTTCTCCCAACAATTACGGAAAGAGCACAACAAGCAGTTTTAACGATCGAGCACTCGCCGAGATTGATCACCATCAGGTATTCCTTACGCTCTTCACACTATACTTTGTGATGTTTACCCTGACACTCCCAGATCCATACTAAACATTGTGATGTATGCCCTGACGTTCCCCCTTTTGCCCTTATTAACTTGAATTCGATAGAGGCAGTATTCCATCATTCCCTATCTACCTCGATGCGTTTACAGAGCCAATAGCTTTGTCCAGTATTGAGTATATAATTAGACCTCTCTATACTATTTGGGCACTTAGGATAGTATTTATCTGTTTACAGATTGATCCGCCAACCTGCCAATTTGATGTCTCTTACGAAACATCTCTAGTGCTGCAACAACAACATGCCTATATAAACTTGAGACACAAGTTCAGTAAGTTATTATGATTTTTTCAATCAACCATTACTATTTATATTGACTCGCAATTACTCCAACACTAGGCTGACAGCCTATGTTGTCGAGTTTCTTTCTTTTTACCACTGCGTTTTAGGGGACTCAGTGTCCTGTCATTTTGTATGTCCACAGGGATACTCTTGAACTGCGACTTAGAGATACAGTGCAGTTCCCGAGGATGCTTAACCGACACTGAGAGACGATAAGCTCCCGCATACATCTAACTCAGTAAATAAATGATTGATGTACCTGTCTTAAGCAACCACACTAATTAGTTTGTGGTTTGTTGTTTTCATTATTAGGTTGACACTGGATCAACTTCCTTGTATTCAACACAAGCAAAGTGGGTCTCTTACTTCATTTAAGTGCCCAATGGGATAAACCATTTAAGACCTTGCACCTTTATGTCAACTTCAACTCTTGAAGTGTTCACTTGATGCCACCACAAGTTGGGCTGGGGTGCCCTCTGGCCCTGGCTCATAAATTCCCCTGAAGAAGTTCCTATTACCAGTTTGAAATATTGAAGGAATGAAACATGTAGGGTTTCCATAGATACAACTGAGAAGTATCTAGACTAGTACTAACCATTTTTGATGCACTTTAGGTATATGTTGACTTAGGCATCATAACCAGAGACACTATATAATGATGGTCTTTGTGTTTACATATTGTGTGGTTTACTGTTTAGTGAAGAACTAAGGTTACAAGTATCTAAAACTGTTTACATGTTCACTTGTACACTTGATGCTATCAGAGTATCTCAGAGAAGAGATACAGATTGATTGTGAATTTTGCACAATGTTAGTTGTTTTGATGACAAGCACTTAACACTGTCTCTGAAGCACTTGTCACTCCTGTCAGTTTTGTATGTTAGTTTCTATGTATTTTTATGCATTTAGTATTTATATTAAAATGTGTCACTTTTAACAGAATTACTGGTGAGGTCAGGTTGTATTTTCCTAGAACTTCTGTTTTCTAGATTTGTACTGTCCCCATAAGTGTGAGAATCCCAACAGTATCCAGCGAATTGTGTGTCTACAACCTATACTAGTGTGGGGGCCTCCCTTTTGTTGAAGGTGCATGTCCACCACTGCTTACGTCATGGACTTGAGAGGGCAACTGCACAACTCAAGGTAAATTGCAAAAATCAAAAAGAAAACAGAAAAATATTCCACCTTGGAAAGGAATGAACAAAAACCCATGCCAACATCTGGGCTAGGGGTCTTGAAATCAAAGACGAAAGTGTTCTTGGCAAAGCAAGGGACAGACAAGAAAAGATATAAAGGCCATGGACATAAGGAGTACACCCTGGAGGGGGGAGGGGTATGGTGCATGAGTGGACAAAAAATGTGGGACTATGACATTTTTTTTTAAAACCCTCCAAGGGCTCATGGACCTCACAGCAATGGTGTCCAGGAGGCATGTCTGTGCTGGGACCCCCATCCTGCGGTGGATCTGCAGATAGGCGTGGTGCTGGAGGCAGACCAAGCAGTGCCAAGGCCTGGTCTTCAGAGCCAGAGGCCATGTGTGACACTGATGAATGCACCAGCACAGTTCGGCTGGTGATGTCTGTATGCATTGCATCACCGAAGGCAACAGAGTCTGCAAGTGCAGACACCCTTGATGTGCAGAGTTCCTCTGAGAGTGACTGCCTGAAGGCACCCACCTCATTGTGGATAAGTCTCCTTGTGGTTGTTGGCTCTGCACAGAGTGCAGTCCTCTGGGCCTCCATCTCATGCCTCAAGGCCTCCTTGTGTGCCTGAGCGTCTGCTTGCAGAGAAGCCTGTAGACACCCCAGATCAGCCTGTCGGCCCTTGATGTTAGCCTCCATGCGCAGTCTCTGGGAGCGGCATTAGGACCGCATGACCTACAGCTGTTGCTCTACCGTGGAAACTGGCGGGGTCATGGATATGGCCATTTTATCCATGCCCTCACATATCTTATCCATCACATATCCATGTCAAAGGGTGGCATGCAACATCTGCTGCTCCCACTCTGTCTCCCCAGCCTACACACGTACCCCACGAATGCGGGGCCCATGGCAGCTTGATCCAAGGGACCCAGTCCTTTGCAGGGGTGCCCCTGTCATTGGCTGCATGTCTGCTCCCTATCTTGGACATCAGGCCCAGGACCCGATACCAATTCAGGGCAGTGTGGCCTTGCAGCCGTAACTACCGCAGATGGGGGTGCCACCACTGACTGGCCTTGTGAAGCCAGCTGCCCGCCACAGATTCACAGGAGCGAATGATGCACACATTGGGGCACTCACCTCTGGCCTCTTTGAGGCATGCACATCTGGTTCAGCATCAGAGACATCTGAGTCAAGAGTATGAAGAGTCTGCAGCATGAGTCAGGATGGTTTGCAACACCAGTGGGTTCCCATGGCCTACCACTCCCCATCCCCCATTGGTGGTCTGCCGCACAACTGACTCTTCCTCCGCCTCTTCCCCTGTATATGGTGCATCCTCACCTGCACATGGACAGAGAAAGACATATTGATACATGCCAAAAGAGACAACAACGTACATATGCTCCAAGGAGCACTCTGACAAGAAATGGCATGACATGCACCCATCATACATTGCGCATTCACACACTTGGTCCAGTAAGCAACTGATGCATGGCATTTGCTGATAAGTGCCCTTCTCTCCCACCCCCTTCATGTCCATGCCAGCACTGGGAGCATTGACATTCAACAGTGCTGTAAATGCACAATGAGTGGATATTCAACTGTCATGTTGCCACACATGCCAGGGGAAAAGTAATGCACATGTGACATTTTAATGTACAAAGACATCACATGGGAACGGCCAGACATCCATATCCACAGACAACACCATGGTCAACACATGACACACTAATCTGGTCTGGGCCAGGGAACAGGAGACAATGAGGACCTGCAGGAAGGCGTGGAAAGGGAAGAAGCCCATCAGTGGGTACAGCCGAAAGTGTGATTTCTGGTAAAGATCCCTGAAGTGCAGTGAGATGGAGAGTGGATTTGGCGATGTGAACAAGGTCCACCAAGCCACAAGACGGTGAGGGCACTGGCCACATGGAGTGGGCACAGAGCATGGGAGGGTAAGAGGGAGCATGCGCCATAATGAGTAGGCTCTCTGTGGCACTGCAACTGAGTCAATGTGTATGTGGTCTGTGGACACTCATGCAACTACACTCTGGGAACACAACAATGTGTGTTGACAGACAGTTCAGATATGCAACGTGACAAGGAACACCATAACAGCAGGTGAAAGAAGGAACATGCAACTCTGCATGACATGGGGTGTAAGTCATACTTTGTGTGTATGCACTGGTCGAGCAGTGCAGAGTGAAAGGCAACAAGAATGTAGCAATGAACACTACTTGTAGGTGTCACATGTTTCACAAGTGCCGGGGGACTACCCTGTTGGGAATGTGTCCTGTCACACAGACATGTGCCACAAATGGCTGCCACATGGGCTACGCCCAGTATGATGGCCAATTGACATGAGTCTGTACGTCACAGGACATGCTTTACACAGAGCTGTTATACAAATGCAGCCAGTTGTCCCAATACACAATTTATGTGGGTGATGCATGACTGACAAAACACAGGAGGCAAAATGACAGGCACTCACCTGATGTGTCCTCATAATTCTCCAGGCCTCCCACACCTTGCACCTGCTCAATGAGGATGAATTGGCTCATGGCCTCTTTGTGCAGTGTCAGCTGCTCCTCCTCTGGTGGCCCCCCTCCAGTTGCCAGTGCAGAGGACAGGCTGACACTGAGCTTGTGCTTGGTGCGACAGGTGAGATCATTCCAGCACTTCATAACCTGTTCCGCTGTGCCCCTCTCCACCCCTAAGGGGTTTTCCTGTTCCGTGATATGCTGCCAATGCACCATATGTTGCACGACTGTACGTGTGTTCCCCACATACAGGCACATGTCACAATGGTGATCAGTCACATAATCAATGAGGATCTGGAGCTCCTCATCAGAGAAGTTCTTCTTCCTGTGCCGTGTCTTGGGGTTGAGCCTCTACCTGCTGTGCAGGGCATTCCTTCCTGCCACGAGTTGGAGCTACCCCTGTCTGGCTGGAACAACTTTGACATCTAGGTGCCGGGCCACCTTTGGACCTGTCATGTCCTCCTGGGGCTGGGGCAGGTATTTTACCACCACTTCCCCAACCACCTGGGGCAGAGGGAGATGTTTCACCACCACTTCCCCGACCACCTGGGGCTGAGGCAGGTGTATCACCACCATCACCCCCACCCTGACCCCATTTGCTCCCTTTCCCTTTTGAGACCTTTCCACTCATGTCACAGGTGTAGGGGATGAATGGGAGGCACACCAAGTTATTGTCCTGGGCAATGTGAGTGAGGGAACAGTCTGCGTGATGTACGACATAGATGTGTGGTCCAGTAAGGCTCAAATGTACCCCAAACAGGAAAAATATGCAGTACGTGATACGCAGTCGCACCCAATAACACAAAAAGTGCATATGCGACACCTGGAAATATTCAGAAAATGAAAAAAGAGAGGTACGCGATAAGTGCATACGCAACACCTGGAAAGCTTCTGACAATGAAAAAAGAGATACGCGATTCGCAGTGGCAACCACAAACAGAACAAAAGCGTATGCGACAGACCGCATGCCTCAAAATTGTGAAAGAAAAAATGTGTGTATGCGCAGAGGCACAAACCCCCAAAAAAGAACAGTACACTAGCTAAAGGGAACGGTTTGCGTGGCCCCCACAAAATATGTGGAAACGACAATACTCCATCTTCGTTACTTCGCACGCACATCCAGTGATGCGTTTTCTCATCCTTATGTATCACTGTCAATGCCGCAAGCCTGTGTGCAGCGTGTGTCACGTAACTTACACGCTAAGGGCATTTACTCTGTTTTCTTCTGCCTTTCGAGCTGCACATGGAAGAGCCACTCTCCTGCCTCCGTGCCATGTTACCTGCCTCCTCCTGCCCTGTGCTGCCTCCAACATTGCCATCTACTGCTGCCTGTCTAGTGTGAGTGCCTGCTGCCCACCTGCACTGCGTTGAGGGTTTCTGCTTTCCAGCCATTGCCTATGCTCCTGTCTCCGCCCTGTGACTGCCTCAGCTGCTGTGTTGGACTCCCACCTTCATATAGCACCACCACTGCCCCACATCACATCTCCAGGACCAGCCTACCCACCCACATCTGCCTTAGGGGTTGCCATGTCCACACCATCTACCTCTGACCACAGTGGCAACCCCATAGCATCAAGGCAGAGGGCTGTCAACTTCACTGCCAAAGAAATTGAAATCCTGGTGGATAATGTCCTGGAGTATTATGATGCCCTCTTCAACCTAGCGCGGCAAGGAAGGATGTCTCCAAATCTGGGAGGACATAATGGCTGCCATCAATGTGGAGGGGGTGGCAGTCCGCTGCTCCAAGACCGTCCATAAGCGCTGCGAGGACCTCAAATCCAGAACCCACATCAAGACCCGGCACTTCCTGAAGGCCGGTGCAACCGCGGAGGTGCTCCGTGCACGCAGGTGCCAGTTGTCCAACAACAAATTGCGGATCCTGGCGAGGTTCTACCCAGAGCTGAATGCCCAGGTCTGGGAGTTGCAACAATGTCTGAAATTGGATGGTGATTAGGCATGTGTTGTACTGCTGTACGGTGCATGTGTGTTGTGCATGTGCTAGCATGTTTGCAGTGACCCCCTTACTTTTTCAGCATGTATGTCTCAGCAACAAACATCTGCATGCAGGCCCCAGACAATACTCCCCATGTGGGACATCAGACCTTTGTGGATTGGAAATGCACTGTAATTTGCATTGTGTGTTGTATACATTTTTGCAAACTGTGCACATGCAATGCTTCTTGTGACAGTTGAGGGAGTGTTGACCATGTCATGTGCATGCATGCTGCTCATGTGGTTCTGGCAACAATAGCAATGTGTGACTATGCATCAGGATGTTTTGCGTAGTCACGTTTGGGCATTGCAGTTTGTGGGACTGGATTGTGATCGGTCATGACACTGCTTGTGCACTCAAAGTGATGTGTGTGCATGCCATGTGAATGTGCTTGGGGCTATGGCCTGTGCAGTTGATGCATCTATGTGTTGCATGCATGCTAGGTGGGTTGTGGTGGAGGCCTGTTGTATGATGTGATGGTGTAGAGAGGTGCCCGCGCATGTGTCGGCATTGCCATGCTGTGAGTGGTGCAAGTATAGTTGGCGACTGGTGATCATGATTCCACTGTGTATCTTGCCCACAATGTGTCCACAGTGCTGGGCCGCCACATCCGTGTTCAAATGCTTTACGTGTGTACGTCATACCAGCTTGCTCCCTGCCCACCCCTGTGCCCATATGGCATGTCTCCCATGGATGTGCATTAGGTTGCAGTTGGGTCACATTGGCCTTCCTCTAGGGTAATTTGATTCATCTTGGTATGTGTCTGTGCACTGGCCATATTGTGCTGCGTTTACAAATGGAGGTGTCATGAAAGGGTTTCACATCATGCCTGGGTTGTTGTGTCTGTTTGTATTGTATATCCATGTGTGTGGCTGTGGATGTTGCTGATTGTTCCATGGACAGGTCATGTTCCTGCAAATGTTGGTGATGTCACACCAGCTTTATTTGCAGTACACTGATGTCACTGTTCTGTGTCTCCTTTACCACAGTTGCTGCAGCTGATGAAGAGGGCGGAAGCAGTGCTGTGGCGCATGGATGCAGAAACAACTCCACCATACATAGGCCCAGGCCCCAGCCACTCCCCACTGACAGCTCATCTTTGGGGAGCAATGTGGCTGAGGTAGAGCCTGTACCATAGGCCGTGGCTGCTGGGGGTAAGCCCAAGGAGGTGGAGGTGGCAGAGGACTCCTCAGCAGCGGTGTGACTGTGTAATGCTTCACAGGGGCCATCCATGGTGGAAGACACCCTGGAGTCATCCAGGTTGATGGAGAAGGTTGATAGATGAGGTGGCTGTTGCAGCCCAGAACATAGGGTCAGGTGGGGGTGTCGAGGTGGAAGTGTGTGCTGCCATCCTGTCCCAGGAACATGGGGCTGTGCAGGTGACCGTTGAAGTTGTAAGCGATATTCAATCAACACTACAGCTAAGTCAATGCCTAGTCTGGGATGCTGAGGAAAACCCTTATTGATGTATTTTTATATTCAGTTCAGTGCTCTGGATGACAACCCTTGTATAACATCCCCCTTTTATAATCCCCCTGACCCCACTGAGCCAAGAAGTAGGTTTGTTTTGCAAATTAAAAGGTTTATTTGAAAAATTAAACAATATATATATATATCACACTTTTATAATAAATTAATATCTGATAGTACACTGAGACATATGATGTGGATCCACAATGGGTAATGTTACAGTGGTACACTTGATTACTTAGGAGTAGTATAGAGGATGAGGTAGCTGAGAGTGCTTTTATAGCTTCAAGGACAACGTAATGATGAATGAAATGCAGTACAGAAAATAACTTGATATGGCTTCAACAAAAGGCAATGTAATCACTTTTCCTTGACAATTCACTCCCCCCCTATGCAATGTAAGAAATGGAAGGAGAGCACAGAGTCTTCAAGAATCCCAACAAATGCAATACGAAATGCAGTTCCCCCCCAGCAAGCTTAGAGGAAAACAGGTAGAGGTTTGAAACACAGGCCCAAAACGCTTTTAAATGTGATGGCAATGAAGTGAAAAGGTGCTAAAATTGCTTTTAATTCCCTCTAGAGGTTCAGGGTAAGGATGGCTACTTTATATTAGTTCAGGCTCACTTTAACAATACTCTATGAATGATTAGAAGATTGCAAACGAATTTTAGCAAAGAGAAGCAAAAAGCTGCTGATTTCTACAGATGAAGAAATCGGGCCAAATCGCAAATCGCGGTAAATTTTGTGAGTGCGTGTCTCGCGATTACAGTCAGTTCTAGGTTTGTTGGAAAGCCTAGATTCTAAGCTTTCAGATGAAAGTTAAATTCCGTTCCTAGCCCAAACGGTTCAAGAGATACGGACGATTTAATAAAGGTAGATTTTCGGATTTAAAGTAAAACTCAAAATGACAGGTGACAGCTTGCAGCTGCAGAATTGACAGGTGACAGTTGTGCAGCTTTAAATTGACAGATGACATGATTTCTAGGAGGCTGTTCTACTTAGGTTAAAATAGTTTGGATTAGATTATTTTAACTAAGAGATTGGTTCTACACAGTTCTGCTTGACACTCACAATATCAATTTGAAATAGGCCTCGTCACGGTCTGGTCAGGCTGAACGGGACTTCCGGCGGGTGGTTCTGAAGTCCCGGCTATCTGGGTCAGCTCTGCTCTCTGGGACTGTCAAGCACCGGATCTGCTCACAGCGATCTGGGTCAGCTCTGCTCTGCTGGTCTAAGCTCTCTGGATTCTGGATGTAACACTGCTTTCTGGGTACTGCTACAGGTTCTTGCAAATATTCTCGGCAAAACTTCAAACAGCTCGCCCAGCTGTTGAATAGTTTGGTTGGTTTTGAGGCCTGCTGAAGAGGATTTAGCTGGTGGATTCAGGCCTCTCTGCTACAAATTCTGGAGTTAATTTCTGCTACAGGTTCTGGAGATTGATGGATTTGAAGTCTGGATCTCTGGATGTGAAGTCGTCGGTCAGCATGCTCCGCAGCAAATGGAATTGAATCTCTCTACCTGTCCCAGCAGTCTCTTTTTATGTGTTTTGAAAATGGGTGTGTGCCTGGGCCTAGCTAAGCCTGCCCCTCTCTACTTGTCATTGGCCCAAATCTCCCCTCTCCCATGATTGGGGGAAGGAAATGTGAATCAGAGTGATGCTGTAGGTTTTATGGTCCGAGGAACCTCCCCTTGTCAGATTGCACACAAATCTATTTCTGACCCAAATACATATTTATCTATGTACCATTTTTCTAATATTATAGGTCCAGTTAACATATTTTCTGTAGCACCAAACCATCCGATCCCTGTCTTTGTACGATGTTGTGTCCACTGATGACAGAATTCTCCCCTTTTCATCCAGATAACAACCTCTAAACCTTTCCAGATTTTACACAAATGTGCACCAGGGATATGGGTTACAGATGATAAAGTGTCAGATTTTTAACATGCATACATTTGGAGTGAGACCCTATTTTCCGCTAGCAACCCCCCAGAATACACCACAGGGTCCTAACGCCTCTTAAAATGTTCACGGAAAAATCACAAAAATAATGATATTACTTATATAATTCTGACAAGTCCGCACTATGAGTTATCTATCTTTTTAAAATTATGC
This sequence comes from Ambystoma mexicanum, assembly GCF_040938575.1. Classification (NCBI taxonomy): domain Eukaryota; kingdom Metazoa; phylum Chordata; class Amphibia; order Caudata; family Ambystomatidae; genus Ambystoma; species Ambystoma mexicanum. Next base: position 202,178,657 of record NC_090937.1, on the reverse strand, counting down.
TCTGGTCAAAAAGGGGTGTGGCTTCCCACATCACAGGGTGGAATAACTGGTTTATCCACTTCCCCCAAGCCAGCTTGTTCACAGAGGCACAGCTGCCCCCCAGTTTCTCCCAAGAGGAAGCTATTTTAGGACGCCCCCAATATAACATTTGCCTGAGTCAAGGAAGTTGCATTGTTCTGTCCCTTCCAGTTCCCAGGTGCTCCACCCCTAATCTAATCAGAGAGGTGAACTCCTTTTGGCAAGGGGCAGCAGGATGCAGCTAGGCCTGGGAAGAGTGGCTGTTGATCCAGCTTCAACTCCTGTCGGGGGTAGTTGTCAGGCAGAATTCAGTTTCATTAAGCCAGGTTTCAGCTAAATGTCACTTTTTGTTCCCAGTTTTCTGCATTCAAATCATACTGACAATTTTTACCTATACATTAAATAATGACTTCCTTCAAGTCATTTCAGAATATAGTTTTACATTGTATCCACCTCTTAGCAAGTCTTTCCTTGATCTGGTTTTGTTTCATTTGTTCAGTTTTACACAAAAGTCTGTTGGTTTTAAAACGCCGGCTTTCTGATAGTGGTGAGTACTGGTAATGCAACCATTTTTGGGATTAAGAAAATGAATTCCCCACAGTTCTGAGTTGCTTTTTGGCAATCAGCATTGCCATTCCCAATGGTTTCAGGCTACTGTGTGTGTAGCCCAATGGTGGTTTTAGGCAGTGCCCTCCTGTGCTCACAACGTAGGCAAAAATGGGTGGCAGCCTATTCTTCATGTTTTCCCTGTGCACTCTCTTGGGAGTTCTGGACATCATGATGTTTTCCATGCCAGTACTGCACGATTTTATGGTAGGGCTTGGATGCATGGGTAAAAACATCCCATAAGCCCCCCCTCTTGCGATGGCCATTCTGTCCTTTCGCTGATGGAACTCGCAAGATCTGGGATGTTCGCCTCCTCTTCTTCCAATTCCATGGATGGCACAGTTCAGCATCTTTTCCTCCCTCCAGTCGATCAATCAGTTCTCTTTGCTGGTCCTGATGGGAGGATTGGGCGGTACCCCGGGCCCCTCGGGTCTCTGCTCCCGGTCCCCGGTCGTCCTCCTTGGTCAGTCTCCATGGTTTCATCTCTCCTAGGATGATAAAGCAAAGCGGCAATACCTATTCCTAGACATTTCTTCACCACTATTAATGATGTAGCAAGCATATACATTTTATGAATCAGAAGATATGAATATATACATTTTCTTTTTTAAATTAGGAGACAAGAACATATATATATACAAGGATCACAGCATTTTATATGCTATATGTGGAATATTTTAGGGTTGCAACTGAATTACTCTGGAGCGGCCCCCTCTGGGATTCCAGTGGATTCCTCCAGTTGTTGCAGAGTGTGCCTGGGATGGCAACACTTTAGCTGATTTATATGTACCCACTTGTCTTCCCCTTCCGCCAGACTGCCTTTGGGGATGCAGATCTTATAGGCAACAGGGGAGATCTTGTCTATAATTTCAAACGGTCCCTTCCATGTAGGCAAACATTTTCGCTGTTTGGCCTGGTTCCTTTGGAAATTCTATAGATAGACCCGGTCCCCCACCTTATATTCCTTTCGGGTAGTTTTAAAATCATAGTGGGTTTTCATACTCTCACCGATTCTTTCTAGATTCGGCTGAGCATAGGCAAAAGCATGCTGAAGGTGTTTCCTTAAATTTTCCACATACTCATGAGTTGTGGAGGCATTTATCAGTGTCTGCTCTTGGGTTCTGTAGAGAAAATGCTGGGGAAGCACCATCTTGCGTCCAGTCATCAACTCAAATGGTGACATTTTGGTTGCATTGAAGGGGTAGATCTGATGGCCATTAGGACCAGAGGTAAACGGATATCCCAACTTGGCCCAGTATCTGCCATAAACTTTTTTAAGATGCTCACAATGGTTCGGTTATATCTCTCCACTGCTCCAGAAGAAGCTGGCCTGTAAGCAATGTGTAGCTTCCTTTTAACCCCCAGTATCTCCCACATCTTTGTCATTACTTCACTGGTGAAGTGGCTACCTCTGTCTGACTCAATCCTTTGAGGTAGACCAAAATGGGAAAAGATGTGGTTAATCATCAGGGCAGCTGCTGTTTCTGCCTTGCAGTTTGGGGCTGGGAGACATTCCACACACTTGGTAAACAAGCATGTAACGGTCAACATGTACTTGTTTCCTCTAGACGAGCGAATTACATGGCCTACAAAGTCGATTTGCAAATCTGACCATAGCAGTGTCATCCCCTTCTTTTGGAGAGGCGCAGGATGTGTGAGGGATGATGGCTGAAATTGGGCACACACAAGACACCCTTTCAAGTATTGGTCGAGGTCCTGCCCCATGTGTGGCCAGTATGCAACCTCTCTTAAGATTTCCAGTGTTGTGTGAAACCCCCTATGACCGGCAGTGGCTGCGTCATGAGCGTGACTTAACATCAGGCTTCGGAATGAGGTAGGGACTACCCACTGATCATGGCCAGCTTGGGATTTCCTTACCAACAAACCGACTTGGATTCGGAAACTTTTTGAACATTTCATCAACACTCTTAGGTCCTCTTTCCCAATGTAATCTGTGTCCGTCAGGGGAAAGTTCTCAGGGTCCTCAAGGTGTTGGTAAAACGTACCAATGATTGGATTCCCCCTTCTGAGCTGTAATCAAATCAGCATCAGGGGTCTCCTTGCTCCATTGGGCAGTTGAAAGATCATTGTGAGCATTTGTCTGGGACCTAGTGATCGCAGTGACCTGGATTTGCCCCAACAGGAACTCTATTTCTATTAGATCCCCTTGGATGGCCCCGGTTTTGGCCAGCTGATCAGCTAAGTCATTTCCAGTTTTGTCTGGTCCCTCTACTTTAGAATGACCCTTGATATTTTTTCCAGTAGATGGTCATCCCATTCGATGTGACCAGATCATCAATATTTTGGATTAACTTCCCATGTTTCAGGGGTTTGTTATTAGCGCATAACATGCATATGGTGTTCCAGTTGACCAGGTGCTCCACGAACCCGTTCCGTACATAATCCGAATCTGTGATTATGACCAGTTCGTGGAGTTGATGCTGGACAGCAGTGAGGATGGCCTGATGCACAGCCATCAATTCTGCCACCTGACTACTTCGGGGACCAATTTTGTATCCAGCTGAGGGTTCTGGGAACTCCTTCACCCATGCATTCCCTACGCCAGCCACCAGTTCTTTCTCCCCGTCGTTGTCAACATGGTAAGAGCATCCATCCACATAGACAGTGGGCATTCCCTCACACTTGTCTTCTTCAAAGACTTTGTGTGGGGAATTAAGGTATGCCTCCATGTTGTCCTTGATTTTTAGACTTTCGTCCTCGAGACAGTTTTCTCTGGCACAATCATGCAAGTCAGCCAGACCTTGCGCGAGGGAACTCTTCTTGTTTTGGCCATATCTGACCTCCACCGGAAAGCCTTGCATTGACAGAATCCAGGAAGTAATTCGGAAATTACTCACATTTCCGGGCCGGATTCTGTCACTTTGGAGATATTGCAGAGGCTGGTGTGGAGTCTCCACTATGATGTGTTCCCCCTGGATAAAGGAGCGGTAATTCTTCAATGCCCACACCGTTGCCAGGAGTGCCTTCTCACAATCGTTGAATTTTTCCTCCACAGAGGATAAAGTTTTGCTCGCATAGGAGATTACTTTATTGACCTTGTCATACTTTTGGTATAATACTGCCGTCAAGCACGTATTAGAGAACCCCATCTCCAGGAAGAACTCCTTGTTTCTGACAGGGTAAGCTAGGTAAGGCGCTTGTGAGAGGCTTCTTTTGAGTTGTCTTACCACCTCGGATTGTTCTGGACCCCATTCCCACTTAACCCCCCCCTTCGAGAGATGAATCAGGGGTCTAGTGATCTCTGCGTAGCCTTCAATGAACTTTCTGCTCTAATTAGTCAGTCCAAGGAGGCTCCTTAGTTCCCGCAGAGTTGTGGGGTCTTTCAGTTTCTGGAGTGCTTCCACTTTCTTTTCTTGGGGACAGAGACCCTGAGGAGTAATCTCATGCCCCAAGAAATTAACACGGGTTCTACACCACTGTGCTTTCTGATAGGAAAGTTTTGCTCCGGCGGCCCTCAACTGTGTCAGAACATAACGGATCTCCGCTATGTGTTCCTCCACAGATGAACTTTTGATGAGGACATCATCTACATAAACCAGGTTACACCGCGCACCCAGGTCGGGCATGGCCTTATGTAAGAAAATGTTGAATTCATTGCCGGAGTTGAGGTATCCAAAGGGAGTCCAGGTCCATGTGTACTGCTGGCCCCCAAAGGTAAAAGCCAGTTTGTATTGGTCCTCCCTACTGACAGGCACGGTCCAGTATCCATTGGTCAGGTCTATTATTGTGAATACCTGTGACCCCTGAATCTGGGCCAGCCCTTGGTCAATGTAGGGCAGAGGCCATCGGGAAGTATGGACCCGTTTGTTGAGCTCCCTAAGGTCGGCACAGAGTCTCCACTGGCCGTTTGGCTTCAATATTCCCAGCACCGGATTATTGAAAGTGCTGTGGACTGGACTGATTATTCCCCGGGACTCAAGGTTCTTAATTATTTCAGTAAGGGACTCCATGGATGCGAGAGGCAAGCGACATTGCTTCACAAACACTGGAGTCATTCCAGGGTCTGTGGGAATTGTTGTGGTGTGGATGTCGGTGCGACCACAGTCATATGAGTCTATCGCAAAGAGATCTTGGAAATCCAAGAAAACTTGTTTCAACTTTTGCTTCTGTTCCAGAGTCACACAGGCATCAGCTAGGTTGACTCTCTCTTCCACCATCTGCCTGAAGCCTGGAAAGACTTCTGGTTTGGCTATCTCAGCGGCCTCCTCCAGCTGGGTGGAGAAGTCCCTGGTCAGAGTGCTGATTTGGACTGGAGGCTTCAGGTGGGAAAGGCAGCCCTCATGGACCTGGAAAATCACCTCATCCCTCCTGAAGTCACATGTCACATCTTCCTTACCATAAGGGCAAGAAGTGTACACCAGGAAGTTCCCCCGATGCCGGGTGAAAATCCTGTCTGGTGTTGTATTGTCCTCACTGTCACTGTCAAAACAGTCCTTGGGGATTGGTCCTAACAGTTCATTTCCTAAATCAATGGAGAAATGTCGGTCATCAATCGCCATTCCAATAATGGTGCCTGCGGCTAGAGTAATACTCTTTAAGTCGCTGTTATCCACCTCTATTGGAATGGTGTCATGTTCTATGTTGACTAATGATGTTGGGTTTACCCCTAACCCTTGCTGTTGGAGAGAAGCATTTAGATGGATATAAGCATCAGGGTTTTTCAATTTTTGTCCTCTTTTAACTTTCACTTCCAGGGAGAATTGTCGGGTCCTTTCTGGGATGGTGACTTACTCTTTGATCTGAATTTCAACTGCATAAGGTAGCAATTGAGCTGACCTAAATGCTTTTTCTGGATCATCAAAGCCCATGGGATTATCCGCTAATCGGGACCAAGCTTTGAAGTTTATTAGGTCCAAACTAATGGCAAAGCGATTGAGAATGTCACTGCCTAAGTAAAAGGCGGCAGTGACGTCTCGCACGACCCAACAATTATGGACTATGCTCTTGTTGCCAATGGAGATTTTGAGCATACACCTGCTTGGCAGGAGATGTTTGGAATTAGGTGCTTCCAGGTCCATTTCCCATTTGTCTATCAGTTTGAATGTGGGAATGGCTGGATCTTTTGGGAGTTGGCGGAACATGGCTTCGCTGATGAAGCTCTTACCGTTGTTCACACACACTCGAGCGAGAACAGAGTCCTTCCCATCATTTAACTGAACAGGGATGAACAACTGATCTCCAATTTGCTGAATATCAGCCAGGCTCTGAGCTGATTTCACATCTTTCTGGACTATAGGAGTGGGAGTGTCTGATTGTGGATTGGTGAAGAATTTCAGAGTGTTTCCTTCCAGTGTGGAATACCACCTTAAACTGGAAGGAAGGTTGATTTTCATTAATAGAGAGGACCCCCCATCACCAGTCTGTTGTCCTACTGCTATTACTGTCACGTCTGGAATCTGGTTGTTCTGGAAGTGAAATTCTACTTGGTCAGATTTTTGTTCAACCATGTGGCAGGTGCCATTTAAACTAACATGGTTGACACTCTGTTTTAATTTTATTGGTCGGCTAGTCTGGGTCCAGAGGACCTTGTTTACACAATCTATTAGGGGTGACAACCTTCTCAGGAGGTCATTCCCTAGTAAACAAGGGGTTCCCTCTGGAGTCACTACTATGACCGGGTGTTTCACCTTGTGTCGCCCAATTTTAATGTCCAAGTCTGCAGTCCCCTCAATGGGAATTTCCTTCCCGTCAAAGTTCTGCAGTTGTCCAGGAAGAGAGGTAAGAGGAATTTGGTAATTTTCCCCCCTTCCTACATTTAGTTCCTCAAAGGCCCTTTTGGACAGAAGGGTAGCTTGGGATCCAGTGTCCACCAGTGCCAAAATTGTACCCTGCCCCTGTACTTGTACCGGCCGGGGCATAGTATCTTCCCTCCTTCTCCTCAAGGGGGCACAGATAATGCACATTTTTGGACAACTGGTGGGCTAACTTTCTGGTTTTGGACATTGCTAGCGAAGAGATTTGGGCAGAATTCTGTGGAGAGCCTTGGGAATCTGAAAGAAAAAGTTGGCAACTGGAGATCAGAGCCATTGTGGGTTCCCCTGGTTCCGGTTCTGGGCCGCCCCGCCCTTTTTGGAGGCAGTCATCAGGATGGGTTTGACCCTTGGGATTTTGGTATTGTCGGTTCTGGGATGAGATGATGGGCGGCGGTAGCTCAGTCTCCACATCTCCCCAGTCTGGATTGGAATTCCTTAGGACCCATTTTTCCTTGGGAGGAGTTCCCCCATCTCTGAAGGAGAAGATCCTTTTCCCAGGATCTTCTGAGGATCCCTCTCCCTCAAATTGGAAGACCTGTACCTCCTCCACAAAGTGGGTCTGTTTGGGTCCTTTGTTTCTCCTACCCCCCTCTGCTCCTTGGGAGGCAGGCTTTCAGGGGAAGCAGATTTTGTTTCCAGTTCCTGGTTTTCCAGGGGCTGTTTACAAGTTTGGAAGGAAGCTTCCTCCAAGGCTTTACACCCCCCTTCCCCTTGTGCCTCCTCCCTGGGAACCGGTGGGTCATCGGGGTGCTGCCCCCGTCATTGTTCTGGAGCACCAGGTCCAGAGTTTGGGGCATTCTGCAGTGGCATGCTCATCTGAGGGTTCTGTTGAGCCCTCAGTATGTGACCCAGATCTCATGCCATATTTTGGACCTGGCGCTCAAGTTGTGAAACCCGCTCAGGTTGATACGGGGCTCTATTTTCTCCCATGGGCTGATCCCGGGAAGGGTAGCTATCCCTTCTCTGGTAGTACCCCTGGTTGGGAAGATTTTGGTACCCCTCCACCCTTGGCCTCCCCTCTCCCGGATTAGGTTGTCTGGGCTCAGGGAATTGGGGAAAGAAGGATGGATGATTTTGGGGCTGGAAATTGGGTGGATACCTGGGGAAAAAGTTCTGCCCAGGATTTGGTGAATTTCTGCCCTCCTGGGGGAAGTTAGGATGGAAGTTCCCCGGGTCAGGTGCTTGGCTGGATCCCTCCCCCTTGGGCTGGAGGAGTCCACACATAACCAGGATTGGTCGGTTCCCCTTGTAGCGGGGACTTACATAGTCAGGGGGGCGGGGGACCCCATTTGTGGGACTACCTCCTCGACTCCATGTCTGTGACTGGCCCGAGGGCCTTCTGGACTGTGAATTATTTGGTGCAGGCAGGTTTTTAGGCCCCCCCATCTCCAAATCTAAAACGGGGGCAACCTTTACCTCTGCCACCTTGGCAGCAGCAGGGGTGCTGTTGGTTTTGGGGTTTTTCAGCGCATTATTTTTATTTTCGATGGGCTTCTGCACCTCATAGATCCGGGTAGCCTGTTCAATGACCCAGTCTAAAGATCTTTTCTCATGAAAATCTCTCACGAGCTGGGTCATTATGTATTTGGGTAAGGCATGGAAAAACGTATTGATAAATTCTCTGCTATCTGTGCGCACCCTTCTGGTGGTCTGCGCAAAAGCACGCTTTAATTCTTGCACAAACTCTTGTGGGGCCTGATCCTCCCCACATTGCAAATTGTAGGCTGCCTTGCGAGCCTCTTGAGGATTTCTGTGCACAGAAAAATGTTTCAAGATGGCTGCCCTGTATGTGGACCACCTTGAATGGTTTTCATCCTCCAGCCCCGCAAAGAAACTGGAGTATTCTGGTGAGAAGGTCCACTTTAGATATTGAATACAGCTTTGGCTGTCCTTCAAATGGAAAGTCTCCATCATTTGCTCATAGAGCTCCAAGTGTTCCCAAACAGAATACTTGGCGTTCTTATGATAAGGCGTGATGACACTCCTTATTGCCTTTATTTGTTTCAATGGGTCCTTAAGCAAGGCCCTTTTTGCCTTATTGGCCTTTTTGGTTCAGGTAACCCTGGTCCATTCATCCTCCGACTCAGAAGCGCTGCTCCCAGAGGTGCCCGTCTGATCTTCCAGGTTTTCCCGGATTCTGAGAGCCTGGGAATGGCTGGCAGAATGTGGGGACCTGGTCTCCTGTGTCCTGTAATGCTCAGAGGAGTCTTCAGACCCCTCCTTGCTGCCAGGATTTGATGGGTACCCCCCCACTGACCTAACTGGGCAGAGGTTTTCAGGATGTTCTTAATGTGCCTACTCTCCTGGGGTTCCCCACTAAATTGCACTGTGCTTGGGTGAACATACCCGGATGCCCGCACATCCATTCCTGGGAGGTACTGGCCTATGAGCCCCATACTTCTAGCTGGATAGTAATCTGCCATCTTCGTGGCCCTGGGCTCATGTGCGCGAGGGGACATGGGGGTGGCAGAGTCCAGGGACTGGGAGAGATGAAGGCCTCTGGTACCAGGGCTCCTGAGGTTATGCTCAGGCGTTTCCCTTTCCCAGCGCACCTCGTCTCTATCAGCCCCTGCTCCCTGTTGCAATGCAAGAGCCTGCGCTTTCAGTTCCTCAGTTAAGGCCTTACTAGACTCTATCAGTCTCTCCTGCATCTCTACCTGTTGCTGGAGCCTATCATTGTGCTGACAGAGAGCCTCATTTTCTCTCTGTGCCTCCTGATTGGTCCTGGAGTACTGGCCCAGTCTCTGCTGCAGGAGGGTTACCTCCTGAGCTGTGTCCCTATTGACCTGCTCCTTTCTTGCCAGAGCATCCTCCAGCCTCCTGGTGTGCTCTAACAAGTTCTGGTGTTCTTTTTGGAGGTCACCCAGTCCCTGGAGGGCCAGGTGATTTTCTTCCATTTTCCTTTTTAAGTGGCAGACTTCCTGGCGTAAGGTATCCCTTTCCTGACTAAGAGCCTGCATCTGTGCCGCCAGGTCATCCCTTTGCCTTTGGAAGGCACCAGCTTTCTGGCGCTCCTGGTCAAACTCTGCCTGGGTATCCAGGTCTTTCAAAATCAGTTTATTACTCTCTGCCTTCTCCCTATCTAGGTGGCTTTGCAGGGTGACTACCTGCTCGGCACATGCCCTATTGAAATCTAATTGTTGCTCCAGCTTTTTCTGGCTCTGCAGCAGGGAGTCCAAACCTTCTTGGTACTCCTTCTGCAAGGCCAGAAATCTGGTATCCTGGTCCGCCTTTTCCTGTTGCAGCACATCCATATCCTCCTTTCTTTTAGTGATGTACTGTCTGCTGTCCTTTTCTGACTCCTGGCTCCTGAGCAGCCTCTGCTCAGAAGAGTCCAGATCAGATTGGGCCTTCTCTAACGCCATCTGTTGCCTATTTGCCAGATCTTGGCCTTCAGCACATTTGTCCTGCATGGCTCCCATATATAGATACAAATATGCCGCTATCCTGGCAATCTTATTATGTTCATCTTTGGCTTTAGGGGCCATATATAGTTCACTCAGGGCCACATCTAGGGGACCTTGATCTCTCATATATCTGACCCTGTTTCAGTGAACTGTTGTGCGATTGCCTGCAACCAGACCATTTGGTCCTGATGAGTCCACTCACCTCTCACAAATAGCTTATGTAAGAATTGCTCTCTGGCTATTTTCATATCTACCAAGGTCGTCATTCTGGAATTTGAGTTCCTTCCTGACTTACAGAAGTTTGTATTTTATTTTGCAAAACAGACAGTTTCCTTGGAGCGTTCCTTTGAGGGATGCTTTCACAGTGTAAAACAGCGTGGTGATCTAACTGGATATGTGTATCTGGTCAGTTGACACACTGTATTAATCTGCACAAGTGGTAAACCTAACCCAGAATATCCCGGCTCCGAGCCCCCACTTTTGCAAGCGATATTCAATCAACACTACAGCTAAGTCAATGCCTAGTCTGGGATGCTGAGGAAAACCCAGTTGATGTATTTTTATATTCAGTTCAGTACTCTGGATGACAACCCTTGTATAACACCCCCCTCTTAGAATCCCCCTGACCCCACTGAGCCAAGAAGTAGGTTTGTTTTGCAAATTAAAAGGTTTATTTGAAAAATTAAACAATATATATATATATCACACTTTTATAATAAATTAATATCTGATAGTACACTGAGACATATGATGTGGATCCACAATGGGTAATGTTACAGTGGTACGCTTGATTACTTAGGAGTAGTATAGAAGATGAGGTAGCTGAGAGTGCTTTTATGGCTTCAAGGACAACGTAATGATGAATGAAATGCAGTACAGAAAATAACTTGATATGGCTTCAACAAAAGGCAATGTAATCACTTTTCCTTGACAATTCACTTCCCCCCTATGCAATGTAAGAAATGGAAGGAGAGCACACAGTCTTCAAGAATCCCAACAAATGCAATACGAAATGCAGTTCCCCCCCCAGCAAGCTGAGAGGAAAACAGGTAGAGGTTTGAAACACAGGCCCAAAATGCTTTTAAATGTGATGGCAATGAAGTGAAAAGGTGCTAAAATTGCTTTTAATTCCCTCTAGAGGTTCAGGGTAGGTGATGGCTACTTTATATTAGTTCAGGCTCACTTTAACAATACTCTATGAATGATTAGCAGATTGCAAACGAATTTTAGCAAAGAGAAGCAAAAAGCTGCTGATTTCTACAGATGAAGAAATCGGGCCAATTCGCAAATTGCGGTAAATTTTACAGTCGATTCTAGGTTCGTTGGAAAGCCTAGATTCTAAGCTTTCAGATGAAAGTTAAATTCCGTTCCTAGCCCAAACGGTTCAAGAGATACGGACGATTTAATAAAGGTAGATTTTCGGATTTAAAGTAAAACTCAAAATGACAGGTGACAGCTTGCAGCTGCAGAATTGACAGGTGACAGTTGTGCAGCTTTAAAATGACAGATGACACGATTTCTAGGAGGCTGTTCTACTTAGGTTAAAATAGTTTGGATTAGATTATTTTAACTAAGAGATTGGTTCTACACAGTTCTGCTAGGTACTCACAATATCAATTTGAAATAGGCCTCGTCACGGTCTGGTCAGGTTGGACGGGACTTCCGGCGGGTGGTTCTGCAGTCCCGGCTATCTGGGTCAGCTCTGCTCTCTGGGTCTGTCAAGCACCGGATCTGCTCACAGCGATCTGGGTCAGCTCTGCTCTGCTGGTCTAGCCTCTCTGGATTCTGGATGTAACACTGCTTTTTGGGTACTGCTACAGGTTCTTGCAAAAATTCTCGGCAAAACTTCAAACAGCTCGCCCAGCTGTTGAATAGTTTGGTTGGTTTTGAGGCCTGCTGAAGAGGATTCAGCTGGTGGATTCAGGCCTCTCTGCTACAAATTCTGGAGTTAATTTCTGCTACAGGTTCTGGAGATTGATGGATTTGAAGTCTGGATCTCTGGATGTGAAGTCGTCGGTCAGCATGCTCCGCAGCAAATGGAATTGAATCTCTCTACCTGTCCCAGCAGTCTCTTTTTATGTGTTTTGAAAATGGGTGTGTGCCTGGGCCTAGCTAAGCCTGCCCCTCTCTGCTTGTCATTAGCCCAATTCTCCCCTCTCCCATGATTGGGGGAAGGAAATGTGAGTCAGAGTGATGCTGTAGGTTTTATGGTCAGAGGAACCTCCCCTTGTCAGATTGCACACAAATCTATTTCTGACCCAAATACATATTTATCTATGTACCATTTTTCTAATATTATAGGTCCAGTTAACATATTTTCTGTAGCACCAAACCATCCGATCCCTGTCTTTGTACGATGTCGTGTCCACTGATGACAGAATTCTCCCCTTTTCATCCAGATAACGACCTCTAAACCTTTCCAGATTTTACACAAATGTGCACCAGGGAACTTTCTGCTGTAATTAGTCAGTCCAAGGAGGCTCCTTAGATCCCGCAGAGTTGTGGGGTCTTTCAGTTTCTGGAGTGCTTCCACTTTCTTTTCTTCGGGACAGAGACCCTGAGGAGTAATCTCATGCCCCAAGAAATTAACACGGGTTCTACACCACTGTGCTTTCTGAAAGGAAAGTTTTGCTCCGGCGGCCCTCAACTGTGTCAGAACATAACGGATCTCCGCTATGTGTTCCCCCACAGATGAACTTTTGATGAGGACATCATCTACATAAGCCAGGTTACCCCTCGCACCCAGGTCGGGCATGGCCTTATGTAGTAAAATGTTGAATTAATTGCCGGAGTTGAGGTATCCAAAGGGAGTCCGGGTCCATGTGTACTGCTGGCCCCCAAAGGTAAAAGCCAGTTTGTATTGGTCCTCCCTACTGACAGGCACGGTCCAGTATCCATTGGTCAGGTCTATTGCAGTGAATACTTGTGACCCCTGAATCTGGGCCAGCCCTTGGTCAATGTAGGGCAGAGGCCATCGGGAAGTATGGACCCGTTTGTTGAGCTCCCTAAGGTCGGCGCAGAGTCTCCACTGGCCGTTTGGCTTCAATATTCCCAGCACCGGATTATTGAAAGTGCTGTGGACTGGACGGATTATTCCCCGGGACTCAAGGTTCTTAATTATTTCAGTAAGGGACTCCATGGATGTGAGAGGCAAGCGACATTGCTTCACAAACACTGGAGTCATTCCAGGGTCCGTGGGAATTGTTGTGGTGTGGATGTCGGTGCGACCACAGTCATATGAGTCTACCGCAAAGAGATCTTGGAAATCCAAGAAAACTTGTTTCAACTTTTGCTTCTGTTCCAGAGTCACACAGGCATCAGCTAGGTTGACTCTCTCTTCCACCATCTGCCTGAAGCCTGGAAAGACTTCTGGTTTGGCTATCTCAGCGGCCTCCTCCAGCTGGGTGGAGAAGTCCCTGGTCAGAGTGCTGATTTGGACTGGAGGCTTCAGGTGGGAAAGGCAGCCCTCATGGACCTGGAAAATCACCTCATCCCTCCTGAAGTCAGAAGTCACATCTTCCTTACCATAAGGGCGAGAAGTGTACACCAGGAAGTCCCCCCCATGCCGGGTGAAAATCCTGTCTGGTGTTGTATTGTCCTCACTGTCACTGTCAAAACAGTCCTTGGGGATTGGTCCTAACAGTTCATTTCCTAAATCAATGGAGAAATGTCAGTCATCAATCGCCATTCCAATAATGGTGCCTGCGGCTAGAGTAATACTCTTTAAGTTGCTGTTATCCACCTCTATTGGAATGGTGTCATGTTCTGTGTTGACTAATGGTGTTGGGTTTACCCCTAACCCTTGCTGTTGGAGAGAAGCATTTAGATGGATATAAGCATCAGGGTTTTTCAATTTTTGTCCTCTTTTAACTTTCACTTCCAGGGAGAATTGAAGGGTCCTTTCTGGGATGGTGACTTCCTCTTTGATCTGAATTTCAACTGCATAAGGTAGCAATTGAGCTGACCTAAATGCTTTTTCTGGATCATCAAAGCCCATGGGATTATCAGCTAATCGGGACCAAGCTTTGAAGTTTATTAGGTCCAAACTAATGGCAAAGCGATTGAGAATGTCACTGCCTAAGTAAAAGGTGGCAGTGACGTCTCGCACGACCCAATAATTATGGACTATGCTCTTGTTGCCAATGGAGATTTTGAGCATACACCTGCTTGGCAGGAGATGTTTGGAATTAGGTGCTTCCAGGTCCATTTCCCATTTGTCTATCAGTTTGAATGTGGGAATGGCTGGATCTTTTGGGAGTTGGCGGAACATGGCTTCGCTGATGAAGCTCTTACCGTTGTTCACACACACTCGAGCGAGAACAGAGTCCTTCCCATCATTTAACTGAACAGGGATGAACAACTGATCTCCAATTTGCTGAATATCAGCCAGGCTCTGAGCTGATTTCACATCTTTCTGGACTATAGGAGTGGGAGTGTCTGATTGTGGATTGGTGAAGAATTTCAGAGTGTTTCCTTCCAGTGTGGAATACCACCTTAAACTGGAAGGAAGGTTGATTTTCAGAAATAGAGAGGACTCCCCATCACCAGTCTGTTGTCCTACTGCTATTACTGTCACGTCTGGAATCTGGTTGTTCTGGAAGTGAAATTCTACTTGGTCAGATTTTTGTTCAACCATGTGGCAGGTGCCGTTTAAACTAACATGGTTGACACTCTGTTTTAATTTTATTGGTCGGCTAGTCTGGGTCCAGAGGACCTTGTTTACACAATCTATTAGGGGTGACAACCTTCTCAAGAGGTCATTCCCTAGTAAACAAGGGGTGCCCTCTGGAGTCACTACTATGACCGGGTGTTTCACTTTGTGTCGCCCAATTTTAATGTCCAAGTCTGCAGTCCCCTCAACGGGAATTTCCTTCCCGTCAAAGTTCTGCAGTTGTCCAGGAAGAGAGGTGAGAGGAATTCGGTAATTCTCCCCCCTTCCTGCATTTAGTTCCTCAAAGGCCCTTTTGAACAGAAGGGTAGCTTGGGATCCAGTGTCCACCAGTGCCAAAATTGTACCCTGCCCCTGTACTTGTACCAGGGCATAGTATCTTCCCTCCTTCTCCTCCAGGGGGCACAGATAATGCACATTTTTGGACAACTGGTGGGCTAACCTTCTGGTTTTGGATATTGCAAGCGAAGAGATTTGGCAGAATTCTGTGGAGAGCCTTGGGAATCTGAAAGAAAAAGTTGGCAACTGGAGATCAGAGCCATTGTGGGTTCCCCTGGTTCCGGTTCTGGGCCGCCCCGCCCTTTTTGGAGGCAGTCATCAGGATGGGTTTGACCCTTGGGATTTTGGTATTGTCGGTTCTGGGATGAGATGATGGGCGGCGGTAGCTCAGTCTCCACATCTCCCCAGTCTGGATTGGAATCCCTTGGGACCCATTTTTCCTTGGGAGGAGTTCCCACATCTCTGAAGGAGAAGATTCTTTTCCCAGGATCTTCTGAGGATCCCTCTCCCTCAAATTGGAAGACCTGTACCTCCTCCACAAAGTGGGTCTGTTTGGGTCCTTTGTTTCTCCTACACCCCCTCTGCTCCTTGAGAGGCAGGCTTTCAGGGGCAGGAAATTTTGTTTCCAGTTCCTGGTTTTCCAGGGGCTGTTTACAAGTTGGGAAGGAAACTTCCTCCAAGGCTTTACACCCCCCTTCCCCTTGTGCCTCCTCCCTGGGAACCGGTGGGTTATCGGGGTGCTGCCCCCATCATTGTTCTGGAGCACCAGGTCCAGAGTTTGGGGCATTCTGCGGTGGCATGCTCATCTGAGGGTTCTGTTGAGCCCTCAGTATGTGACCCAGATCTCGTGCCATATTTTGGACCTGGCGCTCAAGTTGTGAAACCCGCTCAGGCTGATACGGGGCTCTATTTTCTCCCCTGGGATGATCCCGGGAAGGGTAGCTATCCCTTCTCTGGTAGTACCCCTGGTTGGGAAGATTTTGGTACCCCTCCACCCTTGGCCTCCCCTCTCCCGGATTAGGTTGTCTGGGCTCAGGGAATTGGGGAAAGAAGGATGGATGATTTTGGGGCTGGAAATTGGGTGGATACCTGGGGAAAAAGTTCTGCCCAGGATTTGGTGAATTTCTGCCCTCCTGGGGGAAGTTAGGATGGAAATTCCCCGGGTCAGGTGCTTGGCTGGACCCCCCCCCCTTGGGCTGGAGGAGTCCACACATAACCCAGGATTGGTCGGTTTCCCTTGTAGCGGGGACTTACATAGTCAGGGGGGCGGGGGACCCCATTTGTGGGACTACCTCCTCGACTCCCTGTCTGTGACTGGCCCGAGGGCCTTCTGGGCTGTGAATTATTTGGTGCAGGCAGGTTTTTAGCCCCCCCCCATCTCCAAATCTAAAACGGGGGCAACCTTTACCTCTGCCACCTTGGCAGCAGCAGGGGTGCTGTTGGTTTTGGGGTTTTTCAGCGCATTATTTTTATTTTCGATGGGCTTCTGCACCTCATAGATCCGGGTAGCCTGTTCAATGACCCAGTCTAAAGATCTTTCCTCATGAAAATCTCTCACGAGCTGGGTCAAGAGATACGGACGATTTAATAAAGGTAGATTTTCGGATTTAAAGTAAAACTCAAAATGACAGGTGACAGCTTGCAGCTGCAGAATTGACAGGTGACAGTTGTGCGGCTTTAAAATGACAGATGACACGATTTCTAGGAGGCTGTTCTACTTAAGTTAAAATTGTTTGGATTAGATTATTTTAACTAAGAGATTGGTTCTACACAGTTCTGCTAGGTACTCACAATATCAATTTGAAATAGGCCTCGTCACGGTCTGGTCAGGTTGGACGGGACTTCCGGTGGGTGGTTCTGAAGTCCCGGCTATCTGGGTCACCTCTGCTCTCTGGGTCTGTCAAGCACCGGATCTGCTCACAGCGATCTGGGTCAGCTCTGCTCTGCTGGTCTAGCCTCTCTGGATTCTGGATGTAACACTGCTTTCTGGGTACTGCTACAGGTTCTTGCAAAAATTCTCGGCAAAACTTCAAACAGCTCGCCCAGCTGTTGAATAGTTTGGTTGGTTTTGAGGCCTGCTGAAGAGGATTCAGCTGGTGGATTCAGGCCTCTCTGCTACAAATTCTGGAGTTAATTTCTTCTACAGGTTCTGGAGATTGATGGATTTGAAGTCTGGATCTCTGGATGTGAAGTCGTCAGTCAGCATGCTCCGCAGCAAATGGAATTGAATCTCTCTACCTGTCCCAGCAGTCTCTTTTTTATGTGTTTTGAAAATGGGTGTGTGCCTGGGCCTAGCTAAGCCTGCCCCTCTCTACTTGTCATTGCCCCAATTCTCCCCTCTCCCATGATTGGGGGAAGGAAATGTGAGTCAGAGTGATGCTGTAGGTTTTATGGTCAGAGGAACCTCCCCTTGTCAGATTGCACACAAATCTATTTCTAACCCAAATACATATTTATCTATGTACCATTTTTTTAATATTATAGGTCCAGTTAACATATTTTCTGTAGCACCAAACCATCCGATCCCTGTCTTTGTAAAATGTCGTGTCATGATGACAGAATTCTCCCCTTTTCATCCAGATAACAACCTCTAAACCTTTCCAGATTTTACACAAATGTGCACCAGGGATATGGGTTACAGATGATAAAGTGTCAGATTTTTAACATGCATACATTTGGAGTGAGACTCTATTTTCTGCTAGCAACCCCCCAGAATACACCACAGGGTCCTAACGCCTCTTAAAATGTTCACAGAAAAATCACAAAAATAATGATATTACTTATATAATTCTGACAAGTCCGCACTATGAGTTGTCTATCTTTTTAAAATTATGCTCTGGTCAAAAAGGGGTGTGGCTTCCCTCATCACAGGGTGGAATAACTGGTTTATACACTTCCCCCAAGCCAGCTTGTTCACAGAGGCACAGCTGCCCTCCAGTTTCTCCCAAGAGGAATCTATTTTACGACGCCCCCAATATAACATTTGCCTGAGTCAAGGAAGTTGCATTGTTCTGTCCCTTCCAGTTCCCAGGTGCTCCACCCCTAATCTAATCAGAGAGGTGAACTCCTTTTGGCAAGGGGCAGCAGGATGCAGCTAGGCCTGGGAAGAGTTGCTGTTGATCCAGTTTCAACTCCTGTCGGGGGTAGTTGTCAGGCAGAATTCAGTTTCATTAAGCCAGGTTTCAGCTAAATGTCACTTTTTGTTCCCAGTTTTCTACATTCAAATCAAACTGACAATTTTTACCTATACATTAAATAATTACTTCCTTCAAGTAATTTCAGAATATAGTTTTACATTGTATCCACCTCTTAGCAAGTCTTTCCTTGGTCTGGTTTTGTTTCATTTGTTCAGTTTTACACAAAAGTCTGGTGGTTTTAAAACGCCGCTTTCTGATAGTGGTGAGTACTGGTAATGCAACCATTTTTGGGATTAAGAAAATTAATTCCCCGCAGTTCTGAGTTGCTTTTTGGCAATCAGCATTGCCATTCCCAATGGTTTCAGGCTACTGTGTGTGTAGCCCAATGGTGGTTTTAGGCAGTGCCCTCCTGTGCTCACAACATAGGCAAAAATGGGTGGCAGCCTATTCTTCATGTTTTCCCTGTGCACTCTCTGGGGAGTTCTGGACATCATGATGTTTTCCATGCCAGTACTGCACAGTTTTATGGTAGGGCTTGGATGCATGGGTAAAAACATCCCACAAGCCCCCCCTCTTGCGATGGCCATTCTGTCCTTTCGCTGATGGAACTCGCAAGATCTGGGATGTTCGCCTCCTCTTCTTCCAATTCCATGGATGGCACAGTTCAGCATCTTTTCCTCCCTCCAGTCGATCAATCAGTTCTCCTTGCTGGTCCTGATGGGAGGATTGGGCGGTACCCCGGGCCCCTCGGGTCTCTGCTCCCGGTCCCCGGTTGTCCTCCTTGGTCAGTCTCCATGGTTTCATCTCTCCTAGGATGATAAAGCAAAGCGGCAATACGTATTCCTAGACATATACATATACATTTTATGAATCAGAAGATATGAACATATACATTTTCTTTTTTAAATTAGGAGACAAGAACATATATACATATACAAGGATCACAGAATTTTATATGCTATATGTGGAATATTTTAGGGTTGGAACTGAATTACTCTGGAGCGGCCCCCTCTGGGATTCCAGTGGATTCCTCCAGTTGTTGCAGAGTGTGCCTGGGATGGCAACACTTTAGCTGATTTATATGTACCCACTTGTCTTCCCCTTCCGCCAGACTGCCTTTGGGGATGCAGATCTTATAGGCAACAGGGGAGATCTTGTCTATAATTTCAAACGGTCCCTTCCATGTAGGCAAAAATTTTCGCTGTTTGCCTGGTTCCTTTGGAAATTCTATAGATAGACCCGGTCCCCCACCTTATATTCCTTTCGGGTAGTTTTCAAATCATAGTGGGTTTTCATACTCTCAGCTGATCTTTCTAGATTCCGCTGAGCATAGGCAAAAGCATGCTGAAGGTGTTTCCTTAAATTTTCCACATACTCATGAGTTGTGGAGGCATTTATCAGTGTCTGCTCTTGGGTTCTGTAGAGCAAATGCTGGGGAAGCACCATCTTGCGTCCAGTCATCAACTCAAATGGTGACATTTTGGTTGCAGATGAAGGGGTAGATCTGATGGCCATTAGGACCAGAGGTAATCGGATATCCCAACTTGGCCCAGAATCTGCCACAAACTTTTTTAAGATGCTCACAATGGTTCGGTTATATCTCTCTACTGCTCCAGAAGAAGCTTGCCTGTAAGCAATGTGTAGCTTCCTTTTAACCCCCAGTATCTCCCACATCTTTGTCATTACTTCACTGGTGAAGTGGCTATCTCTGTCTGACTCAATCCTTTGAGGTAGACCAAAACGGGAAAAGATGTGGTTAATCATCAGGGCAGCTGCTGTTTCTGCCTTGTAGTTTGGGGCTGGGAGACATTCCACCCACTTGGTAAACAAGCATGTAACGGTCAACATGTACTTGTTTCCTCTAGACGAGCGAATTACAGGGCCTACAAAGTCGATTTGCAAATCTGACCATGGCAGTGTCATCCCCCTCTTTTGGAGAGGCGCACGGTGTGTGAGGGATGATGGCTGAAATTGGGCACACACAAGACCCCCCTTCAAGTATTGGTCGAGGTTCTGCCCCATGTGTGGCCAGTAGGCAACCTCTCTTAAGATTTCCAGTGTTGTGTGAAACCCCCTATGACCGGCGGTGGCTGCGTCATGGGCGTGACTTAACATCAGGCTTCGGAATGAGGTAGGGACCACCCACTGATCATGGCCAGCTTGGGATTTCCTTACCAATAAACCGTCTTGGATTCGGAACCTTTTTGGACATTTCATCAACACTCTTAGGTCCTCTTTCCCAATGTAATCTGTGTCCGTCAGGGGAAAGTTCTCAGGGTCCTCAAGGTGTTGGTAAAACTTACCAATAATTGGATCCCCCTTCTGAGCTGTAATCAAATCAGCATCAGGGGTCTCCTTGCTCCATTGGGCAGTTGAAAGATCATTGTGAGCATTTGTCTGGGACCTAGTGATCGCAGTGACCTGGATTTGCCCCAACAGGAACTCTATTTCTATTAGATCCCCTTGGATGGCCCCGGTTTTGGCCAGCTGATCAGCTAAGTCATTTCCAGTTTTATCTGGTCCCTCTACTTTGGAATGACCCTTGATCTTTTTCCAGTAGATGGTCATCCCATTCAATGTGACCAGATCATCAATATTTTGGATTAACTTCCCATGTTTCAGGGGTTTGTTATTAGCGCATAACATGCATATGGTTTTCCAGTTGACCAGGTGCTCCACGAACCCGTTCCGTACATAATCCGAATCTGTGATTATGACCAGTTTGTGGAGTTGATGCTGGACAGCAGTGAGGATGGCCTGATGCACAGCCATCAATTCTGCCAGCTGACTACTTCAGGGACCAATTTTGTATCCAGCTGAGGGTTCTGGGAACTCCTTCACCCATGCATTCCCTACGCCAGCCACCAGTTCTTTCTCCCCGTCGTTGTCAACATGGTAAGAGCATCCATCCACATAGACAGTGGGCATTCCCTCACACTTGTCTTCTTCAAAGACTTTGTGTGGGGAATTAAGGTATGCCTCCATGTTGTCCTTGATTTTTAGACTTTCGTCCTCGAGACAGTTTTCTCTGGCACAATCATGCAAGTCAGCCAGACCTTGCGCGAGGGGACTCTTCTTGTTTTGGCCATATCTGACCTCCACCGGAAAGCCTTGCATTGACAGAATCCAGGAAGTAATTCGGAAATTACTCACATTTTCGGCCCGGATTCCGTCACTTTGGAGATATTGCAGAGGCCGGTGTGGAGTCTCCACTATGATGTGTTCCCCCTGGATAAAGGGGCGGTAATTCTTCAATGCCCACACCGTTGCCAGGAGTGCCTTCTCACAATCGTTGAATTTTTCCTCCACAGAGGATAAAGTTTTGCTCGCATAGGAGATTACTTTATTGACCTTGTCATACTTTTGGTATAATACTGCCGTCAAGCACGTATAAAAGAACCCCGTCTCCAGGAAGAACTCCTTGTTTCTGACAGGGTAAGCTAGGTAAGGCGCTTGTGAGAGGCTTCTTTTGAGTTGTCTTACCGCCTCGGATTGTTCTGGACCTCATTCCCACTTGACCCCCCCTTCAAGAGATGAATCAGGGGTCTAGTGATCTCTGCGTAGCCTTCAATGAACTTTCTGCTATAATTAGTCAGTCCAAGGAGGCTCCTTAGTTCACGCCGAGTTGTGGGGTCTTTCAGTTTCTGGAGTGCTTCCACTTTCTTTTCTTGGGGACAGAGACCCTGAGGAGTAATCTCATGCCCCAAGAAATTAACACGGGTTCTACACCACTGTGCTTTCTGAAAGGAAAGTTTTGCTCCGGCGGCCCTCAACTGTGTCAGAACATAACGGATCTCCGCTATGTGTTCCTCCACAGATGAACTTTTGATGAGGACATCATCTACATAAGCCAGGTTACCCCTCGCACCCAGGTCGGGCATGGCCTTATGTAGGAAAATGTTGAATTCATTGCCGGAGTTGAGGTATCCGAAGGGAGTCCGGGTCCATGTGTACTGCTGGCCCCCAAAGGTAAAAGCCAGTTTGTATTGGTCCTCCCTACTGACAGGCACGGTCCAGTATCCATTGGTCAGGTCTATTACTGTGAATACCTGTGACCCCTGAATCTGGGCCAGCCCTTGGTCAATGTAGGGCAGAGGCCATCGGGAAGTATGGACCCGTTTGTTGAGCTCCCTAAGGTCGGCACAGAGTCTCCACTGGCCGTTTGGCTTCAATATTCCCAGCACCGGATTATTGAAAGTGCTGTGGACTGGACAGATTATTCCCCGGGACTCAGGGTTCTTAATTATTTCAGTAAGGGACTCCATGGATGCGAGAGGCAAGCGACATTGCTTCACAAACAGTGGAGTCATTCCAGGGTCCGTGGGAATTGTTGTGGTGTGGATGTCGGTGCGACCACAGTCATATGAGTCTACCGCAAAGAGATCTTGGAAATCCAAGAAAACTTGTTTCAACTTTTGCTTCTGTTCCAGAGTCACACAGGCATCAGCTAGGTTGACTCTCTCTTCCACCATCTGCCTGAAGCCTGGAAAGACTTCTGGTTTGGCTATCTCAGCGGCCTCCTCCAACTGGGTGGAGAAGTCCCTGGTCAGAGTGCTGATTTGGACTGGAGGCTTCAGGTGTGAAAGGCAGCCCTCATGGACCTGGAAAATCACCTCATCCCTCCTGAAGTCAGAAGTCACATCTTCCTTACCATAAGGGCAAGTAGTGTACACCAGGAAGTTCCCCCCATGCCGGGTGAAAATCCTGTCTGGTGTTGTATTGTCCTCACTGTCACTGTCAAAACAGTCCTTGGGGATTGGTCCTAACAGTTAATTTCCTAAATCAATGGAGAAATGTCGGTCATCAATCGCCATTCCAATAATGGTGCCTGCGGCTAGAGTAATACTCTTTAAGTCGCTGTTATCCACCTCTATTGGAATGGTGTCATGTTCTATGTTGACTAATGGTGTTGGGTTTACCCCTAACCCTTGCTGTTGGAGAGAAGCATTTAGATGGATATAAGCATCAGGGTTTTTCAATTTTTGTCCTCTTTTAACTTTCACTTCCAGTGAGAATTGTCGGGTCCTTTCTGGGATGGTGACTTCCTCTTTGATCTGAATTTCAACTGCATAAGGTAGCAATTGAGCTGACCTAAATGCTTTTTCTGGATCATCAAAGCCCATGGGATTATCCGCTAATCGGGACCAAGCTTTAAAGTTTATTAGGTCCAAACTAATGGCAAAGCGATTGAGAATGTCACTGCCTAAGTAAAAGGCGGCAGTGACGTCTCGCACGACCCAACAATTATGGACTATGCTCTTGTTGCCAATGGAGATTTTGAGCATACACCTGCTTGGCAGGAGATGTTTGGAATTAGGTGCTTCCAGGTCAATTTCCCATTTGTCTATCAGTTTGAATGTGGGAATGGCTGGATCTTTTGGGAGTTGGCGGAACATGGCTTCGCTGATGAAGCTCTTACCGTTGTTCACACACACTCGAGCGAGAACAGAGTCCTGCCCATCATTTAACTAAACAGGGATGAACAACTGATCCCCAATTTGCTGAATATCAGCCAGGCTCTGAGCTGATTTCACATCTTTCTGGACTATAGGAGTGGGAGTGTCTGATTGTGGATTGGTGAAGAATTTCAGAGTGTTTCCTTCCAGTGTGGAATACCACATTAAACTGGAAGGAAGGTTGATTTTCAGAAATAGAGAGGACCCCCCATCACCAGTCTGTTGTCCTACTGCTATTACTGTCACGTCTGGAATCTGGTTGTTCTGGAAGTGAAATTCTACTTGGTCAGATTTTTGTTCAACCATGTGGCAGGTGCCGTTTAAACTAACATGGTTGACACTCTGTTTTAATTTTATTGGTCGGCTAGTCTGGGTCCAGAGGACCTTGTTTACACAATCTATTAGGGGTGACAACCTTCTCAGGAGGTCATTCCCTAGTAAACAAGGGGTGCCCTCTGGAGTCACTACTATGACCGGGTGTTTCACCTTCTGTCGCCCAATTTTAATGTCCAAGTCTGCAGTCCCCTCAATGGGAATTTCCTTCCCGTCAAAGTGATGCAGTTGTCCAGGAAGAGAGGTGAGAGGAATTTGGTAATTCTCCCCCCTTCCTACATTTAGTTCCTCAAAGGCCCTTTTGGACAGAAGGGTAGCTTGGGATCCAGTGTCCACCAGTGCCAAAATTGTACCCTGCCCCTGTACTTGTACCGGCCGGGGCATAGTATCTTCCCTCCTTCTCCTCAAGGGGGCACAGATAATGCACATTTTTGGACAACTGGTGGGCTAACTTTCTGGTTTTGGACATTGCTAGCGAAGAGATTTGGGCAGAATTCTGTGGAGAGCCTTGGGAATCTGAAAGAAAAAGTTGGCAACTGGAGATCAGAGCCATTGTGGGTTCCCCTGGTTCCGGTTCTGGGCCGCCCCGCCCTTTTTGGAGGCAGTCATCAGGATGGGTTTGACCCTTGGGATTTTGGTATTGTCGGTTCTGGGATGAGATGATGGGCGGCGGTAGCTCAGTCTCCGCATCTCCCCAGTCTGGATTGGAATCCCTTGGGACCCATTTTTCCTTGGGAGGAGTTCCCCCATCTCTGAAGGAGAAGATCCTTTTCCCAGGATCTTCTGAGGATCCCTCTCCCTCAAATTGGAAGACCTGTACCTCCTCCACAAAGTGGGTCTGTTTGGGTCCGTTGTTTCTCCTACCCCCCCCTCTGCTCCTTGGGTGGCAGGCTTTCAGGGGAAGGAGATTTTGTTTCCAGTTCCTGGTTTTCCAGGGGCTGTTTACAAGTTGGGAAGGAAGCTTCCTCCAAGGCTTTACACCCCCCTTCCCCTTGTGCCTCGTCCCTGGGAACCGGTGGGTTATCGGGGTGCTGCCCCCGTCATTGTTCTGGAGCACCAGGTCCAGAGTTTGGGGCATTCTGCAGTGGCATGCTCATCTGAGGGTTCTGTTCAGCCCTCATTATGTGACCCACATCTCGTGCCATATTTTAGACCTGGCGCTCAAGTTGTGAAACCCGCTCAGGCTGATACGGGGCTCTATTTTCTCCCCTGGGCTGATCCCGGGAAGGGTAGCTATCCCTTCTCTGGTAGTACCCCTGGTTGGGAAGATTTTGGTACCCCTCCACCCTTGGCCTCCCCTCTCCCGGATTAGGTTGTCTGGGCTCAGGGAATTGGGGAAAGAAGGATGGATGATTTTGGGGCTGGAAATTGGGTGGATACCTGGGGAAAAAGTTCTGCCCAGGATTTGGTGAATTTCTGCCCTCCTGGGGGAAGTTAGGATGGAAGTTCCCCGGGTCAGGTGCTTGGCTGGATCCCCCCCTTGGGCTGGAGGAGTCCACACATAACCCAGGATTGGTCGGTTTCCCTTGTAGCGGGGACTTACATAGTCAGGGGGGCGGGGGACCCCATTTGTGGGACTACCTCCTCGACTCCCTGTCTGTGACTGGCCCGAGGGCCTTCTGGGCTGTGAATTATTTGGTGCGGGCAGGTTTTTAGGCCCCCCCATCTCCAAATCTAAAACGGGGGCAACCTTTACCTCTGCCACCTTGGCAGCAGCAGGGGTGCTGTTGGTTTTGGGGTTTTTCAGCGCATTATTTTTATTTTCGATGGGCTTCTGCACCTCATAGATCCGGGTAGCCTGTTCAATGACCCAGTCTAAAGATCTTTTCTCATGAAAATCTCTCACGAGCTGGGTCATTATGTATTTGGGTAAGGCATGGAAAAACGTATTGATAAATTCTCTGCTATCTGTGCGCACCCTTCTGGTGGTCTGCGCAAAAGCACGCTTTAATTCTTGCACAAACTCTTGTGGGGCCTGATCCTCCCCACATTGCAAATTGTAGGCTGCCTTGCGAGCCTCTTGAGGATTTCTGTGCACAGAAAAATGTTTCAAGATGGCCGCCCTGTATGTGGACCACCTTGAATGGTTTTGATCCTCCAGCCCCGCAAAGAAACTGGAGTATTCTGGTGAGAAGGTCCACTTTACATATTGAATACAGCTTTGGCTGTCCTTCAAATGGAAAGTCTCCATCATTTGCTCATAGAGCTCCAAGTGTTCCCAAACAGAATACTTGGCGTTCTTATGATAAGGCGTGATGACACTCCTTATTGCCTTTATTTGTTTCAATGGGTCCTTAAGCAAGGCCCTTTTTGTCTTATTGGCCTTTTTGGTTCGGGTAACCCTGGTCCATTCATCCTCCGACTCAGAAGCGCTGCTCCCAGAGGTGCCCGTCTGATCTTCCCGGATTCTGAGAGCCTGGGAATGGCTGGCAGAATGTGGGGACCTGGTCTCCTGTGTCCTGTAATGCTCAGAGGAGTCTTCAGACCCCTCATTGCTGCCAGGATTTGATGGGTACCCCCCCCCCCACTGACCTAACTGGGCAGAGGTTTTCAGGATGTTCTTAATGGGCCTACTCTCCTGGGGTTCCCCACTAAATTGCACTGTGCTTGGGTGAACATACCCGGATGCCCGCCCATCCATTCCTGGGAGGTACTGGCCTATGAGCCCCATACTTCTAGATGGATAGTAATCTGCCATCTCCGTGGCCCTGGGCTCATGTGCGCGAGGGGACATAGGGGTGGCAGAGTCCAGGGACTGGGAGAGATGAAGGCCTCTGGTACCAGGGCTCCTGAGGTTATGCTCAGGCGTTTCCCTTTCCCAGCGCACCTCGTCTCTATCAGCCCCTGCTCCCTGTTGCAAAGCAAGAGCCTGCGCTTTCAGTTCCTCAGTTAAGGCCTTACTAGACTCTATCAGTCTCTCCTGCATCGCTACCTGTTGCTGGAGCCTATCATTGTGCTGACAGAGAGCCTCATTTTCTCTCTGTGCCTCCTGATTGGTCCTGGAGTACTGGGCCAGTCTCTGCTGCATGAGGGTTACCTCCTGAGCTGTGTCCCTATTGACCTGCTCCTTTCTTGCCAGAGAATCCTCCACCCTCCCCTGGAGTGCTCTAACAAGTTCTGGTGTTCTTTTTGGAGGTCACCCAGTCCCTGGAGGGCCAGGTGATATTCTTCCATTTTCCTTTTTAAGTGGCAGACTTCCTGGCCTAAGGTATCCCTTTCCTGACTAAGAGCCTGCATCTGTGCCGCCAGGTCGTCCCTTTGCCTTTGGAAGGCACCAGCTTTCTGGCGCTCCTGGTCAAACTCTGCCTGGGTATCCAGGGCTTTCAAAACCAGTTTATAACTCTCTGCCTTCTCCCTATCTAGGTGGCTTTGCAGGGTGACTACCTGCTCGGCACATGCCCTGTTGAAATCTAATTGTTGCTCCAGCTTTTTCTGGCTCTGCAGTAGGGAGTCCAAACCTTCTTGGTACTCCTTCTGCAAGGCCAGAAATCTGGTATCCTGGTCCGCCTTTTCCTGTTGCAGCACATCCATATCCTCTTTTCTTTTAGTGATGTACTGTCTGCTGTCCTTTACTGACTCCTGGCTCCTGAGCAGCCTCTGCTCAGAAGAGTCCAGATCAGATTGGGCCTTCTCTAACGCCATCTGTTGCCTATTTGCCAGATCTTGGCCTTCAGCACATTTGTCCTGCATGGCTCCCATATATAGATACAAATATGCCGCTATCCTGGCAATCTTATTATATTCATCTCTGGCTTTAGGGGCCATATATAGTTCACTCAGGGCCACATCTAGGGGACCCTGATCTCCCCATGTATCTGACCCTGTTTCAGTGACCTGTTGTGCGATTGCCTGCAACCAGACCGTTTGGTCCTGATGAGTCCACTCACCTCTCACAAATAGCTTATGTAAGAAGTGCTCTCTGGCTATTTTCATATCTACCAAGGTCGTCATTCTGGAATTTGAGTTCCTTCCTGACTTACAGAAGTTTGTATTTTATTTTGCAAACAGACCGTTTCCTTGGAGCGTTCCTTTGAGGGATGCTTTCACAGTGTAAAACAGCGTGGTGATCTAACTGGATATGTGTATCTGGTCAGTTGACACACTGTATTAATCTGCACAAGTGGTAAAACTAACCCAGAATATCCCGGCTCCGAGCCCCCACTATTGTAAGCGATATTCAATCAACACTACAGCTAAGTCAATGCCTAGTCTGGGATGCTGAGGAAAACCCTTATTGATGTATTTTTATATTCAGTTCAGTACTCTGGATGACAACCCTTGTATAACACCCCCCTCTTAGAATCCCCCTGACCCCACTGAGCCAAGAAGTAGGTTTGTTTTGCAAGTTAAAAGGTTTATTTGAAAAATTAAACAATATATATATATATATATATATATATATATATATATATATATATATATATATATATATATATATCACACTTTTATAATAAATTAATATCTGATAGTACACTGAGACATATGATGTGGATCCACAATGGGTAATGTTACAGTGGTACACTTGATTACTTAGGAGTAGTATAGAGGATGAGGTAGCTGAGAGTGCTTTTATGGCTTCAAGAGCAACGTAATGATGAATGAAATGCAGTACAGAAAATAACTTGAAATGGCTTCAACAAAAGGCAATGTAATCACTTTTCCTTGACAATTCACTCCCCCCCTATGCAATGTAAGAAATGGAAGGAGAGCACACAGTCTTCAAGAATCCCAACAAATGCAATACGAAATGCAGTTCCCCCCCAGCAAGCTTAGAGGAAAACAGGTAGAGGTTTGAAACACAGGCCCAAAATGCTTTTAAATGTAATGGCAATGAAGTGAAAAGGTGCTAAAATTGATTTTAATTCCCCCCTCTAGAGGTTCAGGGTAGGTGATGGCTACTTTATATTAGTTCAGGCTCACTTTAACAATACTCTATGAATGATTAGCAGATTGCAAACGAATTTTAGCAAAGAGAAGCAAAAAGCTGCTGATTTCTACAGATGAAGAAATCGGGCCAAATCGCAAATTGCGGTAAATTTTACAGTCGGTTCATTGGAAAGCCTAGATTCTAAGCTTTCAGATGAAAGTTAAATTCCGTTCCTAGCCCAAACGGTTCAAGAGATACGGACGATTTAATAAAGGTAGATTTTCGGATTTAAAGTAAAACTCAAAATGACAGGTGACAGCTTGCAGCTGCAGAATTGACAGGTGACAGGTGACAGTTGTGCAGCTTTAAAATGACAGATGACACGATTTCTAGTAGGCTGTTCTACTTAGGTTAAAATAGTTTGGATTAGATTATTTTAACTAAGAGATTGGTTCTACACAGTTCTGCTAGGTACTCACAATATCAATTTGAAATAGGCCTCGTCACAGTCTGGTCAGGTTGGACGGGACTTCCGGCGGGTGGTTCTGAAGTCCCGGCTATCTGGGTCAGCTCTGCTCTCTGGGTCTGTCAAGCACCGGATCTGTTCACAGCGATCTAGGTCAGCTCTGCTCTGCTGGTCTAGCCTCTCTGGATTCTGGATGTAACACTGCTTTCTGGGTACTGCTACAGGTTCTTGCAAAAATTCTCGGCAAAACTTCAAACAGCTCGCCCAGCTGTTGAATAGTTTGGTTGGTTTTGAGGCCTGCTGAAGAGGATTCAGCTGGTGGATTCAGGCCTCTCTGCTACAAATTCTGGAGTTAATTTCTGCTACAGGTTCTGGAGATTGATGGATTTGAAGTCTGGATCTCTGGATGTGAAGTCGTCGGTCAGCATGCTCCGCAGCAAATGGAATTGAATCTCTCTACCTGTCCCAGCAGTCTCTTTTTATGTGTTTTGAAAATGGGTGTGTGCCTGGGCCTAGCTAAGCCTGCCCCTCTCTACTTGTCATTGGCCCAATTCTCCCCTCTCCCATGATTGGGGGAAGGAAATGTGAGTCAGAGTGATGCTGTAGGTTTTATGGTCAGAGGAACCTCCCCTTGTCAGATTGCACACAAATCTATTTCTGACCCAAATACATATTTATCTATGTACCATTTTTCTAATATTATAGGTCCAGTTAACATATTTTCTGTAGCACCAAACCATCCAATCCCTGTCTTTGTACGATGTTGTGTCCACTGATGACAGAATTCTCCCCTTTTCATCCAGATAACGACCTCTAAACCTTTCCAGATTTTACACAAATGTGCACCAGGGATATGGGTTACAGATGATAAAGTGTCAGATTTTTAACATGCATACATTTGGAGTGAGACCCTATTTTCCACTAGCAACCCCCCAGAATACACCACAGGGTCCTAACGCCTCTTAAAATGTTCACAGAAAAATCACAAAAATAATGATATTACTTATATAATTCTGACAAGTCCGCACTATGAGTTATCTATCTTTTTAAAAGTATGCTCTGGTCAAAAAGGGGTGTGGCTTCCCACATCACAGGGTGGAATAACTGGTTTATCCACTTCCCCCAAGCCAGCTTGTTCACAGAGGCACAGCTGCCCCCCAGTTTCTCCCAAGAGGAAGCTATTTTACGATGCCCCCAATATAACATTTGCCTGAGTCAAGGAAGTTGCATTGTTCTGTCCCTTCCAGTTCCCAGGTGCTCCACCCCTAATCTAATCAGAGAGGTGAACTCCTTTTGGCAAGGGGCAGCAGGATGCAGCTAGGCCTGGGAAGAGTGGCTGTTGATCCAGTTTCAACTCCTGTCGGGGGTAGTTGTCAGGCAGAATTCAGTTTCATTAAGCCAGGTTTCAGCTAAATGTCACTTTTTGTTCCCAGTTTTCTACATTCAAATCAAACTGACAATTTTTACCTATACATTAAATAATTACTTCCTTCAAGTAATTTCAGAATATAGTTTTACATTGTATCCACCTCTTAGCAAGTCTTTCCTTGGTCTGGTTTTGTTTCATTTGTTCAGTTTTACACAAAAGTCTGGTGGTTTTAAAACGCCGGCTTTCTGATAGTGGTGAGTACTGGTAATGCAACCATTTTTGGGATTAAGAAAATTAATTCCCCACAGTTCTGAGTTGCTTTTTGGCAATCAGCATTGCCATTCCCAATGGTTTCAGGCTACGGTGTGTGTAGCCCAATGGTGGTTTTAGGCAGTGCCCTCCTGTGCTCACAACATAGGCAAAAATGGGTGGCAGCCTATTCTTCATGTTTTCCCTGTGCACTCTCTGGGGAGTTCTGGACATCATGATGTTTTCCATGCCAGTACTGCACAGTTTTATGGTAGGGCTTGGATGCATGGGTAAAAACATCCCACAAGCGCGTGTGCAAAATCCTGTCCCTGAGCCATCGGATGCAGGACTGTGTGCCTGCTGGGATGCCTCCACCCAGACCAGTATCCCGTTGCTGGCTGATGTGTCCGTCTGGTATCAGGTTCTGCCCCTTCCGGCCGGGCTTATGATGCGGACTGCAGTCATTAGTGATGATGGGCATGAGTAGCTCATAGTCTTCTTGCCCATCATCACAATGAGCTGTATCACGTTGTGGCCTTTCTGGTAGCAGCCATGTTCCCTGCTGTGCTCTGTGGGCTGTTTGTTCACTGCTGCAACCACCTCCTCGGCTTCCTCCTCTGTGCACCAGTCATCCTCCAGGATGCCTTTCGGCCCACATACTAGCAGGGCCCCCTGTGCACTAGTCCTACCCCATCGCCCCGTCTGGTGGAGCTTAAATCCCAGCCTGAGGTGGGAGTCACAGGTATGGCAGCTGAGGTGGTCACCATGCCTACCCAGGCACTGACAGGGGCATAGGCAATGGAGGGTCAGCAATCACTGCAGAGTAGTGCAGGTGCCGTACACCCTCGATGATCATCGTCAGGTTGTAGGGCATACCAGGGAGCATGCACTGGGCACAGCAACAGCAGGTGGCAACTAGGAGGAGGTAGAATGTTGCAGGGCAGACCACCCCAAAGAGGCAGGTGGAAAGTTTGAGGCAGGAGGATCAAGCGGGATTGCTGCACTGAATGTCTTCCCTATTCAAGAACTATGAACGGCAGCTGGTGTCAGAGGGGCATGGGAAGCAAGGGTGGTGGTAGCAGGGCTGAGGTTGCGCTGTGTCAGGCAAGGAGGCAGGCTGCCATCCTGGAGGCCACTTGCAGGGCGGCAGGGGATGCCAATGTACAGATACGATCCACCCTGCAAGCCCACCAGGAATCAACAGAGGCACACCTGATGGAGGAGGATGTGATGTGTGACTCAGCCCTGGTAGACCGCTTCAGTGAGATCGGTGAGGGGGACTAGCCCGCTGCCTTTTTTTATTGTTATAGGTTTCATTTTCTTATTTATTTTTTGCCCCGGACTTTGAAGACTTTCCTTCCCTGTTTTTCCTGTATATATAGTTATTTAGGTGTAGGGTTGTTTTGTAATTTCATCTTTTAACCCAGACTGCTGGGACCTTCTTTCCTAGTTTTTCTTGTACATAGTTTTGTTTAATACATCTTTCATTTGGTTCCATTCCACGCTTCATGCAGTTCATTTGTGTGTCTGCAAATTTGATAGTTCACATTTCAGCCAGTGCATCTCTCCATTGCAAGTCATGTGTCTTGTGGCGTTACTGTGTGTGTGTTGTTGTTGTTGCTGTAATGGTTGCGGGTGGAGGGATGCATATTGCCTGACATGTGGGGATGGGTCCATCAGACAACTGGAGCTGGACTGTATGTTTTCATTTGCATGTGCAGCATCACTGTGTGTTTGGCATCAGTGTGGTTGGGTGGAGAGAGGTGGGCTCACTATGGAGTGGTGCCCTGGTCACGTTACTTGCACATTTGTTTGTCATTGCTGTGCCAAACCCATGTCATTTGCACACACCCGTGTGTAAAAAACGTTCAATCAGAGTGAGAGATCCTCAGACAAACTATCAAGTTTTGAAGCTATTTTATTTTGTCTTCAAAACGATTTTGCACAGCTGAATATATTTAAACATTTACAAGCACGAAAGGTTTTAGGACAGACATTTCTTTTTCAGTGGAAATACAGGTAAGTATCATCCTCATTTCTTGTTTGAGGAACACGGTCCACGGTGGTGCACAAGTATACAGTACAGGTGAGTGGTGGCTTAGGATTAGACCAAGTGCGATCCTGGACTGTGGTAGGTCCAGGGGTGCTAAACACAAAAGTGTACACAACACGTATCTACAAACACATATATACAGGGGTTGTGCCACAGGACATCGACACAGAAGTGTTTCGGCCAAACAGGGCTTGGTAAGGGCCCGAGGTGGTGGTGGCCTTCATCAGGATAGTTGCTTGATAGTGGTGCTGTCCGTATGGGTATCTGTGGGGGAAGGGATAGTTGTCAGGATCTCAGGACGTTATTGGCCAATTTAGATGTAAATGAATACAGGCTGAGTGGTGCCTACAATACACAGGAGGTGTATTTAAAAATGGAACAGCTTACCGTCTGATATGGTGCAGCGGGGACGCTGTGCTAGGAATCCTGTTGTGGGTGCTGGACTCTTGGATGCATGTCTGCATGTGACATGCCGAGACTCGTATGAATCGGGTCACTGAGGCTACTCAATACAGCCTGTGGTCTCAAGAAGCTGTAAAAGAAGGTATGTATGCTGTTAGCCACACACTCTGGAGAGACCGTTTGTAGTTTGCACAAGGCAAGGCCAACGTACTTTCAGCGTGGGAGGTGACGGTGTAGTACGTGTTTGACCCAGAGCTGGATAACACCACTGGAACTGGTGTCTATAAAAATGGAGTCAATACATGAGCATAGCCTCAATGTGGATCGGGCTGTTGGTCAAAAACGCCAAGCCGGCTGTATGGCTCGGGCAAGGGTCTAATAGTGCGGGTGAATGAAATGCTGCTTACAAAAATGCTCAAAAATTGTAAAAATGCACAGAGAATGGAGGCCTCAACATGGTACAGTATTCAGAATGCTTTTAAAGGTGTTGAAGGATATTGATGCACCAAACATGGAAGACTAAGCATTATACCGTGACAATATTCAACCGGTGCCTAGTAAAGTGTCTAAAATAGAACGTGCTATTTGTGCATTATATGAGGTGTATACAGCGCTAGCAGTGGCAAGGTCATATGGACTGCTGTGCAACCTGCAAAAATGCTGGAGGCGTTTCTTTTCAGTGCCCGTGTGTGTCAAAGTAGCAAAAGACAGTGCAGGGATCTGTCGAGCTTTGGGGGCTATTCAAAATGCTCGTGAAGAAGCGTGGTGCTGGCTGGAAGTGCAATGGCCTGCTGACCTCAGTTTAAAAATAGACCGCATTGCGAGTGAAAATGACAGCATGATTTTAGCGTGGTACTAGCTGGAAGTACATTGGCCTGCTGATCTTAGTTAAAAATAGACACAATTGCGAGTAAAATGACAGAATGACTTACCAATGTCAGAGATTGGCGGATGCGCTCCTCGCGTCAATGGATACTGCCGAGGAGTGTAATGGCCATTAGATAAAGGCACTAGCTATGACTGTGCTCAACCAATGGGATGCACGCTTGGTGCAGGGGTAAGCTGGTGAATGAAGAGCATCATCATTGGAGTATTGTTTAGCCAATAGCAAGAGAGCAATGACATGGGTGAGAGGCTGCCTGTGTGTAAGTGGGGCCCCAGTGCTCAAGTGATGGAACTCGTCCGAGAGGAAATGGACACGGAGGGCCACAGTGGCTGAGGCAGGTAATGGAGAGAAAAACCCGCTCAGATAGATGGAGGAACGGCTGGGATGCTGGCTACCATGTCTCGAAAGTGGCGAGAGCATTTAAACCCTAAACACATGACTGTAGGAAAACACAGGTAATGCACCAAGTGTGACATGAAGTTAGTGATGGCTGTAGGTGACACACGCCAATTGCTAAATTTTATGTCCAAAGTAAATACATTGGTGGTTACATGGTGCAGAAGTGATTGGAGCAGTGACATAGAGATAGATCAAACTGGTGAAGCATCACTGCGGTATATCTAAAACAATTACCATGTACACACTGGTCACAAGATTATGGCATATTTTGTGCATCTATAATCAGTATTGAATTAATGAATGTCACAACTGGTCTGGGCAGGAACCCATGGTCTCATAAATTACATTTCCTAAAAACATGTGAACCACAGGCAAAACAACCAAGTGTGTTAAACGACTGTTATAAAGTTGGTACAATTCAACAAGGGAAACTCATCCTGGAAAACCCCCCTGCGGTCACGGGTGCCAGGTGACTCTAGAGAGTCTGAAGTATATGGGGGTAGCTCAGTCCCAGAAGTGTTTCCACTCTACGGTGATGTTGAGGCCGGTTTTGACTGTGTCTAGTCTGTGGACCTCTTTTTTGTTGTTGTAGTTGTTGCAAAATGGTCCACGTATGTTCATCGTGGGTGTGGCCTTTTTTGTTAAAATGTTCCACTATGGTTTGTCCTGCATAGAGTTTCTGATGCAAGATTGATGTTCACTTATCCTTTGTTTTATGGGTCTTATGGTTTTCCCAATGTAGATGAGGTCGCAGGGACATTTGATCACATAAATCACGTTTTTGCTTTCTCAGTTGGTGTGGTTTTGCATGGTCCAGGTGAAATTACCATGTGTGAAAGTCTTAGTGGTCTTGGTGTAGCGACATGCGACGCACTTGCCGCATGAATAGTAGCCTACTATGGGTGGAAGGCCCCACAGAGTGGTTCGTTGTTTTTCTGGTCCTAGAAAGGTGTGTACTACGTTGTCTCTGAGGTTCCTGTTTTTTTTTAACTACCCCAGGCAGAAAGAGAGCCTGCATGTTTTCGTTGGGGTTGCCACCTTAACTTACGAGAAAGCTCTCGCTATTTTGAAGGTGCTGCCTTAGCTTATGAGGGGGCCCGTGCATTTTCGTTGGGGGTGCAGCCTCGACTTACGCACGAGCTCTTGCGTTTTCGCAGGAGTGCAGCCTTAACTTACTAGGGGGCCCACGTATTTTTATTGGGGTTTCTGCCTCAACTTTCGAGGAAACGCTCGTGTTTTCGCAGGGGTGCCGTCTGCTTATGAGGGGGGCCGTGTGTTTTTGCAGTGGTGCTGGATGGTGGATCAGAGGAGGATTCAGAGGTTTGCGCTTAGGTTGGGGTATGGCTTGAGTTTCAGTTTGCATGGGGGCGTGTTGTGGCCGTTCCTCGCGCAGCTCCATTTCCTTTGCATGCCTGTGGAATTTGAGTGTTTGGATCCATGAATACGCAGAGCATGCAGATTTACTTAATCGCACAGGCTCACGCGGTGTCTTTCTCGGCGTGTGGCCCTTCAGGAATTTTTGTGCGCATTTCCATGAAGTCTCTGGCTATTCTTGCTGAGCTTCTGCTGACTGCCAACCAAGGGTGCGTTTTTATCTTGTGACTTTTTTTTCTTTCAGATTGAGACCTGAGTTTAATCTAATTTAATTTAAGCAAACCGTGATTTTCCTGCCCAATCTGAAAACCAAATAAGACTACACAATCTCTAAAGTTATTCTGACATGAAAATTCTTAACGATATGACTGCAAAAACGATTTCAAGCTGTTCAAATTATGTTTTACTCCTGGAACTAAGGGGTCACTACAGGAAACTCTGTGCACAGGGAAATCAGCTGAGGAAGGGGAAGAGGTTGTGGCCCCCGCCACACTGGCACCTGTCACTATATTGTTGGTAGCCTCAGGAAAAGACGGGCCACACAGAGAATCCCCACATGTTTCTGGCAAAAGAAGGAGAGTAAGGTGTCGCTATTGATGGTACAGTTAGAAAATGCACAAAGCCCCGGACATAGTTTCAGAGCTAACAAACTGTGTGTGCTGCACCAATTGGACTCTTCAATATCCATAGAATGGTACAGGGCTAACTCAGGACTATGTGGGAGGGAATCTGTAGCATCTTATATGCAAGCATTGCAGAGGGTGAGGTATGGTATACATAATGTGTAGGGAGATTGTGGAATGAATCTGGAAGGTTGAGGTTGAGAGTTATGTTATGAGCAGTTGGAAGGAGGAGGTCTAGCCGACCGGTGGGGCATGAATAGATCTGGAGTTATATGTAATAAAATATATCACAACTACAATCAACGTGTTGGAGAATCTTTTAGAATCCAGTTCAGGGGATCACTCAACACAGGTGGTTGGAGCGTTTCTAGCCCCAACATCATGGTGAACGGTAATCTCACGCTGTGGAATGGATGGAACAGATTGGAACTATTGTGATGGAGGATGTGCTGCCACATGAAAGCATGAGGAAGGGGAGACTTGTTCTCCAGCCATAGCAGCATCTTGTAAATCGCAGTTGGCAGAGGTCGCTGAAGCGTCAGGAATTGCTGCCATTGAAATGGTGCCGGTGCAACCTCGGCAAATGGTCAGTCTGATTTTTTGTTCTGCTAAAAGCAGAAAGTTGGGAAGAAGGGGAAATCAATTCCTTGAGCTCTGTGAAATTACCATTGTTTCAACGTAGATTGGACAACTTCTTTATGGCCATTCCTGGGACGATTGCAGAAGTTAGATATAATACAGTAAAATGAATCAGAGTTAACGAAGAGGAAGCATTGGTCAACTTTATTAGTGACCAAAGCTTTTTAGAGCTGCAGACGAGGGATGCCAATAATGGCTCCAAGATCTCTTTGGAAGGAGCTCCTAGTGTGAATTCCATATTGGACCTTAATGTCTTGATAGCGGACGATGGCGGCTTTTTCTTTTTTAACAGAACATCGAACAAGTGATACTTGTTCTGATATGGCTGGCTCAAATGTAGAGATGAGTTCAGGCTGAAACAGGTTGCATTATACGAGCATGTTAGGCTAACCACCCCAAAAATGTCATGGTGTTAAGGGCTTTCTCAACCCTCTATGACAATATTAAGTTAGAATTACAGTTAGAATTACAGACTCATCCATTACAACTAAGTGACTTAAACATGCATCTGCACTCCCTGGTTAATGTTATTAGTGGACTCGCTTCCACAGTGGATTCACTGAATGATAAGAGGATATAACCTTTGCTGTCCCCTCAGCTGACCTCAGTCCGAGTGTTGAGTGCCCATCGGCAGCACTGGGAGATGAGAGCAACAAAATGGGGAAAAGGGCAAGAAAAAAGAAGGGACACAACGCCGGTAATTAATGCTAAAGGAAGTTTCTAAAAAATATCCACTTGACGTGAGAATAGGCCGTTTTAACACAAGTATCCGTGGAGCTGGAAGAACAATCCATTCCCAGAGGAATGGCGATTAGCCAGAAAGATGTTTATATTGCCACCCAAACTGCTTTGGAAGCATCTGATTCGGTGTTGATGGAAGTAGCTAGGCCATCTACTAAAGGGAAAAGGGTGGATAGAGTGACTCAAACCTCTCCTAATTGTAATTCTTTGTCTGGGATGGGTGATGTGTTTTGTAGGTTTGTAGCGAAGGGGCACGGGATTAAAGACCAGTTCGTTTTTGAAAAGTTACATTTGAATGATGCTAGCGTGACCCTAGGCATGCAAGACCTGGTTGTATTTGAACACTTAAATATGAAGGATGCTAGTGTGACCCCAGCCATGCCGATATACGTTGTCCCCCTTATTCAAAACAGCTGTGAACAAGTTGGAGATAAGTACAGCTCCTAGACAAATTCAGAAGAAAACCGATATGGGAGACACATCCCATCTAGCCTGGGAAAGTGGAGAAGTGATACTCCTTAACCCCCGTCCAGAGTTAATTGAGGTCAGGGTAGATCCGTTGGTGTGTATACATGGAATTGTTGAAGGACATATGTAAGCCCCATTAAATGATGGCCGGTTAAAACTGGATGAGGTCTCCCAATGTGAACTAATTGCTCCCTTGGGAAGCAGGAGGGCTGATTCATTTCTTGGTGAAAGTCTAAACAGAATTGATATAACCCGACATTGTAATATGGGCTTTTCCAACTGCCGCAAGAAGGAGGTAACTCCAAAGATCGTTTGGGCAATGACCTAGCTCGGAGGCATAAAGGGCAGCGGGAAATGGTATGCTGGACCACATAGGTCACTCTTTGAATAACCCAGAGCGGGTAAAGAAGATCTGGCAAATGCCTGAGATGGGGGGTTGTGTGAATCCTGGTGTGGATGAATTGAAGTGGGGGCAAAAGATACATCAAAGCCTTGGGGGAGTATAGGAGAAAAGTCCACTTCTGGTAGAAATGTGCTCAATCTAGCCAAAGAGGTGGTTGTAATCAGTCAGTGGACTTCCCTAAAAGGCTCATATTACAGAGGATGGAAGCCACAAACTATAATGTGTTGTTGAGGGAATGTACTTAATCTATTACATGAGATTCCTCAGTTGAGCATTTTAACTTCAGGGGACATAGAAAGGGTTTATTTCTCGAGGGATGATAAACTAGATGTAGTACAGTTGGATTGTAGATCTAGCATAGTAGTGAAAATCATCCTGGCAGAAGTAGACAGTTTGAGGACTTTGGGTTATGACTTGAATCTGATTGCTTTTAACCAACAGGGTTTTTCCGTTGATTTACTGATTTACTAAAGAGTTCCAGTGAAGAGAGCTGGATAGGGGAAATATCTCCTATTAAGGTTACCTGTGCTGCAGGGGCTCACAATAAAAGGTATGTTGAATTCACAAATAGCAAGGGGACAACTGACGTGGCGGGCCTCAAGATTCGGGGTGGTTGCCAGAAGCATTAGCATGCAACTATTGAAATCTTGGGGACAAGATGAAGGGATTCTAACGCTAACTAGGGACACCCATGCCCAGTCTGCCGCAACTTGGCATACCAGAGGGTCAAAGAAAATTGGGACACGCCTGAACGTCTGAAGGAGTTATTAAGATGTGATCGTGTTTGTCTACAGGAGGTTTATCTCAAGCAGTCCATGACAATTGATGGGTTCACGCTAGCACAGCAAATGGTGGTTAAGGATGTTGACGCTATCGGGACCTTGTTATATCCATCAGGAATTCACTGGTAAATACAATAGAAGTAATTTCGGATAAAACATATGGTCTACTGGTGGTAAAAGGTTGGTTTAAGGTTTTGAGCTTGGAAGGCCCAGTTCTCATTGTTTTCATATATTGGAACCTGTGGTCTCCTATCTTGAAGGATTCTTGGGTAAACTAACTGAAGTCTGTGATGTTTTTCTGGGTGAAAAGGGGGGTTTACATGATTCTGGCTGGTGACTTGAATGCAGATTGTTATGCTGCTGCACTGGTAAAGGTTCCTGGAGAAGGTAATAGAAACAATGGTAAGATAAAACCACTTTCAAAAATGAAAAGCAATGGGGAAAATTCTTTGACCTCTGGAATCTGAAATATATAAATGGGGTTGTAAAAGGCGACATGCCATCTAAACCAATGTAGAAGGGGAGAGGGAGTTCATCATATATTCATTACATGATTCTGACCTTAGCACTCTTTGAATCGTGTTGTGAAATGAAGGTTTTAGATTCCACTGTTAATGATTGCAATTGAGTTACTGCCAGGTTTGAGTATGGGGTGTCCGAGATAGCTAATAATGGCTGCAAAAACCTGGTAGATAACAACAAATAAAATATCCCCTGAATTTGAATGAAAAGGTATGTACGATTTTCACTAGACTGGCATTGTAACAGAAGTGTGAAGTGATTACAACACAACATTTTTAAACCTTTATTGACATATTTTTTTATTTAGTATTAGTGGTAGCAAGGACCCACCCAAGATCCAATCTCATTTGTATGATCCCGAGTTACTATAAAAAAAAGAGGGATCTTCGAACAAAAATAAGGGCAATACGGAATAAGGGTGGTCTTGCCCAGGTGTGCGAGGAGGAGCGAAAATTGAAGCAGATTTATAAAAATTGGTGTAAGAGCTAAAAAATGCTTTCAACTTCAAAGAGAGGGTGAAGTGACTTTAGAAAATCTAATGTAGAGGAACTCTTGCAATTTTTGGACCTTGATTGATAACACCTTTAAATCTCAAGATCAGGTTCAAACTAATTGTATACCTGAAGGGTCCTCGGAGGACCAGTACAAGGCCTTATGTAAAGAGTTCACTCATCAATATCCGTACTCCCACCCGAGGCCCCATGGACACTGCACTTTAACGTATTCTTTATTGAGGGACTTATTAGGAAAGCCTCAAATTCACGAACAGCCGGCCCAAATGGGCTTACGAATGTGCTGATGAAAATAAACCCTCAAAAT
This sequence comes from Ambystoma mexicanum, assembly GCF_040938575.1. Classification (NCBI taxonomy): domain Eukaryota; kingdom Metazoa; phylum Chordata; class Amphibia; order Caudata; family Ambystomatidae; genus Ambystoma; species Ambystoma mexicanum. Next base: position 202,137,916 of record NC_090937.1, on the reverse strand, counting down.
ATGGGACCAGATTCTGTTCTTTCGCTTTACGGCAGTGGTTGGCACTAAAGCTATGCCGAGCTCATGGATTCTGTTGATATTGATTACAATTTATAAAAACGGTGATAAAAGTAACCTGTGTAACTATCGACCTTCATCACCATTAGATTCATAAAGCAACATTTGTGCCTCTATAGTACTAGCAGAGTTTGAAGTTTGGGCAGTCTCAATTGGCCACCTCCAAAAACATCAAACAGGTTCCTGCAGGGGCCTATCAACATCTTTAAATGGCTTTATTATTGGATGCATACAAGAAATGTCATGGGGAAAGCGAGCCACTACAGTCTTTGCAGCAACCATTGACTACTCCCAAGCTTTCGACTGTGTAACCCATTCTCTGCTCTGGTCGAAATAAAGAGGCTGGAAGATCCCATCAGCCTTGTTGTCAATTTTGGTCTCCATCCATGAGTCAGTACTTTGCAGGTGTGTTTGAACAGGCACAGAGCTCTGGCCAGTAATGTCCCCATTTTGAGGGGAGTAAGACAGGGGTCTGTCCTTGCTTCGTGCCTGTTCATCCTCTAACTGGCAGATTTAGGTGAACATTTACAACAAACCAGTTTTGCACCACCCAAAAATCTCACTTTCCCATACCATATCTCACTTACGGGGATGACATAATTCTGTTGGATAAAACACAGGTTGGACTACAACAGCAATTAATTTCCTTTCAACACCACTCTATTAAAAATGGGTTAGTAATAAATGAGAAAAAGCCCAGTGTCATCTGTTTTGTGGGTAATGTTAAGAAAGAAATTGGGCTTAGGTGGCAGCTGGGCGAGCAAACTTTGATTCCAGAGGCCTCCATAACACATTTGGGTTTGTTCCTCAACACAACTCCATTGCAGAAAGTTATGTTTGCTGGTACTGTGGAGAAGGCGGATCAATTGTGTCACAAACGAAAAAGATTTGCGATAAGTAGTGCTGCTTTATCCGCTATTACAACATAAAGGCTCTACCCGCTCTACTACATGACAAAAATTACAAGAGGCTTTTATTGGGGTATGGTTGATGCACGAGTGTGGCGTAGATCCTTGAAACTTCCCGGTTGTCTACCAGTCAACACCCTGTGGTCCGAATTGGGTTTAATCTCATTAAAGTGTCATGTGAACTGGAAGGTGCTGACCCAATATAGAAATGTATTGGTTCCACTGGCTGGATCGCTGTATGAGGATTTAGCAGAGGCTATGTCCTCTGGCAGGTCTGTTCCATTCATTAATTTCAAGAGGGAACCGGAAGAGATCTTAGCGGAAGGCAACTTGAAAATAGCAGACCTTGTTGATAACCCGGTGAAAGCAAAAAATAAATTATTTGACTTTGATTTGTTATGCACAAAAGATGGTGTGAACTCTCAAAAATCGTGTAAACATCCATTGGTCGTTGATAGGCGAAGGGAAACTGTGGCGTTATATTTGAAACAAGTCCTCAATGCCTACCAACGGTCAGAGTATATGAGAGTTTGCCTAAATGTATTGCATAATGATGAGGTAAACCAAAAACGATCAGCCAATAATGAAATCTACTAGAATCTTATAATCCGCTAAGTATCGGTGAGGAAATATGGCTAGTCTATAGTGTAATTGAACTGATTAGCCCTGCAGGCGTTATTCGCAGTGACTTCATGTTACCAAAATGCCTCGGTTAGAGGAAGTATCATCACATGACCCCTGACCTCTGATAACGTCACAGGAAGCAATGACCCCACCCCCAAGTGACATCACGGGAAGTGATGGCACATGACCTTCAGATGTGTCTAACACCTGTGTTTCCACCCAGAGCATTCAAACACACACTATCACATTCCTACTCATTCACCCACCAGTCACTCACTCATACACCTTCTCTTACATCCACTCTCACTGCATTCTCCACACGGGGACACCCCCACCCAGAGCATTCAAATGCACACACTATCACATTTCTTTTAATTCACCCACTACTCCCGGTCCCACAACACATACAGACATCTGATACGCCCTTCACACATGCAAAATACACATCACATTTAATTTTTAAAAAAGCCTTCTTACCTGTCGTTCCAGCTTCGCTCCATCACTCCAGGCCACCCTACGCTCCTACATGCTGCTCAGAAACGGGAACCAGGAAGAGCTTCCTGGTTCCTGTATATGAGCCGCGAGGAAGCTGTGGGAGAAGAGGTTGGAGCTGAACGTGGAATGTGACATGTGCCACATGTCATGGTCAGCCCACCCTACTGAGCGATTCCTTCTCGCGCTGCAAGCCCCAGCCCAGCCTTCACCCTGGTGGTTGAGGACTGGATCAGGGCCCCCTAGACCTGGTGTGACTGGGGCCCCGCTACGCCAGTACCCAGGAGCATTCACTAAAAAAAGGGGGGGTTATGCAGGGGTAGCAAGGGAGACCGCAGGGGTCACGTCTGTGACCCCTTGAAACCCACAAATGATGTTCATGGTTATTCAGCTAAGTTGGTGATGATGAAGGGAATGTGAAGGCTCCTAACTTTGCTTTTTATTTTTAGCTCAAGTAATGAATATGCTCAAAGGAGATTTCGATTTCAAGTTGATTGGAATGATGCATATTCTGTAATTAATTTGTATTAATTAATAATGTTTTGTATTAGGTGTTTCATGAATCTCTATTGTATTTTAGATATTGTGAGGTATTTTTATGAATTATTAATTGAATTAGGTTAGATAGTTAGATAGTGTGTTGTTGCGCGAGGAGCATTTATAGGAGGCGTGTACATTATGAATGGATTTTATCATATTTTAGCCTGTGTGATGAATTTCATTTGCATAAGATTGTTTTATACAACCAATATCACAATAAAATAATATAGGCCAGATGGTGGATCAGAGGGAAAAGCATATCATCAAATGAAGGATGAGTCACATAGATTTCAATTTTGATCACATTTTGGAGGCCAATGGCCTGCATTTGCACAATTCTCTCAGCTTTTATCTGGAGATGGTGAGTTTGTCACCTGAAAATAAACAATACATTTGTGGGAGTGGATTATAAGCATGGGATTGGGCTGTTATCAATCTTTCACTAAATCTACAAAATTTCAGGAAATGTGCAAACTATGGTTTTAGGTTCAAAGTCTGCAAATATGTAATAGGAACACTGCAATACTCTGTCCATGTTCAAACCAGCATTAGGATATCTTTGCCATTGTGCATCCATTGATGCTAGATGCAAAGAAACAGGAAGTGTCCAATACACAATACCTGTTTATTTGGGAAAGATTGCATAATGGGTATCTGTAGAAATCCCAGTTCTTACATATCTATACTATCCATATTGAAGATCTGCTTCTCTCCCCTGGTGTATATTAACTGCTGATTTACATGGATGAATCTATCACACAAATGATTGGTTTAGGCAGAAGGACACCTGTTAAATGAATATCCTTGCACATGTTGTACTTCTTTGTGCTAAGCCACTTGTTATTCTCCACTGATCTTTTTAAGAGCTCCTCATATGGAGCTTTGCTGCTGTATGCTCGAACTTACACTACAACTCAGCTCAGTGGTGTTTCAGTCATAAAGGTAAAACAGACAGTGCATTGTGTACCTTGTTCCCCACTATGTATACAGAGTGTGCTGATAGGGGGGTCACCTAACACAAGACCAATACTGGGGGTTGAAATAAGGAATGTATTCAAGGTTTTAAGGAAATGAAAGAATGTGGATACAACATATGTAGGAATAACTCAAAGTGGGAGGATTATCAATAAAGAAACTATAAATCGGCTTTCTTCAGCATGTCCTTCTTAGAGTGTCCCACCAGTGACTGTGAAAGTCCTTGGCTTGTGAGAGCTTAGAGGAAAGATTCCAAACTGTAAAAGGAAAAGAAAGGAAACAAATATATGGGGCCTCAATCCAAGTTTGGCAAATCCTTCAAAATCTTCATGGGGTCCTATGTACCCCCCAAAAAATGAAGACTCACTCTGTTCTTACCCACTCATAATCCCATTGTAACCCTACACAACCAGCAAGTGGAAATAATAATAAATGAGTATACCACCAATCTCGTAATGAGGATCATAGTCTTAGTTCTCCAGAAACAGTCTTTATTAAAAGTCAAAATACTGTACAAAATCTCTTACAATGTTCCAGTGATTGTTCTCCTTCATGTCCTGCCTGGTTGTTCATTCAACAACCCTGGCATTTGTCTCTATGGTGTGGGTACTACCGAGTTCCCAAAACCTTATTTCCTGAGTATGAGTATCAGGACCTCTGTGGCCGACAAATTCTGTGGTTGGGAAAAGTCTGAAGAACTCTTTAAGGAGTATAGGTGGTGGCTCAGAACATTCTCTGTCTGCTAAACACCTCCCTGCTCTAGCTCCTTGGTCCCCAGGGCACCCTCTCTCTCACCCCACCTACAGTATGCTCCTTGTCACCTAAGGAGATCTCAATGTCTGATCCGATCAAATTAAGATTCTAACTTGGACAAGGCTGGTCTGCTGGAACCACCATGTACTCTCTTGATGGAAAGTGTTTCTGGTCTCATCCCACCTCCCCAGATACAAGGATGATATCTCCCCATCCACCTACCTTCCCTCCGCCACTGCTGTTAAGGGCCACCATGTGTTCCCCCCTCATGGACAGTTGCTCTCATGTTGGTCTGTCTCTACCATCCTTTCTACCCTCTCTTGCTCTCTAGATGGTCTAAATTCTCTTTACACATCCTCACCTCTTTTTAAACTTTTCTGGCAACTCTCTTCTCCCCTGCTGATGTAAGATCTTTCATCCAACCACCTTGCTTCACTTCCTCCATATTCCTTTCCACTCTCTATCTTCCTCTGATGGTCTGCCTTTTCCACACACCAACAACTTGCCCCTTATGGTACATCTTTTTTACTTCAAATGCCCCTATATTCTTCTCCAACTTCCAACACTCACTTCCTCCTTTCCACTCAGTGCTCCACTCTCTCACCCCTCTACACAAAACTACTGACACAAACTCCTCACTCAAGGATATTGGTAACAGGCACTACTTCCAGGTGTGGGATCACAGCACTGTTTGTGTTCTCCAACATCATAGCACCCAGATTGACCTTTGTTCTTGAGTCAAGGAAACAAAATTATTAAGACTCAAGATTCATCAGGATTTGGTTCCATTCAGCGTTCTGGCCCTTTGATCAGAGGCTGCCTTCTGGTCATGGTCTGTTGCATGCCTCACCAGGATTCGAACTGTCTGGCCATTCCCAGTCACAGAAGTTCTGCCCCACTAATGAATTGTAACATCGAACTGTCATGGTGCTTAAGCTCAGATCCCTACCTCACAGACCTGTGATTTAACCTAGCACTTGTAGCCAGCCTGACAGATGAGGATCTGTGCTCTAATAGTTGTCTTTGTGGAGGAGAATGTGGGTACAGTTATCAAAGTAGCCACAGTGAACCCCATTAAATTACACCACTTGTCACAGAGTGCCCTGAGTCAGGGACATAACACAAGGCCAGCTTTACCATCAAAATCAGGAATTTATTTAAGGTTTTTCAGGAATCAACGATTGTGGACAGGGCAACTGTAAAAGCACCTCACAGTAAGAGGGTTATCAATAAGTGGCCATCTCTCCTTCTGAGCACTCTCAGAAGTTCAATCCCACACAGCCGGTTATGTGAAAGTGCTTAATTCATGATAGCCAGGAGGGAAGTTTCCAAAGGGGGTCGTTTGAAAAAAATAAAAAAGTATAGCCTTGATTCTCCCGGTTGATCTTTAGGGAAAGACAAAATACAGTCCAGAGTCTATTATAAAGTTTCAGGAACTTGTCTCCCAGTTGGTCACATCTTTTTGTCTAATTGACGACTGTGGTCTCTCTCTTTGGAGTACAGGTTTCATACAGTTCGGGAACACTTGTTGCTTAGGTATGCGGCTCAGGGTCTCCATCCTTTCATGTTACGGACATGGTAAACATATGAAAATCTCTTTGAGTAGGTTGAGGGGTTACTTGGACTTTTTCTTCAACTTAGGTTTGGTTTCTACCTGTTACTGGGTCTGGCTCAGGGCGTTCCCTATCTGATAAGAAGCTCCAGGCTCTATGTCCTTGGACCCTAGGGAACCCTCTCTCTCTTGCCCCGCCATATGTATGCTCCCTTGCCCACAGTGAGATTGCACCAACTCGTACGTTCGTCCATCAATTTGGGATGATGCCCTGGATCAGACTGGTCAGCTGGAACCTCCCTGTTTTCTCTTGCATGAAGAGGTACCTACATTTCTCATCTTCTCACCTGCACTCTGTACTCCTCTCTTTCACCACTCTCCATCCAACTCCTCGATCAAGGATGCTGGTAAGAATCATTACCTAAGGGTGTAGGATCACAGAACCAGTGTGTTTTTTCTTCATTTTTGCAGCATCCAGCTTGACTTTCAATCTTGGTTGGAGGGAAAAGAAAATTAGACACTGATTACTCGGGATTCGGCTCGCTTGGGAGTTCTGGTCCTCCAATAGCTGGCTGCTACTTGCATCATCAGGATGTGCTCTCTGTTGCCAGGCACAGTCACTCTTGCTCTGTTTTACTGCTGGGTCCTGACTTCTCAGCTCAGATCTTTTTTGCCAGGTGCATTTTCTATTCAATCAGTAAAGTTTTGGAATTCTCTGCCAATTTCTCTTCCTTTCACGGCTAACCACCTGGATTGTAGACACAGATTAAATACCTTTTTTTGTCGCCTTGCGGATGTTTTGTTCCTTTGCTGTTTTAGGGTGGGCTTCTCTGAGCTTCTTATTCAGCTATGTGAGGCCTTAACAAGGTGAATATTGTGTTTTGTATGCCCCTCCAACCATGTCATACCATGCACACTTCCTACCCCTGTGATTTCTCCTAGGACCTGTACCAAGAGCAACAGAGGGGAGTGTTGTGCTATATTGTTCTTGCTTATGGGCACTGTAGAACTAGCTATCAAGGTTGCTGAGACACATCCCACAAAATGACACCACTTGTTACAGAGTGTGCCAAATGAAGGACATCATGCAATATCAAGATTTGTGTCAAAATAAGGAATTTAATCAAAATAATTCACAAACGAATCGATTGTGGACAGGTTAATTGTAGGAGTACCTTAATATGAGAGAGGGTTATCCATTAGGAAAATGGAAATTAGCTTGATGCAGGGAGAATTCCTCCTTCTGAAGCACACTTTGGTGTTTGGCGCCTCACACAGTGGATTGCGAAAGCTCTTGGTTTATGACATCAAGGAGAAAAGATTCGAAGGGGAAGGGATTGAAAGGAAAGTCTTGATTTTCCAGGTACGGTCTTTAGTGAAAGTTAAAATACAAACCAGACTCACTTGGATCCAGGGACTGGTTTCCAGCTGGTCCTGCTTGATTGTCCAGTCAAGGACCCTGGTCTTTGTCTTTTGGGTGATGGGTTACATGAAGTGCATCAACCCTTGTTTCTTGAGTTCATGGATCAGGGCCTATGTGGACATCCTATTCTGGACTTGTCTTCTCTCCTGGTGTCTTACAAATACAGGTTTGTAGCATGTTTCCGAATGCTAGCTACTCTTCTGTTGTCGTGATCCCTTTACAGATGGAGTTCCAAAATGTTATTTTGAGGGTTGAGAAAGTTTGATCACCGTATTTATTCTTCTCGTAGAACTTGGATACAATTGGTTTCTCATCACCAGTAACTTTATTTCTGTAACGCTCACCTGATTCTCGCAGAGGCGCCGGTCTTGACTGGGCGACTACCGTATCTTCAAAGGTGATGTGTAGCACCCGGTTGGCTCTTTGGGCTGGACCTCTGTGCACTGTATGCCTGACGTGTAGAGTAAGATGTCTGCAGATAGAAAATATGGGGTTAATGAACTGGGGTTATTGGGGTGTCCCTATCTCTTTCCTCTTTTCCTCTCCTGTAGACCCCCAAAGGTTAACGCTCTCACCTTAGGTAAGTGAATGCCGAGCTCTCCATCTGCCTCGGGGCAGGGTGCTGTAACCAGTTTCTTCACTGGATAGGTAGCGCAGGCCTCTTGACTTCAGAGGACTGCTGTCCGTCGTTTACTGCACGAACGGTAAGTTTCGAGTCATTCAAATGTCTTTAAATTCTTTAGTAATGATGTCTCTTGTTTTGCAGGGTTCCGGCGATGGCGGATGACGGGCTGAAGTGAGTTGAAGATGGAGCCAGTGTGATGAATAGAAGCGCCTGGAAGCACGTAAGTAAGCGCTTGTTGCCTGCTTCACTATGCGCTCTAACTGTCTTTTTATTTTGCAGGTACGAGTTCGGAGCGGCTGTAGGGTGCCGGAATACCCACTGGATTAGATGTGGAAAGGAGTAATGGCACGTGAGTATTAAAGTTCCCCAATGTCTTTAAACGCACCTTGTTTTGTCTTTCAGATGCGGGATGCAGCGCCGAAGGCCTCCGGAGCGTACGAAGAGTAGGTAAGCCTTTGCCTTTCAGATGCCGGAATGCTAACCTGTTCTTTCTTGTCTTTATAGGTGTTGCTGAAGACTGGATTCAGGATGGTAGCCTTTGCCTTTCAGATGCCGGAATGCTAACCTGTTCTTTCTTGTCTTTATAGGTGTTGCTGAAGACTGGATTCAGGATGGTAAGCCTTTTTCCTTAGGCCCAGGACCGGATGCAGAAGACACGATGAGCGTTCTGCTGCAGAGGTTGCAGAATAACGCAAAGCAAGATTCATCCACCGGGTGTGGTTTAAATAGCCTCCTGTAGTGCTTAGGTGTCTCCTTCCACAGCCACGCCTAAGTAAGAAAAGAGTTCCTGGTAAGAAAAGAGTTCCTGCCTTCCAGAAGAGTTCCAGTGTTCTGAATCTAGGGAGTGGCTCCAGCCCCACCCAACAGGAAAAGTAGTGCCAAACAGAAGAGGATCAGAGGCTCAACTGGCAGGCAAGTAAGCAGCATGGTCTGCTGAAGGTAAGTCCACCCAAGCATTATGAGCCCGGCGCTTCCAGCGCTGGGACTGGGCATATTTATGAGCCTGGTGCCACTGGCGCCAGGACTGGGTCCAGAGGTCCCAATTGGGACTGGTTGGCACTCGGAACCTGGGTTATGGATCTGCTTCCAAGGGAGTTGGGAAAACCCTGACCTTTTGGAAGCAGAGATCATGACAGTACCCCCCCTCAAGGCCCCTCCCAAACCGGGCTTCTCCGGGGGTTTTGGCTTGTCAGGAAATGTTCGGTGAAATCTTTGATTAGGCGAGGAGCGTGGACATATTCAGCAGGTTCCCAGGATCTCTCTTGGGGGCCGTAGCCTTTCCAGTCAATTAGGTAGAATAGTTTAGATTTGGAGATCTTGGAGTCCAGAATGCTTTTGACTTCAAACTCGAGTTCTCCATCCACTAGGATAGGTTTTGGAGATTTGGTTAGTCGGGTTTGAGGTTGCACGGGTTTTAATAGAGAGACGTGGAAGACCGGATGTATCTTCATGTGCGGGGGCAAGTCCAACTTGACCGCTACTGGGTTTACTATGGTAGTGATGGAATAGGGACCAAGGTATCTTGGGTTGAATGTGCGTGGCCCTTTTAGAGATAGATATTTGGTGGATAACCAGACTTGATCCCCTACTTGATAGTGAGGGGCTTCCTTCCGATGTTGATCTGCTCCTTTCTTGTATTGTTCTTTAACCCTTTGAAGGTGAGAAACAGCTTCCTTAAAGGCTTGGGTGATTGTAGAATGCAGGTAGTCTACTGCTGGTGTTTCAAGATCTTGGAGGGGATCCAACTCCGAGGTTCGAGGGTGACTGCCGTACAAAAGAAAAAACGGGGTTTTCCCAGTTCCCGAATGGACAGAGTTATTGTAGGCATACTCGGCTATCCAAAGGATATCTTTCCAAGTTTTTTCAGTTTGTTGCAGCATGCAGCGTAAGCACTGTTCCAGAGTTTGATTGGTCCTCTCGGTTTGTCCGTCGGTCTGAGGGTGGTGACTGGTCGATAGTCTCACATCAATTTGAGCCGACCGACAGCAACTTTGCCAAAAATGAGAAATAAATTGACTACCTCGATCCGAAATTAGAACCGAAGGAAAACCGTGCAGTCGGACGATGTTTTCGAGAAATTCTCGGGCCAGAGTTGCTGCTGTTGGCAAGCCTTTGAGCGGAATGAAATGCGCCATCTTGGAGAATAAGTCCACGATTACTAGAATCGTATTGTATCCGGAGCATGGAGGTAGATCGGTGATGAAGTCCATAGAAAGCGTATGCCAAGGGCGAGGTGGGATGTCAATAGGGCGTAAGAGGCCTGCTGGTCTTTCCTTTTGACTCTTGTTTTGGGCGCATACTCCACAGGACATTATAAAGTCTCTGATATCTTTTTTCCAAGACGGCCACCAGAAGTAGCGCTTGATCTTTTCTGAGGTCTTGGCTATACCGGGATGACCTTCCATTAAAGAGTCGTGATAACAAGAGATTACTTTTTTCTGTAAATCTGTGCTGGGTAGGTATAATCGTTCTTGGAAATACAATAAGTTGTCCTTTACTGCAAAGTCCTTTCCCTGCAGATGCCAATTCTGTATGTCTGCTGGAGTTACAAGTTGCCTGGCTTTATCCTTAACTTCCTCTATGGATTCTGTGGCGATTACACCCAGAATTCTTTGTTCGGGAATGATTGGTACAGGTTTAGGGTTGACCAAGTGTTCTTCCACTCCCATCCGAGAAAGGGCATCGGCTTTACCGTTCTTTGTACCAGGTCGATAGGTAATTATGAAGTCAAACTCGGCAAAGAATAATGCCCAACGGAGTTGTCTAGAGGATTGGGCTTTTGCGGTCTTCAAATATTGCAGGTTTCGGTGATCCGTAATCACAGTAACGGTGTGTCGGGCCCCCAGCAGATAATGCCGCCAAGCCTTAAAGGCAGACTTGATAGCCAGAAGTTCCTTGTCAGTAATCGTGTAATTGATTTCAGGAGGCGAGAATTTGCGGGACCAAAATGCCACGGGATGCAACTGATTGGTTACCGGGTCCTTTTGTGATAGAACTGCCCCCATGGCAAGGCTTGAAGCATCAGTTTCCACGATGTAGGGGAGTTCGGGGTGAGGGTGTTTTAAGATTGGTGCAGAGATAAATTTAGTCTTCAAATCCTGGAAAGCTTGTTCCGCCTCGGTAGACCATTCAAAACGTTTGTTTTTCTTTAACAAGGCAGTGATGGGCTGGACTATTCGAGAGAATTCGGGGATAAACCTGCGGTAAAAGTTAGCGAAGCCTAACATGCTTTGCACACCTTTTACGGAGGATGGTGATGGCCATTTGAGAACTGCATCGACCTTCTTTGAATCCATACGCACTCCGCCAGGTGATAATATGAATCCCAAGAATTCAACTTCAGTCACGTTGAAAACACATTTTTCCAACTTAGCGAAAAGTTTGTGTTGACGCAATCTTTCGAGGACCATTTTCACGTGTTTCCGATGTTCAGATTCCGATGAAGAATAAACAAGGATGTCGTCAATGTAAACAACAACACATACATCTATGAGCTCTCTGAGGACAGCGTTCATAAAATATTGAAAGGCGGCCGGGGCATTGCAAAGTCCGAAGGGCATGACCTGATATTCAAATAGCCCATACTTGGTGTGGAAGGCCGTCTTCCATTCATCGCCCTCTTTTACTCGTACCAAGTGGTAAGCTCCTCTAAGATCCAGCTTTGTATATATGCATGCTTTTCTGACTTGGTCCAGGAGTTCAGGGATCAAAGGTAACGGATATCTATTCTTAACGGTGATCTGGTTCAGGGAGCGATAATCGATACAAGTTCTAAGGTCTCCTTCCTTTTTTGGAACGAAGAACAAAGCTGAAGAAGCAGGGGACTTGGAAGGACGAATAAACCCATTTGCCAGGTATTGATCCAGGTATTGTCGAAGGTGAAGGTTCTCAGGCTCAGTGAGGGCATAAATTCTACTACAAGGAGGAGTAGATCCAGGTATCAGGTCTATCTGGCAGTCATAAGACCTATGAGGAGGTAGAGAGTTAGCCTGATCCTTCCGGAAAACATCTTGGTATTCTAGGTATTCGGGAGGTAACTGGGGAGTCTCTGAAGAAATTGCGGCCAGTGCAACACCAGGTGGAGGGTGACAAGTAGAGACACATTCTGGAAACTGGACCGTTCTTGCTCGCCAATCGATCAGAGGATTGTGTTTCTCTAACCAAGGTATTCCTAGAATAATCTGAAACTGAGGGGCCTTGATCACATCGAACACGATCTTCTCATGGTGTCCATCTTGACTTACTAGCGTCACCTCTTGAGTGGTATGCGTTACTGGCCCGGAGGCTATCTCCGTACCATCCACCGTAGTAATGACGTCCTTTACAGCCTTGGGACAAAGAGTTAGATTCATCCTCAAAACCATTTCATGATCCACATAATTGCCGATGGCACCGCTGTCGACGTAAGCTTCAATTGCATGTAATCGATCCGGATTATCAGGGCTAATGAGGACCATAGATATCACGAAATGCGAGGTCACGGAACTGGTTTTCACGCTCGGCAAGAGGACCTCTATTCTTGTCGGGCGAGGTCGTTTCCCTGCTCAGAGTTTGTAACTTTGGTAACTGCAGCTCCTACTGCCTTCTTGGCAGGTTTCACCGGACAGTCTCGAAGAAAGTGCCCTGAGTTTCCGCAATATAGGCATAATTGCAACTGTTTCCTCCTTTCCCGCTCCCTTTCTGTTAGAGGACCTTTCAGACCCCCTATTTGCATGGGTTCCCCGGAGTCTACTCCTTTGGAAGGAGTTGGCGGCTTGGAAAATACTCGAGCATCAAACTTGGAACGATCGGCCTTCCTGTTCTGCAGCCTGTGATCTATTTGAACGACCAAGTCTATATAATCCGAACAGTCTTGTGGGGGATTCACTACTTGGGCTAAAACGTCTTTGAGCTCTCCACGTAGACCTCTATAAAACAGCGTAATCCTTTTGTCCTCAGGCCATTGAGTTTCCACTATTAGTCTATTGAAAGATGCAATATAAGCCAAAAGGTCTTGATTACCCTGTCGCAACGAAAGAAGCTCATTGTCCAAGGCCTGCCCCTGTGAATGTCTTGCGAACAGTTTTTCCATACTAAGCTGAAAGGCTTGAAAATCATGGAGAACCGGATCATCTTGATTAACTAGAGGGATCGACCAGTCTGCCGCATTGCCACTAAGGTACGAAAGTACAAAAGCTACTTTTGCTTGATCAGTTGGAAAGGCTGCTGGCCGGCATAAGAAGTGCAACCGGCACTGATTGATAAATACTGCAAACCTCTTTGGGTCACCAGAAAATCGTTCGGGCGGAGCCAGAGGTACATTCCCAGGTAGGTTGATCTGCACTGGATTCATAGAGGATGTTGAAGGAAGATTTGCCCCTGATGCGGGTAACGGGGTCTGTCCGGCTTGTGACTGTAGCACTTGTCTAGCAAGATTGTCTGTTCTCTCCTTGGAAATAATTAGTTCCCTTCTTAGAGCATTCGTTTCCTGACGAGCTGCATGCACTTCTGCCCTTAGTTCCCCAAGTAACCGGGCTAGAGGGTCAGTATCCGAGGTTTCCATAGCGCCTGGGCGAGAGTTTTGTGGTAGGCTTTGCGTTCTGTAACGCTCAACTGATTCTCGCAGAGGCGCCGGTCTTGACTGGGCGACTACCGTATCTTCAAAGGTGATGTGTAGCACCCGGTTGGCTCTTTGGGCTGGACCTCTGTGCACTGTATGCCTGACGTGTAGAGTAAGATGTCTGCAGATAGAAAATATGGGGTTAATGAACTGGGGTTATTGGGGTGTCCCTATCTCTTTCCTCTTTTCCTCTCCTGTAGACCCCCAAAGGTTAACGCTCTCACCTTAGGTAAGTGAATGCCGAGCTCTCCATCTGCCTCGGGGCAGGGTGCTGTAACCAGTTTCTTCACTGGATAGGTAGCGCAGGCCTCTTGACTTCAGAGGACTGCTGTCCGTCGTTTACTGCACGAACGGTAAGTTTCGAGTCATTCAAATGTCTTTAAAGTCTTTAGTAATGATGTCTCTTGTTTTGCAGGGTTCCGGCGATGGCGGATGACGGGCTGAAGTGAGTTGAAGATGGAGCCCGTGTGATGAATAGAAGCGCCTGGAAGCACGTAAGTAAGCGCTTGTTGCCTGCTTCACTATGCGCTCTGTCTTTTTATTTTGCAGGTACGAGTTCGGAGCGGCTGTAGGGTGCCGGAATACCCACTGGATTAGATGTGGAAAGGAGTAATGGCACGTGAGTATTAAAGTTCCCCAATGTCTTTAAACGCACCTTGTTTTGTCTTTCAGATGCGGGATGCAGCGCCGAAGGCCTCCGGAGCGTACGAAGAGTAGGTAAGCCTTTGCCTTTCAGATGCCGGAATGCTAACCTGTTCTTTCTTGTCTTTATAGGTGTTGCTGAAGACTGGATTCGGGATGGTAAGCCTTTGCCTTTCAGATGCCGGAATGCTAACCTGTTCTTTCTTGTCTTTATAGGTGTTGCTGAAGACTGGATTCAGGATGGTAAGCCTTTTTCCTTAGGCCCAGGACAGGATGCAGAAGACACGATGAGCGTTCTGCTGCAGAGGTTGCAGAATAACGCAAAGCAAGATTGATCCACCGGGTGTGGTTTAAATAGCCTCCTGTAGTGCTTAGGTGTCTCCTTCCACAGCCACGCCTAAGTAAGAAAAGAGTTCCTGGTAAGAAAAGAGTTCCTGCCTTCCAGAAGAGTTCCAGTGTTCTGAATCTAGGGAGTGGCTCCAGCCCCACCCAACAGGAAAAGTAGTTCCAAACAGAAGAGGATCAGAGGCTCAACTGGCAGGCAAGTAAGCAGCATGGTCTGCTGAAGGTAAGTCCACCCAAGCATTATGAGCCCGGCGCTTCCAGCGCTGGGACTGGGCATATTTATGAGCCTGGTGCCACTGGCGCCAGGACTGGGTCCAAAAGGTCCCAATTGGGACTGGTTGGCACTCGGAACCTGGGTTATGGATCTGCTTCCAAGGGAGTTGGGAAAACCCTGACCTTTTGGAAGCAGAGATCATGACAATTTCGGCCCGAGGTCATAACTGTACATCATGACACACACAAAGCACCAGTAAAGCAGTTAAATAAACATTCCTGCATTGCATTTAAGCCAATTTCAGCAACCTTAAGAAATAGCAATATCGAACAGCAATTGAATACCTACCCCAAGATGGGTAGCTGAATCACCAGCAGATATCGAGCAACGTCCATTCCCCGTTGAGGGCTTCTTGGGATGTGAAATTACACAGTATCTTCATTTGTGTTCACCTTGTGCAATGCCTTGCTGGGTGCTACCCAAAAGTGCACAGAGAGACCTGTGATCCATGAGCATGAAAGCCCCATCACGTTCCATCATCATCTCTGTTGCATACATGTCATAGCAAAATGAACAGGTCATAAGCAGGTAGCAAAAAGTCACAAAAGTGTTCATATGGGCTAAATATGCGGAGTTCGTCCCAACAGATAGTATTTTTTCACAAAAAGGGAACAATACTCCAAAGATTACAAATGCAACAACTATCACACTGTTCCAAACAGGATGCTAATGAAAGGACCAATATGGAACACAACAGGAGGTGTCCGGGCTTGCAAAATGCAACCTTACCACCGGCTGCACATTTGGACTGTGTTTTTTCCATTCCTTATCCTGTCTGCTATTAGATAAGCGGCACATCAGCGCAATCTAGCATTAGAGGGAATTGGGGGAGTTGTAGTTACAACTTCACCCTATACTTCTGTCTTCTGTTAATGCATTTTGCAAGCCGGGACACCTCCTGTTGTGTTCCATATTGGTCCTTTCTTTAGGATCCTGTTTGGAACAGTGTGATAGTTGTTGCATTTGTAATCTTTGGAGTATTGTTCCCTTTTTGTGCACAAGCAGGTAGCATCAATGATTAGTTAGACAGGATGGAATTGCCTGATCTCCTTTTTCCCCAGCAGCACTGTGTTAGTTTCAGAGAGCACGGGCCATCTGGGTCTATCTTCAAAGGTATAATCCGCACTGTGTGGGAGATGGGCTCTAATTTCAATTCTAATTGCAATTGGTTTGGGGTACAATCTTATATCAATGCCCAATACACTGTTAGCCACTCTCAACTCCTTGATTTCCCTCTGTATGAAATCAAATGCACTTTTCCCCATGCAACTGCAACCTGGTTCAACTAAAGATATAATCATGGATAATAGACATGCAGTCACGCACAGCACAGAACCAGTGGGTGCATTTATTTATGAGGCCTTCCCTGGTTTCTAGCTGATTTGGGGCCAATTTGGGAACCTTGTGCAGACATAGGACCCCCCTGTGTGTCCACCTACCCCCAGCCTAATTTTCATGCCCTACCAAGACTGTGGTCTGGGGGTTCCAGGGAGTCACCGTGCAAGGCACAGTTGGACGTAGAACTATCAACTTTGCGAGCTAGCTTTTCTACCATAGTATTGGCACTTGCTGTGCTGTGCACATCATTCAAAAGGAGCTGTCCAGTGCTAACCACGGGAGCACTGATTCGCCTTCACCCAAACTTGAGGTGTGGACAATGACAGGTGTGTTGCAACGTGTCTCTCCTATCTGAGTGGTTGATTGAAAAATGTCAAAAGTATCCAACAGACCCTTGCTTAGAGTCGGAGCATTGGAGAGTGTGGTAGTCATGTTATGGTCATTGGCACCCCTACAACAGCACACGGGCTGGTTCTACGTAGGGCAGAGGGCAAGCTCCTGGGCAATGAATGCGTTATTAAATTTTCGGGAACATCAGGAGCACAGCACCAGTCCATGATGGAACTGCAAATATTGGCACTGCTGCTGTTGCACAGTTCACCCTTAACGTCTTTATCACTCCAAGGCTCCGAGATAGCTGAGACGTTTATCATAACTAAGAACTGGTTAATTTTTTTTATCAGGGTGTGTACCTCCCCCGCAGGTCTCATTGGGCTATAAAAACGTTTCTTGGCCGTGACAGAGGGATATGGGGTGTTTGCTGGTGCTTTTCGTTTCGAAATGGTAAATTGGTGAATACGATGAGTGAATGATGGAAAACTTTACTTTAAAAATGACGTTGACAGTGACCAAATGGGGGCCGAGGAAGTCAGATACTTCGGTTTCAACTCTTGTTTCAACCAACTCTGACGTAGAGTGCCATTTGGAGTTCATACTACGGTGGCAAAACCCAAGTATAAGGCAGGTTTTGCTCTCAGCAACCTTTCTCTTCCAGTGCCGAACACCCCGAAGGAGCTTAGCACCCGCACCCTTTCTGCGGGTTTCACCCTGCGGGCTCAGTCAGCCTCAGGGGTTTAAGAAGGTGGGGGGGGGGCACTGCCTGAATGAGATGGTTGCTGCAGGACCCCGGACCCGGTGAAGGTAACATCCGCTTAAAACCTGCGCCCTAGATGCGAGCTCATTCAGGGGTTTAAGAAGGCGGGTCGTGGCATGGACAAGATCTGTTGCTACAGGACCCCAGACCCTGTGAAGGTAACAGGCGCTTTACACCCATGAATGAACATGTCACTGCTAAATATTAGGATCCTTCTTGGCTGGTAAGTTATGATTTAGGATTGAATAAATTCTGCTCCCTGACCATGTAGTTCTTTGTATGTGATGTAGAGTTCTTTTAAGCTGACAATTACTTTTAACTGGTAGCCAGTGAATGCTTCTCAGGGCTGGAGTGTTAGAAGTCTTAGCTGCCTTAGCAAGATAAACGTCTGGATAATGAATAATAACTTAAAATGGAACTCAAAGAAAATGGAACCCTGCCTAAATGGTCCACACGCACTGCTTCCATGGCATGTTGAATTGGAAAACTTCAACAGTGATAAGAAAATCTTTGAATCACATTAGAACTACAAATGAACACCATAGTAAGAAAATGCTTCTTCCACCTACAATCATTCAGATGCATAATGCTATCTCTCAGCTTCCTACACAGGAACCGTGCTATCATTTCACTGATGCTATGAAGAATTGACTATCCAAACGGCCTGTAGCTAGGCATGTAAGACTACCTCATCAAGAAACGACAGCTTATCTAAAGCACTGCAGCAAGACTTCTAACACTCCAGCACTGAGAAGCATCCACTGGCTACCAGTGAAAAGTAATTATTATTTATTATCCAGATGTTTATCTTGCTAAGGCAGCTAACAGCAAATTTGAGGCAATGTCCATTATCATCTTGAAAATGAACTAGATGTCGTCTGCATAGAGGTAACTTGTGAACCTGTGGTTTTGGATTAGTCTGATGAGTGGGGCCATGTATTTGTTGAAAGGAAGTGGGTTACGACTAGATCCTTGTGGGGTGCTGCATTGAATGGTTCACTTCTTGAGGTGAAAAGCGCTGCTTTGTTTCTGTCACGAAAGAAGGATTTTATCCATTGCAGTGCAGTGCCATGAATATCAGTTTTTTTCAGTCCCTCGATTAAGGTTGTGTGGTCAACAGTATTCGAAAGGTGCCACACTATCCAGTATTATGAGGGCTGAAGTTATGTTATTGTCAGTGTTCATTTTGATGTCTTCCCAGATGGAGAGGAGTGCTGATTCTCTTCCTTTAAATGGTCTAAATCATACTTGAGATTGGTCTATTACCCTATTTGATTTGAGGATGTTTGGAAATATGTAACTTTGCAGAATGTTTGTCTGGGTAGGGTAAGTGTGGGCCTAGAGTTGGTTGGGTCAAACACGTTTCCTGCTTGAGGAGAGATTGAATGCAGGCAGATTTTTAAAACCTATGTTACTCTTCTGGTTTCCAGAGATTGGTTCCTCAATTTTTGGATATAGGTTTTCCTGGCCGTGCAGGTTTTTGAAGATGTCTGGCAGGCTTGGGTCATTGGAAGAGTCAGCCTTATTGCTCTCTTTCATGAGTTTGAGGAAGGTTTCTGCCCTATTAGGCTGAGATGTTTGATCTCTGTTGGTGTCATCAGGTTTTCTGCATTGAGGGGCTGTTCTGCGTCTTAGATAGCTGTGTCAGTGGCTTGCTGGATGTTTTTGATACTGGTTTTTGAAATGGATGCTGAGCTTCTGGGTATTTGTGGTAGTGTTGTTGCATGAGGCAGGGTTTCTCATCTCATTCATGATTTTGAAGATTTGTTTTCTATGAGTTTGCCACAGCTCTTATTCTTTCAGTGTAGTGCAGTTTTTTTGGGATTTAAGACAACTGCTTGCTGTTATTTGAGTTCTTTTTTTACAGAAGGCATCTTTTGTTCAAATTGGAGGACAGTGAGGTTTGTTTTCTCCCTTAGGTGTGCTAATTTCCCTAGATTATAGCTGCAAGGTTTCTGTATGTTTTGATTGATTGATTGGTATTTTATTTGTATCGTGCTCGTACACAAGTGTTTCAGAGCGTGACAAGGCAATAGAGGGGAACAAGGGACAACAAAATCAAGAATCTAAGTAGGCCCAGCGACATTGAGAACACGTAAGTGCATAAGAGAGGGAGAGAGGTAAGTGCCAGGGAGGGGGGGGAGAGGTGAAAAATGCTGAGTAAATATAAAGATAAGTAAAATAAACATCAATAAATAAATAAATAACTAAAAAGCAACACACAGTGGTAGTGCAGCCAGCAGGTGGCAAGTGCTAGGAATAAGGCAACAGGCAGGGTGTGTCTGAATAAGTGCAGAAAAAGAAAAAGGGGGGGCACTGCAGGGTTACAGATACATACCCCAGTGCAAGGGATTGCCCGGAGGTAGAGCGAGTGGGTGGCAGGGTGAGCAAGTACCTGGGCCCTAAAAACAGAGGGAGACCAGGTGCAGGATGTCGAGACAGAACAGATCAACAGGGGAGGGGAGAACAGAAGGCAGAAGCAAAGAGGAAGGTCTAGAGGTGCTTCCAGAACCAGAGATTGTTCTCCTCAAGTTTCGGAATGGCAGGGAGGCTGTTCCAGAGTGGGGCCCCAGCTGAAGACAGAGATCTACCCCCAGCTTGTTTCTCAGAAAAAAACGACTGACCCTGAGGGAGTTAGATGTGGAGGAGTGAAGGGTTTGGGAGGGAAGGTATCTACAGAGGGACAGCTGAAGGTATTTGGGACCCAGGCTCCAGAAAGCTTTGTGGACAATGCAAAGGGTCTTGAATGTAATTCTTGCAGCCACTAGGAGCCATTAAAGAGATTTCAGGCTGGAGAGATACGATCCCAGGGCTTGAGGCCAAGGAAAAGTCTTGCAGTCCTTTTCTGAATAAGTTGCAAAGGGCGGAGAGTAGAAGCAGGTAGATTTAGGAAGAGGCTGTTGCAATAATCCAACCTTGAGAAAACCAGGGCTCGAGAGACAGTGAACTTCTGGGGGAAGGAGAGGAAAGGCAGAATACCGCTGAGGCGGTGCAGTAGGAAGTTTGACTTTTTTGAGACATCAGAGATGGAAAGCGTGGAGTCAAAGATTACCCTAAGGTTATTGGACTCACAGGTGGGGGTAGGAGGAGGGACAAGGGAGGCGTGCCAGAGAGTGACAGGAAAGGATTGTGAAGGTGTGCCGATGAGGAGGATCTCAGGCTTGCTGGCATTTAGGCAGAGATTGTCGTCGGCACGCCATTCCTGAATGGCAGATAGGCAGTCAGAGAAGAGAGAGGGAGAAGAGGTGGCAGAGGTGTGTGTGTGTGTGTGCGTGCGTGCGTGCGTGCGTGCGTGTGTGTGTGTGTGTGTGTGTGAGTGTGTTTTTAAGGGGGTTTATTTTAAATGTGATCCAGAGGTGATCACTCTAGAAAACTGGAATCACAGTTGATTATGATAAGTCCTTCCCAGTCGAAAATTGCATCCAGCATGTTTCCAACAAAATGAGTGACTCTCTGGGCCATTTATTTGAAACAAAGTCTTGCCAGGTATGCACTGAGGGAGTTGTCTAATGTTTCATTATTTTCCTTAAACCAGATGTTAGCATCTGCTAGTATGATTCTGTTCTCATGCTCCACTGTTAGCTTGGCTACTGTGCATGCAGACATCTCTGTGAAACTGGGATAAATGTCTGTGGTTTGTCTATAAGTAAGGAAACGAAGTTAATTTCGGAGCTGAGATTGATTCCCAATCTTGGATGCCCATTGGGTGTATAGATGAAACAAGAAGTGATGTGTGTGGCTTGTGACAAGGCTTCCCCTCTCCTTCCCTCTCGCGTTGCTTGCATGAGCTTAAAGTTGGAAAGTGTGTTGGTAGCAATTGCCATACTCTGCCGTTTAGGCTGACGAGCTCTTACCAACAACCATTTCCTGATTTCTCTGTAAGAATGCGTGCATTCAGCACCCGTTTTAAGCATCATATGTTATACTTCACATGCCTCATTAGTTGCCCTAAAATAAATTGGACTTGCGCCTTTGACAGCATTTGGCGAAAGCTTGATCAACCTTCCAATGTATTCAACACATGACGTCTATCAGGCCTTTAGTGGCAATAGAACTGAGTGGACATCAAAGAAAAGGACTTAACAAAAATGAATCCCCTGGGACCAAAAAGGTGTGTGATCACGGGAGAGGCAGCACTGATGCCCCAAAAGGGTGGTGGGGGGCAGCTCCAAGACTCATATGGGAGAGTACACTGGCTCAGGAAGGAAACAAGACACAGGCTTATAAAGGATGTAGCACACATGATAAACAAGCACTAGCAACGCCAACAGTTTTGGCCATTGTATAGATATGTTATCCTCACTTTCAAGGCACTGCCAAAAATCCTACCAGGCTACATGGCAACAGCTGGCAAAAGGAAATGCTACCCGGAACATTATGGTAGTGTCATCAAATGCCTATCTCATGCCTAATGTCATATGGAGCCGAACTGTTGGATTTGCAAAGGATTATTTCTAACAGTAATTCAGTGAAAGGAACAGATGAAAGGACACAAATACCAATTATAAATCAAATGACTCAAGGCACACTTGATGTATACATTTGTTTTAGATCAGGAGCTTGTTTAGCTGGTTTATAGCTGTAATTACACTATTAACTTTCAGAAGGCTGCTCAGAAATGACATAGCTAGACTCAAAACGATTCAGCTGAATCTCTTTTCGGCTGGGAAGGGCAGGTAGTGGGAGGGAAGGGCCACAGGGACTAGCGTGGCAATGGGCAGTCAATTTGTTGGTAAATAAGCAAACAATGCCCACAAGCTGTGCGCCCCACCTCACATCTTATATCTGTCCCTTTTTCACTTCCCAGGACAATTGTTCCATCTTATAGGCAGTGCTATCAGTGGCACCTTATAGCCAAAACTAAAAAGAGTGGAGAAGCACACAGGCTCAAGATCGGGGCAGGCACTGGCTCTGAAAGGAGGCCAAAGCAAACCCTCCATTCTTTTTATGAGAGAACAGTGATCGTTCTGAAGGGCCGACAGTGCTGGCTGAGGGGGGGCAGTTCCGTGCGGAGGACAGGCGGGGGTACATACATACAGGAATGCAACATAAGTAAGCAAAGATGAATTAGCTTTGAAAAAACACATTTTCAAAGGGAGCAACAGGAAAGTCATTTTGGAAGGGGCCTGTATGAAGGAGGATACAATGCCAGTATATTTTGCATGAATACCGCCTGATAGTAAACGATTGGCCTAAGCACATTTGCATCGCACTATAAATTGCATTGAATTAACCTGAAACAGGCTGACTACGCCACCATTTTGAGTTAGCCGCCATTTTGATCGCCTCTTGCTTTCTGTCCCATGTTTAGAATTGTGTTTGCGGCTCCAGCAGAGCAAAATGAACTTTGTACTGTTTCCTTGATTTCAACGTAGATAAGAATGTTGAAGCTGCTAAAGTGGACTGTTTGTCCTACACTGAGAAACCTTGGAGATAAACAAAAGCTGTACTAATCAGTAATTTAGATGCCATCTGTTGCAATAGCGCCTTCTCAGTTCAAACAGCAAAGTAGAATGATGAATAGTTGAACGTGCTCTTCTTGCAGAAATCTTTGTTTTCGCTCCTTGAAACTAAGCTGACTTTAAACTCAAGAACAAATGATAGACAAATATAAGCAAGCAAAATAAGGAATGTTACCTTTGTGTCTTATATTTGGAAAACATGTGAAATGTTTAAAGGAAAACAACAAACTATTCAAAGATGTTTAGCATGACTTAGTTTATGTGGCTAGGTCATGAACCCTAGGTAAATGTATTACACAAAGAGGGGCTGGATGAGGTGTCCGGGATTGTGGAAAACTTGTATAAATACTTGTGTTTTTGAAATGTCCAGCACTCTCTCATCTCACGGTGTCTGCTTGCACACATTCCGGGGTGTTGAGTGCCAGACAGCTGCCGGTTAATAAATGTACATTATACTTTGACCCCGTGACCGGCGTATTTCTAGTATGTGGTATTAAGCCTCGATATTCTTTAATCTTTCAAGTAGGGGGCAAAGATTGTGCAAGGTTGACAGAATTCAAGTGGGACCATTTTCAGGAGATTTATCTGGGAAAACACAGTTTTCTGTTGGCGGCATACTTTGTAAAGTGCTGAAATTTTGGAGTTAATAAAAGAAGACATGATTTAATGGGAAGGAATTGTTTTTCAAAGGGACACTAGTATTGCAAGATCATTCATTTATACATTTTAACCAAGAGACACATTTCATGCACAGTCATAGTAAACACGTTTACGAATTTGTTAAATCTGTAGGCCAAGCTGTATCAGCAAGCAATTCACATCAGGTTAAATGCAATAATACACAGAGCCAGATACTTAGCAGTGTAACTTCTTTATTCTCTTTCCTCTGACTGCTGAATTGGCGGTAACCCCGCCCACACTGCGTGATTGGGAACATTCAATCTAAACAGTGAAATGGGACAACAAGCCAACGCTTGTCCCTCTAAACTTAAACATAGGACATTACATCTCCCCCTTGCTTAACAGAAACTTTGCATTCTAACCCATTTCTTCAATCCATCTTGAGGGTTTGCAAATGACTCTTCTCGAAGGACTTTGCGTCGGAAGGGTACAATTTTTCTTGCCACCTTCACTGTCGTCTGTGTCCACGTCACCGTCCATGAATTTAGAGACATCGTCCGAGGAGTTCTTGGAATGTTCACTCCGCAGAGCCAGGTCACTTTAAACCTATCTGAAGAACGAGGAGTTTCTTGTAATGGTGCCGGTGGGACTCGCTGCTGTTATCATGGATCTCTTAATGTGTGTCAGTGTCATGGGTTTGGGGTTAAATGCTGGTGTCTCTTAGGACCCTTGGGTCTGGCGTACCAGAACCTTGTCTCCCACGTGAAGGTCATTTGCCTTTGCTCTCCTTCTGCTGTCTGCATTTTCTTTCATTTTGTCCTTGTCTTTGGCATCAATCTCCACTGTCACAGCCTTGCTGGAGTTGTGTAGGAGGGTGGTTCTTACGACGCGACCAAACATCAATTCTGAGGGGCACACACCAGTGAAGCTGTGTGGGGTGTTGCGGTAGTCTCCAAGGATTGTGCAAATGGCCTGCATAAATGATCCTCTTGTCATTGAACACATTTGTAAGGTGAGCTTCAGTTTGGCCATGAATCTCCCCAATGATGCATTTCCCCAGCGTCTGTTCCGCCTTGTGGGAACAACACCTTCGTTCTGAGCTGTCATTTGGTAGATACAATTCCATGGTGTCCCGTGTGTGCCATGGCAATTACTCGATCTTGAAGATTCTCAGGTATCACAATCCGGTTTTCTTTCAGCAGCAACCCTTCAGGGGACACTGACAGCATGTGTTTTATCAGGCAGAAAGTCTGGAGTTGTTTCTTTTCTGTCTCCGACTGGGATGTTCCTCTTCGGCTTCCTTGATGCCACCTTCCCAATGTTACACAGTCTTTTATGGTCATGAGGAGATTGTCTTGTTGCATGCCGTTGAGTATTTGTGGTATGGTGAGAAACTTGGGCAACGCATTGCTCACAATGTAGTTGAGATATTGGTTGGCTTTGATGAATTAGCTTTCTTCTTTGGATGGCAGTGGATATCTAGACAAGAAGTTGGCTGGGTTGCTGTCCTGCCTAGTCGATGAATTATGGTGAAGCAATATTCTTGCAAGCGAGTACCCATTGCACAATGCGCGGTGGCATTTTGGCTGTAGGTTTTCCATAGATGGTCGTGAGAGCTTGGTGGTCGGTGATGATGGTGAAGGGCCGTCCATAAAGGAACAGGTGGAAGTGCTCACACACCCACACTACTGCAAGGATTTCTTTCTCTGGTTGTGAGTATGCACACTCAGTAGATGATAATCTGTGGCTTGCATAGGCCACTATGTGACGTGCAGATGAGGGTGCAGTGCCCTGTTTTACTTGGGCTAGAAGTGCCCCAGGGCCGACAGGGCTTGCATCGACTGTTAGCTCAGTTTGTAGGTCAGGATCATAATGTGCCATACATGAGACAGATGGTAGGAGCTTTTTGATTTCTTGAAACATCTTCACAGTCAGTGGACCAGCAAAATCTTGTCCTTTGCCTGTGCTCCAATAGCTCGCCATGCCCAGGAATGATCTAAGGCGTGGGTGCTTCCACCAGTGTTTGCACTTTCTCTGGGTCGGGTTGCAAGCCGTCATGCGAAAATATATCCCCAAAGAATTTGAAAATCGTTTTGCTTAGCTCACACTTGTCTGCATTTAGGGTCAGATTAGCTTTTATAAGCACCATGTACACTCAACATAATATATCATTGTGGGCCTCCTGGGTTGCACCATAGATTAAGATGTCGCTGCTGTAGTTAAGGCATTGAGGAATGTGTTTGATTATTTGATGTATCTCATTTTGAAAGATCTCTGCACCGGATGATACCCCGAAGCTGAGGCGCTTGTAGTGAAACAGTCCTAGATGTGTGGAGAAAGTGGTTATGTAACGAAGGTCCAGCTGCAATTCAAGTTGGTGGTATCCCTTGTTTAAATCTCACTTAGAGAAAACTTTTGCACCATGTAGCAGATGCATCATATCAGTCATTCTTGGGGACATGTGTAGTTCTCTTTCAATTGCGATGTTTGGTGCTCTCATGTCCACGCAGATGCAGATGCTTTTGTTGTTTTCCTGTGTGGGAACGGGAACTATGGGAGATACCCAGGTTGTGGGTCCTGTTGCATGTTCTATAATGTCCTGATTTAAAAGCGATTGTATTTCATCCTCCACTTGCCTCTGGATGTTTAGTGGTATTCCTCGGTAGTGTTGTGCTACTGGTTTGATGTTTGTGTTGATATGCAACTTGATTTGTTTCCCTTTATAAGTTTTCCCAGGCTTTTGGATAGTGTCGGGAACATTTTTACCATCATGCCTTTTGGACTTGTCATGTAGGCTGACATGATTTGGTACATCACATGCACCAGTCCCATCTGTATGGCAGATTAGAAGCTGAGGATGCTGCCTCCTGGTACTTCACCTTTGATCACGTATATTATGGGCTTCGTCCTCTTGTCCTTGTATGTGCAAGTAGCCTTGAACATTCCTTTGCATTCCAGTTGTATGTTCGTGCCTTATGGATACATGTCACTGTCAGCAGGCTTCAATGGTTTCTTGTTTTTGAGATACCAGTACGTCTCTTCGTTAATCACATTGACTGTGGTCCCGGTGTCAATCAGAAATTCTTGACTGTTTCTGTTTATCTGTAGCAGCAATGTCGGGCTGTATTGGGTTGCCGTTTCGTTTCCTATGGCGTGTATGTAGCCTCTTTTACGGTCACAGCTTGATGATAAGGAATCAGAGTCATTATGGCGCCTCTATGAGACCTCTATATATCTTATTTTCTGCCGCAATTACTTCCTCTTAGACTCTTCTGGAGAGCGGGTGCAACGGTTGTCCTCCCTTCTGTCTCTGGGTTGTCTGGCCCTGTGTGACGACTCCCTCTTTCTGCTGTTTGATCGATGTCTGCTGGGGGCAGGGGATCTCCATGCTCTGGAGCAGGAGCTTTCCCACCTTCTGCCTTCCCCTTGGTTATCTGTTTCTTGGAAAAATTTGACTGGAAGTGGTTTGCACCTCTGCATTTGTCACACTTATTCCTGACAGCTTGGCATGGGCTTGCCTATATGGGGAAAGTTATTTCCACAGCAATAAAATACATTTTTATCTTGATTTCTTTTAGATGATCGTACTTGATACAGGGATGTCGGGGAGTCTGCGTAATCTTGATATTGATCAGGAATTCAATCTTGCGAGTTGTAGAATTTCCTCTAGTGTTCTGGTCTTCTGTAATAATTTCTTTTGAAAATCACCTGATTCACAGCCAGCAATTGTTTGGGATTTTAAGGCTTTGTCTGTAGAATAGCGATATAAGACCCAGTGTTTTACTCTTTTGTGTAACCTCATGACAAAGTTGTCTAACGTTTCTCCCTTGTCTTGCATGTTTGTGTGGAATATGTGCTGTTCATAGTCTACGTTCCTCAAAGGTGCAAAATAGTTATTCAATGAATCAATGATGCCTTGAAATGTGTCAGTTGAGCTTCCTGGCATTTCAAATAGTGTCCCTTAGGATTGGTCCCAACGAGTGCATCAGTATGCCTCTAAGGTGGCATTCATGCCTTAACCCCATTGCATCAATATAAATATCGAGTTCTTTAAGCCACCTGTTCCAACAGGGTGCCAAACTACTGCTGTCAGAAATATCAAATGGCTGTACTGCCTGTTATTGTAGAGACTCATATCCCCCATCATCTCTGGCCGCTGGGTTACGTGTGGAGGAGCTCGAAGATGGGCTGGAGGAGCTACTGACAGCTTCATTCTCTGCAATGATGGCGGTGCACCGCCTGGTGTGGCTCTGGGGAGTGGAGAGGCTGGTTGTGCGCTCTCACCTTCTGTTATGTGAGTCAATGATGATGATAGGTTATTTATAGCGCGGTTAATACCCAGAGTTTTCTAAGTGCGGACCCGGGGATCGAACCTGTGGTCCTCTGTGTTGTCTTGCTTCCAAAGCGAGCATGTTGCCCCTGAGAAACCCCCCCAAGACAATGATAACTGTCCATGAAAAGAAATCTTGCGCATATGTTGACAGTGTGCTCCAGTCCGCAGTAGTCAGTGGTGAAGGCTGGCTTGAGATGTTGGGTCTTCTAGGCCACGTGGCATGTCCTTATGTGTGGGCCACAAACATTTGAATGCGTTTCGCTTATGGAGGACTGCATGCAGCTTGCGTGCAAATGAAGCAGTGTGCATGTGCACTCACCGCCTGCCTTTCTTACACATAGGGCCCTGCAGAGAATCGATTGAATCACGTCCGACGTGAGTTGTGTTATCTTTCCGGTGCGGGTGTCCTCTGAGTGTCACAACAGCAATCAGACAGGGGCCAGAGGAGGAGGAGGCGAACAAGCATTGCTCCGTTTTTGTGCAGCAGCCAGCTCTTCATGATACTGCGATGCGGCGTAGAGTGACAGGTCCTTGAAGGCGGCCAGCCGCGACTCGGAATCGAGGTTGGAGGCATGGCACAGGTGGTACAGGTGTTAAAGCCTCGTCGCCATTGTTAAATCTCTAGGCCAAGCTATATCAGCAAGCAATTGACATCAGGTTAAATGCAATAATACACAGAGCCAGATACTTAGAAGTGTAACTTCTTTATTCTCTTTCCTCTGACTGCCGAATTGGCGGCAACCCCGCCCACACCACATGATAGGCCAACATCCGATCTAAACGCTTGTCCCTCTAAACATAAACATAGGACATGACAGAATTGAATAACATGCTGGAGGTCTCCTTATTGGAAAAATCATGGACAATTATTTTGTTGAAAACAACACTTAGCCATTCTTGGGAATCAGTTACCGACAGCAGCGGTTCATGAATTCCTTCCAAGCATGAGAGAGTGACTGACACGTCAAGAATTAATGGGGGCTTGTTGTATTTTCTGTTGATTAACAGAATGTACGTTAAGCCGCAGAACTTGTCAGGTGATGCTTATTCAGGGGCAGTAGGACACCTATGATATCGGAGGTACTGTGAGAAGCCTCATATCGCGTATCTGAACTTCCTACACTATTGCTTGTGGACCCTGCTTTGCTGGCTATGCCGGCCTTTTTACAACACTGCGCCCACGTGTATTATCCCAGGATTTTCACAAGTAAGCCAAACTCAATTGTACAGGCTTTTGTCCTTTCCATTGCCCGGAGCACCATAACATTTTGTCTTCCACACAATCTTCGGATTTTGGGTCTTGTCACATACCATCCATCAAGTCTGCTTCTGGATTCCATCTATCATCACTCCACTGTGTACTGAGCAGGGATAGAGTGCACTGAGCACCATTGGGTAACGCCGACATCTCAGCACCCCAAAGGCACCGGGAGCAAGGAAAAAGTACAGTGAGTAGGATGAAAAGGGCCTCTGCAGGACCTTAATGATTTGTTTTTGGTGATACTTGTATAGTACGTACCTAACAGGCATTGTCGTAGCCTCAAAGCACTTTAAGCTGTCTGGGAGTTCAACAGACCACAGTCTGAACAGACAACTAGTACATGGCATTGCATGAGATGGGGCCTTATATGATGCTATGTATTTACTATGGTATCCAGTTACATTTTCGAAAACACATTTTCGAAGTGCCATTTTTTCGAAACAAAAATGGCGGGAAAAAATTCCCAATGTTTGGTTTTATTTTTGTTACGTTAGTAAAAAAAAGTGTCTATAAAAAAACAGGGGGTTGCTGGGGAGGACCTCCCCATTTAAAAAATTAAATTAAAAAAAAAACATTCTAAATTTTTTGTTTTTTCGCCATTTTGGTGTCAAAAAAATGGCATTTCGAAAATGTGACGTTCGAAAATGTCACTATAAACCATTTACTATTGCATGCAAATTACAATTTGTTGCAGGGATGACTACTACTGTAATATTATACTTATTTATGCTATGTTATTTTAATATTTGTAACTCGCCACTTGCCCGTGGGCTTCAGGGCGCACACAAAAGACAAAAAACAAGACGGACAAGGAGGGGTAAGCAAGGGAAAGTTGAATTTAGTCAGAGTTCAGATTAAACAGGAGGGACTTGATCAGTTTCTTAAAGTCCTTGAGAGAAATGGCCAGCCTTCGGTTCAGGGAAAGTTTATTACAGGCTAAGAGGGCATGAACTTCTGCCAAAGCTCGTCAACTTGAACCTTAGGTGCACCAGTTTATGTGGCTCGCAAGAGCGTAAGGTACGGCTCAAACGGAGAGAGACCAGCCTGTTTGCTGGGTACTGATGAGCATCATGGTTTTAGCACTTGAACGTGAGGGATAATAGTTTGTGAGTAACATCATGTTTAACTGGTAGCCAGTGGAATTCTCTCCTTGCCTTAGTAATATGGTCGCTTTTGGATAAGCCGTGTACTGCCTAGGGGTGTTGCTAGGTCTGGAAAAGATCTGGAGCTACTCTAATTTTGGGACTGTCGGGATTGGGTGCTAGATAGCCTTTTTGGTTGTGACCCCTGAGCTTCTATCCGGGGCTACAACCAAAAGACCTGGGGCTATAACCTGCTAAGCCCCCCCCCCCCAGCAACACTGCCCAAACAGAGGCCATTTTGAGTGATTTGGAGCAGCGCCTTGATAGTCTTTCTGAGGTACCCAGCAACTGATTCATCTGTTAGGTGCAGGGCAGTGTGTGATTTGCTATGTCAGTGACTATGGGCCTCATTACGACCCAGGCGTTAAGGGTTAACGCCGTCGTTAACCCTTAACGCCTATTCTGATTTTAACGGCTGCTCTTAGCAGCCGTTAAAATCCATGGCGCTAACCTGCCATGATGCTAATTACGCCACCGTAATTTACGGTGGCGTAATTAGTGCCTTCCCCACTCCCATTATGCCCTATGGGGCAAAAATGGGAATGGGGAAGGGAAAATGGGAAATGGGGATTTACCGCCCCACTCACCTTGGAATGGGGCGGTAAATCCGCCATCCACCATGGTGTAAACATAGTTTACACCATGGTGGTAAAGTTGGCGCAATTAGCGCCTGGGTCGTAATGACCCCCAAAGTGTTTTCTGGCATGGACACATTTTGGTGTGGGACACAGGCGAATAATATGGCGATGTTGCAATATAAACTGGATCCACTAATATGTATAAATGCAACTACCAAACTAGAGCATGGGTATAAGGGTCTGGGGCTCTAGGGCAGGGGTCTGCAACCTTTGACTCTCCAGATACTTTGGTATACGGATCCCACGATCCCTCACCATTGAGTATGCTGACCGGGGCTGTTGGCAATGGTGGTCCAAAGCATCTTCGGAGCCAAAGGTTTCAGAGCCCTGCCCTAGAGCCACTGAGGCACAGTTGAGGGATCTGTGATATTTTACATGTACACTGCACGAACGTTTTTTAAGCATTACATGCACATTTGTTCCACATTACATCTTTAAAAGGTACATTACCTTACTGTGAGCATGCATGAAAAAAACAGTACACTGCAAAACAAAAAATAACAAACATCAAAGCCCTACATTATCAAGCAGGTGATACTGTCACGCACTGAACAAATGAAAATGAAACTCTTATTGGGATGAGATCATTTATAGAATGACATCGCAAGGAGATGTTCTGTCACGCAAGTCAATCACTTTCTCTCAAAAGGCTCCTGGGGCAGGCACAGGGGCTAATGCAGGCTAGCTATGGGTATAGCAGCGATGCCCCAGTTGAGAGCCATGTTGTCAGGAGGAGGATCACGAAGTGTGGGGTGGGTGAGTGAGAGGAAATAGCTGCAGTAGAGGAGTAGCCACGGGGGGAAGATTGATCCAAGGAGGTTTGAGAAAAGCAGGGCTGCCCAAAGGCACCCATAAGGAACAAATGCCAGGGCGAGCTAGTAGAATTAGTCTAAAAGAAAAAGCAGTCAACCTTTGTCAGTAGCCGGGTGATAAAACTGCAAAGATGTCAGTCACTCGTGTTAGGCAGGATACACGGGGGGAGTGGAGGGGCGCGGTGTGATCTAAAGATTAGCTGGGTGGGGTGGAGACAGGCCACAGGACATTCGACCAGTGCTAATGAGGGAGAAGAGAAAAATAGGCCATAGTTATAGGCATCTTGAGGGAAAAGGAAAGACAGGCACATTGAGGGCAAGGCCATGTTATGCCAAGAGGGAAAGAAGGGGAACCGAGACACAAAAAGAACAACCAAGTGCCGGAGGAAGTGAGCAAAGGGTTCTAGGAAGGGAGAGTGGAATATGTGGATAAAAGTGTCATTAATTCAGTAGCTGTTCTCCACCCTGAGGCATCTGGGCGCTAATCTTACATGTTATGGTTTACAGAAACAGATAGCTCCAGGATTTACACAGGTCTGGATCATATCACAATTTACATCAACAGAAGGAAACAGGAATCACAAAAGTTACATCAATGTGCATGAATATACAGTCATATATGATAAATTACAATAGGTATTTGCAGAATAATGCAGATGAACAGGAGGGTGTCCGCTCATTTGGTCGAAAAAAAAAGATCGAATGACCATTTGGTCGAAACCAAATGGTGAAAAAAAAAATGGTCGAAATTTTTTTATTTATTTATATATATTTTTTCGTTTTGTTTGGTTAAAACAAAAAAAATATATAAAAAGGGGGATTTGGGGGGAACCCCCAAAAAATATAAAAATTCGACCATTTGGATTTCGACCATTTGGTGTCGACCAAATGGTCATTCGACCATTTGGTTGTCGATCAAATGACTGGTAACCGAACAGGAGATGCAGACAGAGAGGTCTTGAACCCGTCCTTAGGCTTAAAGAGCGGTAGGGCTGTGGTCTTGCTCGATGAGACAATTTTTAGTCTTAGTGCGAAATCGGAAGAAGGAGGCTTCCTCTCTTATTGATAATGGGAGTGTATTCCATTTCTTAGCCGCTAGGACTGGGAAACTGACCCCCGCCCCAGTGCCCATTGTTGGTTAAATCGTGGGATGGAGATACAGTGTGCCTGAGCGGCACGTGTAGGTCTCGCTGAAGTATGGCATGTGAAGGTGTTAGCCAGATACAAGGGCGCTTGGTTGTAGAGGCATTTGTGCGTGAGAGAGAGAGATTTCATGTGGAAGCATGCCACTGATTTCACCACATATCAGCTATCCCATTATTTCAAAAGTCCCAAAAGACGAAAAGGGTCAAAAGAGCACCATTGAGTACCAATAGAGGCAGGGTGACAGTGGACCAGAGGACTGAGGGCCTGCAGTCCTCTACTCCCTTCCTCTCCCATTATAAGGACTCCACAATCCTCATGATCTGGGTGGGAAACTGGCATCCCTCCCTTACTTCCTATTTCAGACATGAGCCTGACATAAGGGGTGGTTACTTCTCCTTCTTCCTCTATTGCACTGCACCCGGCTTCACTCCCCCCATTCAGCTCCTGAGCTTCACACATAAAATACCTCGAGGCAACAGCGACAGAAAATAAAGAGAAGTGATGGGACAGGTAATGCCAGTGCTGGCTCCGTCGCCTCCTACCATGCTGTCATCTTTCTGCTCCATACCTGCAGTGTAGGGCTAACATCATTAGCTTCAACACTGTTTCCAGCTGCCACTCATTCCCACATAAAAAGAAAGAGGATAGAGCAGCAAGCCGGATGCCAGGTGCCGGGTCTCAGGACCATGCCAGTCTTCATCGATTTTCACCCCAGCCGATGTGCCACATAACCGGGCTCAACCACATATGCGTTACGTTACACTCTGCAACTCCCCGGTGCCTAGCAACATACTAGACTCTTTCTGCCCGCCACATACCACATTTTCTTTGTCTCCTCTGTATGGCCACTGAGAATCTTCAATAATAAAGTCCCAAGTTCATCACCCTTTAGTTCAGTTGGCAGAGTGGCCATACTAGTTTTTCTCAGTTAATATGACATTCCTGAAAAATCTCTGTGAAAGCTATTGGGGTAAAACTCCATTTTGATTCAGAGAAATTGTTTTCCTACCGTGAAATGGTTTTCCTGCATATGTATCTTCATGAAATGTTAGAAAACACAAAGTCGTTGTTTTAATCACGTTGTAATGATGAAATGAATGCATAAAAGTAAAAAAAAAATCTAAACTGAAAAAGTGTGATTTTTATTTTAAAAATTAAATAGAATTTAAAGATAAACACTTTAGAAATGATTAGGTATATCATGTTATGTGTTTTTACTCAGTTGAGATTATGGAGTGTTTTAATAGCATTTTTCACTTATTCAATTTTCAGTCTCAGTAAAAGTCTTGTAGCCTGAGGATTTAACAAAGGATCCACAATTTACAATGGATTCCTAACTTTGGACTGGCAGTGCACTGCTGGTGAAATTTGATTCCTGCAATCTGATCTTAATCCTGAATAAGGGATTTTGCACAGTTATGCCACTCTTTGCTTATTCCTATTCTTTACAAATGAACCATTATGGATCTCATTGTATGCCTGCACCGTGAGTAAAATGGGAGCTTAATGTTGCCCCTTTTCTATTTTACAGATCGTTTTTTAAAATTATTATAATTGTTCTTTTATAACACACTTAATACCAAAGGTGTTTCTTAGCGCAGACCCGGGATTCAAGCCTGTGTTGCTCTGGGTCGTCTTGCTTGCAATGGCTAGCGGATACTACCTGTGCCTAGTAAGGCATAGTAGTTTAAACCATCTTCTTCCTTGTGCAGTGTATGTTTATTTTTTATTTTTCATGTGTTTCTTAGAGATAACTACATGTTTTATTTTAAAAAGTATAACCCTGTAACACCATCAAGAAATAAGCTTCACAAATGCTAATTCCCGCAAACCTCTCTATTTACTCATATTTCTATGTATGCATGGATGAATGGATGAATGGATGAATGGATTGGGCTTTTAAAGTGCAAACCTAGCTGGCAACCAAGGGAGTGCTGTACAAAGGGGATGTGCTGAGTGGCTACAGTTAGGGTGGAGACAGGAGCTGGGAGGGAAAGTGGTAGCAGGGGAGGGAGAGGACTTCAGCTGGGAGAATAGGGTTGAGTGAAGCAATCATCCATTGGCCTGATGGCCTTTAAAGAGTAAGGTCTTCAGGTCCTTCCTGAAGTGTAGGAGGGATGGGATACCCTTATCTGCATTGGTATCTTGTTTCAGCCACAGGGCACATATCAGGAAAAGGACCCTTTCCATGCTGTTCCTCCTTGCTGTTCTTGGTTTCCAACTTGGCGTTATTGTGGCTTCTGGTGCTGTGTTTTCCTTTGGGGATGGTGAGATTCTCAGCCAAGTAGAGTGGTGTTTTGTTTGTGACTGCTTTGTAGGTGATGCAGGCAATGTTTACATGATGTGTGTTTGAAGGGATAGCCAGTGCAGCTCCTTGAGAATGAGAGTGATATAGGGCCTCATTCCGACCCTGGCATTAACCAAGGCGCTATTAGCGCCTTGGTTCACGCCGTTATTTTTCCAACTCCGCCATGGTGAATGGCGGAATTACCGCCCCATTCCAAGGTTGGCGGGGTCGGTAATTCCCCATTCACCAAGGGCCCTTCCCCATTCCCATTTTTGCCCCATAGGGCTCAATGGGAATGGAGAAGGCGCTAATTACGGCACCGTAAATTACGGTGCCGTAATTAGCTCCTAGGTCCCTTTGCGGGTTGGTTTTTTAACGCCTGCAAAAAGCAGGCGTTAAGTACCAACCCGCAAAGGGAACTCGGAATAGGGCGGTAAGGGTTTAACGGCACCGGTCTCGTTAACGGTGACCGTTAACCCTTACCGCCATACTCGGAATGACCCCCATAGTCTTTCATTCTGACCCCCTTTTCCATCTCATTTGCTTATGAAGTGTTTGTAAATTGAGTACCTCCCCAGATCAATTTGTCAAACAGACAATTTCCTAAGACATTATTGTTCCATTTTCTATTAAAGTATTCAGTATGAGAGTTCTGTGCCAACTTTATTATGAACCCTAGTTTTTCCATCAGCCTTTCAAATGTATGAAGCATCTTGTGAGTCCCTTGGAGAATAGAGAATGCTTTTACATGGCAGAGATCCGAAAGCAATTTGGAATATGTGTAGCCAGGACAGCTGTTAAGGAAATAACTTCTCCAAGGATCTAGGAACCAATCTGAAATAAACAAACCAGGCTTTGTCAATTATGAACGTAAAAGGTTTCTCATGATCCTTTCCCATAAAATGTAACAAATAGACTTAAAACATTACTTGGGAACACAGATCAGAGTGACATGACCTGTATGACCTTGGGCCTCATTATGAGTTTGCCGGTCCGGGAACTATGGTACCGGTAAGCTTGCTGTTACCGTAGTTCCCGGACCGGCAAACTACGAGTTGTGCTCATGGGTGCCTTTCTGCCCGACAGATCGGACCTGGCGGGCAGAAAGGCACCGGCGAGCACAGCATGACGGATGCACAGGCACCGTTATAAACGGTGCCGGTGCATCTGACCTCCCCATTCCCATTCGGCCCCATAGGGCATTTGCATCTTTTTTCCAGCGCCCGCAAATGGCCAATTACTAGGTCCGGTTTATGCTTTTTTAGGAAATATTGTAATGCCTCCCACTTCTCGCTTTCTTGCCACAGTCTATACTGATGTTCTGCTTTTGTCACACCCATAAGGGGGCCCTGAGAAACAACCATGGTTTCTCCATAAAGGGCACATTCATCCACAATGGATCCTTGCTTTTACTGAACATGAAGATACGTGCATCATTCATGGAGTGCCTGTTTCCTTTGGGCACTAGAACACGTCATCTAGGTCCCCACCTTGTGAGGAGAGGAAGCTCAATAGGGAGTTATATGGAGATTTCCACTAGCCATCCTGAGGGCTGAGGGACCGAGGATGACTTTACAGAGCTCTGTCAAACTGGGAAGCTGAAGATTACTTTCTCTCAGCGTTCATTATTTCTGGTGGCAAGATAGGCGTGGAGACGAATGTATTCCATCCATGAGCACTATGGCCGTCCTTGAGCATGCCACGGTTACTCTTCTCCTTAAGAAGCAACATTTTGACCCAGATGTCTAATTACCAGTCCATCCGGAATTTCCCATCTATATTGAAATGCCCAGAGAAAGTAGTCTAAGCCCAAATTCAAGATTGTATTGAGTGTAATTTAGTCCCGGATTCATGGCAAGCAGGTTTCCCTTTTAGACTGGCAGGAGTACTGAAGTAGTGGTACTAGTCTTTCATCAAGAACTGGATAATGGGGGGGAGGGTTGTAGCACTGCTGATTTTCGACCAATCTGTTGTGTTTTGTATACCCTCTAGTTATTGGGCCTCATTACAATTTTGGCAGTGTGGGAAAAAATGTGGTGGTAATTATGCTACCACCACTTTCCCTGAACTGCCAAATTATAATTTTAGCCAGATTCACCACCGGCAGAATTACTACACAGTCATTCAACAGATTTTTTGAGGAAAAGTGGCAGATTCAAAACGAGCTAGTTGCTGGAGGTAAATCTGCCTCTTTACCTCCAACAATTGGTAGATTTACTGCATGGTAATTCTGCCAATGGTAACTGTAACGCTCACCTGATTCCCGCAAAGGCGCCGGTCTTGTGTTGGTGAATGCCGTATCTTCAAAGGTGATGTGTAACACACGGTTGGCTCTTTGGGCTGGACCTCTGTGCACTGTATGTCTGACTCGAAGAGTAAGATGTCTTAGGTAAGTGAACGCCGAGCTCTCCATCTGCCTCGGGGCAGGGTGCCGTAACCAGTTTCTTCACTGGATAAGGGTGCAGGCCTCTTGACCTCAGAGGACTGCTGTCCGTCGTTAACTGCACGAATGGTAAGTTCTGGGCACTTCAAATGTCTTAAAAGTCTTTTGTAATGATATCTCTTGTTTTGCAGGGTTCCGGCGATGGCGGATGGCGGGCTGATGAGAGTTGAGGATCGAACCCGCGTGAGGAATAGAAGCGCCTGGAAGCACGTAAGTAAGCGCTTGTAGCCTGCTTCACGATGCGCACTAACTGTCCCTTTTATCTTGCAGGTACAAGTTCGGAGCTTTAGAGAAGCTGAAGGGTGCTGGAATACCCACTGGATTCGGCGTGGGAAGGAGTAATGGCACGTGAGTAATAAAGTTGCCCAATGTCTTTAAACACACCTTCTTTTGTCTTTCAGATGCGGGATGCAGCGCCGAAGGCCTCCGGAGCGTGCGAAGAGCTGGTAAGCTTTTGTCTTTCAGATGCCGAAATGCAGTGCGAAGACCTCCGGAGCCTGCAAAGAGTAGGTAAGCCTTTGTCTTTCAGATGCCGGAATGCAGCGCGAGGCGTTGGTGACAGCCGATGGACCAGGTAAGAGATGCGCTGCCACTGAAGACCGTAGTGCTAACCTGTTCTTTCTTTGTCTTTTCAGGTGCTGCTGAAGACTGGATTCCAGGATGGTAAGCCTTTGTTCCCTTAGGCCCAGGATCAGAAGCAGAAGACACGATGAGCGTTCTGCTGCAGAGAATGCAGAATAACACAAAGCAAGATTCATCCATCGGGTGTGGTTTAAATAGCCTCCTGTAGTGCTTAGGTGTCTCCTTCCACAGCCACGCCTAGGTAAGAAAAGAGTTCCTGCTTTCCAGAAGAGTTCCAGTGTTCTGAACCTAGGGAGTGGCTCCTGCCCCACCAAACAGGAAAAGTAGTCCCAAACAGAAGAGGATCAGGGGTTCAACTGGCAGGTAAGTAAGCAGCATGGTCTGCTGCAGGTAAGTCCACCCAAGCATTATGAGCCCGGCGCTTCCAGCGCTGGGACTGGGCATCTTTATGAGCCTGGTGCCACTGGCGCCAGGACAGGGTCCAAAAGGTCCCAATTGGGACTGGCTGGCACTCGGAACCGGGGTTATGGGTCTGCTTCCAAGGGAGTCGGGCAAGTCCTGATCTTTTGGAAGCAGAGATCATGACAGCACCCCCGCTCAAAGCCCCTCCCAAACCGGGCTTCTCCGGGGTTTTGGGCTTGTTAGGAAATGTTCGATGAAATCTTTTGATTAGACGAGGCGCGTGGACATATTCTGCAGATTCCCAGGATCTTTCTTGGGGACCGTAGCCTTTCCAGTCAATCAGGTAAAATAGTTTAGATTTGGAGATCTTGGAATCCAGGATGCTTTTGACTTCAAACTCGAGTTCTCCATCAACTAGAATAGGTTTTGGAGATGTAGTTAGTCTGGTTTGAGGTTGCACAGGTTTTAATAGAGAGACGTGGAAGACCGGATGTATCTTCATGTGTGGGGGCAAGTCCAACTTGACCGCTACTGGATTTACTATGGTAGTGATGGAATAGGGACCAAGGTATCTTGGGTTGAATGCGCGTGGTCCTTTTAGAGGTAGATATTTGGTGGATAACCAGACTTGATCTCCTACTTGATATTGGGGGGCTTCCTTCCGATGTTGGTCTGCTCCTTTCTTGTATTGTTCTTTACCCCTTTGAAGGTGAGAAACGGCTTCCTTAAAGGCTTGGGTGATTGTAGAATGCAGGTGGTCTACTGCTGGTGTTCCAAGATCTTGGAGTGGATCCAACTCCGAGGTTCAAGGGTGACTACCGTATAAAAGAAAAAATGGGGTCTTCCCAGTTCCCGAGTGGACAGAGTTATTGTAGGCATATTCGGCTATCCAAAGGATATCTTTCCAAGTTTTTTCAGTTTGTTGTAGCATGCAGCGCAAATACTGTTCCAGAGTTTGATTGGTCCTCTCGGTTTGTCCGTCGGTTTGAGGGTGGTGGCTGGTCGAAAGTCTCACATCAATTTGAGCCGACCGACAGCAACTTCGCCAAAAATGAGAAATAAATTGACTACCTCGATCCGAAATTAGAACTGAAGGAAAACCGTGCAGTCGGACGATGTTTTCGAGAAATTCTCGGGCCAGAGTTGCTGCTGTTGGTAAGCCTTTGAGTGGAATGAAATGCGCCATCTTGGAGAATAGGTCCACGATTACTAGGATCGTATTGTATCCGGAGCATGGAGGTA
Source organism: Ambystoma mexicanum (assembly GCF_040938575.1). Taxonomy (NCBI): domain Eukaryota; kingdom Metazoa; phylum Chordata; class Amphibia; order Caudata; family Ambystomatidae; genus Ambystoma; species Ambystoma mexicanum. The sequence goes on along the minus strand of NC_090937.1, from coordinate 202,098,305 downwards.
GATCGGTGATGAAGTCCATAGAAAGCGTATGCCAAGGGCGAGGCGGGATGTCAATAGGGCGTAAGAGGCCGGCTGGTTTTTCCTTTTGACTCTTGTTTTGGGCGCATACTCCACAGGACATTATAAAGTCTCTGATATCTTTTTTCCAAGACGGCCACCAGAAGTAGCGCTTGATCTTTTCCGAGGTCTTGGTCATACCGGGATGTCCTTCCATTAAAGAATCGTGCTAACAAGAGATTACCTTTTTCTGTAAATCTGTGCTGGGCAGGTATAACCGTTCTTGGAAATATAATAGGTTGTCCTTCACCGTAAAGTCCTTTCCCTGCAGATGCCAATTCTGTATGTCTGCTGGAGTTACCAGTAGCCTGGCTTTATCCTTCTAGAATTCTTTGTTCCGGAATGATAGGTACAGGTTTAGGATTGATCAAATGTTCTTCCACTCCCATCCGAGAAAGGGCATCAGCTTTACCGTTTTTTGTACCAGGTCGGTAGGTAATTATGAAGTCAAACTCGGCAAAGAATAGTGCCCAACGGAGTTGCCTAGAGGATTGAGCTTTTGCGGATTTCAAATATTGCAGGTTTCGGTGATCTGTAATCACAGTAACGGTGTGTCGGGCCCCCAGAAGATAATGCCGCCAAGCCTTAAAGGCGGACTTGATAGCTAGAAGTTCCTTATCAGTAATAGTGTAATTGATTTCAGGAGGCAAGAATTTGCGGGACCAAAATGCCACGGGATGCAACTGATTGGTTACTGGGTCCTTTTGTGATAGAACTGCCCCCATGGCAAGGCTCGAAGCATCAGTTTCAACGATGTAGGTGAGTTCTGGGCGAGGATGTTTTAAGATCGGTGCAGAGATAAATCTAGTCTTCAAATTCTGGAAAGCTTGTTCCGCCTCGGTAGTCCATTCAAAACGTTTGTTTTTCTTTAACAAGGCGGTGATGGGCTGGACTATTCGAGAGAATTCGGGGATAAACCTGCGGTAAAAGTTAGCGAAGCCTAACATGCTTTGAACACCTTTTACGGAGGATGCCGATGGCCATTTGAGAATTGCATCGACCTTCTTTGAATCCATACGCACTCCGCTAGGTGATAATATGAATCCCAAGAATTCAACTTCAGTCACGTTGAAAACACATTTTTCCAACTTAGCAAAAAGTTTGTGTTGACGCAATCTCTCGAGGACCATTTTCACGTGTTTCCGATGTTCAGTTTCCGATGAAGAATAAACGAGGATGTCGTCAATGTAAACAACAACACACACATCTATGAGCTCTCTGAGGACATCGTTCATAAAATATTGAAAGGCGGCCGGGGCATTGCAAAGTCCGAAGGGCATGACCTGATATTCAAATAGCCCATACTTGGTGCGGAAGGCCGTCTTCCATTCATCGCCCTCTTTTACTCGTACCAAGTGGTAGGCTCCTCTAAGATCCAGCTTTGTATATATGCATGCTTTTCTGACTTGGTCCAGGAGTTCAGGGATCAAAGGTAACGGATATCTATTCTTAACGGTGATCTGGTTCAGGGCGCGATAATCTATACAAGTTCTAAGGTCCCCTTCTTTTTTTGGAACGAAGAACAAAGCTGAGGAAGCAGGGGACTTGGAAGGACGAATAAACCCATTCGCTAGGTATTGATCCAGGTATTGTCGGAGGTGAAGATTCTCAGGCTCGGTGAGGGCATAAATTCTACTACAAGGAGGAGTAGATCCAGGTATCAGGTCTATCTGGCAGTCATAAGACCTATGAGGAGGTAGAGAGTTAGCCTGATCCTTCCAGAAAACATCTTGGAATTCTAGGTATTCAGGAGGTAACTGCGGAGCCTCCGAGGAAATTGCTGCCAGTGCAACACCAGGTCGAGGGTGACAAGTAGAGACAAATTCTGGAAACTGAACCGTTCTTGCTCGCCAATCGATCTGAGGATTGTGCTTCTCTAACCAAGGAATTCCTAGAATAATCTGGAACTGAGGGGCCTTGATCACATCGAACACGATCTTCTCGTGGTGTCCATCTTGACTTACTAGCGTCACTTCTTGGGTGGTATGCGTTACTGGTCCAGAGGCTATCTCCGTACCATCCACCGTAGTAATGACGTCCTTTACAGCCTTTGGACAAAGAGTCAGATTCATCCTCAAAACCATTTCATGATCCACATAATTGCCGATGGCACCGCTGTCGACGTAAGCTTCAATCGCATGTAATCGATCCGGATGTTCAGGGCTAATGAGGACCATAGGTATCACGAAATGCGAGGTCACTGAACTGGTTTTAACGCTCGGCAAGAGGACCTCTATTCTTGTCGGGCGAGGTTGTTTCCCTGCTCAGAGTTTGTGACCCTGGTAACTGCAGCTCCTACTGCCTTCTTGGCTGGTTTCACTGGACAGTCTCAAAGAAAGTGCCCCGAGTTTCCGCAATAGAGGCATAATTGCAGCTGTTTTCTCCTTTCCCGCTCCTTTTGTGTTAGTGGTCCTTTCAGGCCCCCTATTTGCATGGGTTCCCCGGAGTCTACTCCTTTGGTAGGAGTTGGTGGTTTGGAAAATACTCGAGCATCAAACTTGGAACGATCGGCCTTCCTGTTCTGCAGTCTGTGGTCAATTTGAACGACTAAGTCAATATAGTCCGAACAGTCTTGCGGGGGATTCACTACTTGGGCTAACACATCTTTGAGCTCTCCACGTAGACCTCTATAAAACAGCGTAATCCTTTTGTCCTCAGGCCATCGAGTTTCCACTATCAGTCTGTTGAAAGACGCAATATAAGCCAAAAGGTCTTGATTACCCTGTCGCAATGAAAGGAGCTCATTGTCCAAGGCCTGCCCCTGTGAATGTCTTGCAAACAGTTTTTGCATACTGAGCTGAAAAGCTTGAAAATCATGGAGAACCGGATCATCTTGACTAACTAGAGGGATCGACCAGTCTGCCGCATTGCCACTAAGGTACGAAAGCACGAAAGCTACCTTAGCTTGACAAGTTGGAAAGGCTGCTGGCCGGCATAAGAAGTGCAACCGGCACTGATTAATAAATACTGCAAACCTCTTTGGGTCACCAGAAAATCGTTCGGGCGGAGCCAGAGGTACATTCCCAGGTAGGTTGATCTGCACTGGGTTCGTAGAGGATGTTGAAGGAAGATTTGCCCCTGATGCGGGTAACGGAGTTTGTCCGGCTTGTGACTGTAGCAATTGTCTAGCGAGATCGTCTGTTCGCTCCTTGGAAATAATCAGTTCCCTTCTTAGAGCATTCGTTTCCTGACGGGCTGCATGCACTTCTGCTCTTAGTTCCCCAAGTAACTGGGCTAGCTGGTCGGTATCCGAGGTTTCCATAGCGCCTGGGTGGGAGTTTTGCGGTAGGCTTTGTGTTCTGTAACGCTCACCTGATTCCCGCAGAGGCGCCGGTCTTGACTGGGTGAATGCCGTATCTTCAAAGGTGATGTGTAACACACGGTCGGCTCTTTGGGCTGGCCCTCTGTGCACTGTATGTCTGACTCGAAGAGTAAGATGTCTTAGGTAAGTGAACGCCGAGCTCTCCATCTGCCTCGGGGCAGGGTGCTGTAACCAGTTTCTTCACTGGATAAGGGTGCAGGCCTCTTGACCTCAGAGGACTGCTGTCCGTCGTTAACTGCACGAACGGTAAGTTCTGGGCACTTCAAATGTCTTAAAAGTCTTTTGTAATGATATCTCTTGTTTTGCAGGGTTCCGGCGATGGCGGATGGCGGGCTGATGAGAGTTGAGGATCAAACCCGCGTGAGGAATAGAAGCGCCTGGAAGCACGTAGGTAAGCGCTTGTAGCCTGCTTCACGATGAGCACTAACTGTCCCTTTTATCTTGCAGGTACAAGTTCGGAGCTTTAGAGAAGCTGAAGGGTGCTGGAATACCCACTGGATTCGGCGTGGGAAGGAGTAATGGCACGTGAGTAATAAAGTTGCCCAATGTCTTTAAACGCACCTTCTTTTGTCTTTCAGATGCGGGATGCAGCGCCGAAGGCCTCCGGAGCGTGCGAAGAGCTGGTAAGCTTTTGTCTTTCAGATGCCGGAATGCAGTGCGAAGACCTCCGGAGCCTGCGAAGAGTAGGTAAGCCTTTGTCTTTCAGATGCCGGAATGCAGCGCGAGGCGTTGGTGACAGCCGATGGACCAGGTAAGAGATGCGCTGCCACTGAAGACCGTAGTGCTAACCTGTTCTTTGTCTTTACAGGTGCTGCTGAAGACTGGATTCCAGGATGGTAAGCCTTTGTTCCCTTAGGCCCAGGATCAGAAGCAGAAGACACGATGAGCGTTCTGCTGCAGAGAATGCAGAATAACACAAAGCAAGATTCATCCATCGGGTGTGGTTTAAATAGCCTCCTGTAGTGCTTAGGTGTCTCCTTCCACAGCCACGCCTAGGTAAGAAAAGAGTTCCTGCTTTCCAGAAGAGTTCCAGTGTTCTGAACCTAGGGAGTGGCTCCTGCCCCACCCAACAGGAAAAGTAGTCCCAAACAGAAGAGGATCAGGGGTTCAACTGGCAGGTAAGTAAGCAGCATGGTCTGCTGCAGGTAAATCCACCCAAGCATTATGAGCCCGGCGCTTCCAGCGCTGGGACTGGGCATCTTTATGAGCCTGGTGCCACTGGCGCCAGGACAGGGTCCAAAAGGTCCCAATTGGGACTGGCTGGCACTCGGAACCTGGGTTATGGGTCTGCTTCCAAGGGAGTCGGGCAAGTCCTGATCTTTTGGAAGCAGAGATCATGACAGTAACTCTGCCAAAAATCCCAATGGAGTCCTATGGACTCCGAAAATGGGGAATTATCACTGCTTGTAATCCTGTGGTAACTCCACAGGACCAAGTGGCAGTAATGGTAACTGAGTTTGGGGGTATTTTGGTGGATTAACTGCCAGAATACCGCCAAATGCGTAATGAGGCCCATTGTTTCTCGTGGTCTCTCTATCAGCATTACATGTCAGTAAGATAAGTCATTTTCTTTTTTTCTGTAGAAAACCATCACTGATCACGCTTCTTTGATTCGAGGCAGGAGCCAAGTTTCCGGTGAAAGAGTTTACAAATCTAATGAAATTGTTCTTCTCAGTCTACAAATGAAGAGCTTGCATTATTTAGTTGTCCACAGGGCAGTTTCACTTTATCTGTTGGTTGATAGTTTGAGTAAATCTGATACTCTTTTTGCTACCTAGATCTATGGACTGGCGTTACAAGCATCTGTGATTGTGATGATCAAGTGGTTCAGATCCATAATTCCTTTGTGCTCTACGCTTCCGCATGTTCGCTCCTTCCTTGAATTTGTGAAAGATTTTTGGTCCTTGCTTCAGATTTCCTTTCGATTCACATGTGTAGAATAGCTACATTGGCCTCTCTGCATACATGTGTGCATCACTACCACCTTCAGTTTTCATAGTCACAGTCCTCTAGGCTAGGGCTTGGGGCTTTCCACGTGGAATCCAACTCATTTCTTTTGTTGTTTTTGTTTGGAGTATGCTCTCTGTCATAATGAATCCTTACTGGTGCAATTCACTTTGTCAGACGGAAGCATTTCTGCTTTGGTAAACCTCACTATTAAGGACTATGATGAGAAAGAGGGATGTGGAGTGCATGCTTAGGGTATTTAGCAGTAATTGTAATTACTTTCAGTCTTGCTCAACCGTCCTCTTGGTCCACTCTCCCTTCCTAGGTGAGTATTCTTATGACCAAAATGAATTGTGGGCAAGACTGCTCTTTATGGAGATCCCCATATGTGAAGTGAACAGGAGCAGATTTCCCTGGAGGTTTGGATATTACTGGGATTCTTGTCTAGGGAGTGGCAACCAACCCTTTAGTCGGGTCATGAATAAGGAAGGCTTAGGAGTAATTAATATTACCTGTAATTGAGGCACTAGTGGCTAGACTGATAGGTCAACAGCCTCCTCATACTTCATGTTGTCATTACCAAAATTCTATTTCCTCTGATCAGGATTTTGCAGTAATTAGGTCAAACGGTCTTCCTTCAGGATTACATCCATCTCTTTCAATAATCAACCTCTCACTATCAATGGCTTTGCCTCCCTAGAGTTACATTCTAATATTAACAAAACATCTAAGAGGAATATAGTAATACAACATTGAAATAAAACATAGAAACGCATTAGAACTAGAAGGTTGTGATAACCTGACCTTTATCCTAGACAGAATTGAAATGTTCTTATCAGTAATATGATTTCCGGTTTATATTATGTATCCATTGTATTGTGGAATTAAAGTGCTACCTTAAACTTTGTAGCTCATTTTTTGCTACCTGACGTTTCCAACTCTGGGGAGAAAAATCTACTCAGATTGAAGAATAAAACTTTAATGTTTGGTTTTTCATGAACTCCATCACAAGCTTGTATGACAGTACAATTTGTTGACAGCCTGTGTAGGCCAAAGGGCTGGGTTCATTGATGCCAGTTGATGTTGCAACTCAGACCTGCTGCTCCCCCACTACAGATCGCATATAGAATATGAAACATACGAGTTCAAGCAGGAACATGTGGTTTAGATAGCCAATAATGATTGGGCTATTGCGTATTTTTGTCAAAAATATTTTAAAGGGACAATGTACTTTTCATGCATGGGGAAACATTTTTCTATCCCCTCAGCAAATGTACAACTTCTTCCCCTTTACACAAATCCCTCTGTCCCTGCTCTCTCCACTGACACCACCTACAACCCAAGTCAACTTCAGTTCTTGCTCTAATTGCGATGCTGAACACAAAAGCAACAAAGATCAAGGCAACTCATCACATTATTCTTAGCCCTTCTTTACAAACGACTCAAGGGCATAATTTTCATTATCACACAACCAATTAGCCTTTTCTTCACAATTCAGCAACCTTCCAGATTAATTTATTTCATGGCTGTTGCTTGAAATACTTCACATTTTAATTAGCAGGATCAAAGCCAAGAATTAGCAACACGTAGATTTTGTGTGGTGAACTTTCAAGTTCAAAATAGGAACCTAATTAGAAAGGCTTTCAGAAATATTCCCAAGTGAAAGTGCTGACGAGCAAAATTACAAAAAACTTCAACATTTCCGGATGTAAAATTAAAAATAAATGTTCAAATATGTTGCATGTACAATGCAAAACTTTTGCGCACATTATCTAAAAAGCAACCATGTATTACCATAACCTTGGGGTTATCTTCGACTCCACACTCTCCTTCTCTCCTCATATATCTGACGTCTCTAAGAAGTCACACTACCAGCTGCACCTCCTCAGAGGTATTCTTCCCTTCCTCTCCTTCCCCCAGAAGCTCGCTGTCTCCCGAGCCCTGGTTCTCTCAAAACTGGACTACTGTAACAGCCTTTATCTTAATCTGCCTGCCTCCACACTCCGCCCTCTGCAACTCATCCAGAACAGAACTGCAAGACTTGTCCTTTGCCTCAAGCCCAGGGACCGTATCTCTCCAGGACTGAAATCTCTACACTGGCTCCCAGTGGCTGCGAGGATAAAGTTCAAAACCCTCTGCATTGTCCACAAGGCCTTCTGGGGCCTGGGGCCTAAATACCTTCAACTCTCTCTTCCTAAATATCTTCCTTCCGGAGCCCTTCGCTCATCCGTCTCCAACTCCCTCAGGGTCAGCCGCTTCTCGAAGCAACGAGCTGGGGGTAGATCTCTCTCCGCGGCAGGGGCCTCCCTCTGGAACAGCCTTCCTGCCCCCCTGAAACTTGAGGAGAACCATCTCCGGTTCCGGAAGCACCTCAAAACCTTCCTCTTTGCTTCTGCTTTCTCTCTCCCTCTCCCCTGCTAATTCGTCGCTGAAACTGCACTGAATCTGCAACTGGGCCACTCTCACCGACCTCGGTCCTTGGCCCAGCCACTCTCCACTTGCACTGCGGGACTGTCTCTGTATCCCTACAGCCCCCCCTTCCCAGCACTTGTTCTGCACTTACCTTGCACTTGCCACCAGCTGGCCCTTTTATTTATTTATTCTACTTACCTTGTACTGCACTTCCCCCCTCCCCTTCCCCATGCACCTCTCCCCTCCCCCTCCCCCTGCACTTGCGCGATCTGAATGACACCTGGCCTAGTAGGATCGTTGTCTGTCTTCCCCTTGTTCCCCCCTCCCTGCCTCGTCGCGCCTTGAAACACCTGTGTATAGGCGCGTTACAAATGCCTTATCATATCATATCATAATAGATAATGTGTGATGTGTGGGGATCCTCCCTGATAAAAGGTACTTGTCCCTTGCTCCCATTCCACAGAATCACTAATGTCCAGTGCTTGGTTTAAGCCATCAATATTTTTCCCTCCGGGATTTCAATGTGTTTTTCTGTATTGCCTTACACGGGAGAGGTGTCAGCAAATCAGCAAGCAAGGGATGTAGGCATATTGAGGCCAGCTGTTAGCATTTTTCTCTCACTCTGTCATTTCCTTAGAAACGTAGTTTATATTGCTCAAACCCTGTGGCCCTGCTTGTATGAAAATCTCAGACTTTAAGACCCTGATCATTCTAGGGATTCTAAAATTAGCCAAACCAAGCATGCAGTGTGCTAACTCTGGGACCCACACTATCTGAGGGCCTCTCCCTCAGATCCACTGCTGATCTTACTGACATTGACTGTGGCAATCTCCCAACCTGAGGTGCTCTGTATCAGAGATTCCCCTAGGCTGAAGGGCTGCGGGCTCTGAAAACTCCTAGTCAGAATAATTACAAATAAGTATCATACCCTAAACATACGGGCCTATCTGTTTTCTCAGTGCTTGTGTATGTCATCACTGAGAACGCACTGCTGTAGACATTGCATGTTCACAATCACATATAGATACAAACATGTGATGAATGGTATTGCTCTGCATAACTTCAATTCATCACTATTTTTTAGCCTCATCTTCAAAATACAAAAGATAAAAAGCCAAGTGAAACCCAGTGCTCGCCCTCCTATCAATGGATTACCAACTAAAGAGGACATGAACGCTACCTAGAGCAATGCAAGTGGTTATGATTACTTCTAAATGTGCTTCCTGTCAGGAAGCAGTGGCAGCTCGCTCACCGGCACATGCTGCAATGGCACCCACTATCCATCTATGCACAATGACGCTCATGAAGATTACTGTGGCGATGGTGAGACAGAGAAAACTACGCTTCCCTTGAGAGAATTTGGGTGTTGATTTAAACCAGCATGTGCACTGCTGCCAACTGTCATTCAAGCCATGCGCAGACCCAGAAATAGGTATGCATTCGAGAATGCTGACTTCACTCCTCAACACAATAAATCCACAGTGGCGTTAATTGATCCTGAAAATCTCCTGGAATCCTATTATTTCTTTCCTGTATCTTCAGTCTTCCTGGCTTTGATCTTGGCGCTGATATCCTGCAACACGTATTGTGGGCAACCCTGGCCTCAGCTTCTTGTTTCTAAGGTCCTGATCCTTTCTTTAAACCGTGGCTGCAAATATTGGATTACTCTATCCGATCAACTTTGTCGGACAAGACACTTTTGGCATGCAACTTGTGTCTTCTGTGATTTCTGATTTTTTGTACCTCCTTTTGACCTTACCAGCCATACTTCTTGAGCGCTACCACCATCTGCTTTGTATCTACCGGAGTGAAAACCAACCTCCTTGGCTCTCCATTAGTTGCAACCTTGTGCTGTTGGGTCAGGTCCTTTGCGCACTATTGATTATTTGGACATGAGGCAGAGGTTCATGCGGGTCATCACCTCCCTTGTCAGGGTTTTGTCTGGCCTCAAACCTACATCAGAATGGAGATGTTTCAACCCAGACTCAAGTGCTTCAGGTGTGTGCTGGCTATCTGATAACCAAATCATTGAGTAGAGTACCCTATGTGTTATCACCACTAAATTATCATTAGTTTGAGCTATTAGGTGTCGCTTGCCCATAATCTGCCCATAATAATGCCAGTGGTTATGATTAACTCATACCGTCCCACCTGTCAATATTTAGGTGCACATTTGATAGCAGCTTGTCACATATCTAAACCATTATACAAATATGCATTGTTCGAAGGACGAATGACACACATAGGTGCATAGCTGACCATAGCCAGAACTAACAACCTAACACTGAAAATGTTTTATTTTTACATTAAAAGCCCTGCCTCTAAATACGGATGACGTTGCTTATAAAGTAGAAAGCATATTCCTAAAGCAGATCAGTTTCCTACCAAAGCCACTTCTAATCCTGAAATATAAAAAGTGGTTGCAAAACAGAGAGAACAGAAAATTACCTAATTGCCAGGCTATTATGCAATTATATGTAAAAAGGACGAGCATACTCGTCCTTGGCACTTAAGGGGTTAAACAACAGTGAAATGATAAAGGTTGTAAAATAAGCTAGCGCTCCTAGAAATATTCTCTGCCTGTCTTGTTTCCGTGTTCTTGTTGCTGCGGCTGTTGATTCCTCCTTACTTTTAGGAAGTATGTTTGTTCATGGTTTATCATGTTACTTAAGCAATAGAACCCGAGCGTCGGGGGCTTCGCTCGGGTCCTTACCTATGGGCCCCAGGGCATTACCAGAGTCGGTAATGCCCCCAACGCGAGGGTTCTTTTGCTATTAGTACCCCGGCCCGCAAAAATTGCGAGACCGGGGCACAAAAAGCTTTTTTTTTTGTCCCAAGACGCTACAGCGTTTCGGGAGAAAAAAAAAAAAAGAAAATGGCCGCCGCCATGGAAAGGGAAAACGGAGTCCCTTTTCCCTTTCCATGGCGGCCATCGGGAGCGGACACGCTGGGAACACAATTGTTCCCAGTGCGTCCGCTCCCGAAAAAGGATCAAAATGAAGGTAAGTGGGTTTGGGAGGGCGGGAGTGGGATGGGGGGAAGAGGGGAAAAAAACATACCTGCGTCCCCGGCAGGGGACGAGGGAAGCCCCCAGCCGTGTGTAGGCGCAGAGCAGGGATGGCCCCGCTCCGAGTCTCCACACGGCTGGAGGCTTCCCTCGCCCCGCCAGGGACGCAGGACCAAGAAGGTAAGTTGGGAGGGCGGGTGTGAGGGAGGGAAGGGAATACAACAAAAAAAAAAGACTTACCCGAGTCCCCGGCGTGGGGCGAAGGCAGCCTCTCAGCCGCGGGGAGGCTCTGAGCGGGGATGGCCCCGCTTCGAGACTCCTCATTGGCTGAGGGGTTGCCACGCCCCCCACCGGGGACAAAGCCCGTGGAATCCCAAAGGAGGGATTCCCGGCCGGGTAGGGACCTGGCGAGAGCCAATCAGAATGCTTGTTGCATTCAGATTGTCTCTCGCCGGGTTACTAATGAGATTTAGGTCATGCTCTGGTTACATTTGCATGGTCACCAGGCGCTCTGGAGGATTGGAAAACAATAGGATGGTGGGTGAGGTTAGTGAGCAGAGAGGTAAAATGCAAGATGTCGTTGCCTTTACTTTCAGGAGTAGAGACCAGGAGTACTATGAATTTGCATGCAGGTCTTCTGTGTCAAGAGTATAGAAGCATTTGTGTCCAGGGGGAAGACTCTGTGCCTATGGTTTTAGTATGCATTGGTTGAAGCCATAGTATATAAGTTGGCTGCATAGGTAGATTCTTCTCTTTGATGTCTGTTGGGAGGGGTGTTCAATTGACATGTTTTGGTGGCTCAGTTGGTATGCATACTATGTGTTTGAATAGAGAATGTTCGCATGTTTGGGTGGGTAGAAATCAGCGCATACCTCAATAGACAGGTTGTCACATGACCAAATTATAACATCACATTACAAAGCAGTAAAAAGACCTAACATGGCCCAACAACATACTCCCCCCCCCCACACACACTCCTAATAAAATGCCCCCCTGACAGGACCCATTTCACGTTCTCGCTTTGACATTGCAAAACCATCTTGCTCTCTCTTTCTGTAGCTCTCTCTCTGTCTTGCTCCCTCACTCTCTCATTCTCTCTCTCCCGCTCACACACACTCTCATTATACACCAAGAACATGGTTTGGGAAATGGGCAGATGAGGGGAGGGGCCACTCTCGAGACTCCACTCATTATTATATGTGTGGTAATGGTTATGGGCACACACTGTGGAGACAGGTTAAGTATTTAGTTACTGTTATTTTTTTAATGTAAATAAATACACTCTTTCTTGCCCTCCAACCATTCTTTCTAGTCCCTTTTAGAGTCGCTAGGCCGTAGATTGCGTTGGTTGCGCCGCTTATCTAGGGTGAGGGGACAGAAGAAGAGGTTTGCCTTAGCTAGTAGGCACAAATGAGAAAACTGCCAAATTGGCTGGTTTTAAAAGGACCTTAGAGGCGTTATGCCCCAATAGATGTTGGAAGTCATACAAGGTTTTAGTTATTTCTTTTAATAACCATTTTTAGCGACTTGCCACATTGTTCAAAAATAGAACTGAAAGCCAGGCTTCATGGTTAAGGAGCCATGTGCACCATGTGCTTTGCACTGAGGTTCCTCTGATGTGGGCTCCCTAGTTTTCAGGAGGCCAGAGGAACCTTTATTCTTAGGCCGACCGGTTTCAGTAGTTTGTATGGGTTATACGTCTTTTTTCAAGACCACGGTCCACCTCTGGGCACTGTAATCAGGTTGAGACCAGCATTTACTCCTGCAATTGTAGAGGGATGGAGCAGGGCAGGCAGAGGAGGGAAGATATAACAATATTTTAGTTACATTGCTTTTAGGGCATTGGAGTTCAATAATGTAGCCTACCGATGCTGTGGTGTTTTTCTTACCCTTAATGCTCAGTGCAGCACTTCACCTCAACTCCCTTAGGTCATAGTTGCCGCTTCAAATTCGGACTGTTTATTAGTTCTCTTTACCTAAATGCATAGTAATATTACCAATAGGTAAAATGGTATAAAGGGCATTTATACTAAAGCATTCATTGTTTACATATTTTATGTTATTTCGTGCAAAGAGCCACAGTGCAACTGTGTGTTTGCAGATCAACTGCAAAAATCGCACTGCCTATTTTATCTAAAGCAGAGATTGAGCTCCTAATCACATACGGGTGTCTCAATAGACCACTGTGTCTCTTACCTTTTATGCCGTCTAGTTCGCGCTCAGGCAGCAGCGTTATGAAGGTTGCTGCGGCTGTTTGAACATATACCGTTCTACTGAATCCTCACATTCATCGTGCATGCGTGCAGCAAGACACTCTTACTCTTCGTGCATGTACAGATAGCGGGACTTGTTACTACCCATGCCGGGACCTCCATCTTGGGGGATCCACGGTTTGGGCAAGAATATATGGATTCCTGTTGGTTTTTGAGTAGTGTGCCTAGCATGGTGTGCAACCACCGCGAATCAAATGGAAATGATATCATATTGTAGACGACCAACGTCCTGAACATCGTATTTATTTTATTTTATTACATGGTGTGCTTTATTTATTTCGACCATGTTTTTTGGCCCAGGACACTGCAGCGATACCATTTAATGCCGGGTAAAGCGGCCATTCTCCACTAAGGGGATGTGTCACATCCCAACTTAATTGCTGAACCTCTTAGTGTGTGCTCTTTGAGTGAATATCCGGGCATAAGCCGGGGAGCAGGGCGAAGGAATGGTGCAGACGACGGGGAATAGCTGCCCAGAAAGTGCGGGTCACATAATCTGAATCAAAGAGTGTGATGCATCCCATTAGGCCATCTCAGTGTAACCATAGGGTCACCAGAGTTTGCCAGCTTGTATAGTCGTTCAGGCCTTTCTTGTCAGTACCTAGGTGGAAGATCCATAGCTGTTCCCTTCTAAATAGAATCTACGGAATCAGGATCTTTTCCACAATGGTCTATGGCCCTCTCTACTTGTACAGCATTCTGTGCTGAAGGGCCATGGTCCCCCAGACTTTACTTGGACCATTGTGGAAAAGATCCTGATTCCGTAGAGCGGTAACCTATATTCAGCTCTATTTAGAAGGGAACAGCTACGGATCTTCGCCTAGATACTGACAAGAAAGGCCTGAACAAGAATACAAGCTGGAAAACTCTGGCGACCCTATGAGTACACTGAGATGACCTAATGGGATGCATCACACTCTTTGACTCAGATTATGCGACCTGCGCCTCCCGGGCAGCTATTCCCCTGTCTGCGCCTTCCCTTCATGCTCTGCCCTGGATTATGCCTGGGTGTTCACTCAAAGAGCACACACTAAGCGGCGCAGCAATTCAATTAGGATATGCCACATCCCCTTAGTGGAGAATGGCCGCTTTACCCGGCATTAAATAGTATTGCTGAAGTGTCCTGAGCAAAAAAAGTGGTCGAAATAAACAAAGCACACTATGAAATAAAATGAAATAAATCAGATGTTCATGATGTTTGTGTACAATATGTCATAATATCCAGATGATTCACGGGAGTTGCCCACCATACTAGACACACTAGTCAAAAACCAGCAGGAATCCATATCTTCTTGCCCAAACTGTGAACCCTCCAAGATGGAGGTTCCTGTCTGGGCAGTAACAAGTCCCGCTATCCGTGCATGCGTGATGAGTATGATTGTCTTGCTGCACGCATGCGTGATGAATGTGAGGATTCAGTAGAACCGTATATATGTTCAAACAGCCGCAACAACCTTCATAACACTGCTGCCTGAGCGCGAACTAGATGGCATAACAGGTAAGAGACACAGTCGTCTATTGAGACACCCGTATGCGATGAGGAGCTCAATCTCCACTTTAGATGAAACAGGCACAGTGGGCCTCATTACGAGTCTGGCTGTAGCCGTGCCAGAAAAACCGGCAGGCTGCCGCCAGACCGGTAATACCATTCCGCCTCCATGATTGCCGGAATCACCGGGGCATTACAACCCCGGTGACCCGGTAATTCTGGAGGCGGAATTCTGTAAATCCCCATTCCCATGGAGTCCAATAGGACTCCATGGGGAAGGGGACCATGGAAACACCGGTTCCATCTATGACAGAGCCAGTGTTTCCATGTCCGCCTCCAGGCGGGTGGTGTTATTTCTGCCAGGTCAGACCTGGCGGGAGTGACACCTCCTACCTGCAGGACTCAGAATCAGCCGGTCCGGAAACAACCGCCACCATTGTTTACGGACCGGCTGACTTGTGATGAGGCCCAGTGATTTTTGCAGTTGATCTGCAAACACACAGTTGCACTGTACCTCTTTGCACAAAATAACATAAAATATATAAACAATGAACAATGTAGTACAAAAATGCCTTTTATGCAATTTTTCCTATTGGTGATATTACTATGCATTTAGGTAACAAGGACTACTAAACAGTCAGAATTTGAAGAGGCAACTATGACCTAAGGAAATTAAGGCAAAGTGTGGCACTGCACACTAAGGTTAAGAAAAACACCACAGCATTAGTAGGCTACAGTATTGAGCACCAATGCCCTAAAAACAATATAACTAAGAAATTGTTATCTCTTCCCACCTCAGAAAGTGGTATAACCCATACAAACCACTGAAACCGGTCCGCCTAAGAATAAAGGTTCCTCTGGCCTCCTAAATACTGAGGACCACACACCAGAGGAATCTCAGTGCACAGCACATGGTGCACATGGCTCCTTAACCATGAAGCCTTGCTTTTAGTTCTATTTTTGAACAATGTGGCAAGTCGCTAAAAATGGTTATTAATAGAAATTACTAAAACCTTGTATGACTTCCAACACCTATCGGTGACTGGCCAATTAACGCCTCTAAGGTCCTTTTAAAATCAGCCAATTTAGCAGTTTTTTTCTCATTTGTGCCTACTAGCTAAGGCAAACCTCTTCTTCTGTTCCCTCACCCTAGATAGGCGACACAACCAACGCAATCTAGGCTCTAGCAAATCTAAAAGGGAGTAGAAAGAATGGTTGGAGGGCAAAATATAATGTATTTATTTACATATCAAAAATAACAATAACTAAATACTTAACCTGTCCCCACAGTGTGTGAATGTGAAAGGGTTGGTTACAGGTTAGCTACCCACCCACAGTTCCCGTGTGTGTTCACTGGTTATGGGCAGCCTGAACTTTTCATTCAGAGAAAATGCCTCCTAAAATGTGTGAACCCCAAGCACTCATTTCACTTTCTTCAGCATGTTGGTTTGTAGGTTGAGAGCCATCTGAAACCTCACTCTAGTTTGCCAAAGTGATATGCTCAGCGGGCCCGCTGGAATCTATGCCCATCTTGGAAATACCCATCAGGCTATGAAAGGCATTTGTCAGGCAATCAGGACTGGGACAGAATTGCTTGTCATTTCTGTGTAGGAATCTTTTACCACTACTGATTAATTTTAATGTGTAACAGATGAGACTGGCACCAACTTCACATTCCCATCTACAGTAATGCTATCCTGCAATCTGAGGCAAGAAAAAGTCTGTTTTATTCGGAATATTTTTGCTTCATTAAAAATGATAAAAATTTAAAAATGCAGGCGGTCCACTGACTCTGGGAAAGCCACCCAAAAGACTACAAATTAATTCAGACTACAGTGAAAAATAAAATAACTACAGCCTGTCGACTTTTGTCTTACTAATCCGTTTTATCGAAATATAGAGCAGCACATTTACTTTGCCTCTTCACACAGATATTTATAGATTTATTATTTGCAAAAAGGTTTTTACAAAACAGTTACGTTGAAATCAACAAAAAGTTAAAGTGTACAAGCAAAAGAAATCATAATATTAAGGTAACATGTACACGTATATTATCAATACATTAAAAAATATATTGAAATAAAATATCATTGTAATCGTTATAACCTTTTTGTATGGGTTGTAACATTGATGTCATTCATTTGTTTTACAGATATTGCTTTGTGTTTAGTAAATATGTGAAACCATTGTTATTGCTTTATCTTGTTAATGTGTATTGCATTTTGCTGCTTTTGTAATTATATACATTTTGCATTATTTAGTTATTATTTTGTAGTAATACCTGGTTGTTTGTGTTTGTATTTATGTAAAAGTATGAATCTTATCATTTAAATGTTAATACGTTTGTAAATTGTCTAAGTTGTGTATACATGTTATTTGTTGAAATAAATGTTTGTAAATAGTGTTCATTATATTGTAATTGTTTAGTGTATGTTTTAAGTTTATGTGTCCTGTATGTTGTATTTTATCTTATGTTTGTTATTTAATTCTATTTTTGTAATTTTTAAATGTTATTTAGCTATTTTTAAAAATGTAAACTATAAAATAGAAATGTATATTTTTTTATTTAGACGTTACATTTTGAAGTAAAGTATACGTGCTGATTATTTCATTGTTTTATTTTTTTAAGTTTATTTCGCAAAAGGTAATATCCATAAAAACATACAATCATAAAGCACAATCTATTAACAGTGCAAATAGACAAATAGAGGGCAGCCCTTTATAAAATAACTGTGTAGTTCTATGATCCTTTCATAGAATGCCACTAGGTAATCATGGTTACCTCAAGAATACAAATAGCAAAACTCTCAACAATTTCAAGCAACTACACATCTGGTTAAAAACATTAAAATGTTAATAAAACTTTTATTTTGTGCAAGGCATGCTTCAATGGTGGGCTATATTTCATTATTAAATGGAAGTATTGCGCATATATGAATTATATGTATAATTGTTTTTAAATTATGAGGTATTTTTATATCATAAAAATATGTTATAGTTTGATGAAGTATTAACGATGTAAATGTAACTATGTTATTAATACTTTTGCTTTATAATAATATAATTTGTTTGTATGCATATCATGTATTTATTATATAATATTTGATGTTGTTATGTTTATGGGCGAGTTAAGGTTACAATGATATTTTATTTCAATATAGTATACTTTTGAATGTATTGATAACATATTTTTATGTTCTTAACATAACGTTATGATTTCTTTTGTTAGTTTATTTTTTTAATCACTTCCAGTGGTCTTTTTAATGTTGTGTAATTGTTTATAAAATATTGTTAAGTAGTAAATTGTATCATTAAATATAATATATTTAATTAAAAGATATGAATGTGAATGTTTGTTGTAATTGTGTTTTTTGAGTAGTTGTGTAAAATGTGCATTATTTATATTTGTTAAAATGTAAATATACTGTGTGTAATGGCATCCATATCACCCCTTACCTGCACTTTATTGATGTATATACTAGCTTTTAGAAAAATACCAATTAAAGGCTCTTTTAATAGCAATACTTTTATGTACTTGTTCAAATTGTTCTGGGTATCATTATGAAAATCGCCAAAAATTCAGGAAGTAAAAATGATTTTTTTTTATTTATGTTGCTACTTTTAAATAAATGTTATTGGTGAAAATTCTTCGCAGTGTTAATATATTTTGTACAGCATAAATTCAAATTAAAAACTACATTATGTGTTGTGTGTATTTTTAATACAAATTGATCAATAATTTTCAATTGGTATAACATGTATACTATTTTATGAAATAGGTTTCATTTTAATAATTATTTACTTTTTTAAAGCACCTCTTAATTAATGATATTTGAATTTTTGGAAATGAGTTGCTACATTTGTTTCTTTTACTGCAATTATATTTCCACATTTTAAACAGCCTTAAAAAGAATAAGCATACTCTGGATCAATACTTGCGTACATTTGGAAATGGGACACAATCAGTAACTTTTTTAAAAAAATGTGTATTTATTAATTTGCATAACAACATACAAACAACAAAGTACCCCCCGCATACCAACTTCCCCCCCACCCTCGACACACCATACAATACTGTCTACCACCAAGGCTACAAGTCAAGTTCGTCCAGACAGTTCGGATTAGTTCGCCCAGACAATTATTATGATTGCCACCATAGATCAGTCCACGTAGACCTCCAGATATAGTCCATTATAGACGGCTCCATATGTAATCCCATGTGTAACATCCAAATTACCATCTAGACCTCCCCTTCATCGTCACGTACCAATGTCTACCAGCACCAGAGGCGGATCTCTGGAGCAGATAATTTGTATACGCATCCCACATGCCAGTATCACAACTTTGCTGCCTATTCAGTGATCCCCACCCACATTCCATATCATTACAATACAAAATGTCATTTTTCCAATGTGAAACCTTCTGAGCATGTCCCGCCCCCCACAGCATAGCTACCCTTTGCCTAGCCAGGATTAGGAGCAGCATCACCAATATCCTCATACCTCTAGGAACCTCCTTACTGTAGCCCAGCAAACCCATCACAGGATCGGGGACAATTCTTTGGCCTATAATCCCCCCAATTACTTCAAACACTCCCTTCCAAAACAATTGTATGTTCGGGCAGCACCAAGCAACATGGAGGAAGTCAGCCATTTCTGAACGGCATCTATTACATCTTCCGGTGACCTCCAGGAAGAGTTCCTTGAGCTTCACAGGAGTATAATAGAATTGGTGAATATACTTAAAATGGATTAGCTTATACCCAGCATTGGTAGCCCCCTTTCGAATACCCTCGCAGCAGTATTTCCATGTATCTTCTGAGATCTCCCTACCCAATGATTTCTCCCATTTTTCCCGCAAGCAAGACATTCTTATGCTCCTAGAGTGGATAGCCATTGAGTACAATCCCGTGGTTATACATCTACCCAGTAAGCCCTGAAGTACCTCATCTAACATAGGGGATACCGGCTGCTGATCAGGGAAGGTATTAAACACTAATTGAAGACTCACCCTGAGTCTAAAGTATAAAAACACATCTAGGGCAGACAGAGACCCTTTCCCCCTCAATTCCCCCAAAGATACAAATCTACCCTCAGGGAACAAATCACCAAAGCATGTAATACCCAGTTTTTTAACCATATCCACAAAACTTCTTCCTCCAGTAATGGGTATCCCCGGTGTATGTATTACTGGGAGCCGGGGCGAATAGAGAACCCCACCCCCTTGCTTCTGTTCTAGTTTAGTTCATGCTTTACATGTTACCTCTACCAAATTCGTGGGCATCGCACACGACTCGGAGCTAACAGGATGACTGACCGAAGCAGGTTGGGCACAGCCACTGCTCTCTCCACCTCTATATGACTCCTATCATGTTGTAATCTGTGCCAGTAGATCAGAAACCCAGCCTGCGCCACCTCATAGTACGTTTCAAAGTCCGGCAGCGCCACGCCTCCCTCTGACACCGGGGCCATTAACTTATCCCACAAAACCCTGGCCGGTTTATCAGCCCATATAAATCGCATTATCTCGGTTTTCAGACTAAGAAAATATTCCCCGGGGACCCTTACTGGAGCGTTCAAGAAAATATAAAGAAATCTCGGGAGCAGTGTCATTTTAACAACGGAAATCCACCCATACAGGTTCAGTGGGAGCCTCTTCCACCTACTTAGGGCCAACTTAGCTTTATGCAGGGCCTTAAGATAGTTAATATGATACACCACTTGCGGGTCCCCTGCAATGGAGATGCCCAGGTATGTTGTGCAGATCATGTGCCATTGAAATCCCCATGCATCATGGAATTGGGACGTTGCCTCTGTCAGGGGAAACAACAACGATTTGGATGTATTCACCTGTAGTCCTGACACCACCCCAAATCCCTGAACGTCCGCCATCACCGGGTCCAAGTTCACCTCAGGATCTTTAATAAACAACACCATATCATCAGCATACAGTGAGATTATTAGTTTGTGATTGTACAATTGAATCCCCCGGTGTATATGCTCATCCCTAATCCTTTCCGCTAGTACTTCAATCACCAAGGCAGTGACAAGGGGAATCCCTATCTGGCTCCACGCTCAAGAGGGATGGCCGGTGTTAATTGGCCATTCACCCTCACCCTCGCCGTCGGCTGCGTATACAGTAGCTTCACCAAGCTCACATAATGGGCACCCAAACCCATTCGCTGAAGAACTGAAAACAGAAATGGCCATTCTATCGAGTCAAATGCTTTGGTGGCATCCAAAAGGGCGGCCACCACCGATTATCATGTAGCCACAGCCAACATCAACCCGAACATTCTCCTAAGGCCATACGAGGTAGAGCGGCCCGGGATAAAGCCTGCCTGGTCTATCACCATTTCCGACATAAAGGGCGTCAGTCTCGAGGCAAGAATCTTCGCCAGAATCTTGTTATCGATGTTAATTAAGGAGATTGGGCGATACGAAGAGCAGTCACACCCAGGTTTATCGGGCTTCAACAGGACTACCACTATTGCCTCTCGCAGTGAGTCCGGTAGGGTCCCTGATTCTAAGCTGTGCTGGTGCATCTCTAACAAATGAGGTGCCAGAGTGTCCGTAAAGTGTTTATAAAACTCTGCCGTAAACCCATCGGGTCCCGGCGATTTCACATTCGGCAGAGCCTTAATCGCCTCTACAACCTCCTCTAATGACAACGGATGATTCAGGTGATCGCTCTGGGCTTCCGTGCACCAATGCAGCGCGACTCTGTCTAAATATTTCTCAATATCCCCCAGCGAAGCCTGTGAACTCGAAGAATACAAGCGACTATAGAACCGAAAGAACTGCTGAACAATGTCAGTATCCTCAAACTTATTATTCCCCTGCTCATCCGTGATCACCTGTACTCTGCCCGCAAAGCTGTCAATTTTTGTCATCCCTGCAAGAGTGCGGCCGGGTTTGTTGCCTTCCCCATATTGCCGAATATTAGATGCATTTCTTATAAATGTGACTTCCCTAAGCGCTAACGCTTTGAACTCCTGCCGGTGCTTAAGAATCTCCACCCGAACATGATCGGGAGGAGCTGGGTTAGTCATCTGCAGTTTCCGCAGGATCTCTTCCTTGGCCGCTAGTTCCCTCCTGATTAATTTGAGAATGCCTGCCTCTCTGGATATAAATTCCCCTCATATCACACATTTCAAGCTCTCCCAAAGTACACCCGGGGATTGTACCAACCCTATCTTTAGTTCTAGAAAGGTGTCAATCGCCGTCTGCAAGCCATCCCTAAATACCGCATCGGACATACCTTCACTCTTGAAGCACCATGTAAACGCCCCCTGAACCCGCCCCTCGACACCCAAATCCAGAAGTACCGGTGCGTGATCCGAGAGGGTGCGAGCAAGGATCTCGACCTCTCTGACTTTACCCAGCAGCGACTGCGAAACAAGAAGACACAATCAGTAACTTGATATGTTTTAGGAACTTTGCAAGGTAGAGGTTCATTTCCTTTTTCTATAGTTACAGTTTCTATGTTTTCTTTTAATGTTTAGCTTTTTAGTTGCACTAACTGTGTTTTTTATTTGTAGTTGAAGTTTGTTAGGTAGTTTCATTTTTATAAACATTTCTAAAATATATTTGCTCATGTTTATTTTGCATATGTGCTAACTTTGCTGAATTTCTTAAATGATATTTTTGATGATTACCCCTTTTTAATTTTGATTTGGAGGTAGAGCAAATTACTTCAGTTGCATTTTGCACATTATCTGGGGCAGGAGTTTCAAAGCAGTCCCAAATCCAGGATCTTAATTTAGCTAAATGGAATTGTTACAGAAGTCGTTATATTTTTGGGATGTTGCTTTTTCTTTTTACTAATAGTAGCACTTGAATTGCTTTGGCTACTGTCAGTACTATAAATATTTACCTGTGATATATGTTCAGTTGTTGAAGTTTGGGATGCAGAAGTTAAAGGAGTAGTAGTAAGAGGTAAATGATCATTGTTTTTTGTGCTATGCCAGCTTTACTTTTAAAATACCACTTAAAAGTGACAAAGTTCTAAGTGTTTTTGCAGATGTTATAGAATGTATTATTGGGGAATTAATTGTTTTAGTTTTAGTTATATCAGAGGATTTCCTTTTAGAAATAGAAGTTCAAGTGCTCAGATGTATTTTGTGGGTTACAATACAAATAGTTTGCTCCATTTAAATAGTACTAGTAGTACTAGTAGTAGTAATAGAAAATGTATTTGTATTATCTTTTTGGATTACTGGACTATCAACATTGGAATTGTAGTATGTTTATTATTAGGTGAGGTAAGTTTTGTTTTTGTGGTGTAACAGCAGTTTTATTAAAGCTCTGCTAGAACTAGTAATAGACTTTGAAGCTTGTATTTCTATTTTAGTAGGAAAAGTTTGTATTGTTGAAATACATTTAAATGTATTTTGAGTGGTTTTTAGTCATTTTAATTTATTAAATGTAGGTGTTTCACAAGGTGAATTTAATTCATGATATGTGGTACAGGTAGCCTCATTGGTGTATTACTTATTTCTGCAGTTTCTTTTAAAAGCGTTAAAGGACTTGTGGAGGCAAATGGTGAGATTTCAACTGGTGTTGATGTTTGTGTTGTAAGTTGTACTTTTACAAATATATTTTGATTACTTCTTTTGTAATATTTCCAATAGTTGGTATAGTTGTGATGCAATCAGTGGGAATGTTTATTTGAGCATCCTGTTGGCTTGTTATATGTGTGCTTGTATGCTCTTTTTATGGGTTTTTTTAGGAACGTTTGTGGCATTTTCCTCTACGTTTTCTTTTTTCTTTTAAGACTTTCTTTTCATGCTTTTGTTATTTGCTGCAATAAAATAACAATGGATAAATAGATCACTACAGGAGTTTGACAAGAGTTTTTTTATTAATGTATTTTTCGCTTATACAAAACAAGTCATGTTAAAATATTATTCATTGTGCTAGTGGTATGTATAGTACGCTACTGTCTACAGTTGTACTGACATTTTGTATAGTGTGCTATTAACAGTAGCGTAGTGGCTTTGTCCATATTTATATTTATTTAGCATTAGAAAAATGTGAATGTTGCATACACATTTATTGAAGCTATGCCGCATAAAAAGTGTATTGACTCTTCCAACCGTTTGCTGTACACACTGTATGTTATAATAGCAAGCAGATTACATGCTACTGTTTACATTTGTATTAGTACTATTCATAGTATGCAGTTTCTACCTCATTATTTACCTTTGTCATTTTCTCTTAATGTTGATGTTTCACCTATAGCAAGGAATACATGTAACAATATAAAATGTTGTGCCGTTTACTGTATACACCTGTATGTTTTAATTTTGAGGTTATTTGATCCTACTGCTTACATTCAGATTAACAGTTTGTGTATATTTGTATGTATAGTACGCTAGTGCCTAAAGTGGTATTTACATATTACACATAGTACTATTACTCATACGCTAATAACTACCTGCATTGTTATTTTTTATTAAATGTGTATGTAGCTTGAAAAACATTGTATGTACCATTTTCGTCTTCTCTTATTGTTGATGTTTCACCTATAGAAAAAAAGATATGTCACAATATAATTTATTTTATACAACTATATGTTTTACTTGTGAGGACATGTAATGCTACTACTTACATTCATATTAACGTTTTGTACATATTGGTATGTATACAATGCTAGTGCCTATGGAGTGGTATTTACATTATTTATAGTACTATTAATGATATGCTACTAGGTACCTACATATTATTATTTATAACATAGTGTTATTAATACTACGCTAGTGCCTACATTTGTATTTCCATTGTGTATATCATGCTATCATCTGTACGCAAGTGGATACATTCATATTGATAACGTTACCAGCTACTGCTTACATTTATATTTTCTATCTATTAACATTTATAGTACAGTAGTTCCTACATTTGAGTGTACGTTTTGTACATAGTGCTATTAATTTTACTCTTGTGCCTACATGTGTATGAACATTTTGTATCATGTTATCATCAGTACAGAAATGGCTACAGTTGTATTGATGATATTAGATGCTACTGCTTACATTTCTATTAACATCTTCTATGTAGTACTATTTCAAAAACACAAGTGACTACATTTGTATTGATGACTTAGATGCTACTGCTTACATTTGCATGAACATTTTCTATATAGTACTATTTATAGAATGGTAGGGCCTGTTTTTGTATCATAGGTTTGTAGATGGTGATATTAACTATATGCTAGTGCCTTATTGTTACATTGCATTATAAAATAAGTACGTAAGAGTGTAGGTTTTATTATTCACAATGTTCACATTTGAACAATAGCTGCATTCAGTAGTGAAAGCCGAATTTATAAAAAAAACTATGTACTAGCCTAGCTCAGTTGAAGGCTTGAAAAGAGTGTTTGTTGAAATGTTCAAATATGCTGCAACAAAATAGTTATACATTATTTATTTTCAAGTATAACATTATAAAATGACAAGTTTAACATGAGTTAAAAAGTGTATACATTTGTAAAGGGTACTTACTTTGCATCCACATTCACTGTCTTTAATTGAAGTGGTTTATATTTTTAATAGACATGGCTCAATAAGTTGTACGTTTGGGCAAAACGGCACGTCTATTTGTTGTAATTTAAGTACACTGGAGTGCTTCTGCATGTTAATAGGTTGATGTGCATTACACATGCGCATTTGGTTATTATTTGCACATGCTGTTTGTTAAAGAAGTTGTGTTTTATTGAAGAATTTCACACATCATTTTTCTGAAAATATAACTCCAGGTAAGTTAGCAAGCAAAAGTGTTGTGTATGTTTTATGTGTATTTGTCAATCCTGAAGTGTGAAAGTTTGGTATGTAAATATTTGTCAACATCTACGATGTAAGGTTATTTAGCATTACGCATGCATGTGTATTTGTCCTGTTGCTGCATTATTCAAGTCATGTGATTATAGGTAGAGGTGCAGTGTTAGTAGAGTGTACATGTACACAATGTTTGTAGCTGGAAAGGTGTGTATTGTACTTTAGGCATGCGTGCACGTATCTTGCTTTGTGTGTAAGGCATATTATTGTAGTTTACGTTTAGCATGCCTGTATGTATATTTTTATGCACGTGGTTATTAATGGATTACGTATGCGTTGTATTTTTGGCATGTGTGTGGTTATTTAAATGTAGGCAGAAACAGTCTTAATTGTAGACAATTGGTGGGTACATTGGCTGGAGCATTGCATTTCGGCAAGTGCTGACTGTTTCACCATTTGGTGATATGAAGGTGGAATGACTTGCTATTTGCGGTGGCAAATGGCAAGAAATGATGGATATACTTTTTGTTTATTGTGACACTGTTGTCAAGCTGCCTGATTGTATTTTGGTCTGCATTGCCTGTAACGATCTTGGCTACAAAAGAGGAACCAACATTTGCTTAACACTAAAATGGTTATTTCCAACAGCATAAATAGTGGTTTGTGTTTGGCAGCACGTAAAGTATGGATACAGGGAAGTGCTAATCACCTAAAAATGAATCATGCTTGGACAAGTGTGACACGTAGCCAGCAGGCAGATCCAGAGCTTCCAAAGGCTGATGCCTAAGGCCTCAGAAGCACTCTGCTGCTCCACCTGCACCACTAGCACAGCCTCTATCCACCATGTGACTCACACAAGGCTCTGTGCTAGAAGAATCCCTTTGTGCCTCCAGTGGGACTGAATCCATTAAGATGGCTGACGTTGCAAGGAAATGCTGCCTTCCACCTGTTGTCATGACAAAAATGCCAGAATGTAATTGGGCAATGTTGGATGAAGCCAGCCCTCCAACATGTAGCCATTAACAAAAGTAGGGAAGCCCCAATTGTGGTGCAGCTATGGTAGGGGTCACACAAAGTAAAAAAAACAGATTAAGTTTATTTGCCTGATAATTCAAATTTAGTAAACAGAATTTATTGTTTGTGAAACACAAATTGTGTAAAGCATAAGAAAATTATTTAACATAGCAAAAACAAGTGTTAATATACATTACAAATAAATGAATTACAAAAGACAAAATACAAGAATTCTTTGGTTTTTGGTCTTTGAACTCACAATGGGAAAATAATATGTGGATATCCGTTTTTTTTGGATACCTCTATTAGAATTATTAAGATTGATTTCTTTTATAAAATGTATTTTTGCAGCTTACTGAAATTACCTATTTTTTACTCCGACATGTAGCCAGCAGGTGGGGCTGGCCGCTTCCATAGGCTGATGCCTAAGGCCTCAGAAGCTCTCTGCCGCTCTCTGCCAATCCCTGCAATTGCCACCCCCATCCTGCACCCTGGCCCGATGCCAGGCTGTAAAAGGAAAGCCTAATGCTGTTAGACACTCTAATGTCTCTGGTGATGCACTTAAGACTAGCCATGTCCTGAAATAGTACTGTTGTAGCACTATTCCCATGCCCGCTCTGACTGGCTTTCTAAAACCTGCTTTCCTGACCATCCTTCCCACCATTGCCTACCTGCAAGTGATCCGCCCACTCATTTTGTGAACAGATGTGCACAAGCTTGCTACTGCATGCTTAGAAGTCGCTGCCCCTGGTCAATCAGTCAAAGCGTACCTGCCTACTATGGATCCCACCACTACACCGTGCCTGCCAATTCCACACCCCACAGTACAATGGGAGCAGCAGTACAGTGCCCGATTCTGCCCCATTGCCCTGCAACCTAGAACTGTAACAAGACACTCCTCACATTGCAATCACAGGCTTCAAGGTCTACCCAGGCCACAGCCACCCCAGCCACAGCATGCTCGCATTCAATGCCGGACCATGTCACTCATCTGGCCTAAGCCTGCACCACGCTATTCCAGCCGGAAAACCACACCACACCCTGGCCTCACCAATACTACAACCACCCAAATGGCTCCCCAACAAGCCTACTAGACTCCAAGACCACTGCCTCCTACACAGACCGCATGCAATGTTACGGCCCCAGCACGGACCAAAACCAGAAACCTTAGGCTCCACCTCAAAACCACCCAGGCCACCTCACACTGCTTGTCTGAAACCAACCTAGCTAGAAATGACAAACTAGGGTCCCTGACAGGCCATTCCACCTGTGCTCACCCAACAAGAAACCAAGGCACACCTTGCCTTATGCAACCCTGTCCTAAAAATGAACCACCCTAATCTACACCACAAAGCATACTCCCCCAAGAGTACTCCAAACACAATCTCCTTTGACTGCTTAAGATCTTTTAAGAGGTAACGCGAGGGATAACCCTTAATGTGGAGGGATGTAGAGCTTTTCTAAAGTAGGAAACAAAAGGGGGCTCCAACCACATATCAACTTGGTGACAATACATTGCTATTTGTATGTCTACTGAGTTTTATTGGTTAAATTACCTAACCATGCTTCAAAAGTAAGCTTATTATCAGTTGATTTGGTAGTTTAAATGTGGACTCAATCCATGTACATATCACTGGGCGACAATTTAGCTCATGAGACTGCTTTATTGTTTTAGCAGGTATTCTGAGGCCTGCTTACTAGGGTTACTAGGCAGGCATCTTTCGTATTGTTACTTCATACTTGTAGAGCTAAAAGCATATTCAACATAAAAGTAGGCATACATGTGGTACAAAACATAACAGACAATATTCGAATCATAGGTGTGTTAGTTCAGTGCTCAAAGTAAATATTACATCATATTTAACAATTTCAAGTATATAAGAACCAACTCTTTTTAGTTATGAAAATGAGAAACAGAGCAAAGAAGGGCTAAAGTATTTAGTTGTGACAGTTTGAGAGGAACATGCTTGAACCCTCTGTCAAGCATAGGTGGATGCTAGTCTGTTATCTTAGTCAGGCTAGGAAGTTGGACCTTGCTAGGGGGACCAGATTAAGGGTGGACTGAATGTCCCAACAGAGGACCAAACCGTCTCTCACACTCTAACCATACTTGACCACAACGATAAGCCACTTTCCAGTGCCTTGAGTAGAGCCCTTCAGCAGTGCACTGACCCACCACTTAAAGTGAATACCCCTACAGGCCTACCATAGATGAAAAGTGCCCTCACAAATGAGAGAGCCATCCCAGCCCATGCCCTTGATGTCAACAACCCTATCACCTCCCAGGTCACCATCTTATCCAATTCTCCCTGCTCGCGATCAGACCATGACATCCTCACATTCACCTTCCCCCCATTAAATTCATCAAACCCAGCACCTCCTGTATTACCTCCAACATAGTCCCACAGTGCCCAAAAAATAACCGAAGAGACCAACACCCCATCTAGCTCCCCTCCACCCAGATCATATCCTCTCTGACAATCCCTGCTCCATGGCAGACCTATATGCTAATACCCTGACCAAAGCTATCAACCTCGTAGCCCCTCTGGCACCCTTCAACGCTAAACCTGCAGGGCATGTCAATGCATGGTTCACCCCAGAGATCCAAGCCTTACAGTTCAAACTACGCCTAGTAGAATCTTCTTGGTGAAAGACCCTAGTCACCCCATCTAAAACTATCTTCAACAAGATTGCCAGACAATACAAGCAGGCCATCATGTGAGCCAAATCAGCAGCATACAACGTTAGAATCCAGAATGCCAAGTCCAACTCCCAAGAAATTTTCAAAATTCTCAAGGAACTGGAAACACCCTCTGCACCCCTTACTACCTTCACCAAAGATGAACAATGGTGTGCTAGCATACAGAATGCCATGATATCTAAATCAAATCTCCTTACTGCAGACCAAAATTTGAATTAAATAAGCCAACAGCAGTCCTATTGCTGTGACGCCCTCCTGGGACCTCCATCATCTTCAAACCATCAATATGCAAGGGGGACATCTATCCAGCCACAATCATTAAGGTTTGTTCCGAAGCACTATATCCTTTCATCACCAAATTAATTAAGGCCTCCTTCACATCAAGCCTGGTACCCACCAACCTAAAAGAATCCTGGGTGCTCCCATTACTAATAAAAACAGCTCTTGACCCAATAGTTCCTAACAACTACCGCCCCATCACCACACTACCATTGCTCCTAAAGATCATAGGCTCATATCAGTCTGGTTTTAGGCAAGGTCATGGCAATGAAACAGCATTAATTGACCTGAAAAATCAACTCGATAACCTCAGAAATGAGGGAAAGCCTGCCCTCTTCCTCCTCCTTGACCTCTCGGCAGCATTTGACTTGGTAAACCACAAAATCCTTTGTCACCACCTCTCGCAAGCTGCCAACCTTTCACCTGGGTAGCATCCTTCCTTGAAGGTAGATCAATGTAAGTCTTTTCAGAAACAGCCTGCGCGCCCCCGATATTCATCCCTTGTGGGGTCCCCCAAGGCTCCTGTGTGTAACCCGCCCTTTACAACATTTTCAGCAAGCCCATCTTTGACCTCTTGGATTCCATTGGCATCTCCTAGATGAACTATGCCGATGACACTCAGATACTCCTCCCCCTGATTGGCAACTATGACAATGACTCTTTGACCATCAACAGAATCTATATGACCATCCAGGCCTGGATGGCAACCAACAACCTATGACTTAACGATGACAAGACTGATATACTACTGGTAAGAACCCATGCAATGCTTAATAAGCTCAACCCCTTATTCTCATCCTTCACCATTGATGGAATCCGACCCCAGTCTCACCTTCGGTAAAGACATCAGGGGTTTATCTGGATGCTACCCTCTCTCTCATGTGACAAATGAATACTATTGCATCATCATCTGCCTACACCACAAAGTTGATAAACAAACAGTAATAGGCGCAAGGCTGGACTACTGCATTGTGCTCTTTTTGCAGGCACTTCCCCCATAAAAAATGCTAATTATCTAAAACAATGCCCTACGATCTGCACTCAACATAGCCAAAAGAGAACACGTATCCATAGCCAGAAGGCAAGCCCACTGGCTCACATTCGAGAGCGAATCATCTTCAACACACTCTCCATCACCCACAAGTGCCTGTCAGGTACAGCACCAGCCTACCTGGCTCATAAAATTGTGAGAGCCAAAACCCTCAAACCAGAGAGGTCCATGCACGCAAATCATCTTGTGTCACCTTTTAGGAATGTGCATGCAATGGATGGGTTCACAGTCCAAATAACCAAATCAACTCAGAAAGAGGGCAAAGTTATGTATTATTATTGATTATCTAAAACAGAAGGTTACAACGAACATTAACGGACGTATGCTCAGTCTCTCTATGAGCGATACAAAAAATACAGTTCTTATACTTGATAATACTTCAGAGTGACATCCTACTATGTGGCAAATAATGAAAAACCTACAAGGGATTGTAAATGGCTTAAGGGGAACATTGAAATATACA
The DNA here is from genome assembly GCF_040938575.1 of Ambystoma mexicanum. Classification (NCBI taxonomy): domain Eukaryota; kingdom Metazoa; phylum Chordata; class Amphibia; order Caudata; family Ambystomatidae; genus Ambystoma; species Ambystoma mexicanum. Next base: position 202,067,513 of record NC_090937.1, on the reverse strand, counting down.
TTACATAGGTACTGGGATTGTGATTGGCTGCCCACTGCTAGGTGGACAATATACGCCCACCTGTAAAACATGTCATCTTCAAAATCATTAAGTACACAGTTTTCAATTGGTCTTCAAACTATAAGGTCCTTCATTATAGAGACCTCTACAATTGGTTAGCACACTTGTGCCATGTCTGGAACATTCACTTCACTAGCAGCACGTAAGTCCAGACCCAGGTGCCAGAAGGTGGGCCTGACTCTACCTCCCCACCTAATTAGCCCAACATCTGACATCGCCCATGCCTTCTGCCATGAAGATTGTCTTTTAACTTAGCCTTGCAAAGAATCCTTTTCTCTGGGAATACATGGGAGTGCAGGCACTCACTATCGTTGTTCTAGGGCTCCAAGTTCAACACTATTTTCATCCTTGGCTCACGTGAAAGGAGACCACGATTTGGTCCATTTTGCAGGTTTTTAAATGTCTTGAATAAAACTTGGCACGCTTGATGTTCTTTCTCTGCACCTTAACAAGGGATGATTCATCCTTCGCACATTCACTCCTTTCAGGAATAGGAAGCCAACCTTGGCTGCTTCTTTTTGATACCATGCCAGACAGCCTCGCTATGCAGCTCCACGATTTCAGCTTTTTCTTGCTGCAGCACAATTCTTGTATTTTCTCTTCATGGGTCCTGGCTTACTAAATTCTTGACACTGATGTCAAGCTCCTGTATAATGGCGGCTCTGCCTGCATTCTATTCACTACCTATAGCCAGATTCAATGATGACTTAATCTACTTGCGTTGCAGCATCTGTACACTTATTGAACGGTTAATTCTCTGCAGCACTTCATGCATATGTAATCTTCTTTTTCGTACTTAAAAGTTTACGTGACGGAGACCACCAGGGGGCGCAGAAGGCAATGGCTGCCAGAAGCTCGGCTCTGTATCCCGTGGGGACCAGAGAGATGATTAAGAGCTATTCCTGACCTTCAAACTAAATAAAAATAAGGATATCATGCACCGTAATTGTGTGAGAAGAAGAAAAGCCCCTGCAATTAGGAAGCGAAGCGGAACGGAGTGGGGAATCTGAAGCCGACCCCTCCCCCCACGGGCTGCTGAAAAATGGTGGATGAGTGTAACGGACCCTGAAGTGGGGAACGAGCAACAGCAGCTGCCTGAAACACAATGGGAAGGGAAATCCAAGTGAGAGGAAATGTTGCCGTGACGTGTGGAGGCTCACCCCGACACCCGGGTGACCATTGTGGAGGCAGCAGCCGGTGAACAGCAAGGGAGGTGGAGGCCGCAGAGAAGAGAAGCGCGCCCATAGTCCCAAGATGGACCGGCAGCGCGACGTGAGCGAGGTATCCAGGACGAAGGAACCAGAGCGCGGCTCCAGTACAATAGAGGAGCGAGAAGGTTGGACTACCAGCGAAACAGAGGCGGAGACGGTGAGGCTTGTTGGAACCCTACTGCGGAGCTTCACTAAGAGGCAACCAGGGGCAGACAGCGAGGAACAGTCCACACACCCGAGTGGACATTTTTGGGGGAGGCTGCAGCGCAGCATCCGAAGATGGAGGACAATTAGGAACCCCAGGTGAGGGGCTAAAACCACCCGCTCATTCGCAACGCGGTCTGCCGACAAGGGCCGTACCCAAGAAGGAACCACATGGTGCGCAAAAGGGAGCAAGAATGAGAAGGGGCTGACCTGGTGATTGGTGGAGAGTGGGGCGAAGCGGCAGGGCGCCCTCCTGCGGACAGGTGCGGTGTCGCCGTAAAGCAGAGAAAGGGTGAGACCCGGGGGAAGAAGCAGAGGACGGTGATCCAGCAAAGACCGGCGGAGGATGTGGAACACAGGGGTAAGCCGGCAAAAATCAGCGGGTGGCCGCCACTCAAGAGGGAAATGGGGGCCCGGAGCTAAGAGGAGGGCCCAAATAAAAGAGGGAATCTGCGGACAAGACACAAAGGAGTTTGGGGCACACAGAGAGGTGGCATATTGGACAGTTCCAGCAGAGGCCTGCAGATGGAGAAGAGACCTCATGGTGGGCAGCTACAAGCCACTAACAGCGAAGGGATATACAACCCGACATTAGGGGGAAGAGGAAGAGTAGTAGTCACCACATTTCGGCCGCAGGCTCTGAATGACATGATAGCAAATGGCAAACTAGCACCTGGACTGAAGAAAAGAGCGCTGCATAAGCAGGATAAATTGAGGGGGAGATAAGGCCCTGTCCAACGCCCTTTTTTTCTAAGTTTTCCGGGCTAAGTTTTCCGCAGCTTTAAAAACGTTGTATGTATGTTTGCGGCCGCTTTTGAAGCGACCGCAAACATAAATACAACGTTATTGTGTTGGAAAACGCTGCGGTTTTTCTTTCCAAGTTTCTCAGGCTCCTCCGAGGAGCCTGAGAAACTCGGAAAGAAAAACCGCAGCGTTTTCAAACACAACCGCGTGTGTTTCTGCCTGCTGTGGCTATCACTTCGGGTCTCCGGTGCTCCCAGGGGAGCACCGGAGATCCGAAGTGATAGCCACAGCAGGCAGAAACACAACGCGGTTATGTTTACATGCCACGTAGTGTTTCTACCTGCAGCTGATTTCCCATTTGGGGCTCTCGGGCTCCCCGTGGGGAGCCCGAGAGACCCAAATGGGAAATGCTAAATGCTGCGTTGTGTCTGCCTAAATCTGCTTTCCCAGTTGGGGCTCTCGGGCTCCCCGTGGGGAGCCTGAGAACCCCAAATGGGAAAGCAGATTCAGGCAGAAACAACGCGGTTGTTTTCCGCAATGCCGTGTTGTTTCTGCCTGAATCTGCTTTCCCGTTTGGGGCTCTCGGGCTCCCCGTGGGGAGCCCGAGAGCCCCAAATGGTAAAGCAGATTCAGGCAGAAACAACGCAGTTGTGTTGGAAAATGCTGCGGTTTTTCTTTCCGAGTTTCTCAGGCTCCTCCGAGCCCGTTTTTAAAGCTGCGGTTTTATTTCTAAGTTTTCCGGGCTCCTCCAGCCCGGAAAACCTAGAAAAAAAACCGCAGCTAGTGCTTATTTTTAAAAAAAAAATAAATAGCACTTACCGAGATTCAGCTGCAGCTTTCCTGCTCTGGTCTCCGGTCCCCGTCCTCCGCCTACAGCACTAATGAAGGGAAAGCCACCCAGCGGTAGCTTTTGTTTACTACAGCTGGCTGGCTTTTCCTTCATTAGTGCCGCAAAAGCAAAAGCAAAAGCCAGTACAGGAGGGCCTCCATTTCACAAAATGGATGCGCCCATGTGCTTGCTTTTGCGAATTTTGAGCTTGAATAGCTAAAAATTTTACATAGGAAGTTTTAAATCGGAGAATGCTAGTATTTTTTTTTATGTTGCCTATCTATTTTTTAAATAAAAATGTGTACTAGACCATCCCTTTAAGCAAATGGCAGAACTGCTTGAGGCACAAAAAGCTCTAACATAATTATAGGCTATACCCGTGGTGAAGCATGACGGCCTTATAACCATTGTGAAACTACCAACCAGGAGATTGTACAATGCCGGATTCAAGGGCGTGGGCAACAAAGAGGCATCCCACCTGGTGGGGAGCCATCCACCCTGAGAGAGGACAAATACATGTGGAGTGCTCGCCCGCAGGTTGGCCTTCATAGACTGCAACAGTACAGTAGAGACCACCCAGTGGCCCAGGAGACACTGCAGAGGGGCACAGCTGCAATGAGCATGGCGGTCACGAAAGAAGACATAGCGGGGATCATGGAAGAGATCAAGGCGCTGAGGTCTGACACACAGACATCTATATCCAAAATAAGGGGGAAAGTGGAGCAAATAGAAGGAAAAGTGGAAAATCTCGAAAACAATCAGGCCAATGTTTACCTAATAGAAATGAAACTCAACGCTAGAATGACGGACATTGAACTACAAGAAGAAGAAATCACATTCAAGATGGACAATATGGAGAACAGGGAGCGGAGGTCGAACCTACGGATCTTGGGTTTGGCAGAGAAGGAGGGTGAGACCCCCCAGCAGGTGGATAGAAAGGTCCAGGACATAGTTAATCACCTGTTCGAGGATGGAGGAGGAAAGGTGGTGACAATTGAAAGTGCTCACAGGGGGGGCAGAGCTTTTGGAGGGGGACCACGCTCAATCGTGGTTAAATTCCTTAGTTAAATGGAAAAAAATGAAATCCTTACCAAAGCCAAACAGAAACAGGAAATTGAATTCCAGGACTCTAAACTTAAAATATTTCAGGATCTCTCGAGCCTGACGCTGACCAGAAGAAGGGCATGTAGACTACTCACCCTGTGGCTCACAGAACAATCAATCCGATACAAGTGGGGCTACCGATTTGACTTAACTTTTGAATATCAAGGGGCGGATTACAGGATCACCACACCTGAAGAAGCAAACCAGGTCCTCAAAGGCTTAAGGGATCAGATGAGCACACGACGACCCATGGGCCCACTAGAAGTCTCACACGCTCAGTTGGAAGAACAAAGAGGGACTTTTCCCAAACAAAGAAGAGCCAAAGTGGGGAGGAAATATTTCAAACCAAACCCTGTGTTACCGGCGAAACCACCACGACAAAGTTACGAAAATGGGGGTGTCAGGGGGCACGGGTAGGAGAACTCGGGTAAAGGTACATGAAAATAGAACGTAATCTGGGAGAGGACAATGGGAAAGGAAGGAAGGACAACCAAATGCTACCCCACGGGAGGGTGGAGCACAAACACTGGTGGCCCTCAGTTGTAGGAGGGTGTCTAAAACCATGGGACCAGAGCAGTAATTTTGGCCTGTGGTTTAGTTTACAAGGTTAACTAAGTTTATTGTAATGGGTAAAACAGGGGGGACAGAGTGGCGGGGAGAGGACTCAGGAGAGGAGGAGGCGTTGGCAATTAAGGAACAGGGTGAAAAGAATAGAAGGCGACAATGGGATCCAACATAAGAATGGCGGAACTGACAGACCAAACTGGCCTATCATAAGGGTGGGTACCCTGAATGTCAAAGGGCTCAACTAGCCAACTAAAAGGTCCCTACTAATATGGGAATTTTTAAGAGCTGAATTAGATGTCCTCTTTATGCAGGAGACTAGATTCAAAGCGGGGGAAGAGGGGCATTTGAGGAGTAAAGGGCTGGGACAAGCGTTCTGGGCATCAAGCAGCCAAAAAAAGGAGGAGTGGGAATTCATCTTAGTAAGCGGGTCCGAGTGGAAAACCCTATAGTGGAACGTTTGGCGGAAGGGAGACGGATAGTACCTCAGGGAGAGTGGGAAACCACAAGAATCACACTAGTGGGGGTTTACGCACCCAATCAAGGACAAGCCCCCTTTAATGAAATGGCCCTGGCGTCCCTGGGAAGGAACAAGGAGAATGTGGTGGTAGTAAGAGGCGATTTTAACACTTGGGCAGATCCTCAAATGGACAGGCAGCAGACAAAGATTCAAATGAAAATCACCCTGTGGGCGGAGATCAGTAGGTTTGCAGCCACTCTGCGGGAGGAGGGTTTGGTGGATCTCTGGAGAGCATGCAACCCGGGGAAAAAGGGTACACATTTAAGTCGTAGGTTCATGATACCTTCACACGAATCAACTACCTGTTGATCAGTAAAGAACATAGATCCAGGGTGCATGACACTATGATCTGTCCACTAGCATGGACAGACAACGATATGGTTATAGCCACCATAGAGACTGAGGGGCTCGGCCACAGAAGCACCAAGTGGAAATGTAACAACTCTTTATGGTTGGACAAGCTATATGCCCAGGAACTGAGGTTAGCAATAGAGGAGTATTTCCAAATTAACAATAATGGAGAAGTAGGCATGACCACTGTGTGGGAAGCGGGTAAGGCAGCGTGGAGAGGTCACCTTGTAAGGGAAGGAGCGAGACGAAAGAGGGAACGTAAACTACTGGAGGACAAATTGAGAGGGGAAATTACAGAATTAGAGAGGAAGTAACATGCCCAGGGGTCATACCGGTGAGAGCACCTAGCAACCCTCAAAGAAAAACGGGAATAGTTGAAAGCACTTGGGAATGGAGAGGTAATAAGAAAGTTAAAGTTCTTAAAAACATTTTTTATGAAAAAGGGGACAAGGCGGACAAGATGCTAGCCGCTAGACTATGGGCACAAAGGTTGGAAAGATGGGTGGAGGGGCTTCAAACAGAGGGGAGAGTTCTAACAAGATCAGCAAAAGAGATAGCTGGCCAATTTGCTAAATATTATGAAACCCTCTGTACCAATGAGGGGATCCGGTTAGAGAGTCAAATGGAGAAATACATAGCAGAAGCTGGCCTAACCCATCTAACGGAAGCAGAACATGCCCGTATGGAGTCAGACATTACCTCAGAGGAAGTGCAGGTTGCAATAAAACGAATTCCACCGGGAGGGGCCCCAGGAGAGGATGGTTATGGTATGAGATTCTATAAACAGTTTGGAGACATACTATCCCCAGGTTCTAGGTCAAATGTTCGAAAACAAAAGGCTTCAATGCCTTTTTTTCGACAGTAAAAGGACCGAAAAAAAGCATCACATTTTTTTTTATTTCTTTTTATGGGGGGGTTCTCCCAGCACCCCGTTTTCTTTTCATAAAAAACTATTTTATACATGCTAAACTTAGTAAATATATAAAAAAATGTAATAAAAAATGTGATCCTTTTTTTCGGTCCTTCTGTTTTCGATCAAAAGGTCATTCGATCCTTTTGATTCGAACATTTGACCAGACACCCTATCCCCACACCTAGCCAATTTGTTCAATCATATAAGGGAGAAGGGCCTGGTACCACCTACTTTCTCAGTAGCACACATAGCGGTAATCCCTAAGGCAGGGACGGACACTACTAGCTGCAAGTCATACAGGCCCATATCGCTCCTAAACACAGATGCTAAAATATATACAAGAGTGCTGGCCTCACAAATGGAGGACATTATGCCATACCTTGTTCACCCAAACCAGGTAGGCTTCATAAAAGACAGACAGGGAGCAGATGCGATGCAGAAGACCCAGGATATGATGGAGCATACCACAGGAAGCGAGGGAAACCATGCACTCCTCAGCATGGACTCAGCGAAGGTGTTCGATAGAGTAGAATGGAATTTTATGTGGGCGGTGCTGAGGAACATGGGATTCGGTGAATCATTCATAAGAGGTATCCAGGCTCCTGAAAGGAAGGGTGGTGGTTAACAATAACATTTCTGAGGAGATTAGATTGACCATAGGGACCAGACAGGTCTGTCCCCTTATGCTTGTATGCAATGTCCATGAAGCCGGGGGGGAACAACATTAGGGGAAATGAGGAGATCAGAGGGATAAGCGTAGGTGCAATGGAGTACAAACTGGCCGTGTTTGTGGACAATATTTTACTGTATTTGGCAAAACCCCAAGAACATATCCTGAAAATCCTCCAAGTAAGACAGGAGTTTGGGAAATGGACGAGACAAATCCACTCTCTTCCTATATAAGGAACCTGAAAGCAAGGACCAAACTGCGTCATTCGTCAGTCGTAGGGGGAATACCCGCTAACCATTGGAGCCTTAGGTATTTGGGAGTCAACATCACGAGAACTACGGGTGAACTTTATGAGGCAAATCTACCCACCCTCTTAAGGGAAATAACAAACGACCTGGAGAAATGGGCCAAGTTAACCATATCATAGTTGGGATGAGTAAATGCCCTAAAAATGGTTGTGCTCCCCAAATTGCTATACTTATATCAAATGCTTCCAACTTTTGTTCCAACCCACCATTTCACTCAAATCAAAGGGATGATTCCTACATTTCTATGGTAGGGGAAAGAAGGGAGAACCATCGAATGAGGCCAGTCTTGCTAGGGGAATGTTTATGGGCCCCAAAGAAATCCTTCCCTAGAAGTTTCATCAATCATTTTGCAATGGGCTCTCTCCTAAGGTTGTGGTGGAACAAAGGGGAGATTCATGGGCTCATGACCTGCCCATCCCCCATGAGCTGTATATGGTCACCTCCAATTTGTGATGACATTAGAGATCCAATACGGTTCCAGAACTGGTACGAAGCAGGGTTGGAGAGAGCAGGCCAGATGATAAAACCGACTGGGTGTATAACTATACAAGAACTTGAAACAGGCTTGCCAATTGGGCCATTGGAGGTGTTCAGGTTCCCGCAGATCAAGGGGACCTTGTTATCTCGGAAATGGAAGGAAAAGCTGGGGAGAGACCTTACCACCATGGAAAGAATCCTAAGTGAATCGACTCTTGCGAGGGGTCTAATCTCAAGACTATATGTTGCTCTGCTCGAGGCAAGAGGTAACAAGGCAGAAAGGCTTATAAAAAGGTGGCAGAGGGACATGGGCCCAATGATGTCAGATGCTGTGTGGTCGCAAATCTGCACTGCAGCATACAAAACGTCCATCTCCTCCCAATATAAGTTGCATAGACTGAAGTTGTTGCATAGATGGCAATTTGACCCCAAGAGACTTTCCAAAATGTTCACCAAAACAAGCCCCATGTGCTGGAGAGGTTGCATTGCAGAGGCATATTACTGGCACATGTGGTGGTCGTGCCCTAAATCGCAAACATACTGGAAGGAGGTCCTGGGCTGGATCAGAAAGATCGAAGGGATTCCAAGAGACATTGATCCCAGATTGGTCCTATCCGACCTAGAGCTACAAGTCGAGCGGTGGGAAAGGGTGCCACATATGACGCACTTCCTGCTCCTGGTGGCAAGGGCCTGTATAACCATAGGCTGAAAATCTGAATCTCTCCCGACTGAACAAATGTGGGCTAGAAAAGCTAAGGACATTTACGAGATGGAAAGTATAACGGCTCAGCTGCACCATACTACATCGAACAGAGAAATGGACTGGGCTCCCTTCATCGAGGCCTACAAATAACAGATGTGAAGACTGTTACGTGCCATTTACGAATGTATTATCCCGACTAGCCACCAATGCTGCCGGTGGCGCCCCGTTCGAACATTGGGGAGGGAGAGGGAAGGGATGAGGGAGTTAACAATTTTTGTTTTTATGTCAAACCTTTTGATTATGCTTGTTTTATGCAGAACAGTTTTATTTGAAACATTTTCAATAAAAGCAAATTAAAAAAAAGAAAGTTCACTTGACGCTTTACTTCGTCATTAGTTTCTATAGGTTCCATACATCCTCTTCAGCCAGTATCTTGGGATGTCACACATGTCTCTTGTGATGTCACTAGCTTCTCTCTTTGCTCTTTTTCATATTCCTTCAGGGAGTTCCTCCCTCAGATTGTCGTCTCTTCAGGGATACATTCGATAGAGTTGTCTCAATGGGTATCTTCTTTCGAATATACGCTGCAGTATTGGCACAACTGCTGGTGTCAAACACAGCATGATCTCAGGCTTCCAACATATAGGAGGTAGGGGGCCGGGACTTCCTACAGAGGCATATAACTGCTCCTCTAAACACTGGAATTCTCTGCCCCCGGTCTTACGCACTGAGGAATCATACTGGGCCTTCCGTAAAAGCCTTAAAAAAACTGCTGTTCACCTAGCTGTGGACCTCGCTACACATGCCCTAAACAGACTGAAGCAGCCTAATCAGATTCACCCCAAAACATGTGTAATATATATCTTTCTTTCCTAAATGTATGTTCCTATGTAACTGGTTGAAACAGCGCCTTGAAGCCTTCCGGCTTAGGTGCTTTACAAATACAAAAAATAAATAGATAACTAAACAACTGTAAATAGGTGTATACATACATTTTCAGTTGAACATGGACTACATTTTATCAAATTGACACTATTTTTCAGATGGTTGGAGTACATTTGATGATTTGAGGGGAATAGATATTTTTAGCCAATATTCTTGTGGCCCTATGCTATTGTTGGGAAGGAGATGGTCCTATCCCGCCTCCCTCCAACCTCTCCCCAGTATCTAGATGACATATAGGCCAAGGGGGAGAGAAACCCACCCCAAGGCATAAATGTTGTATGATATGACATAGAGGTCTATGCTAATGATGTTGTTCTCGCCCTCGGCCATAGGCGCCATTTTGTACTACCACAGACGCCATCTTTTCACTTAGGCCCAAAAACCCTCCCTCTAGAAATTCAGCTCTCCCTTTTCACCAGAACCTCGCACAGACAGCCCACAGCCCTACTACCCTCTGTCAGCTCTGCACAAGCCTTGTTCACACGGAAGTCCAGCCGCTCATTGTTGCAATTGTTAAGTATAATTTCCAATGAATATGCTCTCTGCCGACCATGAGACCAGAGCAGGTCTAGGCTCTCCACTAACCTGCCAATGTCCCCTTAAACACCACCCCGCCAGGCCATTGTACTCCGATCCCAAGCCCTCTCCTCTCTTTGGGTTCCATGTAATAATGTCCCCTCAAAAATATCGCCATGCAAAAATGTCGCCGAAAAATGCCCGTTTTTTGTGGGGACATTATTGCATGGAACAATGCAATTTGCTGCCCCTGTCCCTATATACATGGTCACCCATATAATATCGCCACAACCTTTCCCCAGCTATATTATTTCCAGCGACCATATATATGGGGATAATATTACCTGATACCTCTCTTTCATGTAGATACACATCTAACTTCTGACCCCTTCGCACTGATCATTCCAGAACCCCCATGGTAGAATTAATCCTGTGCTGCAGTATATTCTCCCCCAAGACTAACACGTCTGCATGTATCATGAGCCATCAGGTAGATCAAAGCCGCTGGGAGACACCTGGGAGTGGGGTCCCGGTGCAGATGAGACCCCAAATGCAGAGGTTGGATTGCCAGTATATTGGTTTGTCTTCTCTAAAGTACCCCCATTCAGGCAATGGTTTTTATGGTCGCCATTATTCTCTCATTATCAGTTCCTGTTGTTTAGCCGAGTCAGTTAGCCATGTATCATATTTGTCCCGACCTTCACCGCGGAGATGAGCCCAGCTGACCCACGTGCCAGCCGACCGACGGGAGAGCAGCGGCCAATTACAGCCTGGTGTGCGCTATAGAACGGGCTGTGCCATACGGGCCCCACCAATGAACAATGTTATTTTGTACCTTATACCGTGACATCATGCATGACGAAATGTTCTCTCAAAAGCTGCTGCCCGTGTATTGTTTGGCGGAGCGCTTTCGGGCAGCAGAGTGCTTTGCTTGCATACTTTAATTTATATAACGTTTGTTGATGCTTGCAACTCATCTCCTAGCCTCATTCCCTTTTTGGGTGGTCTATTTTATTTCCTTAAAGCATGAGGACATGTGTACATGAGGAGTGTGCCTTCACCATGTTTTACATTAATGTGCGCATCAACTTTTTGTTTATAGTGTAGACTTAGTTGTTAATAAATTGTTATGTATTTTCTTGGCTAAATTATGAATGTCCTTGCGTATCAATGTATTGTTGCTTGAGTGTATATTGCAATGTGTATGCTGTGCGGGTTGAGTGTATGTTGTAATGTGTATGCAGTGGGGGTAAATGTGTATGCTGTGTGTGGTTATGCTAATGTTAGCTGAATATTGCTCCTCTAATTATGTATTTTCTTGCTTGAGTGTATGTTGGACTGTGCATGCGGTGGGTGGATATGTATGTTGTGTGGGAATTATGTACTCCTTGTTTCAGTGTATGTTGGATGGTGTAAACAGTATGAGTGGGTGTGTGTGTTGTGTGTGAATTCTGTATTCCTTGTTTGAGTGTATGTTGGACTGTGGGTGGGTGCATATGTTGTATGTGGTTTTCTGGGAGTTCTGTATTTCTTGCTTGAATGTATGTTGACTGTGTACACAGTGTAGGTCGGTGTGTATGTTGTTTGTGTTTGATGTGTGAATTTTGAATGTTATTACTGGAATTAGGTGTTTTGGACGATTTCTCAAAATATGCTATTTTATTAAATTATACATTTCATCAAACACCTCACTATCCCTACCTTGGCGAGGATTTCCCTGCCTATCAAAACTAAAGAATAACACGCTAAAACAGGATATCTGGCCCTCACACTTAAATATGAAATATACAAGAAAACATATGACAATTCACATCAATTATCTAGAATGGTATTTCCAATATACTCACAATCGTTCTTGGTACCCTGGTTGAACTCCCCCTCCCCGGGTCTCAAATTAGAGTCAGTGCCAATGTTCAACAAAAAAAAGAAAAAAAAGAAACAAGGAAATCTGGATTTATAATATTGTCTCAATTCAGTCCTTGGCTCCTTCAATGGGTCAAAAGAAAGTTCTGTTAGCCAATGTTCAACCAACACAAAAGCTTATCTTCTTGCTTGAAAAAGAACTTTCCACTTCATAATATAGCATCAATGTTAATTCAGATTGAGATGCGTTGCTACAATTTATACGTGTCAAATAGACACAACTTCTGTTAAGATTAATGAAACACAGCTTCTGTCTAATTCTTATGAGGTCTTTCTTTACAGTGTTAGAAATCACAGTTTATATCTTTGTCAGGATGACTTCACAGCACTTCACCTTTCACCTGAACAATTCTCATATCAGGTTAACTTCTTCAAGATTTTACCATGCAGGTCTACTCGCCTGCCCCATAGTGTTCCAAAATCATGCTGTGCTTCCAAAGTTTTAAATCCATTGGCAACCAAGAGTATTACCACAGCCTCAGCAGTTAGTATCGTTGTGACTTTAAACAACTGTTCAGATAAGACAAGATTCACGTCAGTGCACCTCAACACCTTCAAGTAGTCAAGGTACTCTTTTTGTGAACATTCACTTTCCAGAACGGCAGCCTCTTTGCCACTCTTTTCTGTCTGCAACAACCAAAGTGCCTTTAGGATGTAATTCTCCCTTTCTCCTCTTGGCTTTGGCAATGCAAGTTATATCAGCTTTTAGAGAACAATCATAAGCAGCAAACTTCCCTTTTCTAATCTTGCCTTTGCCTCTTTGCATCCTGACAACCCGAATAGTTTACTCAAGAATATTGTGGTCAATCTCTTTTGGCTTTAGGCAATGCTTACACACTCGTGGCTTGGGCAATGCCTGTATCCTTTTGGCCTAGGGCAATGCTTGACCTCTTTAACTCAAAAAGTTAATATTCAGCCACTTAACTTCAGTGTTACAATGCTTTCAAATGCTTTATAATTGATTCTGAGGTTAGCCTTCACCTCGGAATCGGTTTTGGCACACGCAACCATTCCTTAATCTGTTTTCAGAGAAGTTAATGTTCAATTAACGTGTTCATTGCTTTTTGTTCTTATGCGAGTGAAATTAATAATGTCCACTTATACGCGAGTGCTACTTTTCAGACTTCCCATTGTCTGAGAATTAACGGTCCATTTCACATAGCTATCACTCATGCGCGAGTGACTCTACTTGGATAAAGTTGCCTGCCTTTGTTCATGTAAGGGTTCAGAACGCTCGGTAACACTTACTGGCTTCCGTCTTGTTCCCTTCACGTGCTGCAAGGCTTGTACTTCTAGCTTCTTTTGGACATATACACTTCCTCATTGAAGATATCTTTTGTATGGCCAAGAAGTTAAGGAGCTCATCTCGCTCCTGGGACCCTCGGCTGCACCACACCTTCTAGCCATGGTCTCTGGCACGCTTCCTGCTGCACAATCTCTGCAATTAGGCACACATGGGGAAAGCAGTCTTCGTTCAAGCCTTCTGCTGCGCAACCTCTGCACTTAAGATTTAGTGGGAACTGGACCTTCTCAGGACAGACAGCTGAAATGGGTTTGGTTAAAGTCCCAGCATCCCTTCGGTTCACCCACTGCTGCATGGATGGACAACTCTGTGATCTGTTTCTGCTGCTGCTACTACTACTGCAACCACTGGCCTCACAGCTCCATCTAATGACCTACACCTGACGGGGCCTTTTAAGCCTCTCTGCTTCCCTCAGGTGTGGGTCATTAAGCTTAACAGGCTGATTACTACTGTAACATTGCTCTGTAGCCCTCTTCCTCATCCCAGTACCTATGGGATTATGGTATGTGTAGTCACAAACAATAAAATAAGGCTTTCTTGGTTGTTTCCTATTTTTAAATGCATATTTACTTTTCTTAAATGCATTTAAAGAAGAATCATTAGAGTTTATTTGAAAAGGAGAAGGCAGTATGTTTAAGCCCTTATATATAGGTTTCCCTTCACTGTGCCTCTGAGAGTAAGGGGGATTTTTAATCTTAACAGTTTCACATTGTCTTTCCTTCCTTGTGGTATTTAAAGAAGTCACACCAGCTTTACCCACATAACAGACTTAATGTGAGCCTCAGCTATATAATAACGACAATACGCCATTTCATGACTTGGTACCTTAAAAAGGTTCTTCCCTTGCAAGGAAAAATACTGTGCCTCATCCCACAGAATCTCCTCACCACCCTGTACCTTGTCTCATTTTATGTGATCCTCCCGCAGTACACCATCCCCAAGGTCAGGATCAGGAAGCATCTGCCTTTCCCTGGCCACTTGGGAGGAGATTTTAGGTAGGGTTTTAGTGAGGGATCCGCAGGAGTCATCACAATATGCTGTGTGCGGTTATGCTAATTTTGGCTCAATATTGTTCCTCTAATTATGTCTTTTCTTGCTTGAGTATATTTTGCACTGTGCACACAGTGTGGGTGAGTGCCAATGTTGTATGTGCATATGCTGTGTGTGGTTATTGTAGTGCTGGCTGAATATTCTCACTGCAATTATGTTTTTTTTTAGTTTATGGTGGAATGTGTATGCTGTGGGTGTTGTGTGTATGTTTTTATGAGTATGCAGTGGGGGTAATTGTGTATGCTGTGTATTGTTATTCTAATGTTGGCTGAATATTGTTCCTCTAATCATGTCTTTTCTTGCTTGACTGTATGTTCGACTGAATAAGTAGTTTGGGTAGGTGTATATGTTGTGTGTGCTGTGTCTGAATTATGTATTTCTTGTTTGAGTGAATGTTGGACGGTGTAAACATTGTTTGTGGGTGGATGGGTGTGTGTGTCGTGTGTGAGTTCTGTATTTCTTGCTTGAGTGTATGTTGGACTGTGTATGCAGTGTGGGTGAGTGTGTTGTGTTCAAAGTCTATATTTCTTGCTTGAGAGTATGTTGGACTGTGCATGCAGGGTGTGTGTTGTGTGTGAATTCTGTATTTCTTGCTTGAGTGTATGCTGGACTGTGCACACAGTGTCAGTGGCTGCATATGTTGAGTGTGTTGTTTCATATGCTGCATATAAAGTGCATCTGAAATATGTGCATTAATTGTGGGAATGCAGCATATATAGATACATTTCAAATGTAAGTATCTCAAAATTGGCCATGTCAATTTTCAAAATTTTTCTTCAGTGCACCAATTCAAGCTAAAATGTGGGTGTATGTAAACTATTTGGAAAATTGAAGCAGCCAATTTAGAGATATTTGGGCCGAAAAATGATGATTGTTTTCCTATGGGAGCACCCCTTGTTAAAAGATGTTCAAAACACGATCAAACAAAAAAAAATGTTTAACTATGAAGCCTTTAATGTAGATTTCTGAAATTTGCCATGCACAAGCAAGCATTCAAAAGTTACTGAGAAAAGTAATTTATGAAAAGCCACAGAGACTTTGTTATAAACTTAACTATCCCATGCGCTAGCTCAAAGGCATAATAGACATATATCATTGGCTATTTTACATTAAGTAAAATAATTATGTTACAAATACTAATCAAAATGAATAATTGTCAGCATCAAATGAAATGCACTTCAAAGCTTAGGATAACAATATCAAATAACTTGGAAAAAAAAGGACTTAGCAACAAAATATAATTTTGCCACATGTAAACTGTGATGAATCCAATGGATTCCCTGGCAGTGACCTCCTCCCATGTGGCTAGGGGATGGCACTGCTACCTTATCCTAACCCTGGGGGTGGATTAATAAGGGAGAATGTCATGACTTCATTGGACGTGATGCTGTATCTCCCCCTTTCCCATGAGCAAGATCCTCTAATACCCAAGACCTTTTTCCCTGAGAAAGACCCTCTAGTACCCAAGGCCCTGATGGCCTACCGTGAGCTGCTTGTTCCCCGTTGTAGAAATAGTAAAGAAACCTCTTCTTCATATTTTTCTGGTCTCCACTTAAAGCATCCCTGGAGCTTTCTATCTCATCTGTCCTAATCTAACCGCAAAACGAACTATTCAATTGGAAGCAGCAACCACTGGGAATCGACTATGGTATTACAATTGGCATGCAAGTATTTTCTGCATGTACGCATGGGTGTTGTCCCCCCGTGACTGCACTTTACTAAATACAGGAGCTATAGATGTGCTAATAGAGATATCACAATGCATATAATAATAGGTTTTCTTCTAGCTCTCGCTGGAATACTCCGAAGTAGCTTGTGACCATACCGACATTTGGATTGTGCACAGTCCCCCAGTGGGTGAGTACTACAGGTTACATAACACTAATCACTTTGGAGAAATCTGGCTTCGGGCGCCCGAGAGCACGGTCAGAGTGTGCATCCTACGATACTAGATTAGACGTGATTTAACATCTAAATACAGAAGTCAATCTTGGCACATTTTTAACATTGGTAATGTTCATTTTTGGCAAGTCCACCATCATAGATCATTGCTTTCACCAACCAAAATGACCGCATGGATGGTCTCATATTCCAACTAGAACCGTAGAAGCATGTATAGCCATGGAGGTCCTTGAGTTTTTGCTAGCTCACCACCAGAGACCAATGGTAAAGGAAGGTTTCATGACATTGGTAATACTTGTAATTTTTTATAATGTTTATATTGTCAATGAAGATTCACAAGCATGCAATCGAGCTAAACATTCTGCTGTAAGCTTAAATGTTACTGAATGGGAATCCAATAACTCATCAGATACATATTGGATTCTTTTGTCCCCCATCCCCATCTTCCTTCCCGCTTTTGAATGGCATAAATCCTCAATTGTTCCCCATGTGTTGGGGTACTCCATTTGGACAATACATGTGTTACTGATGAATTGTGCATTGTACCAAACAATGTTGTTCTGATTTCTTCTATTTGTGGTGTTCATAATAATTGCCTGGACATGATAACATGGCTTGGGTTTATTAGACATCAACTTAATTAATTTGCCTTGATAAAGGCTGCACAGGCAAAAAGGGCAATCTAATCATATGATTTACACAATTAACTTTTGTCATTTGAAACCAATTGTATTAACAGCAATATATTTGCAATATCAGTCCATTGATTTTGGCACATCTGTGTGTTCCTGTTTCTTGATGCTAAGCAGAGGTTAGCCTAGCTGTGCCTTAGTCTGCAGCTAATGACCACTTCTGTACCATAGTTCTCACTCAATCTCAGTCTCAGTGCCCGAACAGCTGGCATACCCCATACTCCTTGATTCCTGTTATTTAGCTACCCTATTGAAAGCAGAATTACAGAGCTCCTATCAGCTTTTGAATCCTCTGGGAACTACATTCGTTGATGAAATAAAGAAAGGGTTGCTGAAAAGGGTAGTCCAAACGGACAATTTTTACAAGTGAAAACTCAGGAGCATTAAAATGCATCCCGATGAAATACCAGTGGAACTAGGGGTCAGCGTACAAAACACCTTGGCTCTATGGTTAGGAAAGAAGTCTTTACCAGAAGTGTTGGAAACACTTACCATAGAGCAATTTGTAAATTCACTACCTACCTATTTTCGGAAAGCGGTTCTTCAACTGAATAGACACAGTCTAATGCTAGACATAGAGACAGTGCAGAACTGTGCAGAAGCGAATCTACATCTCAAAGATCTCCATAAAGTTGACGAACCTAAAAGAGAAACAAGAGGATTTTTTTGTTCCTCTCTTCCGAGTAAAGATAAACACAAAATAGTCCTCATATATCCATAGAGACAGAGCTCTCAAATGGAGAGAGAAAGCCTATAGTATGTTTCCCATGCAGGCAACCAGGACACCTGGCCTGGCAGTGCCTTTCCAATAAGAAAGAGGAACCCATGGAGATTTATTATATGGTAGGAAAAGATTGGGAGGAAAGTGATTTAGCCAAAGATGATGTTGAGACCACCAGTGATTTCTTTTTCACCAGTACTCCATTTAAAACCCATGACTCTGCTATAGTAAATGGAGTGCGAGTTAAATCCCTAATTGATTTGGGGAGTAAACAAACAGCAGTAAGATCTAATCTAATATCTACTGGGGGCCTGAGATGGGGAACTCCAATAAAGATTACCTGCGTACATGGAGATGACGAGATATATCATAGGACCACAGATACCATCAGAGTTCAAGGGGGTCTATGAAATCAATGCAGCTGTTATTCCAGGGTTGGCAGAAGAAACATTAATTGGCACAGACATTCCCAACTTTGAAAAGATACAAAAAAATGCCAATAGGGAATCTCTTCTTTACTCCCCGGTTTATTCATGACAGGAAGATGGTTTTTCTTCTGAAGGCACTATTTAAAAGTGGGAAAACAGACTAAGGAGCCTCTTCCTTATATGGGGATGCTGCTGAATGTCTTCTAAGTAATAGCCCTAGAGCGGGAAGCACAGTCTTAAGGGGAAGGGTATGGATTCCCCAGCAGTGACCTCCTCCCATGTGGCCAGGAGATGGCAGCCGCTACCTGATCCTTACTCTGTGGACGGCTTTATGTGGGAGGATCACATGGGAGGAGACAACCACCAGGGAGATGTCATGACTTCATTGGATGAGACGCACTATCACCTTCTTTCCCATGAGGAAGATCCTCTAATACCCAAGACCTTTTTCCCTAAGGAAGACCCTCTAGTGCCCAAGACCCTGATGGTCTATTGTCAACTGCTTGTTCCCCCTTGTAGAAGAAGTAAAGAAATGTCTTCTTTATATTTTTCTCGTCAAACACCCACCTATGACATAAACACACAATGCACCAACACAACACCTTTTGCTTCTGGGGTACCTTTATGTAAAATCACTGAGAAGAACTATTTAAACACCATGGGCCTCATTACGACCCAGGCGTTAAGGGTTAACGCCGTCGTTAACCCTTAACGCCTAATTCTGATTTTAACGGCTGCTTTTAGCAGCCGTTAAAATCCATGGCGCTAACCCGCCATGATGCTAATTACGCCACCGTAATTTACGGTGGCATAATTAGCGCCTTCCCCACTCCCATTATGCCCTATGGGGCAAAAATGGGAATGGGGAAGGGAAAATGGGAAATGGGGATTTACCGCCCCACTCACCTTGGAATGGGGTGGTAAATCCGCCATCCACCATGGTGTAAAAGTTGGCGTACTTAGCGCCTGGGTCGTAATGACCCCCCATGTGTCCAATGACACCTATGGACTTCAACTCCTAGAATTACCCAAGTACTGTGATTAGGAGGATGAAAGCGTTTGAACAAGGTAACACTAGCTCAAAGCACAATCTGCAGTTTAGTTGTTTTTCCAAATCACCTGTGCATGGAATATTTAAACACGGCAAGTGCACTACTCAGCGAGGCAGTGCAGGAGAAGACCTTGGTTCCTATACCGAAGCTCACGAATGTAAAGATCACATACCGGTGTGGCAGTGAAGAGAAGGCGGCCAAGTCAGAGGGAGAATACGCTGTGCCAGAGACAGAACTGTCATGGAGACGCTAGGATCCACGAGACAGGTGCTGGGCGTTTGGCAGCTCGAGGAGGCATTGTTCTCCATTCTGGGACTTGAAGAGAAGCAGATGTGTGACCGCAGAGCCTGCAAAGGAAGCCAGTAGGATGTCTGCACATTTCAGTGTGGAAAGCAGGTGAAAACAACACGCCGCAGAAGCGCAAGCCTTAACGGAAACGCTGGAGAAAAGCGATGAGTCTTTCCAAAGCCATTGGGGACCCCGGAGCATTCCAACGACCGCGCCAACAACAATTTGAATATGATACCATTGTTAAAACCACTCAAAGATCATTTGAACACAGAAAAGGCAAAGCACAGTCCCCAATAAGTTACGGATGCATGAAATGCAAGTGTGGGGCAAATCTTGAACAAACCTTATTGCAAAGATAAATACCAAGCCAATAGCAATACATACAGTATTAGGGATACAGAGAAACTGAGAAGCCCTGGCAAAGCAAGACACCAAGCAATTGAAACACATGAGAAGCCATGGCAAAGCAAGACACCAGGCAATTGAAATGCATAAGAAGCCCTGTTAAGGCAAGATACCAGGCAATTGAAATGCATAAGAAGTCCTGGCAGGGGAGTATACCAGGCAGTGGACATTACATAAATAGTTCTGGCAGGAGAGTACATCAGGCAAGTGGAATTGCATAAAGAGTCCTGGCAGGGGAGTATACCAGGCAGTCTACAAAGGAGAATTTTGTATCATATAGTTCTGTTGTTTTTCCAGGTTGGAACTGGTACACCATTGAGGGCATTTTATAAACCTCCTAAATTGAATGTGAGGCTATTCTGTCTATTTGTAATTCAGTGCAAAACGTCCTCTGCCTGCAATTTTGAGCATTTCCCCAAAAGAGAGGAAATGTGAAGAGTACAAAATATGTGAAATTGCCTTTACTCTTCACATTTCTAATCCTTTATGGAAAATATATACATTCTGCCTCCAAATTGTAATTTTCAGGTGGCTTGTATAATGGATTCAAATGGAACTTGCCTACTTTTACTAGGTGGAAATGATAGGCCGTTTCTAAAGGAACCCTGTGGTTTTCCAACAGCATGAAATTACATGCAGCTGGAAATCAGCACATAAAGATAAATCCCGTTTGGTGCCCGTACTCTATCTCCAAATTGCATACAAATCCCATGGATCATTTACATAAAGCATAAAGGGGATAGAGCCTGCTTTATTTATGTCAGATACGCCTTGACAGCTTGCAGAACGTAGCCCAGTATGTTCAGCAGACCTTAAACCATGCTCACACATCGCATGCAGCCAAAGGCGAATGATGACTTTCCTCCAGACTCTCATGCGCCCCGTCACCTGGCGTTGATGCAGATGTTGCTGGAGGTGAGGTACGACCTTGACAAGCGGGGATGATCCCAGATCATACGATATGGCATCCATAATAGGGTAAGTCTTTGATCTAGAACAGGTTTGATCCCTGACAACCGAAAAGATCGTATTTTCTGGAAAAATAGTTTTCGTTTTTTAAGTTACACATGTCCCTATTCGGTCACCAAAGCGGAGAGGGCCTAACAATAAATGGGATGACCTAGTGTGTTCAATCCTAGAAAAATGGCTATGCAATCTACTAAATCTACTGAAATGGCAAACAGGATTTATGTAAGTGACTTCTCCTAAGAGAAGGTTGTCATCCAGATATTAAGTTTAGAGTTATAGTTAAACAAATAAATGGAGTTTCTGCAGGGCTACTATACAATGTTCTCAAACCTCATGCACGCGAATGGAATTGCAGTTTTGAGACAATGCTTCTTAGTGAAGATTTAAATCAGATCATTTATGATGCTTAGGGATTTCCAGAATTATACCTACAATATAAAAAAGCCAGGAAATGGTTCTCAGGAGACATCCCATTACCCCGTACGCTGGCAAGATATGGCCCATTAACAAAAAGTGGAATACCTTTAAACCAACTAATAAGATTCCACCAACGCAGACCAATGTGTGAGCCATATTTATAGGGTATCTTTGAGGTACTGAGACATCAATGTATAATATCAAATGACTTGCTCTGCAACTCAATGCACAGTTACATGCAGCAGTAGCATTTGACTCAATAGATCCCACTCCTAACTTGATGGAAGCTGGTGGAACTATTTAGTATAACACTTTCAAAGCACTCATGGGTGTGCATTCAGCAGGAAAGGAAGTTTATGTGCGTGGTTAACACAGAAAGATTTGCGCCCCGGGTCCTGAAATCACTGTTGGGTGTATTCAGAGATGCTGCAAGGAGATCAAAGTAGTGAGAAGGGAATTGTTAAGTACTTCTGCAGAGGCAATGCTTTCACTTGACAAGGAAATGTTGAACTGATGCTTTTAAGTCGCACATGCCTCACCATGGCAGATCCATTATCATGGGCAAGCACATGGAATAAGCAATGAGGTGAGTGTGTTTTAACATATTTGCCTTACATTTAGATATGCCACTCAGACATTAAATGTAGATTCTAATTTTATACATAACGGAGTATACCATGACTTGAAGCATAGAGTAAAGGGGTGTCAGAAATGCCATTACTTTAAACTTTTCGATTTGATTTCAGAGCATAAAGTACAGAGATCAGAGGTATTTTCCCTATTGCCAAAGGTAATGGGGATGTCCAAATATTTTTTACTTAAAGCCAGAAGTAACCAGATCGCCAGACAATCGGCCTCATTCTAACTGTGCCGGTATCCTGGTGGTAGAGCCGCCAGGATACTGGCAAATGTAGATACCTTTTCCAGCACTCGGTCTGGCGGCATTGCCGGAGAGACAGTGTATATCCCCATATATGGATTCGGATAGGACTCCATTAGGGAATTTTTTACTTAAAGCCAGAAGTAACAAGATGGCCGGACAATCGGCCTCATTCTAACTGTGCCGGTATCCTGGTGGTAGAGGCGCCAGGATACGGCAAATGTAGATACCTTTTCCGGCACTCGGTCAGGTGGCATTGCCGGAGAGACAGTGTATATCCCCATATATGGAGTCCGATAGGACTCCATTAGGGAATTTGCCGTCAATACCGGCAACAGCAATGAGGGCTTTTTTTGCCGTTAGGGCACCTGGCTTACGTCCAGCTTTTAGCTAACTCGGGTGCCCCACCGACAAACCCGTGGTTGGCCGGGAAGGTCCAGTAAAGTGCTGGTATCCACGAATAACAGCACTTTTTTTACCTGGACCGGCCAACCAAGGATGAGGCCCAATGTATTTGCTACTTTGACCCTAAGTGGCTGATATAAAAGCAGTCTGATATTTAGTTTAGAGCAGAGAACACCCAGATGCAATAAAAGATGCGGAGGGATGTGAGCATGGACGAGCTGGAAGGAAGCACAGGTGATGTTACTAGAACTCAAATACGTTTCACTTGGTTTTATTGTTTTACAACAAACACTAGAAATTGCTAATTAATTTTAAAATGCACAGAGCATTTCAATGTATGGATTTTTAATTGTAAATCAATATTATACTGCAAATTTTGTTTCAATGTATCATGGATGTTTCATTTAATATTATTATGGCCAGACTTAAGCTAACAGCCATCAGCTAAAGATAATAGTATGCTGGTTTCAGAAACAAGTGTTATGACCAGTAAACGTATGAAGCTAAAGAGGTTACGGTAGACTAGCAGCTTGAAACGTGTATTTATGAGCTGGCGGTAATATAATGAACATGATAAAGAATATTTCTAATTGAAAAAAGGGAGTAGCAAGCAACGAAAGTGGAAATTAATACAATTATATGAAACAATCACAAAGAGTGTTTTCTAATGTAATACATCGTGCCATATAAATATTGATCCATGTACTGTATGTGTGATTGTCTAAGAGAATGGACATGATGCATCGCCATAAAGTGAAGAAACAGGCACCAATTATTGAACACTGATATGTTTTCTAAGTGTTTTGCAAAAAGAGACATTTGAAACATTTTGTTTGGCAAATAAAGCTAAAAGAATCGAGAGAAGAACGTTCTCCTGTTCAAAGAAAAGAGATCTGCGTCTTCTTTCTTTTTGCACCAGACCCACCATTTCTGTAAGGCTATATAGTACTGCACATCCGCTTGCTGGTGACACTTAACGTGCGGGTGATCCCAGTTCATTTGACAGCAGAGAACGCCTAGCAAATCTATTACATTGCAAGAAGTTAGTGGCCACGAGATGTGTCAATGAATGTCCATATCTTAGAGGATTCACTTGTTACTCTTTAGTGGAAGTGAGGGAAGGAGGAGTTTGGGATTATCTGGCTGGCGATCTATCAACTTACTTTGCTCCACACAGATCCCTTTAGAACCATGCACATCATATGTGAATCATATAAACTCATAAAATAATAATAGAATGAAGCTAATGAGAAGGATCTCCATCTTACTGGCGTTAAGGCAGAGATCATTAGAGACGCACCATGTCTGAATAGCGGAAAGACAGTCAGGGGTGAGCGAGGAGATGGCTGAGGGTAGCCTGAACAAGACATCTGCGTCATCCGCATAACACTGAAAGTTAGAGGAAAAGGTAGAGAACAGGTCGGCCAACAGGGTGAGGTAGACATTAAAAAACCAGGACGAGAGGTTAGATCCGAGGGGAACACCACATGTTGAGAGTGTGATGGAGGAGAGAAAGGGCCCAAATTCAACCTGGGAAGGTCATTCCAAGAGGAAAGAGGATATCCATGCCAGAGCCTGATCCGTGATGCCCAGGGTTTCTCAGAGATGGGTGATCAGGATGTTGTGTTTCACCATGTTAAAAGCAAAGAAAGGTCAAGGAGGATGAGGACAGAGGTGGAGTTAGGGTCAAGGTTAGAGAGCAAATCTTCAGGAGTGTTTAGGAGGGCAGTTTCCATGCCTCTGGCTGCTCTGAAGCCAGACTGATGGTCTTCGAGATTACCAACAGATTAAGTGTGGAGGATTAGCTGGGAGATAGCCAATTTCTCCAGGAGTTTGCCAGGGAAAGGAGTAATAGAAATTAGGCAATAGTTTGCCAGGATGGAGGGGTCAGCAGAAAGCTTTTTGAGCATGGGTGCACAAGGGAGTGATTGAGAGGAGAGGGGAAAGCTCCAGTGGCAAAGGAGTGGTTGCATAGATTGGCCAAGGCTGGTGCCAGAAAGTCAATGTTGTCCTTAATGTTTCTGGAGGGGCAGGGAGACAACTGCTTGGATGAGAGTATCATAGACCAGACTTGTCGGGAAACATCATCAGGTGTGACAGGATAGAGGGAGGAGAGGAGGGGGAGAAGGGGCAGCCAAGGAGGGCCTGAGAGAGGTAGAGGGAAGGAGGGGAGCAGATGATAGTGAGGACCGGATGACCTGAGTTTTGTGGTGAAATGAGAGGCCAGGGCCAAGCAGAGCGCTTGGGTGGCTTTGGTAGAGGAATATCCTGCAGTACGATTGGCCAGATCCTTGCAGATTTTAAAATGTTCAACCGTGTTGTTAGATGCTGTGGAGATGCAGGCTTGAATGGAGACTCTTTTTTTAGAGAGGATGGAGAGTCTATATTGCCTTTGAAGTAGGCGGCAGGCCAGTTTGTCAGAGGGTTAACCTGAAGCTCCCCATTTGCGCTCAGCTTCTCTGCACTTATGTTTCAGGGCAGCTAGGTCAGAGTCATACCAAGAAGTGCACTTTTTGGCAGGCTTCAGGCGGATCCTCATGACTGGGGCAAAGATGTCAAGAGTGTTGGAGATGGAATGGTGAAAGTTGGAAAGGGCTTTGTCAGGATAGGAATCAGCCGCAGGAGTAGGTGGAGGAGAGTAGGTGAAGGCAAAGGCTGACACTCTCTTCATGTGTCGGATGACCGTGAAGGATGGTGGCAGTGCTGGGTGGGCCATTGCCAGGGGAACAGGAAGCTTCAAGTGAGAAGAGAGAAGAAAGTGATCTGTCCAAGAGAGAGGAGTAATGAGAGAGTTAGAGAGAGGGATGTCAGTGTAGATGAGAGCATCCAAGGTGTGTCCGGCTTAGTGGGTCGGACCAAAGGGTACAATGGAAAGGGACAGAGAGTTGCAGAGGTTGCAGAAAAGCCCTGAGGAGTCAGGAGAGTCCAGGTGGATGCTGAGATCCCCAAGCAGGAGAAGCTGGGAGGTAGAGGAGAGAAGAAGTGAGGTCAGTCCATTCAGAGAGAAAGAGGGTGGCCTGGCCAGGTGGCCTTTAGAAGGTGGCCAGGGTCAGAGAGGAGCCAGGAGAAACAGAGAGACTGTAGACCAGGCATTCAAAGGAGGAGCAGGCTTAAGATGGAATGATGGAGAGAGGAATCCACTCAGGAAAGATCAAGGCCACTCCGCCTCTGGGCTGTTGAGCCTGGGCTCTGAGAGGATCATGTTGAAGTGTGCCAAAACTCATGACAGAGCTGGCCTTAAATCATATCTCGGTAAGAACATATAGATCCAACAGTTCAAGGAGGTGGCAGATGTCAGAGGAGTGTTTGACAGCAGACCGACAGTTTAGAGTACCAGTGTGGAGCAGGTTGCCTCCTTTGAAAGACTTCCGGGAAGGGGTACAGGGGAGAGGGGTCCCCACTGGAAGTGGCAGAAGAGCCTGGGAGAATGAGAGAGGAGGAGACAGAGCAGCCAAGAAAGATGTGGATGGTATAGGGGCTAGAGAGATGGCGGCTAAGGGAGGCGAGGTAGCCAGGAGAGAGGCATCTGACAAGGGAGCCAGAGAGGTAGAGGACGAGGAAGGCCAGGGAGCCAAGAGAGCCAAAGCTGGCAAGTGAGCCAGAGTATCAGGGGGAGGGGATGGTAAGGGAGCCCAGGAGGTAGATGGCAAGAGAACCAGAGTAGCAGAGGGGGGGTGACAACGTAGCCAGAGTAGTAGAGGGAGTGGTGGCAAGGGAGACATGGAGGTGGGTGGCAAAAGAGCCAGAGTAGCAGAGGGAGGGGGTGGCAAGGCAGCCATGGAGGAAGATAATAAGGGAGCCAGGGTAGTGGATGAAGTCGGCTGAGGGGCTAGCATAGAGGTACCCCAGGGTGGCAGAAGGAAGAAAGTTGATGAGGCGAGGGAGACGCCTATCGAAAAGTAGATGGTTGAGCTGAGGACCTTGTACCAGGATGGTACCATTGAGATAGACATCAATGATGACTCTGGAGGAATGGAAGGAGGCTAAGAGGACCTCCCAGTGTGTGCCATCATTAATGGGTGAGGAGGAGTAAGGAGAGAGCTGAGCGACCATATGAAGGGTCCATAGGTCGGGTGAAGGAATGACAAAGAGGATGTCGTTGAGAGTCTCTCTGGCGGAAGCACTGGCATAGGTGTCAGCGATGGGAAGGCCTGGGTTGGAGACCAGTGTGTCCTTCTTAAGCTTCTTCCTACCAGACTTAACGAGAGGAGAAGGAGAGGGGATAGAGAAAGAATTAGAAAAAATGGGGGAAATAGAGAGCACCGTAGGGGGTGTGGGAGGGAGGAGAGGAGGCACTTCACAAGGCTGAGCAACTGAGGTGCAAGGGAGTGGTACAATGGGATGGGGGAGAAGAGAGAACACAGGGATACACATGTACAGGGAGCAGGCTACGAACAGTAAGTTACAGTGGGGTAAAAACTTCTACAACAGAGTACAGAGAACAACAGAACAGCCACAGGCAATGAGTACCAACAGTGGGAGCTGACTCAGAGCACCCTAAGGGGAAGAGCAGGAAGCCAGAGAGAAGAGGAGAAAGGCCTATTGGAAAAAGCAAATCATGAGAAGAGAGCCGTGGCCCAATAAAGACTGTAGGGGAAAGTAGTTGCAGGGATTCACAAGCGTTCACTTAAAAGGAAAAAGCAGGAGATGTGAGAGGAATGCAAGAAAACAGTAGTAGTAGTGAAGAAATAGTGTACGGCTACCCTGGAGAAAGGGCAGCCTAGTGGATGTGTGGGACACAGTGCAAGGTAAGATAAGACATTGGAAAGGAAAGTACGCGTGAGGTAGGGCAGTTTAGTAGGATGCAGTAATGGCTGGTGGTTTACTGCTGGTCGACGGCTGCGCTGCATGCTCGCACTCTTCGATTTTGCATCCTGTTCTGACCCCTTCATCGCCAAACACCTGCATCGCTCAACATTGTGGCATTGTCCTACAAGGGCTTTGCCGGAGAGGGTCCGATCCTTGGTTCTTAAAGGGTGAGAAGCATGGACATTTTGTTCCATGCTACCTATCGTCTGGCAGCGTCTCCTGCGCACCTCTGCTGCTCAACACAATGGCCTTGTGCTGTGGTGGCTTTGCCGCAAAGGGTCCGATAATTGGTTCCTAAAGGCTCAGAAGCGTGAACATTGCGTTGCATTCTACGTATCGTCAGGCAGCATCTCCTGCGCACCTGCATCGCTCAACACTGCAGCCTTGTCCTGCGAGGGCTTTGCCGCAGAGGGTCCGATCCTTGGTTCGTGAAGGCTCGGAAGCATGAATGTTGCGTTGTGTGCTACATATCATCGGGCAGTATCTCATGCGCACCTGTGTCACTCAACACTGTGGCCTTATCCTGCGAGGGCTTTGCCACAGTGAGTCTGATCCCTGGTTCTGAAAGGCTCGGAAGTATGGACATTGTGTTGCATGCTACGTATCATCGGGCAGCGTCTCCTATGCACCTGCAACGCTCAACACTGCAGCCCTGTCCTGTGAGGGCTTTGCCGCAGACGGTCCGATCCTTGGTTCTTAAAGGCTCAGAAGTGTGGACATTGCATGCTACATATGGTCAGACAGCGACTCCTGTGCACCTGTTTCACTCAACGCTAGGGCCTTGTCCCCATTGTAAGAAGCTCACTGCTTCCATTCAAATATGATTTCTTATCTATTTTACAGTCATTTCTGATTAAAAGAGCATTGTTCCTCCCTGTTCAACGGTCAGTGATTTACTGCTCCCATTTGATGCCATCTTAGGTCCTCCGAAACAACTACTCTATAGTGCTCTTGCTCTCCTTTATCGCCACCTGAGAAAATTAAAATAAGAAGGCTTTAGATTAATCAAAATTCCCCACATGCTTGCAAGAAGATGTAGTTGATATTTATCTCTTTGCACCTTGCCACCAAATCGCTGTATACTGAGAACGTTTAAAGCTGGGCAGCAATATGAACTTGATGAAATAAACGGTAGTGTGTGCCCCTTTGGTTATCTTCAATAACATTTTTAAAAAATTGTATTCAAAGTATTAATAGCACTATGCCTGGATGAGCTTCTTAAAAACCAACCCACAGGCTCCTCATAGATTTTTGGTGCAGTTTGTCCTATACCTTGTGTGTAGGACTGGTTTTGAGTGCAGTCGTTCCTGGGTTGAACTTTTGGAGGGCTTTCACTTCTCTCACAATGATCATTCATCCGATCTGGAGCATCGGAAGTCATGTGGAATCTCTGACTTATCCATTGGGTTTGTCCAACCAATCAGAGTTCGTTCTGGCTGAATTGGCAAATTTGTTTAGCCAATTAGAGCTGTTGAATCCCCAAAAAGATGTTTGATCCGTTGTAAAATGCCGAGCTCACTTCCTTTTTCTTTGCATATTTTGATAGGCTGTGAGGGAAGTAGTACAAAGAGCAGCAGCCTTTCAATTGCAAGATGTTTGACAGGCATTTAAAGTGTTTTTGAGCAGAGTGTTGAGGAGGGTTGAGGAGTTTTACGTATTAGGTTCTGTTTTTGTCTAGTTTATTTGACAAAGGAGTGCTTTTTTGTCCATGTCTGTTCCCCTCGATCTTAGTGTTTGAGAGGGGTATTGTTTGAGAGGGGTCTTCGTCCCCCCATATGAAAACCGAAAATAAATCAGTGCCATTTTCTCCTGTCCCTGTGCCTTTTCCCTTTTGTTTCCCACTAATAAAACTTTTAAAAACAAAAACAAAATCCTTCCATTGAGCCAACTCCCAAAGAACACAGACGGAAATAGTTTACCCTGTCCAAGCTTCCCCCTGTGTGATTAATCTTGTCATCACATGACTCCACACTTGCTGTACTGTTGCCTCGTGTTTTTGTCTATTGGGGATGAGTGAGCTGACTTGCCATCCGGGTGTTCTTGGTTCACTTTTTCACATTCTGGGATGAGTTTGGCTTTACCCACTTCTCCTAGTTTTTGGTCCAGATCTGTGATGGCATCGATGTGGTGCTGTAAGGAGAGGAAGGCGAGAGAGGAAGAGGAATATTTCCCCATGATGGATGAGGAGTGGTGGAATCTTGTATACTGTTTGTTAGCATCAGGTCACATGCTCTGGCCACACAACATCACTGGTGCATAATATTCGTGAGTAAACACTGAAGTATTGGGTGAGACCTCATGAGAAGGATTAGGAAATGAGGCAAGACCAGGGTGATAACAGGAATCACCAAGCAGAGAGGTAAAGGAAGCAGCCTCTGGTGTATGCTAACACAGTGGCAGGGCCGCTAGTGGAGGCCCCCATGGAGGCAGTGCCAGTGGAGGCATAGCAGGGCATGTTCCTCATGTGGGAGGAGGGGCGCTACAGATATCACCATGGAGGAGGAGTATGGAACATCTTCTTTCTGGGCGGGATACATTGCAGAGGACGAGTTCTCCACCCAGTAGTCTGAGGGTGCCAAAGAGAAGGTGGAAGCCCTTAAAGGGGAGCCACAGAGGGGAATGCAAGTCTGTGGATGTGCCAGGGCAGCTGTGTGACCAACCAGAAGGGCCAACGAGGATGGGATTGAGGAGGTGGTGCAGGGGAAGCCGTGCCCTTATTGTGTATGGGTTAGGTCAGGAAAAGGAGGAGTCACAGGGATTGATGATCTCAACATCCTCACACAGCATACATATTTCTGGGTGTGGGAGTATTTTTCCTTTGCACAAGTGAAGACAATAGATGGGGAGAGTCAGGTCTTCGGCAGGGTGGATCCCTGTGTGAATATGGACAAGTGGGGGCATAAAGGCAAGGGGCATGAGCCCCTTACCTCTGCTGAGATCAATAGTGGCCCTGCTGCCACCACTACCCCCTGCAACAGTGTTGAGGAAGTGGGCCCTTGTACAGTCCATGCCCATGGTGCAGCATGGCAACATCAATCATTGCCCTTCCTTCCCCCAATCCGTACAGCCTTCCCAATTAGTGCCAATGGCACCAGCAACTCTGGCCAGTGATGTGCCTCTTTTCTGGTGTTGCCCCAACAAGCAGTTGAGAGTGGCAAACCACTGGCAGCAACCACCATTGGGAAGAACCCTCTAAATCGTGTGTAAATAAATGCTGGCACCTATACCTGCATTGCCTGGTACCTGCACGCTGGGGAGTTGGAATGCTCATTAGTGGCAGCCCTCATGGAGAGGCACAGGCAGATGTACCATTGCTCGCTACTGTAGGTTGGGGGGAATGAAGGAGGCAGTAAATAGGTAGGGACTGGCCTCACTGAGAGATGACCCATGCATGAGATTGGCAGCAGTCCGTGGAAGAGCTTGAGAAATTAAGAATGGGGCAACAACCTCTGGGAGAGCTGCAAAATGTAGTGTGTGGTATCGGCAGTACTATGCAGGAGAGCCCAGGAACATTAGCAGTGGTTGCACCTTATGAGAGAATCTATGGACTTTAAGGACTGACTGGGGCCTGTTAGAGAGCCCACGACCTTTAGGAGGGTGGGGAAGTTGGGCCTTGTGTGAGAGCCTGAGAATGTCATTGAGTGGCTGTACTCTGTTGGACAACGTGCTAATGTTAACGGGTGTCTGTGCTCTATGAGTGAACCACTGAACCTTTCAGCGTGGCTGTGTCTACTGGAGAGTTTGAGAACTTTATTAGACTGCTCTGCCATTTAATAAGGCCTGAGAACCTTAATGGGTTGTTGTGCTCTGTCAAAGATCACTCAAATGCTCACTGAGAGAGCAAGAGAAAATCTGGCAAGTGGTGATTGTGAGAGTGATAATACTGGGAGATTCAATGACATTTCTGCCACATTAGGCAGGGGCATGTGTGAGCCAGAAACTGTTAGAGGTCTCTTAGTCACTACTACAGCTGTCTGTTTACCAGCTGCACTCATCACAAAATAACCAGGCTCCTCTTTTCGGTCTCTAACTTTTTTATGGCTAACAAATCGTCCCTTTCATCCATGATGTTGTGTTGGCAATGGATATATTTTGCGCCATAATCTCACACAATGAAGTGAATGTTAATGTATATGAGTTTCAATTGTTCAACCTGCAGCACAGCAGGGTCCCACTGCAGTTAGAGATGATAGCACCAGCCACACTAAATACTCTGTCAGGCTACACGTTTTTGGGGTGGGACACGTTTTTGGGGTGGGGCAACATAACAATTTGACTGCAACTCGTCCAGGTGCTGCTGGCCAGACAAACATCTTATTGTACCAGTCCTGGAATGGGTCATGACGCCTTGCCATGGGTGAAGTGTTCAGTAGACAGGCATCATGCATCTGTGTGGCTGATGAACCACTGCCTGTTCTTGTTGAGGACCCATCTGTATTCGCAATGCTCGAGTCTCTGCTGAAGGTATCCAACAGCATTTCGTCCCTGTATGCTTACCTGCACGACTCACAAATCTTTCAATGTGTGTCACTGGTGTACTGCCCATTGACACCATCAGTCTTGAGTTGTACATGTCCTGTGTAGTTGGTACAATTTGACCATGTTCATTACATTCAATCTCCAATTGGTGTTGAAAGCACTACAGGAGGCATCCTTAAACATGTGCATAGTGTCTCCTTGTGTTGTTTGATGCACGTTCTCAGCCCCCGACATGTGAGGAACAAAAGCAGAAATTTTACATAAAATGTAGGTCCATAAAGGAAGCCAGCAGATTCCCAATGTTACCCTTTAAATGCAGGTACCCGAGAAACAGCACACAAGGTTGACTGGATGCCCCTCACCAGCTGTACCACATCAGCCTCACCTGCCAAGAAACTGGCCCTCACCATGTTGGTCAGGTTCAGCTCCAGAGGGGGAACTCCCCTGAAGGATGCATTGTGATGGCTAAACTGCTTGTTAGCTTACCCGAAATATCATAGCGTGAAGAAAACGGACAGATGCAGCAACTGACAGTCTCAAAAAAGCCAAATCTAGTGCTTTGCTGTGCATGTTTCATAATTCTTTTATGGCACTGGATTTCTCACACATCCTGTCCAACATGTTCAAAGTATAGTTCCAACGTCTGGTAACTCAGGTCTTCCAGTTGTACAGTTGAACATTGTGGGGCACTTGCAGTTGGTGCTTTGCAGTTTTTGGCATAGTATCTTTGCTGAATTGTGTTCTAATCTTCAGGGCCACAGCGACCATTTCTTTTGCAGGCTTACAACTGCTTATAATGTATATGACGAAGAGGTGAGGCACAGATACAAAGCAGAAGACAAGCACTGTTTGCACTTTCTTGAGGCAGCAAAAGCATTTGATTCTTTATCGGATGTAACAAGCGCAAATACAAATTATGAGGCCTTACCCACTATACCTCAACCCCCTCCACCTTCTCCTAGATGTCAGCATCTCTTTGTCTTCTGCGCTGAAACCCTTCATGCATAACATTGTCTTCTGGCAAACTGCATGTACCTGCTTCCCCTTGCATTCCTTTCTGGACCCTCTTGGCTGGCAGAGGAATGAAACACAATGTTTTGTGATGGCCATTTAAACAATGCTCGGATCACTGGCCCAACATGTCTAGGGTTGTAAATATGGATTTCTAGAAGCTGGTCTGGTGGACAGATTTTAGGAAGCCATCCTAATTATAGTGAACAGGTAACTCTGAGAGGTTAGCCAAAACCCAGTCAAGATGACAAGGGAGAGCAGTCAAAGCTATTCTCAGGAGAGTGTGAGAGGGGTATGGGGCCTTCAATGGGTCCACACAATATAATACACAATAATTCAAGCTAGACATGCAAGTATAAAAACACAGAGCTAATTGCAGTCAGCGACAGTCCCAGACTCTGAGTCTGCTTTCAGTGGTGATTGTTGTGGGTGATGTTAAGAAGGATTTCTGAACTCTGTTCTGGAGGAGCAGAGGTTCAGAAGGCCAGCCTAGTTTCTTGGAACAGGGTAACATCTGGACAAGCCAGACAAATCAGGGTAGCTATGGCAGGCGGTCAAGACTAAGTCTCAGGAGGGGTGAGGGTGACTGAAAGACCTCAATGAGCATACAAAGCAAGGACACTTACAAATTACTCCAGACAGGTGTTATATTAGAAATATAGACACATTTATTATAAGGCCTTTGTAACATAGACCATAGCAAAGAATCACAGGAACACTAAGTAAACCAATACATCACAATCAATACAATATATATACAAGACCAATGGGGTCTAAAGGCTTAAACACACAAAATATGTTGACAACCTAGAGGGGAAGAAAATAGGCAGTGCAGGTAATCTTTAGACCCAGAACCACATCAATAATATACCTAACTGAGAGGCAGTCCAAGCCCTACGAATAGAGGAGCCTTATGCTCAATAGTACATGCACGCGCTTGTGCCAATGGGCAGGATAGGGTCTCTTCAAGGGTATCTAGCAGCTCAGGAAGGTGGGTGAGGTGATGCAGAACAAGTTCCCATTATTCAAGAAGGACCTCCACTTGAGTGCAGAGGCAGTTTGAGAGTCCGGTATGGAGTCGCTATTTTGCAATAGCTGTGGGGGACCCTCAGAGGCTACTCGTGAGTAAAAATGGGCACCCGCGCTAGGGCCACCGGTTGGGGTAAGGACTACTCACCGGTCCCCGATGCAGGCAGACCCAAACTTCGCCAGTACAGTCCACTTCGCTGGCAGGTTCGAATGCGGCAAAAAGGACGTCTCGTCCCCTTGTAGTTCCTAAGATACAGCGATAATTCCCAAACGGGACAGTGGTAATTTCTCCGCTCAGGTTGGAAGAATCAGCCCAGTTTCACTGCAGCAAGCTTCAGGGGTAAGAGGGTCACAAATGCAGTGAACTTGCACAGGTTGTTGCTGCGGCAGGGCAACACGGTGACCGCGTTTACTCCGATCCTGGGGCACTCGTCTCACTTCAGACCTGGGAATGCCAAGTGTACAAAATTCAGAGTGAGGGTGCCATGGACACAGAGCTAGCAGTACACCAAGTTTCGAGGGCCTCCTCAAAACGGCGGCGGTGACAGAGCTAAGCAACTGGGTAAGCTGGTCAGCCCACTGGTTGGCCCAGGGAATTTTCCGAGAAAGCTTACTTGCAGCGTTTGATGAAGGTGCCGAGAATAGTTGGTCCCACTATTCCAATGGGTCGAAGCGTCTTCGCAGACCTTCTAGGACGACCAGATGCAGAGGGGTCCCACGGGACGACAGCGGGCTCAGGGTGCCAAACCTTCCAGCGGGTCACCAGCGATTCCTCGACTCTGCTTTGTGTTGCAGGATACTTGGTGTGACGCTCACCTGACTCCCACGGAGGCGCTGGCCTGGTTCGCGCTGCTGTGACCTCTTCTAAGGTGATGCGCAGGGTTCGGAAGACGGACTGGACCGGGCCCCCAAATCTGGCTTGTCTGGCTCGCAGAAGTATCCTTCTGTAGGCGAAAATAGGGGATTAACTGTCTGCGGGGTAATGCAATCGGCCTCCCACTTTCCCCTCTCACCCTCCTCGAAACCCTTCTGTGATTCCCGTAGCGTCTCACCTTAGGGTCTGGAAGGACGAGCTCTCCATCCTGCTTCTGATGCAGGGGCGCGTTGGTATCCAGTTACTTCACTGGATTTTCGGATTGGTGAGAACCAAACTTGCTTGGCTTCCAGGTAAGTTTTTTGATAAGAGGTTCCCCTTGTGTCCATGCATTAATGTACTAATGCTAGTGTCTTTTTCCCCATAGGGGCCGGGGTACGGAATGCCGGGGAACAGGCACCGACCCAAGATGAGAGGTGAAATCCTTGTAGAAATCAGGTAAGTCTTTAATGAGCGTTTTTTGGTAATGTCTTTTCATTCGCTCATTAACGCTGATGTCTTTTTTTTCCCCTTAGGGGCCGGGGTCCGGAAATGCCAGGATGCGGCGCGGACCCAAAATGAAGAGGGAATGAATCAACAGGTAAGTCTTAACATGGAGATTTAGCTTTCCTTATTCCCTTCTCTCTCTCACCTTTTGTTCTTGCCTTTTTCTCCGTAGGCGTTGGGGCGTGACTGCGAATCCGGATGATCGCTGCTGAACATGGAGGCGCCCTGTAAAGGTGAATGGAATGCGGCGCTGCAGCGATCGACGCGATGAGCTTTTAAATGAAAGTCTTCCTTTTCAGGATTGTCGGCGAGATGTCTCGGGGATGCGGCTTTAGCAGGTAAGGACTTTTCCTTCTTCTGTTCTCTTCTTCTCTTCCTTTGCAGGTGATCCAGGATGCTGGCAGGCGTGGCAGAAGTCAGGATGCAGGAGCAGACACGGTGAGTGTCCAGCTGCTAGATGCAGAACAACGCGAAGCACGTGTGGCTGTTCGGTGGGGTTTAAATAGCCTTGGAAGAAGTTCCAGGTATGTATCCTTCCTCCAATCAGGTATGTATCCTTCCCCGACCACGCCCGAATGGTAAATGAGTCCCACAGGTAAAGTAGTTCCTTTCAGGCCTCAAGAAGGCCGGGATTCTGCAGCATGGTCTGCATCAGGTAAGTGCACCCAAGCACTCCCATAATGAGCCTGGCGCCTATGGCGCCAGGACTGATGTCTTTTATGAGCCTGGCGCCATAGGCGCCAGGACACTGTCCAAAGGGCCCCTATATGGGGTTGCTGGGTCTTTCCTTGGGGACTGGATGTCCGCTTTCGGGGACGCAGGGCTTGGAACTGGCTCCCCGGGAGCGGGCATCATGACACTTGACTCCTATCCTTTGTTCGGTGTGAACTCAGGAGATCGACATGGTAGTGGTGTTTTCAGGCTCCTCTTATCCAAAGTTCCCTTCGTGCCAAAACGGAGATGACCCAATGGGAGATCTGCTCACAAACACACACTCCATACGTGGACCAATCACGCACGACAGTGGTCGCAGGCATTCAGGGCATTCCAGACTCTCTGGCACCCAGGATGTGTATTGGGATCAGACATCCCAACCCATCCTGGAGGCACACATACAAGGCACGCAGAAGCCCGCAAAAGCATTGGGATTCGCGGGAAAGGGCATGATCAAATAAGCACTGACCTGGGTCGACCCGGCCTGGGGAAGGTGAAGGGGCAAGATGGCCAAAGGACAGGACAAAGAACCTTGTGGCATGGTCATTTTGGAGCCAGGACACCTATTCGTGCCAAACGCGGTTAACGCAGTTAATATGGCAGGAAAGGGTTAAACATTATGCGAAAAGATAGCTGCCACCAGTCCTGTCCATGACACATCTGCACAGTTCATAAAAAGTCTAGCGAGAGTTTCTAGGGCCTTTAGAAATGACTAGAGACCCAAGGGTGCTGTATGGTAAGATACATTGCACACTTGTTACATGATGCACAAAAGATGCAACATGAGGAAAGGACTAAGGGAAACAAAGTCTCCCAGTACTGACTGTTTTAAGGGCATGTCAGTTTCCCCATAAAAAGTGAGCGAAAGCCCAGAGGAGTGCAGCTGAAGGCTGTGCTTCTCTGGCAAAGTCAGTCAATGGTGTATAAACAGCAGACAAAAGTTTGGGGGTTGACACATGGAGGGAAAATTACATGCGATTATGAAATCTTTCCTAACAGGTGGACCCACAAGCAAGCTTCAAAGACTGTTTTTCCTGCAGAGCGGACCGCGGAGTGAATTGTGGAGCTAATTGCAGTCAGCAGCAGTCCCAAACTCTGTGTCTGCTTTCAGTGGTGATTGTTGTGGGTGGACCCACAAGCAAGCTTCAAAGACTGGTTTTCCCGCGGAGCGGACTGCGGAGTGAATTGCAGAGCTAATTGCAGTCAGCAGCAGTCCGCAGTACCCGGGGTTCCGGGTCGAGGCTCCTCAATGGAGGAAGACCTCAGAGTCCTGAGAAGCGGCCGCCATCGGATAACAGAGGCGAGTGGCAGCTCAGGACGTCAGAAGGAGAGCGAAAAGGAGAGCGTGACTTCTGGTGTTCCATCCGCAGCTGCAAGCATCTCCTCACCCAACGATACTGGTAAGAGTAATGGCGGAAGATTAGATTTGAGAGAAGGGGGGTTGGAAGCTGTCAAATTAGACTCATGCCCCCCCCCCTTGATGAACGTGATGAACATGATGAACACGTCTCCCCCTGCCGTCTAGCAAGGATGCAGGCCGTAATTGGAATGATGCCTCCTAATGTAGTGGCGCCTCCAAATAATGACTATTCATATCAACTACATCAACTAAATATGGGGAGGGGAGGGACTGGGGTGAACCCCAGATGACCACAGGCACTGTGACTGAAATCCTGGCGGAGAGAGGGAGCGAGGGGAGGGGATGGTGAGACCCTTGCAGCTCGCTCTCTTCCGCAGGACGGCAGGAGTGGCTCTCAGCAGGGAGCAGAAGCTGATTGGGTGATTTTGACAAGGCCCTCCCTGCTCAGCCCACAGCACGGCGCAATACCCCTCTCCAGTGTGCCTCTGAGGAAACTGCTAGTGGACGTAGAGATCCACTGAGGGAGGGAGGTAGGCAAGCTTGCTGCCCAAACTATGCAGAGCCCCCGGCGGAGCTCGCAGGAGAAGGAGGGAGACCCCTTAGCCCTGTGGGAGGTGATCCGACCACCAGAATACGGGCAAAAACAAAAAAGAGACAATCAACAGCAATGTGGACTCGAGCTTACCTACACAGGGCGATAGCCCCAATACAATGCAGCAGGACACAATGGATGCCCCCATAGAAAAACACAGAGTACTTGAGAAACTCCCAATGGCAAAAGATCCTAAAAAACAAAATAAAAAGAAAATCTCCCCTAATTTTCGCAATGTATGTAACGTGCAGCAAAGAAAAGGGAAGGACACAATAAAACAGAAGGCGGGTGCAAAATCGAAACAGACTAAAACCCATAAGAACAAATCTAAGTCCTTCACCATAGAACAGCAAAAATTATTATCAAGCTCGCTCAAACGCTTCTTCCAAAAAAGACACCAGACAGAGGAATCAGCAGCAGAAAATGAGAACGAACTCACAGATGCAGAACTAATTGCTGGGACTGAAACCCTCAATACTGCCTCACAACATTTGCCATCTAAAATTAGTGAAATTTCTACAACCCAAAAAACATTCCAGAAACCCCAGGAAAATGAAAAGTTAGCCCTTGATGAAGAGAAAGTGAGCACCCAAAATAGTGCAGACGTAGATCCTCAGAGATGGCATTATGGGAAACAACGAGACTCCATCATAAATGAGGGGGCCCCTCTAGAATGTGCTATGTCAACTTATTTGGTAGAACCCTCCACCCTCCAAAATCAAAAGGAGGGGGCACATGGCCAAAGAGTGGGGGTCACTAAACAGCAGGAAGATATCAGAACTATCAGAAATCACAAAGTGGGAGAGGCTTCTTTGGCTGGTCCAACGTCAAAGAGAGGACTAAATGCATCCTCAAGTGAATCATCTGGTGAAAAAAGAAATTGAATGTTGGATGGAAAAAGGAGACCTACGGATTCCAGGGTCTCTAGAAACATCTAAGAGGGATGAAAGAAAGAGGGAGAGGGAAAAGAAAAAAAACGGGGACCAAAGTCTGTCATTGGAGAGAACTCCCTCAACACTGATGGGGAGAGGAGTGAGTGAAATCTCATCCCAAGCTCAGAGAGAAACACCATCAAAGAAGCTAGACTTAATTTGTATAATGTCTACTATAACAATCGCTTTGGCACCATTCTGCAAGCATTATGAGACGTTAAGTGATACAGTGAAAGATCACACTAATGGATCTAAGTCAATACACAGTTGAGGACTCAGACTCAGATGTCCCTTCTCCAATTCAGTTGAAAAGGAAAGCTACCTCCCCACTGGATAAGGGTCGAGTACGTGAACCGGAAAAAAAAGATCACAAGACGCGACCAAGGGTCTCCATTCCTACAGCAAAAGGATACACATAGATCAACATCTCCTATCAACATCACAAATAGGGAGCGGGATGATCGAAGAGGGAAAATCAAAGATGGAGCTCAAAATTCTAAAGAAAATATTCGAGAGAAAAAAGAAGAAGGAAGAGAGAGAGCCGCGAAGATTTCCCTCAAGGACAAACTGGAACGAACAGAAGAAGCCTTTGAGGGATTACTTGTATCACAGATGTGACGGCCTAAAAGAAAGAAAAAGAGAAGGAAAATATTAACTCTATTGGAAAGCAAATGTTGTAAGTCATCAAAGAAAAGGAGACCTAACCCAAACACCCCACCAAGAAAAAGGGAGAGATAAGAAGGCCAAAACGCAGGATACTCGATCATTCAAATTAATGAGAACTGTCAACAAAAATGACAACTTGATCTTGAACCGACGTACAGTAATGAAATTGAGCACCCAAATCCCGAATTTAAGAGCCCTCCACTCGGAAGACTTGACGATTGTGAAACCAATGCATGAAGGAAGGAAAGCCTGTTCGTACCTGCACATACTATCAACAAGAACAAAAGATCTAATAAGTCATTCTAGTCGAAATTTTTCAAAATTAGGATTCGACTTAATAGACCTCTCCACAGTGAGAGCGCAGGAAAAGGGTGCAGAAATCAGAGGCCGTAAACAGACCTGGAAATCTCGCCAGCATCTCCCGACACCGGTACAAATAAAGCCTAGTCCAAAATCTTCAAGAGCAGAATACGCGAGGGCGTCTAGCCCATTGGAACACGCAAAAAAAGAAAGAAACTATGTAAAGGAAATAGCGGAGATACGCCAGAAAAGATGGGATTTTGAGAATGCGTAGCCAGACGAATATAGAAGACATGTAAACAGAGATGAAGAAGGCGAAAGTACCACCACTGACCATAACAGATACCCGAAAGGTCCTCATCCAAGTAGAACGATGGTCCATCAAAGAGAAGATAAAGGAAGAACAAAGTCATCCATAATCAGCAAGAGATGGGAACCAGTGACAAAAAAATCGAACGACCGATCCGAGAGGACTTGTGTCTCTAAGGCCCATCAGAAGAAGCACTCGATTTAGCCATTGAAACAGGAATTGGAAAGCCTCAACCAGAGTGATAGGTATAACAGGATCCTCCCGAGGCGGAATGACCAAATAGTGATGGGCTCATGGAACACCCGTGGCTTTGGACATCTCACAGGGACCTTGGATGTGAATCTTGGAGACCACTACATCCTGTGTCTCCAAGAGACCTGGT
Source organism: Ambystoma mexicanum (assembly GCF_040938575.1). Classification (NCBI taxonomy): domain Eukaryota; kingdom Metazoa; phylum Chordata; class Amphibia; order Caudata; family Ambystomatidae; genus Ambystoma; species Ambystoma mexicanum. Next base: position 202,027,012 of record NC_090937.1, on the reverse strand, counting down.
TGAGGACAAAACCAAGAATGGACGGCTATGAAATTGCATTCTCTTCGGCCGTAAAAGGACCCAAAGGTAGACCTTGAGCAGGCCTGTTGACAGCTATTCGATCTGGGAGTGGGCTATGCCTAAAATCAACACTAGTGTCAACAGTTCTGACCCAAGCAGTCCTAATCCAAAGGTTGAAATGGAACAAAAAAGGGGAACAGGAAATACCTTCAACGATCTTATTAATTTACACCTACTGGAACCCTGCAGTAACCAAGAATAACGCCGGCATACAATCAATAGGAAACATCATGGAAGAAACAATTACAACTCATAAAATCGACTACATCATCGCCACCGGTGAATTGACTATGTGAAGATAAAGAGCACCAGATGAAAGCAAGGCTTAAAATCTTACCCTCATATAAAAGAGGAAAGAAATGGACACAACTAATGGAGGCGTACGATCTCCATAACCTCCATAGTAGAAGACATCAACAGGGCCCCGTAGTCCTGTCTTGGGAACGCAATGGTCGAGGGATGATGATCGACCACACGTTCGTTTCAAGGGAACTGCTGCTACTCATTGACAAGTTCGAAGTCAAGTTCGAAGTCACAAGAATGCTAAATAGCGATCACAATTTGTTGCTAACGAAGTGGAAATCCATCCAGAGACAACAAGAAAAAATTACTTCGGACTTGGAGTTACACAACGGTAACATTCGACTGCATCTAAATGAAAAAGCTATTAAGCTATTAAAAAACTAACAGAAAATTATCAGACCCAGTTGGAAAGGGGCGCAAATCTACAAATAATAGAGCTGGATTATCAGCTTCTGCTAGAAGTTTTCAAACTAAACAAGAAAAAAGGAATGGAGATTCAAAAACTGAAAGCAAATGTGTATAACGCCCCACTAGTGGCAAAAATACTAATATTGAGAAAGTTTAAGAGGCAAGCTAAAAAGGGAAACGATCCAACGGTCTTGGAGAAGCTGAATCAGGAAGTTCGAAGCTACAGAGCAAGGTACGAAATCATAGCCATACATTATATCAAAAGGATTCCGAAAACATGCTCCGTGCACTGAGTGGGAAAAAATCCAGAGATTGTTGGTCAATGATACGAGCAACTGGAGGGGAATCCAGTGGGATGCTGCTAAATGGTGTGGGAGAAGAAAGGTAGGCAGCTCACTTCAAGGAACTGTACAAATCTGAAATCACCTCTGCTAGTATCAATGCCAAAAAAGGAGGGAAATGGATGATCACATGTGCCATAGAGGAAACTGAAACAAAAATCAGAAAATTGAACAACTCGCGGGCTGCTGGCACAGATGGAATTACCAATCTCGAACTGAAGCGGCATTCGGAATCTTGGACTCCCCTGATTAGCACAATTTTTGAGGAAGCAGTTAAGGCCAGAGACATTCCAACGTCATGGAGAAAGGCACACATTGCGCCAATTTTTAAAACTGGAGACAAAGCGGATGGTCCACGCCAGTATCGACCTATCGCATTGCTGGAAATGATAGGAAAAATCTTCGGTTCAATAGCCTTGGAAAATCTACAAGGTTGGATAAACCAAACAGAAAATTTTGATCCACTACAAACAGGCTTTGTTAGAGGTCTGGGCACAACGGTCAACATTTTGTTATTGAGTGCTCTGAAAGCTAAAGTAAAAGAAGGGAAACCACAGCTGCACTTAATTTTCATTGACTTGGTCCAAGCATTTGACTGGGTAGATTGGGAAATCCTGAGGGAAAAGCTAGAAAATCGAAATTGCCCAAAAGCAATTACGGGGCCAATAAGAGCATTGTAATCCCAAACATCAATAAGGGTGAGATTCAATAGAGCGGGAGATCTATCAAGAGAAATTCCCACCGCCCAGGGGATTAAACAGGGTTGCCCCTTAGCTCCCGCGCTCTACATCTTATATACAGAGGATTTCCTGGACACCCAGACCATGATCAGATCCTTTCCTCCATCATTAGGAAAGGAGAAAATACTGAGAGTGATATATGATGATGACATTATTTTAATAGATCAGACACAAGTGGGCTTGCAGAGGCAGTTGAACAACCTACTTGCTTACCTGGAAAAGAACAAATTAGAACTAAATAAATCAAAAACAAAAGTAATGTCATTTGAAAAAGGAGGAAATGTCAAAAAAAACATCAAGCTGATTGTAGACGGAACACAATTGGAGAATGTAACGAACTTTAAATACTTAGGGATTATATTGAACAACAGCAGGGTTGAACTCCAGATGCAGGAACATCTGTACGTAAAACTCAAATCTCTGATCAGCCATTCGAAAATAGTTAATCGAAGGTTTGGTCGTTTTTCAACTCTCCCTATTGTGAACTTCTACAAGGCCAAAGTTGTCCCGACAGTTATCTACGGCGTTGAAGCAATGCCTGCATTGCCGCCAAACTTATGGTTAAAACTTGAAGGCTGCTTTTGGCGAAAAGTCTTAAATTTGCCAAAATCAAATCCAATGGTGGCCATAAGGAGAGAATTAAGCCTAAGCTAAATGAAAGTCCTGGTGGAACGAAACACCATGATGCTATTCAGAAAAGTAATCGATCCATCTGCAAAACCCATTCTATAAATTATCAAAAAAGAAATAGAGAAAGAAGAAAATGGGATGTTACTTACCTGGAGGGCTCGGAACCGCCTGCTGCTTGATAAAATTGGAAGCACAGAAGAGGAACTGATATCCAATCCTACAAAGATAAATGCAAAACTATTGGAAATGGACTGGATTGAGACAGGTGATTTGGCAGATCAATGCAAACTGCTTGTAGATCTGCCACGGAACCCCAAAAAATGTAATGATGTGGTACCATATTTAGTCAAATGCCCTGATCAAAGAACTCTGCAAGCCTTCCTACTGATCAGACTGAATCTAGTGAACACAAATTAAATTCTATCTATAAGAGGGAAAGCTGTATCAAACAAATGCAGATTCTGCCCTCTCCCCACCCAAGTGGAGACGAAAAGGCACTTACTACTTGAATGTTTGGGTTTGGAGAAGATAAGACACACCTGGCTAGGCCACTTCTTCAAGGACCTCCACGTTTAGTTAGGATGACTGGTGGGCACGTCTATTGAGTGGGGAAAAGACTTGTTGGGTGATAGCCATGGTGGGCTTCTTTGGACAACTTGGTTTGGATGCGCAAACTAGACGGGCCTCTGAGAATTCACGAGAATCAACATGAACACTTCGGCTACCCATAAACTGCGACCCTTCTCAGATGGTGGATGTACAGTTAGAATTTCTTTCTGGTCTTTCCCCTTCTTCTTCTTCCTCCTCTTCTTCTTCCATTCCTTTTTCTCCTCCTTCGTCGTCTTCTTTTTCTTGTTCTTCTTTTTCTCGTCACCTTTTTTCTGCACTTCGTCTTCTTTTGTAAAAATTGTTTTGTACAATTAAAACAAATACAAAAAAAAAACCTGCTTGTTAGCATACTTGAAATATCATAGCGTGAAGAAAACAGACAGAAGCAGCAACTGACAGTCTCAAAAAAGCCAAATCTAGTGCTTTGCTGTGCATGTTTCATAATTCTATTATGGCACTGGATTTCTCACACAGCCTGTCCAACATGTGCAAAGTATAGTTCCAACGTGTGGTCACTGAGGTCTTCCAGTTATACAGTTGAACATTGTGGGGCACTTGCAGTTAGTGCTTTACAATTTTTGGCATAGTATCTTTGCTGAATTGTGTTCTAATCTTCAGGGCCACATCGACCATTTCTTTTGCAGGCTTACAACTGCTTATAAAGTATATGACGAAGAGGTGAAGCACAGATACAAAGCAGAAGACATGCATTGTTTGCAATTTCTTGAGGCAGCAAAAGCATTTGATTCTTTATCGGATGTAACAAGCGCAAATGCAAATTATGAGGCCTTACCCACTATACCTCAACCCCCTCCACCTTCTCCTAGATGTCAGCATCTCTTTGTCTTCTGCGCTGAAACCCTTCATGCATAACATTGGGCCTCATTACAGGTCGGGCGGTCCGGAATTAACAGTGGCGGTAAACCCGCGCCACTGTTAATTCCGGACCGCCGGATCCCGAGTCTTGCAGGCCGGAGGTGATGTTCCCGCCAAGGTCTGACCTGGCGGGTTGAACACCTCCCGCCTGCAGGCAGACGTGGAAACACCAGCACCATCACGAGATGGTGCTGGTGTTTCCACTTCCCCATTCCAATTGAGTCCTATGGGTCTCAATGGGAATGGGGACTTACCGAATTCCGCCTCCGGAATTCCCGGGACACCAGGGTCGTAATGCCCTGGTATTTCCGGGAGTCACGGAGGCGGAATGGTAATACGAGTCCGGCGGTAACCAGGCTGTTTTACCACCTTGGTTACCGCCGGACTCGTAATGAGGCCCATTGTCTTCTGGCAAACTGCATGTTCCTGCTTCCCCCTTGCATTCCTTTCTGGACCCTCTTGGCTGGCAGAGAAAGGAAATGAAACACAATATTATGTGATGGCCATGTAACCAATGCTCGGATCACTGGCCCAACATGTCTAGGGTTGTAAATATGGATTTCTAGAAGCTGGTCTGGTGGACAGATTTTAGGAAGCCATCCTAATTATAGTGAACAGGTAACTCTGAGAGGTTAGCCAACACCCAATCAAGATGACAAGGGAGAGCAGTCAAAGCTATTCTCAGGAGAGTGTGAGAGGGGTATGGGGCCTTCAATGGGTCCACACAATATAATACACAATAATTCAAGCTAGACATGCAAGTATAAAAACACAGGTCTTTTACAGACACTGAAAAATTAAAGTAACAGGTGATATTATCACACAAAACTCAATAGCAAATATATACGTTCACCCTAGGTTCATACATGCATTCAAATGACGTATTCAACTCAAGAGAGAGCTGTGGAACTCAAGAGAGAGCTGTGGAACTCTCTACCATATGACATAAGAGAACCCCAGCCCTTCGTGAAATTCAGGCGGAATCTGACCAACTGGCTGAGAGCTAATGACATCTAATTACTCTGACCCGCTTGACCAGACTGTACCCCCTGGCGATCTACCTGCATGTTCCTAGCACCGACATTTTTGCTACTATTTATACCACTGTATATTACTGTATATATTCCATTGTATATTACTTGTATATTCCCAAAGTTTACCTGCACCTGTAATACCTGTTTTCTGGACCTAGTTCCGGCCCTGTACATATTTTGACTATTGTATATTGTATTATGACCATGTACATGTACCTGAAACGAAGTTGAGCATATTCTTGTCTTGCGCGCCCTGATGCCCCAGGGTATGGTGCGCCTACAAATAATAAACTAAACTAAACTAAACTAAGAGGTAAGTGAAACAATGCAGTATATGATGGAGCCGGTTTAGAACTGAATTCCCTCACTTAAGGAGTCCAATCCTTAAGAAGAATGTCAGTATGCCCAAAAGTCACAGGAGCCACAATGCTTCTCACCAGAATGAGTCTTTGCCAGTAGTCTATAAATTACTTGTGCTGGCGAGGGAATAAAATAACCTTCAACAATTTTACTAAGGTAAGAGTATAGTATTTTATATTTCAGGAGTTACTACCCAGGTTCGACAACCAACATGCAGTTGAATGCAAGGTTAGGAGACAAAGAGACGTGTTCCCAATGTTATCCGATGGAGACAGGGGGGAACAGATGCACTGTGTTTACTTACCCCCTGGCTTGGATTTTCCCAGATGCCTTTGTGGGTCTTCTGGGGTTTGCTGGAGGTTGGATTTCCCCCTGTTGTTTCCAGTGAGAGGTGCCAAGAAGCTGCTGGTGCAAGGATTCTGCTGGTCAGGTACAGCAGCAAGGTGCAACTCCTGAAGATGAAGATATGCAAGATTCACTGATGCCAGCCTCCACAGATCCCTTCACAAAATGGGGCAAGGTGAGTTCCAATGACTGTCTCTGCACAAAAGGATGACAGGTGTCCTTCAAGTCAGTCACAGAAGCTTCTCTAGGACAGGATCCCTTAAAACTGGGATGCTGAAATTCGGAGAAAATCCGACGTGTACAACAAGCTAGTGACTACTAACATTCTGGGTGCAACCACAGAATGGCAATGGTTCTGGTGAGGTAGCGCACAAGAGAGCTGGTCAGTCCACGAGGTGGTCCAGGGACAGTTCTGAAAGATCAGGATGGCTGGATCCTCAAGTTGTCGAGATTAGTTGGTCCCACTAGTCCAAGGGCTGAAGCACTGCTCAGGGTCCTCAGAGATCAGGTAGTCCAAAAGGCCTTCACTGGAGCAGACAGAGGAAGGGATGCCAGGACTCTTCAGGAGTCTTCTTTGGATTGTGAGTTGGCTGTTCTTCTACGAGCGATTTTTGGCTTCAGCACTGAGCTGACAAAATGGCTGCAGGAATCCTCTTCTTTTCCAAAATCCAAGCTGGACCTAAATCCAAGTGCTCCAATGGCAAGGTTCTGCACCATTCAAACAACCAGTAGTTGTCCAATCAGGGGCAAATAAATACTGGTTTCACTCATGTCCCACACCTAGACTCTCTGAAACCGTGGAAGTGGACTGGGACGAGATAGCCCACCCCTTCCTTGGCCACACACACACACCAACGCATCAATAGCCTTTGGAAGCAGCAGATTTTTTCCAGGCAAATGCACAACCTTATAAGGGATTTCATGCCATGGGTAGGCAGTAATAAAGCCAAATAACAATATGGCCAAAGACCAAGTGAACATCTCATGGCATGACCCTTTTAGGTCACTAGCCATATTTAGTAGCCATCTGTGGTAAACACGAATGTGCACACTAGAAATAGCGCAAAAATGTTAAAAGTCTATCTGCTGCCACAATCTTGTTATTCGGCACATATAAAAGTAACCAAAAATCCCAAGTGTAAAAAGCTAGGGTGATACAAAAGTATCCCCATTGCACTGCATTGTAAGAAAAAACATAATTTCCCGTACTTATATTCTGAAGGACTGGTCAGTTTCCCCATTAACAAATGAGCTGATCAAAAGCTGAAGGGGTGTCCATGATTTAACCGAATGGCTACATTTCAAATTCGAAATTGCTGAATGCGGCAATCCCGAATTAGAAATCTGTGCCACGGCTAAATCAGGGTTCCCCCCACTAACCCCCTACTTACCTGTTTGTGGCACACCACATTGTGTGCAGCCAACTCCTCCATCCCTCTGCAATGCCGGTTCCCCTCTCTGTCTGTTACGTCACTCTTATACTTCTTGGCTGTCCTGCTTTCCAACGTCAATGGACATTCCCGTCTGGGCTCTGATGAATCGTAATCTTTGTCTTGATCATCATCAATGTCATTGTTGTCATTGTCATTATTGTCTGACTAATCAATGCATGAGGACATGGAATATAGAGACCTAATGCTTTCAATCTTTTCCCATTGCTTACCTTGACAGGATGGTATTCTTCCCTTACCTTCTCTAAGTAAGAGATGGCAGATGGGGCTGGAAGGGTGACCCCTCTATTGATCTCGGTGGATGTTAATCACTGTGGTGCTGCTATGCCAGTGAATGTACTGGTACTTGTGCATCTATAGCGGTGTGACTAATGTCGGGAGGTGGGTGGAAGGTGTCGGCAGTGCACATGTGAAAATACCATTTCGACTAACGTATTGGAACAGTGAAGAGTTAAGGCAAAGTTGCCTATATGTTACCTCTCACTTTTCCACCAGATAGCAGAAATGAGGAACACTTCATGGGAGTCGGGGTGGGGGAGGGGTGCTTTCACACAAAACTGCACACAGTGGCGGTCCCCGCTGTGAATTTAACCTGGGGCTTTGAACATCACTGCCACTATATTTTAAGAAATAAGTACACAATAGCTGGCATTTTAAAAGGGAATGCAAGATGGGGTTAGCATTCTAGGCTACGCCATATCTTTAAATGGAAAGAGGAAGCACCGGATCAGGCCTATCATTACAGCGAGAAGTGCAGACATTAATTACAACGTATAATAAAGGGAGAGCAAAGGAGATAATGTACCATAACTATGAGAAGTTGGATGCATATATGCAAAGGCACTAATGACAAGCCATTGTCATCTCCTCATTTTCCCATCCAAGGCTTTCTGAAATGCCTTTTATCAACAGCGAGCAGTGAGATGACATTCAGCAAAGCCCCAATTAGAATGGCGCTTCCCTGGAACTAACAATGGCGCTGAGGCAAATGCGCCTTGAATAAAACAACAACTCCTGCTCTCTTTCCCAATCCCTCCCACAATCGAAGGCTTCTGTGGGCTTCGTATTTGAATGAGAAAAAAAGAAAATGCCGCTCATTACTCATTTCGCTTGCATATTTTTCTATTGCTTACATCTCTTCGCCAAATGCAGTTTACAGGGGACTCAGTGGCATGTGCAGGGAGTGGCCTGGGCTAGCACATGCTACCCCTGAAATCTGATTAGCTCCCCCAGGTGCCACCCCATTATCCGAAACTATGATCATTATGTGTGTGTGTGCACTCGTACTTCATGCCACCCCTGCATACGTCACTGCCCTACGCTTGTCAAAAGAGTCTGGACGCGCCACTGAGGGCACTCACTCACTGACGACCGACATTCTCCATTGGCATTCCTATGTACAAGCCTCATTGTAATTATGTTGTAAAAGTGGGGAAACAATGCAGAAAGCGCTCCACTTGTTTTACTGAATATGATGATGCATGTGAAAACCGTGTGCAGATTGTTCTGGATTATCCGTGCAGACAATCTGACTGGCACAGGAAAATCACACAGGATATCAGTGTGTTTTCACTGCGAGCACAGACTGAGCTCTGTATACGAATGGAAAACCTGAGAAGCCACTTGAATGAGGATGTAGAAAGTCATTATACTACTTAGGAGCCCATTTTTGAAGTTGAAGTAAATTACACAGAGGGAGCTGTTACTTGTCCGCTTTGGTGTAAACAGTTCCCCTCGGGGTCATTTCCGACTTTTGCACGTCAGAGTGCCAAACGGGATTGTGAAATGGTGGCGTACTTACTTTTACACCACCCTACTACACTCCGCCCTGCAATTGAGTACATGCTGCCGACCAGTGCTTAATTTGTGCCGTTGTTTGCCGGTCCCCAACACCGGCACAATTTTTTCGGCACCGGCACTCAGCAGTGCCCAGGGAATGAAGGCATTCATCAAAGAAAGTTGACACGTAAGGGTTAACTTTCTTTCATGAATGCGATCGTTCGCTGAGGTCATGCAGACAGTGCCCCCGCCAACGTGGCGCCAGATAGGAGGGAGCCATGCTCACCCGCCCGCGTGTTGCCATGGTTACTCTTGCAAGGAGAACCCTCGGCCTTGCTTCGCTTTCTTGGAAGCCTTAGCCTTTCCATTGGGAATGATTCTCGAGACGAGTCCTGTGGCGACATTTCTTCTCTGTGTCTCTGTCTCAAAACAAACGCCCCACATGGAACAGAGGCGCTATGCCCGATCCCCCCCCCCCCACTCCTCAGCCCCTCCCCGGGCTTCGCCTGGCACCGGTCCAGGCTCTGACAGGAAAATGAAAGTGAAAGCACCTCAGCCTCCTCCCTCCCTCTGTGCCTTAAGCTCGGCCCTCCCTGGTTTCTCCCCACCCCCTCCGTAGGCACCGCGGGGTCTGGGCTTCCCCCACCTGCAGTGCACACAAGCGCGGCTTCTACACCCGGGCCCACCCGGATGGGAGGCCCGGGGCCATAAGCTGGGAGGTGGGGGGTTTGTGCTAACTCTGGTGGGGCAGTGCCTTTTGGCGCTGCCCCACTTAGCATGCACATGGTGGGGTCGGGCTGCTGGGTCCCTTAACAATGGGAACCCAGACAGCGCGTCGCCAAGACAGGAGGGTGAGGTGAGAGGGGCAGGTGACAACCGGCAGTCGCTGCCCCCTGTCACCTTGCCCTCCATACTTCAAAGTCCCCCGCGGATGCTGAGCGGGGGCCTTTTGAAGTTCAAAGAAAGGGCCGCCTTGCCCCCAGGCCGAATTTTGCCTTTATCTGTCGGGGGCAAGGTGGCCCTTCTCATGCTTCCTCCCCGTCAGCCACGAACAGCAGCAGGACGGCTGCAGGTCAAGGAGCACCGTTTGCTGGGTCCAGCTGACAATTTTTTCCTGGCTGCGCAGAAAAAGCGGACATTGACATATTTCCAGCAGTGAAGACCCGTCAGTGAGTGAGCCTCCCCAGCCCCTCAGGCTTCAACAAGACAGAGAGGCACACTGCTGCTGTGCTTTCTTAGGAGATAAGGCTGCAAGCTCCCCAGCCCCTCCTGCACCTCCCATCGAAGTGGAATTTTGTAAAGAAACCAACGCTGCGCTACACTGTGGCACTCATGCGAATTGCTTCAAGGGAAGAGCCCAGCTACAGCCAGGTGATTGTTTCAACTGGGGGGGCTGCTGCCAGTGTTTTGCGAGGAATCAACGCTGCTCATAAATAGGACAAGGTACAGCTGGACAATTGCTGTATGAGACCTGTCCTAATCTGACATCGTGTCACGACGGCTGGGGGATACAGCGGGGGCTGTGGGCTGACACTGACAGGCCACAGCATTCCAAACCTGACCGAGTCAAAGGTCACAAGCAACGTGCAGCTAAGGAGCAGAGCAGAATTTGCCGGCAGTGTTTTTCTGTGTCTTCAGCCTGGGAAGCAGGACTACACAGAGAACCGGCTTTAACAGCTGGACAGGGGACAGCCGGAATTCCCAGGCACACATTTCGGCAGACCTGCACTGGAAGGAGGCAGACACAGAGCCCCAGCATTTTACTTTACCTGGGAACTACAAGAGGCGGGGGGGGAAGAGGACCCTGACCCACACAGCAAGTTGGGAAACTCAAAGACAACCGATTACGAACCAGCACACAGAGACCCAAACAGGCAAGAGATGGCCAACGCCTTATCCCTGAAAGAAACATTACTCCTGGAATGGGCCAAAGCAGCGGAAGCCGTCCATGGCATGGACGTGGTGCAAGAAAGGATGGCAGAGCTCGCATCCACCGGCCTCAACGAGGATGACGCAGGCGCACTGGAAGAGGAGGTTGACGGCGATGAGGAGCCAGCAGAAAGGGAGCAACCAGCTAGGAAGAAGCAGCGCCTTGACGTCCGCAGCATGCCCGCCTCTTCAGACACCCACCCAGGCACCAAGAGAAAAGCAAAATCAGGTACTGTGAAAAGCAATGATTTGGGGCCTATGCTTGAACAATTTTTAAAATGGCATAAGGGTGCGGGTGCTGGGAAAAAGAGGAGGCACAGGGATGACTCGAGCAGCTCCAGCAGCGAGAGTGACAGCACAGACACAGAGTCGGAATCTGGGGGCGAGGATGACCAGGGCCACCTTAAAGCATGGGTTGGGCCTAGCAATGATGCACCATCTCCAACCCCTCATATGACTAAATATGGGAGGCGCACTGCCGGCAAAAGTGTAAATAGAAGCCTAAAAAAGACCATTGCATGGCACATTGAGCGGAAAATTAAGAGAAAGATTTGGAAAAAGCAATTTATTGACATTTTTTGCCTATTGGAATATGAAGAATTAGGTTTTGGCATTTCAAAAAGGGATAAGAAAGAGGAAGAAAAAGAAAGAGCAAAGAGGCCCACACTAGAGAAGAATATTCAGAACTGGGAGGCCTCTTTTCAAATCCTATCCACAATAATTCTAGAAAAATTCCCAGAAGAGGGCACTGCACTGATTGCCTACCACCACAGAATTTTGGAGATTCACAATACCTTTGGGGGGGAGTCTTGGCTGAACTATGATAGAGAGTTCAGGGAGGAGATGCAGAGATTCCCTGACCTGGGCTGGGAGGAGGAAGACCCTAAATTGTATCTTTTTCATGTATTAAAAGAAAACTCAGCTAAGAGCGCCCAAAGCAGCAAGGACTATGAGCATCAGTATAATAGAAGGGGTAGAAACAGGCAACATAACCAGCGCAGGCCTCAACATGACAGTATAAATACTAATAAAAACAAACCCCCCTTTCGAAGAACGCCCCCAGGGGGGCAAAAAACAGGGCATAATCAGGGGCAGTCTGGCAACCGCAGCAACGGGGGGGCCAAAGGAAGCACTCCGGGGTCCTGCTGGTACTTCAACAGAGGGTCATGTAACAAGGGCACCGAGTGCAGATACAAGCACCAATGCAGCACATGCAGTGGTGGCCACAGCAGCAACAATTGCACAAAGGCCTCTCTTTCCAGGCCCAGCCCAAAAGTCACTGAGGGCAAAAACATGCACTAGCTATAGATTAGGGGCCTCACCAATAAAAATTGATCAACTGCTAAAAATGTTAGAGAACTACCCTGACCCAGCAGCTAGAGCATCCCTGGCGCAGGGTTTCAAAGATGGCTTCCGGATCCCATTCAAGGGCCAGGGATCTCCCACCATACCCAAGAACCTACAATCTGCCTCATCCCTAGCTACCATAATAAGAGAAAAAATTGATAAAGAGCTACAACTAGGGAGGATTGAGGGCCCCTTCCAGCACCCCCCCTTCACTGAGTTATTATGCTCCCCCCTGGGCATTGTGCCCAAAAAAGAGCCGGGGGAGTTCAGGATGATCCATCATTTATCACACCCACCCGGTAGCTCTTTCAATGACGGCATCCCTGCCACGGAGGCCGCTGTCTCTTACAGCTGCATGCAAGATGCTGTCGACCTAGTAAAACTGTCAGGTAGACACGCTCTCATGGCAAAATCAGACATTAAGTCAGCTTTCAGGCTGCTGCCCGTGCACAAGAGCACCTACCAGTGGCTGTGTTTCCATTTTGACAATAAATTCTATTTTGACAAATGCCTTCCCATGGGCTGCGCCATCGCGTGTGCCTATTTTGAACAGTTCAGTTCTTTCTTACAGTGGGCGTTCCAACAGGCCATGCCCAGAGCCAGAACGGTACACTATTTGGATGATTTCTTCTTCACTGGCCCAGCAGGGTCTCTCCTATGCAGCTCATCCCTAAAAACATTCAGGGAAACCATGCAGGAACTAGGGGTTCCTCTGGCACCCGAGAAAACTGTAGGACCCACCACCACCCTGTCATTTCTAGGAATAGAGATTGACTCTTCCATGGGGGAGTGCCGCCTGCCCAGGGACAAAATAGAGAACCTTCTTCAGACAATAAGGCAGATGACAGGCAGGGACAAGGCAACGCTGCGTGAAATACAGTCCCTTGCTGGGAAGCTGAACTTTGCCACCAGAATCATGCCCCAAGGCCGGGTTTTTCACAGGAGCCTGGAATTAAAAATGAGGGGGGTTACAAAGCCACACCACCACATCCGATTGGGCAAGGAGATAACACAAGACCTGGCCATGTGGGAAGCATTTCTTAACAACTTCAATGGCCAAGTGATATGGCGCAAACCCATGAATGGGGCAGACAAAAGGTCCCTGTTCACGGATGCGGCTGGCAGCAGAGGCTTTGGGGTATGTTTTGGTAACAAGTGGTGCGCCGGCCACTGGCCGCCCTGCTGGCAGCAGAGGGGCTGGACCAGGAACATCACATTGCTAGAGATATTCCCCATATGGCTGGCACTCTACCTATGGGGGGACCTGTTGGCCAACACAGAACTGGTCACATGGTCAGACAACATGGCGGTTGTACACATTTTAAACAAGGGTGCTGCCTCCTGCCCTCTGGTGCTAAAAGTGTTGAGAGAAATGACGAAAGTCACCCTGGAAAATAACATTGTAATAATTGGGCGGCACATTGCAGGCAAAGATAATAAGGCCGCTGACGCTCTGTCCCGTTTTCAGTTCCCCGCTTTCAAGGCACTAAACCCACAGGCAGAAGCCAGGAGGACAGCAGTTCCAGAAGAGGTTTGGGCCATCATGGACACACCCAAGGCAGCCCCCGCCAGCCAGCCGGTCACAGCTCTTACCTGAGATGCCCGCGCCCAGCTCTACCCTCCCCCCCGGGCCCGGACAAAAGGGGTTGCCTTTCCCGGCACCACACTCCTACAGGTGAGCCTAAAGATGTATTAGGGGAACTGGCCAAAAAGGCGCTGGCATAGAAAACTGCCAAAATGTACAATAAGTGCTTGACTGATTTTGGAAGGATCACAAAAGTCACCAACATCAGGGATATACAGGAGTGCCATGTCAATGACTTTATGGAGTGGGCTTTCAAACAAAGCAAAAAGAAGGCATGGGCTTCATCCCATCTGGCAGCAGTTTCATATTACACTAGATTAGCGGGGGCACCCGACCCCACCCACGGCACACTAACCAGATATGCACTCAAGGGTTGGTCCAAAATGTAAGGGGTCAAGACAGACACCAGGCGCCCCCTCAATTTTGCTAAATTAAAAATTCTGCTAGACACCCTCCCTGCAGTATGCAACAATGCCTACGAGACCTCACTATTTAGAGCTGCCTTCACACTAAACTACTTTGGGGTGTTCAGGATCAGCGAGATAGCCTCCAAAAACACAGGATCAGAGGAAGGGCTGGATATAGGCGACATCCACCTGGGGAAGGATTCCATGGCTGTGAAACTGTGTAGGTCCAAAACTGATCAGTTAGGAAAAGGGAGGATAATCAACCTTTACTGCATTGCGGAAACAGAATATTGCCCCATTTGCACCACCAAGGCATTCATGAACAAGCGCCCCAGTCGGGGGGGGCAATTATTCACACACAAAAATGGGTCTGCGCTCAGTAGATTCCAGGTGATGTCTGTCCTCAAGAAGACTATAATAGCTATAGGATGGAATCCGACTGAGTTTGGATCTCACTCCTTCAGGATAGGAGCAGCCACTTCAGCCTGGATGGGGGGGCTGCAAGAGAAAGCCATAAAAGGGATTGGGGGTTGGAAATCGGGGGCTTACAAAAGATACATCAGAAAAGACTTGATCTAACAGTATCCTCCGTCTCCCCCCCCTCTCCTCCCCCCCCCGCTCCCCTCCATCTTCCTCTAACCACAGGCTACCCCCCGTCCCAGACGGCGTGGATCGTGGGCCATTCTTTCATTACCAGAGCCAGCAGATGGCTGGAGGAAACCCAGGACGGCATGCATTTACAGGACACCATCACCTACTGGTGGGGCAAGCCGGGCATGCACTGGGGAGACCTACACGACAAATTGGCTGGCCTACTGGGGGCCTGCTCACCTCCCCCCGATTTTCTCATCATACACCTCGGGGGCAATGACTTGCCTCAGCTGGGCAGGAAGCTTCTCCTGGCTGAAATCTGCACCTCCCTCAGATCCCTGGCACACATGCTAAGACTTCGAACAGAAGTGATGATGTCAGAAATCATCCCTCGCCAACATTGGCATGGGGCAGAGTGCAACAAAGCCATGGAGATTTCTAGGCGCAAACTGAACAAAGCTGTGGCCAATTTCTGCCTTTTCTCAGGCCTCAAATTTATTAAACATGGGATCTCGGTACACAACCAGGCCATGTTCTGCAGTGACGGGGTTCACCTGTCCATTGAAGGTATGGACACCTTCACCAGGAATATTTTCTGGACCCTAGCAGCCAGAGGCTGTACTTAATTCACAATCTCTTATTTTGGGGGGACCTGGGAGACGCCGGTCAGCATCCCCTCAGGGTGGCGGCGGGGATCAGCCTCGAGCGGGCCCCTAATTGGGATTAGGGCCCCCCGCTCACCTGTTCCCTCTGTCCCCAAAATATAGTATTGTTATCCTTATGTGATATTATGGCTGGTTTTTCTTTTGCACCATGGCTGGTACTAAAATAAAGCTTGTGGCCAAAGTTTTTTCCACCTAACATCCTGGTCGTCAGTCTCCTCATTCCTGCAACTGTCATTCTGTATTGTCTGTCTTGTAACACTTGTCATCCATCCGTGTCACCCGCATGCCACTCCCCAGCACAAAAACACCGGATGGGAGGCCCGGGGCCATAAGCTGGGAGGTGGGGGGTTTGTGCTAACTCTGGTGGGGCAGTGCCTTTTGGCGCTGCCCCACTTAGCATGCACATGGTGGGGTCGGGCTGCTGGGTCCCTTAACAATGGGAACCCAGACAGCGCGTCGCCAAGACAGGAGGGTGAGGTGAGAGGGGCAGGTGACAACCGGCAGTCGCTGCCCCCTGTCACCTTGCCCTCCATACTTCAAAGGCCCCCCTTCCCATCCTGCGGATGCTGAGCGGGGGCCTTTTGAAGTTCAAAGAAAGGGCCGCCTTGCCCCCAGGCCGAATTTTGCCTTTATCTGTCGGGGGCAAGGTGGCCCTTCTCATGCTTCCTCCCCGTCAGCCATGAACAGCAGCAGGACGGCTGCAGGTCTAAAAAACCACCCCTCCCACCCTGCAAATAACTGTAAGGTAAAGCTATAGCGAGGGCCAGGTAGAAGATGGAACACAATCATATAATTAGGGGAGGCTAAAACGCCTCACTTCAAAAAATAAATATAAAAATTCAACTCCAAGAAGGGCCTTCTTAAAATACCGGGGGGTCTTTTTGTCTATTAGTTAATATTCCAGGAAAATACAGTTATAGAAGACCCAGGCGCTCAGAATCCACCAGAGAACATCAATACAGGTGGGAGCCCTACGGGTATAACAAAAGTGAAAAGGAGAGAGGAACTTGAGCAGAAACATGTACTAGTAAGACTCAAGTATCATCCTACATGCATGCAGAAGGGGGGTCTCACAACAAGTGGATCAGGAGCAGGGTAAGTTCCTAGTAAGGCTCTGGAACCCACCCCCTCACAATTTTGTTTATGCAAGATAAGCGCACTGGGGTACGCAAGTGGATCGTGGGCGGGGGAAGTTCCCAGCTAAGCCCTTAGAACCCACCCCCGCAGCGAAATAGTACAACACAAGCACTGAAGGGGTCTCACAACACAAGTGGTTCGGGAGCAAGGAACATTCTAGTAAGGCACTCCTTTTGAACCCATTCCAGCTGTAAAAACAGGCAGCCTTAAGCGCTGAGGGGGTCTCACAACGCAAGTGGATCGGGAGCAGGGTAAAAACCTAGTAAGGCTCTTTGAACCCACCCCGGCTGTAAAAACAAGCAGCTTCAAGCGCTGAGGGGGTTTCATAATGCAAGTGGATCGGGAGCTGGGTAAAAACCCAGTAAGGCTCTTTGAACCCACCCCTGCTGTAAAAACAAGCAGCGCTAAACGCTGAGGGGGTCTCACAAGGCAAGTGGATCGGGAGCAAGGTAAAAACCTAGTAAGGGTCTTTGAACCCACCCCGGCGGTAAAAACAAGCAGCTTTAAGCACTGAGGGGGTTTCACAATGCAAGTGGATCGGGAGCTGGGTAAAAACCCAGTAAGGCTCTTTGAACCCACCCCGGCTGTAAAAACAAGCAGCTTTAAGCGCTGAGGGGTCTCACAAAGCAAGTGGAGCGGGAGCAGGGAAAAAACCCAGTAAGGCTCGTTGAACCCATCCCGGCAGTAAAAACAAGCAGCGCTAAGTGCTGAGGGGGTCTCACAATGCAAGTGGATTGGGAGCAGGGAAAAAACCCAGTAAGGCTCTTTTGAACCCACCCCGGCTGTAAAACAAGCAGCCTAATGCGCAGAAGGGGTCTCGTAGCACAAGTGGATCTGGAGCAGGGAAGACCCTAGTAAGGCTCCTAGAACCCACCCCCGAGGAAACAACTAGCCCGCAAACGGAGCGTGGGGGCTTCAAAAACTCAAGTGGATCATGTGTGGAGAAAGTGCCAAATTCATCTCCAAAGAGTGGACCAAGAGGCTAAAACGCCTCCATCCATGGAAAAGTACAAAACACATGACCAAAAAATCAAAATGGCTCCAAGAACACATCCCGCGGAGGATCAAGTGAAAGGCTTCACAACGCGGGGTTTTGTTCTATCAAGAAATACGGATCAAGAGCCATAACTTCAGCGAAAATCACCCTGTGAGCAAGAGAGGGCGCAAGTGCTAAACCTGGTCAGGTTGGACATCAGTAAAAGGCACACAAGCGCACACCTCCCCACCTCACTTGGAAAGGACAAGAGAAAGCAGGATGAACCTGCTCCAAAGACAAGCAATTATGAACATGTCACAGCTCACACGCTGTGGCCAAACAATTGTCACAAGCTTTCATATGATTGGCGGCGGGGATTAGCCTCGAGCGGGCCCCTAATTGGGATTAGGGCCCCCCGCTCACCTGTTCCCTCTGTCCCCAAAATATGGTATTGTTATCCTTATGTGATGTTATGGCTGGTTTTTCTTTTGCACCATGGCTGGTACTAAAATAAAGCTTGTGGCCAAAGTTTTTTGCACCTAACATCCTGGTCGTCAGTCTCCTCATTCCTGCAACTGTCATTCTGTATTGCCTGTCTTGTAACACTTGTCATCCATCCGTGTCACCCGCATGCCACTCCCCAGCACAAAAACACTTCCAGGCTTATCAGCACACCCCAGTCCAGCGGGTCACGGAAGAGTCGTGTGTGGTGAGGGTGTGTTGCTGTTCTCTTAGTAAATGCCGTTGCTTGTTATGTGGGAAATCCTGCCCCTGGACTCCTTTGCAAATCGTTATGAAGTTTTTAACGGGAAACAGTTGCCAGCAGAAATGTTCAGTCAGACGAAGCCGGACTAGAGGGGGCAACTACAAGACAAAGGAGGCTAGAAAAGCGTGACTACTTGATACACCGTAGTAAGTTAGTAACGCGTTTGTGAAGTGAACTGAGGTATATCAACGAAACTACTACCGTTAAAAATAAACGCCTCTTAATGGCCCGTAAGCATGAGTTTCCGCGACCACTGCGCGTGTGTGCAGGAGAACATGGTGCATTGTCGTTGTGTCCTAAACACAATATCCAAACTTGTTAAAAATCGTAGCTATTTGGTGTTATGGACCCAAGCATTAGCTCATTGCGTCAGGTGGCTTATATTTATGTCCACTGTTAGTGGTGGCAGGTGGTTGTATTTTCTTTTCTCTTTGGTTTATTGTAGACTCTTCACTTCGCGTTTATATTTTAAATGGTGACCTGTCAAGAGCAGTTTGATTACCAGAGCATGCATTTGCAAACTGGTAGTTGATGCCACACAAGTAAACGTTCCCTAAAAAGGCTAGCGAGATAAAGAAATCAGTCATTTTACAGGTGTAGTTTAAGGGGTCAAGGTAAAAAATGCAACCCAAAAGCGAATTCCGTACAATTTTCATCTACCAGATCAACAGCTGACTCGATACCTATTTTATGCTTTAGTCCCAGACCCTGGACCCTCGTCTTCACTTCACACCAGACAGCGGTGCCCCCTGCCGGACGGAGCCGGGAACACCTGCAGTGAGGGTGCGCCGAGGGGGCAACATGGCAGGAAGGGGCGACCCCTGCTCAGGGTAAGTGCCAACTGCGAGCTTTCACAGCACTTAAAACAATGATGGTTCTGCAAATGAGGGTATAATATAATTTCTGCCTCCCTCGTGCTTATATCTGCTCTCTGTGCTTTCTCTTACCCCTAGTGTCCTTTCTCTGCCTACGCCTCTTCTTTCTCTGCGCCCCACTTTCTGTGACCCTTTTGTTTTTTCAGGCTCTCCTTCTGTTATTTCTGTCCTCTGCTGTTCATTTCTCCCCTTTTTCTTCTCTGCATTTCTTTCTGTGCTTTCTCTGCCCCCACAGTGTAGAGGTAAACTATGGCATAACCTATGTATTCGTGCAAATACTGCAGCATGCAAACCTTGAGCGACGTCATTAATCACAAAATATTGGAGAGTTCTATTATAGCTCACTACAATGTACTGCTGCGTGCTGGGGACTATATTGTGACATAAGGTAGACTATTTTTATAATGATCTGCCCCCCCCTCTTCCCAACTCTCGTGTGTGTTAGGTTCCCAGGCTCCAGCCCTTATTCACCCGGGTCATCACAATTGTTACACTAACCCTTGGATGGTCTAACAGGGGTACACTTTAGATCGATGCAGGCAGCCCCAATGGCTTATGATCAATAATGAGAACTGTTGTGGGGAGAGTGTCTTTCCACCTGGCT
The DNA here is from genome assembly GCF_040938575.1 of Ambystoma mexicanum. Lineage (NCBI taxonomy): Eukaryota > Metazoa > Chordata > Amphibia > Caudata > Ambystomatidae > Ambystoma > Ambystoma mexicanum. The sequence continues at coordinate 202,007,194 of NC_090937.1, read as the reverse complement.
CCGCCCAGGTAAATGGGGTCTGCCCACCATTACATGGCATCCGATCCCGAAGTGGACCAGCATTTGTGTCTTTCGCCAAGCCGGTCATTTTCTTCAAATTGTAAATTGCAGAAAGGGAACCCAATACATTTGTACTTAAGTGCAAAAAAGCTTCCCTCTTTAGAATGTATCTTTTGCACTACTATGTGAAAAAAAAAGTGCAAAGAGTATAAATGCCACAATCAAAATCAAATGCTGGCGGTAATGCAGGAAGATGTGTATGGCGCAAGGGATGGGGGCTGGCATAAGTGGTAGTTTCATTCAATGCCCCGGCTCTGCCATGCAAATCAATGAAAACCTGGTGGACGGTAACACGCATGTGTAAAGGGTTTTACGCATTCTTTTTTGCATGATGTGTCTGTTGCGCCAAAAAGGAAATGAGCCTGAAGGTGTAATGTCACCTGCCACTGGCAGTCACCAACATACCCCGGAATGCGTTTGTGGACTGATACTATGGGTACAATCCAGTTCTCTGGTTTGCTATTTGGCTCTTTAGTCACATTACTTAGTTACTGCCAGCTTAATTCCAGGAGTTCTACAGTGATATCAACCGTGAAAAGGGAGATCTGTTTTAGTTCGCTGCCAGCATGCAGAGATAGGTGGTTCTCGTGCTATAATCTATCAATTAATTATGTGGGTTTTGGTTATGCCCAGTATATAAAGGTAATGGGAGGTGGGATTGTGTAATTACTTAATCATAATTGCTCTTTTATAACGCACTTCATCAGCATTCGAACTTGTGTTGCGCTGCGTTGTCAAGTACTGGTTGCAAGCACTGGTAGAGCCAACCACTTTGTCATATGCTTAGGAATTAGATAGGCATTTGTCAGGAACTGCCATCATATGCCCAGGTACTCAGACCATTACCCAGCTGTTGCCATCTTATGACCAGTTACCTCCATTACGGCAGTACCTGGCAAATGTCTATCACACTGAACTGGCTTGGGCCGCCGACGCTGCGGGCGGCGCCCGCAGACCCCGGGGCCAGCATTATGGGGCCAAGATTTTTTGGGCACTGGCACTTATTTTTTTACAAATTAAGCACTGCTGCCGACTATTTAAAGATATCACGCAGCGCTTACAAAAGATTCCTAAGGAATTCTGCTTTTTTGCAGGTGCATGAAAATATCACGCTGGGTTAAATGCTGTTGCATTTCTTTGTTGGAGATGAAGGGACAGGTGGAATCGTAAAGACACAATTTGCGTCTCCTCTATACCATACAAATGAATGAAAATTAGATGCAACGTGAATACATTCCGTGAAGGTCTTACCCGTGACTTTAACGCATTACATTTACGTTAAAACTCCTAAAAAATGAGCTCCCTAGAGTTCTGAAGTGATTATTGTAGCAAAAGTGTCTTTTTCGATCCCATTTTACGTTAATACAAGTCTATAGCAATCTACATTTCAGCACATATATTTGTATAGAAACTTGATGTGACATTCCTTTATTTTGGACTATTGTACTTTGCTGTCTGAGGTGCTATTGTTTCACATTCAAGCCCCTCTTGTGAGTACTGCCTACCGTGGGCCCACATTGGCACATACGGCAAAGAATATATATCCCTTAACTGTGCCTGTTTCACCTTTATGATTGGGATCCCACTTATTTTGTAGAAGTGTTAGAGCTGAGCAGGTGCTTTAGTCACTACTCATCCATGTTCTCTTGCAGGGGAGAAGTTATTTTGAAACAGGCCCAATGACTCCTGCGCAGGCAGCCTCAGTGCTGTATTCTCAGCATGGAACTTACAGAAGGAAGGCCACCCTACTGCAGAAATGGCAAAGGACCATTCTGAACTGAGGGGTCCTGTGGTGCAAAACATTCCAGACGCTAGAACGGGGATAACGGCCCGATAGCCCAAGTTATCGGTCCGAGCTGGGGATGAACACCACAGAGTTCCATGAGCCTAATTCAGATCTCATACTGCAATCACAAATTCACTGACATAGTCACACAATTCACCACACCCAACACATAACAACTTTAAGAATAACCTCACAGTACTAGTCCTCTCTGCCAAAACTATTTTTATTTTAATGCAATGTAATCTACAATTTATCTTCTCATAATCAGACTCTGGAAGTGCACTGTGAGACAAGCAAAAGTAATTTGTGGCAAGAACAATGACAGTGAGGCACGTTACAAATATCACACACCTGTTTGCTTCATGAATAATGTTTGGGTCTTCCCATTCCCTGGTATCCCTTGATATTCAAGGAAGAGAACTTTTTTCAAAGTAGCTGCATTGTTTACTCAAACCACTGCATGTGTTCCTCCTTCATAACCACTCACATGCAATTCAGTGCAGAAACCTATGCATATCTGCTGTATATTTTACTGCAAGTCTCTATGGAGGCAAAGCGATCCAAGCGCAAGAGGCTTGACACTCGACCTTCCTCAAGCTGTTACTAGGAGCCCATCAGGGCCGCCTAACTTTCATGGAGAGTTTGATTTGTACCTTGTTCAGAGAAGCGTTGGGCTCCAAGACACTTTTGGGTCCACTCCACCTCTTCTTTGGGACCTAGCCCCTCGAGCCACAGAGAACCACAGAAACCACCGGCTGCTCGTGACCTATCCCTTCAGAACTTACACCCGGGCGGAGCACTTATGCATACTGGCTTCCATGCCTGCATGGTCATCTCATTCATTCGCTTATAATGTATGGAATGTGTCATGACCTCTACTCAAGACCCCCACCAGGTTTCCCAGTAGACTGGCAGCCACATTGCCAGGGTGTGTGATAAGCAAGGAATGCTCAGTATCTCGTCATGACCTGCAACCGCTAGAATGTAGAGCATTGTGGGGCTGCTGGGGTCCCCTTCTTTGGCAGTGGTGGTACGGTCCTTTACAGCTGGAGGTAAAGCATTGCCATTTCATGAACGTTTTCTATGTACACTTTTAGGGAAGTAAAAAATAAATTGCAATAAATTCCTTTGATGCCAATTATTTCCTTAAACCATCAAACCAACCTTTCCTTCCAGTTAGTGACACTTTCTTTGCAGCACTAAATCTTACTTACCTTAAAAAAAAAGTACATCACCCCGCTGGGGCTTCAATAGTCACTTAGACGTGTATCTTGGCAGGTTATGGCCGAGCTGTTCTTCTTCTGCACAGTTTCACGCCATCGATTGTGCCGCCTGGAGCAGAGTTGTTCAGTGCAAAGCGCCCCTCGCACGTTTTATGGATCATGTTTATTTGGCTGGGAGAGAAATGCGCTCCCAGAGGAGACCCTTAACTCTCTCTTCCTAGCACAGTAAATCTACGAGCTCGTTTGTTTGGAAGCGCGCGTGCAGCGCATGTGAGCTGAGCCATAAATAGTGGGGTGAGCTGTTCAAGGATTCTTTAATAGAAAGTGAAGAGAACAAGGACCAACCTTGTTCCTGAGCCCCTCACATCACTAGAAGAAGCAAAGCAGCTGGTTTCCTGTGTTCTACTGCATTGAACCATCGTTGATCACATCCAGGCACCTTTGTTAGTTCTCTATAGTAGAGTTATTGCATATGGTTTGTATACTTAAATTATACATATGTTTATAGAACCTTGGTTGGCCATACCTTTATTTTGGACTGCTGTACTATTGCTGTTGGGTTGCTACTGTCATCACATTCACACCTCTCTGAAGAGTATAGACTGCCCTCGGGCAACCTTACCACAAAAGGTGAAGGCAGTATATCTCTTCCTTGTGCATGTTTCGTCTTTACGATTGAGATCACCTGTGTTCTGTAAAAGTGTGAGGATTGAGAAGGCGGTTTAGCAACGACACATCCTTGTACTCCTGTGGGGCAGTAATCATTTTTTCTCTGCACTACATTGGGTTTACCCTGGGAATCATCCGTCAATATGCTGACGGAAAATCCATTGGTTTCCATCCATGGCAATGGTGGCCGGCACATTTTCCACCAGCTTTCGGCTGGCAGATTATCAGCCTAAAGCTAGTGTAGTGATAACTTAAAATAGGGTTGTTTCCACTGGCGGATTTTACAATATGTGGAATATAGTAAACACAGAATAAAGAATAAAAAAAGAACAAGTGAAAAATAGTTGTGTCTGCTTGAAAAATGTGTGGGATGTATTGACCCACTCGGCTATACTATGCGGCCTCACTCTGCTATCTATATGGTGCGAGAAACAGTAAAATGGCGGCAAAACCCTTGTGTGCGCCAAAACCTCCAAAACTGCGTTTTTTCAACACACAAAAAGATGGCGGCACAACCTGCCACCCATGGTGCATGTGTGGTGGAACAGAGCACATGCTGCAGAAAAAGTAAACATAGAGTGCAGAGGGAGAAGCAGCGCTTTTTGTAACTGAAACTCCAATATTTGCCTGTAAATGACATTTACTTTGCTGCTGAAACTTAAAAATGCCTGTACATAGCAAATTCCAACACTCAAAATCTTGCTTGGTGCTAAAATTCATGTAATCTAATGAAGCACTTTGAATTCACAAGGTCCCGAAATGTTAAGAGCAAAATACCTTCTCAGCAAAACTGGATTGCCTGTGAATGACTGCTAGGGAGAATTTTCATTTATGGCTAATTTCCCTCACCTAGTGAGTCCCTCAGCAGCGTTGCTGGATTTCTGGTGTTTATTTTTACACCTGGTAAGAGTGTGAGCCTTTTTTCCCACTCTTACATGTGTTTTGCCATGTGTATTTCTACTTTTTGTGTGATATTGGGCTCTGAAGCCACACCACTCCATGAGCCCCACTTTTTGTGTGTGTTACACAGCACCTTCAGTGCAGTGACACAGGGTTGTCTTTGAGACATTCCCACTGACTCCATTTTTCTGGGGCTGACTACTGTCCCCCGGAAACATGTAAAGTTGCCATTAACTTTATATAGTCACTTTAAACTACAGACCCATTACACCCCATGTTACATGGAGTATTGGAAAGGGTTAATTCCTACCCCTTTTTGTCTGTGTCTCTTGGAGCTTTGTTTTGCTCTCTTACCGTTTAGCCTTGGCTGGTGGCAGTGGTATCTACCCTAACTTTTGTACCGCGATTATACTATATAAACGTGGTACTGTTTTAGGCTATTGTATTAGCCTCAAACATAAACCCACTTGACCAAACACTTTTTATTTTGGCTCCGGTCGGATTTAGTCACCATTTCTTTTTGTTAAAATCCTTCTTTTGTTTTACTTTTTGTGCCAAACCAGGTTTGCCTTCTTTGTTCGCTGTCCTTGGGTGGGCTTCTGTCCAGAAGCCCTCCCTTGGTCTCTGGGTGTCTAGGTGGGCTGAATGTGAGGGAGGGGTTTAGTCACCCCCTGCACAGGGTCTCCTTGGAGACCCAAGTCGCACTTTGTGTCGATTTGCTGAGGTGGCTGTCCAGGCCGGACAACCCCCCTGCTGAGTGATTGACAGCCAGGCTGTGTGAATGGGGGATTTTGGCAGAAAAGGCAGGACTATTGGGCTGGAAGTCAGAGTCGCCACTGGAACTGCAAGAACCGAAGAAAAGTGGAGAAGAAGATGGCTGCTGCAACTCCCGAGTTCCGGTGAAGCCCTGCTGCAGTCCTGAGCTATCTACCCTTCAATGACAGAGAAGATCCAGTCCGGAGTCTTCTTCCCTTGAGCCTGGTGGGATCAACCAGCTCACCATCAACAACCAGAGAATCCTCTTCTTGGTCGAAATCGCTGCACACAGCTGTAGTGGTCCGGATAGCCATCTGAAGAGCCTCTCCTGTTTTAAAGGAGCGCACCTTTTATTCACAGTTGCTTCGCTGCTGCTGGCTTCATCCCTGGGTAGTGCAGATCGCTCCAGACGTCCTCCTTCTTGTCCCCACGACTGAAGCTCCAGAAACCATTAGTCTGCAGGAACTACCAGGAACAACTGCCGTGGCACCAGCTTTCTTGAACGAATAAGGTACTGTGTCCGACTTCAAGGAATTGGGGAGAACCCTTTTTCCTCACCAAAGGCTTTTCCTTTTCTTCCTTCACTCTTATAACGTTTGCTTCCCCTTTGTGACAATATCTAAGTACTCCTGGCAATCTCGAATCGTGAACTGTTCTAACCGTGTGATTCTCGGCAACAGGACTCCTGTTATCTTTAACACTGGCGCAGGCCTATTGACTTTTATCTACCTTTTAGAGAGTGTCCTCTGATTCAAATTGCCTTGACAAAAGTATTGCCTATGATTTTTATCCCCAATTCCCTTGTGTTAATTCATGTGCTAAATGTGATTGACTTTGGTTACATTTCTTCCCGCGGGTACGCTTATCTTTCGTAAGACCGAACTGTCATTACTGTCAAAAAGTGATCGCGTATGAACCCCCAGTAACGTCTTTGTTTCACAACACCAGTCTGTCAAATCCCAATGTACTTACCTTGAATTGTTCTGCTCAAGGGGAATTGGTTGTGTGTAGTATATTTGAAGTGTGGTTTTATTTTAATAGAAGTGAAGTGTTTTGTGAACAGATGGTTTTAAAATAAATGTACTTATATTTTTTAACCAGAAACCTTGAGTCAGTGTTTGCTTGAGTCACAGTAATTGTAGTCTTTTGTGTAATCTCTGCTACTGCTCATTTTCTCTTGAGATAAGTCTGGCTGCTCAGCCATTGCTACCACTTTACTGTGTAGTACAGGCTTGCACCAAAGGTGAAATTGTATTACCACTTGTAGTCTTAATTGTGTGCAGTGGTCCCTAAGGGCACTGCATATGATTCTGCCTAACAATGACAACTCCTGTCAAAAATCTTTGTGCAGCCACACGGGGCTACCTGTGAGTGACAGCCCCTGTCAAATGGGCTCTCCTGATTAAACTTTAAAGTTGTCTAAACTACAGGTCTGCCGTATTAGCAAATATTGTTGCTGAAAGGAACACGGATCTCAGTTGTTTTGATCCCACAGGTTTAAATCTGGAATGTAAATTATATATGTTATCTGATGCAACAGGTTTGTTTTATGCTGGATATCAGGTCAAGAAATTAAGAATTAACCTAGGCTGGCTGGACCTGCAAGGGATTGACAAACAGGTTTCCACCCAAGGGGAGGGCATTGCCCTCAGCAGATGCTCACTGACATATGATAATTGTGCGGTATGCCAGACTTGGGTCTGCTGCCAGGGACTGAACAATTGCAGATTCTCCAGGCCAGGAAATGGACGTGTGAAGAGGTCATAAACTAGGCTTTCAGAAGGAAATCCCAAAGGTGGGGGCTGCTCCTTGCCTCCAGAGACAGACAAAAGGCTGACTATTTGCTGCTAAAGAATATGCAATGAACATTTTTGGAGATTTATAACTCGTTATCAGAAGTGTTGAAAAATATAAAACGGGCAGATTTGTTAATTTAATTTTTGGCCCTACATTTGAAAATTTGGTGGAACTGTGTAGCATATTCTGAACAGGAATGGCAATATATGTGGTTTTATGGGAACTGTATGTATGGTAGAATTGTTAAACTTTGCACGCACATTCCTATGGTAAACGTGCATATTTGTGGAAATTTTGAGAAATTTTGGAAAATGTTTTCATGGCGAAATGGACAAAATGCTGCAGAAAGGCGAAACAAGATCTCACAGCTGTGGGATTTTGATGAACAGACACTCCATAAAATATGTAATCCTTGTATGTGATTTCCGTAGAGGTTACAAATGTATAAATATGTATTTAGGACAAAATTCGATTTTGATACTAGTGGCAAGGGGAGGTTTCTAAGTATTGTAAAAATAAAACCATAAACCTGACATCATCTGTCTTGGATCCAATCACCCGGATGCAAGGCGGAGATGAGACTCTGATCCAATCCCATTTCACACGGGCAAGTTTAGTTAGGACGGCCCATATACCCATTTGGTGATGTCATTTGACAGGATAAATAGGGACATCTGACAACGCATAGAAGCACACTCTCTTCTGATTCCAGCGAAGACCGTTGATCCAGCATTCAACATCCAGCACTTCAACATCCTTCTAGATCCAGATGCCAACCACCAGGCCAAGCAGTAGCTGAGCTATTTTCAGCTAGGCCTCAATCCTCAACTAATCCTCATAACCCAGTGAAGTGCTGTGGTGGGGGAAGCATCCTGAAACTATCTGGCTTGCTACCATAAATGATTGCCTGCTGAACTTGCCATTCTGCTGATCTGAAATATCCAGAGACAAGAAGGGCAGATCCTGTGCAGTTCCGGCGACTGGCCTAGCTGATGTGCTGTCCTCTTCTGATAGACCCGATCCAATTGACCAGACCCTTGACGGGCCACAAAACTTAAATCCCATTGGATTGTGAGTATTAACAGGACGCTAGAGAACTATTGTATACCTTGCCTTATCGTGTTCCACCCTAATCTTTGAACTATCCCTACTTTCATAACCAGTAACAGTGTCAAAATATTTAGTGCTATCCTATCCTGTCGTTTTTCTAAAGAGTTATTTTCATAGTCACTTTTATTTTGTAATTCTTATCCATAAATCTCACTTTGAGTGTCTGGATTGGTTCCACCGGGGAAGGCGCAAGGGATCTGATACTGAAGTCATGAATCGGTCTCAGAGCTTACTTTGTCCCAACCTGGTTGCCTAGTTTGAATGTTCTAGTCTTGAGTAAAAGCATAATCCTTATTTTCTGGTTTTAATTGAAGTTCTTGTCCAAATTCGCATCTTTATTTTTGAAAAACACCTCTCACTAAAACCTCTACAACTCCCTCAGTTTTAAAGATAGAAACGATATTTCAACTCTCATTTATACCTTACATCCTTAGCTATCTCCACAACTAAACAACCCAGCGTGCATTTCACCTGTATTTCTTCAATATTACATGGTAAAAGTTTGCCGCGAATTTGCAATTTCAGCCAAAGTATACGTGTCTTTTGAACATTTCAAAGTGCTTTTTCCATCCCATCATAATCTGAAGTGTATATTGTGGTTCATATTATAGCCCGTGCATGTTAGGACCTGATTAGTGTTGCTTTCTTTAGAATTTGTCTCCATTTTAGCATTTTCACCATTTTGCAGTATTTCACCAAGCCATTTTCACATGTCATTTCAAAGTGTCATTTGCCAAAATAAGGTTTTCTCTCTTGTGTGGGAGGGAGGATTGCCTATAACTCTAGACATTGTATTTCATTCCTGAAAGCCTGCTGATTACTCACATTGGTGTAGGATTGCTCAATTGTATTTAAACACAACTTTGCAGGGGAACATTAACCTAAACACTATCTGTGTGCAAAACAAGACTGTTCTTTTTCCCTGTGTTTTCTAGTTTGCCTCCTTATAAGTGAATTCAATTGCTTGACTTATATTTCTGAATTGTATTGTGACCCTTTGGGTGATTTCTGCCCCATATACATATCTATAGTAAACCTATGTGTGATTAAATATTAAAATAAATAAATAAATATTTACCTTTGCAAACTAGCCTGATTCCTGGTTCAGTGTGACCTGAGGGGTATTTGGAGAAGGGTGTGATATGAGTGGTATATCATTCAGAATATTGAACTTATAGATACAAATAAATAAGGGTTTCATTTGCGCACTACATGCTAGGCGAGACTTGGGTGTGTGCCTGATTGAAATCCCTTACAGATGAATGGTGCACAAAATGATGGAGCTGTTGATTCTGGTACTTTGCAGAAATAAATAAATAAATGTGTCCCTTTGAATGTTTGTAAATAGCATTTACCTTGTGATTGTAGGAAATAGATTAGCCCTGCAGGATCGGACTATACCACCCATTCTGATCCATTCCATGTAAAATCTGATCAGTTGTGCAATAAAAAAGCAACATCAGAGACCAACTCGAATAAAGAAAATACCTGCCACTTGTTACGGCTCATTGGAGCACAATAGCTTCATCCACATATGAGTTTGCCACTGAGCACAAGAAAAACCAAAAAAAAATTTTCACAGGTATAAAGAGACACATACATAAGGTAAAATAGAAGGAGGGACTTTGGATAAGTTTGCATTTCAGGTGGAGACCATTTCAAGAAAATTCTATCCATTACACCCGCGACACACTATTTTCTCTTTATTCTGACAAATACCTTAAATAATGAATTAGTAAAATAGCATGCACACAAGATGAACATTACATGAAGATGTACCATTCCGTGCACCTATTGCGCAAGCCGTCTTGGGTCACTTGATTGCTGCCAACTGATAGATAGGTCAATCGGATCATCATAAACTGGTCAACAGGCTAGATTGGCTAACTGATAAAAGTGGGCGACGTGTCATCCTGATGGCCCAATTTATGATGAGCAGGGAAAGGATTAACTAAGGGTTGAGGTAGGGCAGGTAGCAGGGGTGTCAGGCAAACATGGGGGTGATGTGGTGGCAGAGAGAGGAGTGAGAGAGGAATCAGAATAATGGGTTTGGAGTTGGGACGGGTGAGGGGATAGGGAATTTAAAGTTGAGCAGCAGGGAAGGGTGGTTCAGGGGGTCCCCCAACAAACTAGAGCAGGGATTGGGAGGTTATCCGAAAATGGTATCACTTTTTTTCTGCTGCTTATGGAAGATTTGAGATTTAGATTTCTGTTTTTGAGCCCCCATGTCACTCTTTCCCATATGCAGGCAGGTCTCTTAAAAACCTGCAGTCCCTGTCATGAGAAGCAGTCACCCTATCTTTTTATAGAGCCAAGTAGTCATTGGGGTTTTAATCACCTTGTCACACTGACCATTCTCCTGTGTCCCATCACCCACCATTTTTTTATTTATTTTTATTTTTTTATTTTTTTTTATTTTATTCAAATTTGTTGAGCGCACATCATTTTCGGCCAAACGCTTGTGAGAAACTCCTACCTGTGCAAATCTCCACTTCACATCAAAGTCTGCTGGAATGTCAGTGTCAGTTTAATAGTTGAATACCTGGAACACAACGAACCTGCAATGAGAACACATTATCAAGCAGTGATTGCCATTTGCATCATTTAGAAGAAATTCAACTCAGGACATAGCACCCCACAAAGGAATCAGATGCCGTAGGTTCCCACTATTTTCAAACAAAAGACATTCAAACATGTTTTCACATAGGTAGAACCACAATGCTTTTGCCTAAGGCAGACTGTGAACATCCAAAGTGATTGATGAAGGTATTAAAAGGGTGTCAGCACAGTTGACTGGCTACCATCAAGGAAGCACCCAACAACTGAAGGTACTGGATCTGTGAGTGCAAAGGTGGCAGATGCACAAGCAAGCCTCAAGCAATGGTAATTCATCATCAGACAGACAATGCTTGAGCTTGGCCACCCTGCAATTCACAGTTTGGTTCCCCAATAAGGGAGTCTGTGCTACTACATAGGTAACCTACATTGAAAACCAGGGGTGGGTAATTGAGGAATTAAAGTGGTGACAGTGGGAGGTGAGGAAAAGGAACTCATGAGGAGAGAACAAGAGAGCAAGCAGAGGGGGTGAAGGAGGAGCTGCAGGAGTGAGGAAAGGAAGGAGGAAGAAGAAAATGGAAGGAGCGAGAGGAGGAACCCAGAAGGGATGAGAGGAGGGAAAGGAGAGCATAGAGTTGTGAAGATGAGTAGATAGTGGTGGAGGTAATGGAGAGTGGGGAGAGATGGAGAAGGGAGTACACAATTGAAAAGGAGCTCCAAGAGAAGAGTGGGAAAAGTTGCAAAGTAATGTCTGTAAATTGCATCATTTAGCCATGGAACAGGCCGTTCAGACAGTACCGACTGCCACTGGACCTACATTATTGTAGTGGGCCTCGTTCACTGTGCACAGCCATAAAGGAAATATGTTGCAAAATGCTCCTCGTTACTGTTGGTGACCTGGAATCTATTATATATTGTCATCTGTTCCCCTAAGGAACCTTTGTAAAACTCTATGCCTTTTGTAGTCTCTTTATCTGACATTTGCTCTGCAAAATGCACCATCTGAACCCATTCAAGAAAATGACCCAGAATTGTTAGTGTGTGTTCCCTGTGTTTGTGCAAGCCAATTGGATGAAAATAGCCGTGCCCCACAATTTAAGAACTGAATTACAGTATTTGGCATAAACAGTAATCTGTAGCAAAATATGCAACATAATGCAGTGATTCATTTCTCATGATGTACTGTTATAGTACAGATCAAAGATAAAAAATCACACATCAATAACATTGCCCTATGCTATAATGCACTCAATATTTTGTCATAGTGCATAGTTACAAGCTGCAGTTCAAAGTTGTCACACACAAGACAAATGCAAACTAAATAGAAAGATTACCACCAAAGTGGCACACACAAGTAATTCTAGCTTTTTGTGTTATGCCATACCATTACAAGATGAACCTGGAAGGAGTGAAGAGAATGACTACCTTAGTTGAGATGAAAGTCCTAATGAAAGGGAATCTCTGCATCACGAAGCAGATGATTATTATGGATTGGGAGAATCGTCACAACATTCATTAGTCACATTGCAATGTAGCAAGAAATGTGGAAAAAAACAAATGTATCAAGCAGCATGCAAACCACGAGGTCTTAAAATCAACATTTCACAAAACATTCCCCAACTTACACAGTTGTGCTAATATCTGCAAAATGTCTGTCACTGTCCTAGAGCTTTCCCAATTTCTACATCATGAAGCAACTGACAAACACAAGGGCCAACTCTACATAGTGTGGCAATAGCTCTGGCACAGCACTAAAACTCTGGGTTCAGTCATCTGAAAAAAGCACAAGATGCCCATGCTATTTATTATCAAATGAAATGATGGAAAACCTGAATTGTAATAAGTATATTAAGTTTTAATATAGCACTTGATGACTGAAGTTGTATGTGTTCTCGGAGGTTTCTTTTGTCAAGTCTGCACTTTTGACATGGGTGGTAGCCCCAATTCTGCCTCACCCCATACCTCCACAGTCTCACCCATTCACCCCACCCCCTTCTGCTTTACACCCACATAATCATGTACATATAATTTGAAAAAAGAAAATGTTTATAAAATAGTTAAGGTTTGACCAACAAAAATGTAAAGTCTACAAACATTACAAATGATTACTTTAACATAACAATATAATAAACCTTATCATTTAAGGAAAACATATATATTGCATTTAAATGACACATCATGATAACCTTAACCCACCCTGTTCTTGGTTTGCAATGTTTTGCTTTTGCTATGAAATGTCTATAGGGAAAGCAATGTTATGTGTTGTGTGAATATTTGTGTTTAATACACATTTTTAATAGTTTACTTTATTTATGTATTTTACATGTGTCACATTTTTGCTGCTTTTGTCAGTATTTACATTTTGTCTTATGTACTACAATTATTTTAATTTTAATGTTATGTTTATGTTTATTACATTATATATCAATATATATTTGCAATGGTTATATGCACTTTGTAAATTGACATTTTAATGTAGTTTATGATAGTGACATGTTTATACTTTGTAATTTTAAATTAATGCTCACTTTTCTTTTATTATTTAAAAATATTTCTATGTATTTAATTTTTTTAATTGCACTTTTTGGAGGAATTCTGCTTGTGTATATTCTAATTTTAGTTTGTTATTATATAGTAATGCATTACAAAAACATTGTACAATGACAGTTAATATAGGTGCACATTTAATGTATATTTTAATATGTTTACATTTGATATAAATACTTGTTTGTATGCATCTAATTATTATTTAATGATATTGTTTGCTTATGGGTGAGTTAAGGTTACCATGATATTTTAATTAGATATAATATATTTTTTAAATAATTGATAAAGTTTATATTGTTACCTTACCTTTATCATTTGTAATGTGTGTAGGCTTTAAGTTTTTGTTGGTTTAACAATAACTATTTTATATAAATATATGTTTCAAATAATATCTTTTTCTTTTACTGTTACATGATTTTTTTTATTTGCAATGTACATACTCCCCTTATCCATGTACATTGTGCACAAATGATGTGCATTCATTTTGAAAGCATGTATTGCACATACACTATATGTTCAAGTACGTATTGTAGAAAAGCTGTACATTTATTTTGAGCATGTGTAATGTACATTCTGTGCATGTTTGTGTACATTTTGTATCGAAGCTATATGAAATATGCACATTTATTGTGGGCATTGTAAGAAACTCATGCTGGCAACAAGTAGTGGCGTTGTGTCAAAACAAAAAGGGACTATACTAAGAAACCAATCTCCCCTCGACTCACAGGCTGTGATGAACCACTGGCATGTCTCTTCTCTGGAGTCAAGGCCGGTACCACGGGCACAGGAGCTTCCCTCCCTCCTGCTTATTGGCATAGGCTTGCCCCGTGTACCGTTGGCATCTACTGCAAGACACTTGTACTATTGTTCACGGTTTTACCCTCCCTTCCACAAATGTTCTGTAGGCCTGGGACAAAAAGGGCAAGGTCACTTCTCTCCTTGCCACCCTATCGATTCCTGCCACCTTTCTCCTCCTCTTGAACTGCCGTGCCTGATTAGCTGTCTCGTCGTGCTGTCTGACGTGCTCACCTTGCTTGTTCTGTGCTCTTTTGCTCCACATTTTATCCCTGCATGGAAAGGAAAGGGCCGTCAGGTGTATGTGATTCAGGTGAATTGCCTGATTTTGCCTGAATCTGGGATTGGGACATGTTAGATACACAGCTTTGGGATTAGTCATTTGTCTATCATGGGGCAACACAATGTTCATGTCTGAGAAGGGAGGGGTTGGAGTGTCGGATTGTCCTATGGGATATGATGGGGAAGGTTTGTGAAATGGATGAGAATGACCGGGATGGAGAACAGAACATAGGTGATTGTGGGAACAGTAGTATTCTTTCATAGTAGATTGGGGGTTTTGGAAGATGACAATCTGAGGGATGGGCTTGGTAGGGTTTGTGAAGCAAACGAGAGACCATGGACTAAACAAGGGGGATTGTGGGAACGGTAGTGTTTTACCTGAGCCGGTTGGAAGTACGGTAGATAATGATCAGATGGACGGGAAGGAGGGTGACTGGGAGTCTTTGGGTATGTAACAGAAAGACAGGGATTCTGGGAGATGTCGTTTCTCACTGTACTGGGGTTTGGGCTCTTACAAATTTTATGGAAGACGGATGGGTTGTTGGTCTTGGATAAAGGAGATTCATTGGGAGGAAGGGGTATAGAATTGGAGTAGCCTACACAAGCTTCAGGGACTTCAACCTCCTCACCTCCTTCCTTGGTATAATACTGCATCTCCCCTGAGTTATTTCCCACTTGGCCATCTTTGGGGTTAGGATAAGAGAAGGCCAGGTCTTTCCTGGCCACCTGAATAAGGGAATGCCGGGATCTACCTGTGAGAACACACGCAGATTTCTCACAGCATGCACCACATATACATACAGAATATCGCTTTAATAGTGTATATAGTCGAAGTGTAAGCCATAGAGACTGTGTTGTAGGAGTGCATGTCATAGCAGTGCGTGTCATAGGAGCTCTTGCTGTAGAAGTGTGTGGTAAGTGGGTGTCGTAGGAGCACATGTCGTAGGAGCATGGGTCAAAGGAGCATGTATCATGAGAGTGTGTGTCATAGGAGCATGTGACGTAGGAGTGAGTGGTAAAAAGGTGTGGTGTAAGTGCATTTGTTGGAGGAGCACATGTTCCAGGAGCACTTGTCATAGGAGTGTTTTTCATAGGTGCACTTGCCAAAGGAACATGTCTCATAAGAGCATGTGTCGTAGGAGCATGTCATTGGACCACGTCATAGGACAATGTGTCATAGGAGCGCATGTCGTAGGACAGTGTTTTAGGAGAGCGTGTTTTAGGAGCACATGTTGTGGAGCATATCTTATGAGAGTGTGTTGTAGGAGAATGTGCCACAGGAGCGTGTTTCACAGGTGTTTGTGTTATAGGATTGCATGTTGTAGTAGCACATGTCATAGGTGCACTTGCCGTAGGAGCATTTCTCGTAGGAGTGTGTGTCGTACGACCACTTGTTGAAGGACTATGTGTTGTGGGAGTGCTTGTTGTAAGACAGTGTCATAGGAGTGTCTGTCATAGGAGACATTTGGGCTGAAATTCTTTTTTTATCCTATGGGAAAACCCCCATGTTAAAAGCTGTTCAAATGCGATCAAAGTAATCATTTTGAAAACTATGACGCCGTTAATGTACAATTCTGACATTTTGCACGCACATGCGTCTACCTCGAAATATTTAAATGTGTTTTTCTGAAACTTCATAGAGACTTCCTCTTAACCTAAACTAGCGCGGATGTATAATACAGGTATATGTATATGTAATTGGTCGAATTTGACTTTAAAAAGTAGTCTTTTATAAAGCGTGTCAGGCTTCTAATCACTGCAATAATAACAGTTATTATTATGCAAAGCAAAGGTATACCATTATCGACCTCAGGTGGATGAAGGGATGAGTCAGAACTGCTATTTAATGGTACATAGCTGGTAGTAATTTAATTAAATAAATGTTAGGTATGGGCTCTACAGCATAAGGTTTTGGGCTTATGGCTATACGTGAGTAGTGTAGTGGCAATGGAATGACCAATTTATTTAACATGTGTGGAGCGTAATTACAAGTGAGATGACAACAGTCTATTAAGGCAAGACTTCACAATAGCTGAGGCCCCCTTTCTTCTCAATCTCTGCATGGTGGAACTATGGAAAGCAGAGAAAGACTTACTTGGAAAAAAAATATTATCGAAGTTTATCTTAAAAAATAGTTTGGAGAAGTTCTCATTCTTGGTACATAACATTACAAATCCCAAGGTTTTAGCTGCTTGAACGTCACTTGGATGTTTGTATAAATTGCTTGATAGGGGTTACTGCCTGTAATGGAGGGTCATTTTAGGTGGTTATCCTAGGTTCTTACTCCAGATGACTTGTTGATATGGTCCAGAATTTTGAGTTTTATCTGATACTCCACCTGGAGACAGTGGAGATCATTTAATACAAGTTTTGAAAGTACTTGTAACCTGTCAATGAGATTATTAGGGAGATCATCTTATGCCAATGGGTTCATTCCTTATAGTCTAGAGAATTCAGCTAAATGTGTCCCCCTCTGCTGCCACATCCATGGGGTTAGATACTTTCACCCTGTTCCTCATCACACTTGTTATTCAGCAGTAAGCAAACGAGTTGGGCCCTGCCTTCCAGTACCGATGGTGGATGTTTGGTGATCTCAATCATGTATGCATGTGAACGATAGCGATCAGCAATGCCGGCCACCGTAAATTTCTCGGTAACCGTCAATGACCCGTAGACCGCCTATCGACTGTGTATGCTTTTTCCCACTGCAGGAAAAGCAGCCACATACCTGAGGAATCAAGCTGTTCCGTGGGGATCCAATAGTTTTCCTAGTGGACCTGCTTTTGGATTCCCTACACGGTGTAGTCACTGTTCGAAAATTCCTCACAGGATGAATGCTCTGTGCAGTGAATCATTCAGTGTAGTGTCCGCCTCTTTAAGAAGCAGGCTGTAAATCGCTGCTGACATAAAGCAGTGTAAGGACTGTGTGAAGTTAGTTCACCTCATTGATTGCTTTGCAGAAGAAGTGGCTCTCCTGAAGACTGGATGATTTTGTGTCTTGAAGACGGGTGTATACCTGGGCTGAGTAACAAATATACAAAGGAACTTTAGATTTCATGTCTGAGTAATGCACGTAAAGTCTTTTGCCATGCTTTTTCTCTATACCTGCCTTATTTAAAATGAAGCCATAAATTGATAATGTCAAACATAAGCTGCAGGACTTGCAGTGCTTAATTTGTAAAAAAAAAAAAAAAATGCCAGGGACCCAAATATCTCCTAGCACTCCTGTGACACTGCGGGTTGCCAGTTCCCCACCACTGCTGCCACCACCCAATGCTGCTCCCCACAGTGTTGACATATTTGTGGTTAAACTGCAGCTTGCACCAGCTCATTGTGGTTGATGGATGTACTGACTATCACTGCTTCATAATTAAAGTGCCGGTGCTCAAAAATAAGTGCATGGGCTGAGCCCTGGAGAAAAAAAACACAAGTTAACCAGTAAGGGCTTGGGTTCCGGCTATATCAATTCAATGGTTTTTAGAAGTGGTGTTGGGGGTATTAGGGAGAGTCCCGCTGCGACATGGATTAGTGAGTCACAACCAGCCAGGGGCCAGAAACGTTTACTCCCCATTCCCATTTGAGCCCTATAGGGCTCAAATGGGAATGGGGAGGTGAAATGCAACGGCACCATTCAGAATGGTGCCGGTGCAACGAACATGTTCTGCTTGCGGGTGCTGGTGCCGGTACGGCCGCCAGGACAGACCTGGCGGCCGTTATGGCACCCGCGAACAGAACTCGTAGTTTGCCGGTCCGGGAACTACGGTACCGGCAAGCTTACCGGTACCGTAGTTCCCGGACTGGCAAATTTATAATGAGGCCCATAGTCTTAAAATAAAAAACGGTACATAGCACATCAATTTCAATCCAATATTGACTATTGTGATGACATTGGGCCTCATCACGACTTTGGCGGTAACCCTTAAATCCGGCGGTAGCACTATTACCGCCTGATTTAAGGGTCCGCCAAAGCAGGACTTTGGCGGATTTCTCCCCAGCTCTGAACTGTGTATTGTACTCAAAGGGTTGTACTCACCCCAATGGTTGATGGCCTTATTTCTTATACTCTCTGAAGTTATTCATAGAAAAGGCTGGAATTCCAGGATAATCCCTTTTTCTACAATTTAAACATTTTGTGTTGAATTTCGTAATTACATACTTGCAATGATTACTGTTATGTCAAATTTATTACCACAATATCAGCTGGTTAGGCCTGGTTATGCTTTGCCCAAACCATGGTACATGCCGAATAGATTGTGCCTTGATTTCCTACTCCCCTTGCTCAAGAATTTGTTTGGGGCTAAAGTACTCACATAGCCCATGAATGGGCTCTACAATCCTCAAAAGGTTGTTACTCTATAAATGCATACACTTAAAGCTCAGTCTCCCACTAGTCACCGAAAATGTTATTAAGTGTTTTTAATCAGTACATACCCTCTGGTGCTTTACTATAGGTCTAAGACTAGTTCTAAGTGTTTTCGCCCAGCTAAAAGTCAGCCGTGTAAAGCTTAGGGCATCATTTGAAATAAATGTTTTCCTGGTGCCGTCTGTGAAGTGGCAATCGTAATTCATGGATGCAGTGGTTGTTTTGCATAGGAAGCGGGCTCTGTGTCCTGTGTTTGTGCTGCTGAAACACTGGGTTTATTACAGTTGAGAAATGAAGGCCTGAGTCGAAAACACACAAAAGGACATTACATTTTATAAGAGAGTGCTATCAGTCGCCGGGGATTGTGTACTGCAAGGGAAAGTTCCTCTAAAACGACATCCAGTCGAAGAATCTCAATTTAATTGGCTTTGAGGTATGTACCTCAGATAACTGATTCAGAAAACTGGTCAAACGTAAATAAGTAATTAAAAAGGAATTAGTAAAAATAGTAGTGTCTGCTTAAAAGATAAATGATGCATAGAATAATGCAGCTGTTATTTCGAGAACTTGACGCCACAGGAAAATAAATACATACATTGGCCCACTGAATGTTTGGAACTAGTATGTACCTTGTGCTTGAGGGAAATTACTTTTTCTGAACCAGCTTTTATCTTGCCCATATGCATTTCTTCCAAATAAAAAGGTATTAATGGGAATCTCTCTCTCCTTCGGTTCCAGTGCATCATACATCTTTGACAGCTTCCATCATTGCAATGGAAATGGTACTTTTTTCATTAGGGCAGGCCGGGCATGTTTGGGCATGCTCAAAGGCACTCATGCAAGAAACGGCATATAAAAACATTCGATGTTGGAAGATGGAAAAGGCGTGAAACATCTCTAAAAAGAATTAATTCTGGGTTGCACACCTTTATATGAATCCTGCCGCTCAAGGGAATGGTTTCCCGCTGCCTGACTCTGCTGCACGCAGTTTAACCCACTAGAAGGGGCATTCTGTCTTTGGGCATGCCACCTCTCGAATTTGTTTACCTCTGGGTAAGCGGTCCATAATATACTTCTCTCGCCAGGTGGTTTGAACTAAAAGCCCATGATCCCTCACAATTGACTATGCTGGGTAGAAGTTGAGGAAGTTGTAGGCCAAAACATCTGGAGAGCCAAAGGTTGCAGACCCCTGGCCTAGACCAGCCTGAGAGTTGTTTGACCGATGCTGCCTATTCATTATTTTCTGTCCACCACATCTGCAATGACCTTTAGAATTAAGGATAGAACATAATCTTGCCCATGCCATGATCATCTCCTGATTGTGACTTATATTGTTCCTGTGGTGTAATCCTGGGTGTACAAAGTGATATTGAAAGTGGAGGGGAAAAATTGACATACTATTCACACAATGTGCCACAATGTTTTCTTTAAATGTAAATTTTTCAGAGTGGACTGCACTTCCAAGCAATACGTTCCCTTCAGAGCACTTTTTGTCTTTATTACCACGAAGTGAAAAACAAATTGTTAACACAGGTGGCAACTCATTTTTTGTACTTAATTGTGCAAAAAGAGGAAATACTTCCAACTATTTTTTTTTTATTATTTCATTTAGTTTATACAAACTTTTTAAAAGAAGAATGAAATGCAGCAAACGGATGATTCAAGGTAAACAGATCAACAAAAAGTCACAACAGAAAATCACAAACCCTTTTGATATCCGCCTCCCCCCCTTGTCCCTGAATTTATTTCAGTTCCGTTGTTTCCCTTTACGTAATGAACCTTCCTTGGATTTTTCTCTTGTTTTTTCTGTTATCGAGCCACATCCTACTTCACATCTTTGACATACTCCAACTGATTTCGGTCTATTAACATTGTTTCTAGTTTGCGCAAGAAATGTATCAAACCATGTACATCTTTTTCTCTTGGGTTAGCAAATTTCAACCACAATTGTTCTCCGCATAAGGTAGGGTATAACTTTACCACTTGATTCAAATGTAACATTCTCAAGGTTTTCAACCCTACACAATATAGCGTTAAGTGTTAAAAAGACTCTGAATGGTTTTCACAAAAAAGACAGCTCACCATCGCTGGCATTTTTCTAAACCTCCGTTTTTGACTTACTCTTGTATCAAATAGATTAAGTCTAATTTTCATAAAAGTCTTTCGATAATTAGCATTTGGAGCTTTCACCAAATATTGAGTGAGATTTTTCTGATTTTTTTCCCTCTTTTGCTGCATCTTCCATTAGATTGTATCAATTTCTCTCATCTAGAGTCAAAAACCAATCTCGTTCCCATAGATTTTTTTCACGTGATTCGGGTTACTCTTCAAGGTCTCACAATCTGTGAGTAACTCTTTCAGGTGGTTTTCACAAGCGTTCATCCACCTAACCGGCGTTGACTGTGTGTTCCCTTTATCAATGATGGTCTTTCGGTACACAGACAACATGTTCCAGAGAACTCTCACATTCACTGATATCAGGTTTAATTCATATCGCAAACAGGCAGATGGTATTCCCTTTTGCAACTGTAGAACGCGCCTCCAATACTGGTTTTCTATTTGTGACCACAGGATTGCAGGTGCTCCTAAGGCACTTTCTGCACCATAGATTAAGGTTGGCACAGCATTCTGGTTGTAATGAGCAAGGACCGGTTGCAAAGAAAACGTTCCATATTTTTTGTTTATGATAACAGCCTGGCAAGCTAGTTGTTTACATTTTTGCTTTGCATTTTCAACCCAAAGGCGCATTGTTTATATTGCTGTTGATCCACATCCCAAGATACTTGACCTTTTTCACACACTTCAGCTCTTCATTGTTCAATCTCCATTTTGGTTTATGGTTTTTAGTTAGTTTCTTTACTCGAGTAAGATCGTGAAGGATTAGTACTTCCGACTTTGCAGGATTCATTCTTAGTTTGTTTTTTATGACATAGCTCTCAAGGGCTGCTAACTTCCATCTCAAACCAATCGGCGTGAGGTCCAGAAGGGCAATATCATCAGAATACAGCAGCCAATTTACCACCTCACCATTCATTTTTGGTGGGTTTGAATTAATTGCTCCAAGTGTCTCTCCGATGTCTGATAGAAAGAGGCAAAACAGGGTAGCCGCAAGTGGGCAGCCCTGCTTTACACCATAGTTGGTTGATATTGGTTTACAGAGTGTTCCGACATTGTACAGTCTGAATTTCCGTTCCTGTGTGAAGTTCTTTAATAGGTTGTAATACATTTTCTGGGCATTTCCATTTTCAAATGTTTTCCCAGAGCAGTTCCCGGTCAATAGTGTCGAATGTGTTGGACAAATCGACAGAAGCTATGTAAATGTTCTTGTTTTGTCGAATCGCTTCCATCTTTAGAAAGTTTATGATAGTCAGATTTAGGCCACAACCAACTCCTTTAACGAAACCGGCCTGACGTGGGTCAAATCTCACAGCTTCTTGGATCGACTTTAGTAGTTGACGTTGGAGCTGGGTGGCAAAAATGTTGCCCACCTCGTCACGGAGTGCGATCAGTCGATAGTTCTTTGGCTCGGCTCGATTGCCTTTTTTAAAGATAGGGACAACGATTGCACTCTGCCAAGAAGTTGGAATTTTTCAATTTCTCAGGATGGATGCGAACAGGACAAAACAGAAGTCTGCCCATAGTTCTGGTTGTTGTAACGCTCACCTGACTCCCACGGAGGCGCTGGCCTGGTTCACGCTGCTGTGACCTCTTCTAAGGTGATGCGCTGGGTTTGGAAGACGGACTGGACCGGGCCCCCAAATCTGGCTTGTCTGGTTCGCAGAAGTATCCTTCTGTAGGCGAAAATAGGGGATTAACTGTCTGCGGGGTAATGCAATCGGCCTCCCACTTTGCCCTCTCACCCTCCTCGAAACCTTTATGTGATTCCCCATAGCGTCTCCCCGTAGCGTCTCACCTTAGGGTCTGGAGGACGAGCTCTCCATCCTGCTTCTGATGCAGGGGCGTGTTGGTATCCAGTTACTTCACTGGATTTTCGGATTGGTGAGAACCAAACTTGCTTGGCTTCCAGGTAAGTTTTTTGATAAGAGGTTCCCCTTGTGTCCATGCATTAATGTACTAATGCTAGAGTCTTTTTCCCCATAGGGGCCGGGGTACGGAATGCCGGGGGAACATGCACCGACCTGAGATGAGAGGCGAAATCCTTGTAGAAATCAGGTAAGTCTTTAATGAGCGTTTTTGGTAATGTCTTTTCATCCGCTCATTAACGCTGATGTGTCTTTTTTTTCCCCTTAGGGGCCGGGGTCCGGAAATGCCAGGATGCGGCACGGACCCGAAATGAAGAGGGAATGAATCAACAGGTAAGTCTTAACATGGAGATTTAGCTTTCCTTATTCCCTTCTCTCTCTCGCCTTTTGTTCTTGTCTTTTTCTCCCTAGGCGCTGGGGCGTGACTGCGAATCCGGATGATCGCTGCTGAACATGGAGGCGCCCTGTAAAGGGGAGTGAAATGCGGCGCTGCAGCGATCGTAGCGATGAGCTTTTAAATAAAAGTCTTCCTTTTCAGGATTGTCGGCGAGATGTCTCCGGGATGCGGATTTAGCAGGTAAGGACTTTTCCTTCTTCTGTTCTCTTCTTCTCTTCCTTTGCAGGTGATCCAGGATGCTGGTAGGCGTGGCAGAAGTCAGGATGCAGGAGCAGACACGGTGAGCGTCCAGCTGCTAGATGCAGAACAACGCGAAGCACGTGTGGCTGTTCGGGTGGGGTTTAAATAGCCTTGGAAGAAGTTCCAGGTATGTATCCTTCCTCCAATCAGGTATGTATCCTTCCCCGACCACGCCCGGATGGTAAATTAGTCCCACAGGTAAAGTAGTTCCTTTCAGGCCTCAAGGAGGCCGGGATCCTGCAGCATGGTCTGCATCAGGTAAGTGCACCCAAGCACTCCCATAATGAGCCTAGCGCCTATGGCGCCAGGACTGATGTCTTTTATGAGACACTGTCCAAAGGGCCCCTATATGGGGTTGCTGGGTCCTTCCTTGGGGACTGGATGTCTGTTTTCGGGGACGCAGGGCTTGAACCGGCTCCCCGGGAGCGGGCATCATGACAGTTGTTGTTTTAACAGATGGTTCGTCAGGCCATTTGGCCCAGGAGCTCTTGATGAGTCTCAAGATGTTTCTTAAGATGTCGTCCTTTTCAATTATAATTGACCACTCAGTTTCCAACTCGGGTTGCTTGATGACATTTGTATCTTTGGTGAAAAATATTTTCGTGTAATATTCAACCCACATATTCTCAGACACCATATTGTTAATGAGCGCACCTTGAGGTGCGATATGTCATTCAAATAATTCCAGAAAGCACTTGTTTTTCTTTTGGCTAGGGTTTCCATCATCCGTTCAGCATCTTGTTGCATCATTACAGATCTGTGACTGATCAGCCAGTTTTTATGTTTGTTTTGCTTGTTTTATAATTTTTGCGCGGTTATCTTGCGCAGTTTTTTTGCATTTTCATATAGCTTTATTTAGATCTTTTTTCTTACTTAATATTTCTTTATCCCACACATGTGTTTTTTTTAAAGTCAGACTTAGGGCCTCATTATGAGAATGGAGGTAATGAAAAAAGTAAGGCGGAATGGTAATACTGGCATTGTTAACAGCTGCAGGGCATTACGACCCGACAACCCACCAATACCGCCATCGCCCATACCGGCATGGGCACTTACATGCGCCCCTTCGGGGAGTAAAAACCGGGATGCCGGTAATAGGAGGACATCACAACCCACGCTGACATGCAAATAGCGGCATCCCGAAGGCGGTAATTAGGGCCTGCACGATGGCGGCCATACAGGCATCGCGGACCACCCGTAAACAGCAATCAAGCCAACTGCCACAGGTGCACACAATCACCACAGGAGGAGTCAATGGAGCCTGGCCCAGTATAAAAGGAGTACACCCTCACACTACACTCCTTCCTACATCAAAATGATACCACTAGCTGTTGCAATCATGGCACTGGAGGACATGCCTATACTGTTACAACTACAGAACAACAGCAACTACAACAACAACTACAGCAGCAACAACAGGCAGCACAGAATAGACGCAGGAGGAGAAGGAGGGTGAGACAGGCCCAGCAATTACCACCAGTGCAGCCAGTAGTACATCGTAGGCAGCCACCAATCCCTCACATCAGACCCAGTCCATTCAATCTATCCAATGACCAGATCCACACCATGTACCGGTTGTACCGGGACACCATCACCACCATAGTACACATGATAGGCAATGACATTGCCAGCCTCATAAAAATACGCACTGCCATCCCCCGCTACTAAAGGTGGTGTCTGTGCTCCACTTCCTGGCCACAGGCACCTACCAACACACAGTGGGGCAGCTGCATGGCATTTCACAACCACTATTTTCACGCATGCTGCACCAATTGCTGGATGCCCTCCTGAAGCACGCTAGCACCCACATATCCCTACCACAGACTACCCAGGAGATAGCAGACACCAAAGTAGGCTTCTATGCACTGGCAAGCATGCCCAATTGTGTTGGTGCCCTCGACTGCACCCATGTAGAATTGGTAGTGCCCCATGCCGTAGAGGCGGTGTACCGCAATCACAAGCAATACCACTCCATCAATGTGCAGATGGTATGTGACTCCAGCAATATAATCAGACATTGCTGTGCCTGATTTCCCAGATCAACACATGATGCCATGGTGCTGCGTAACTCCACGCTACCCCATCACATGGAGCGACATGCTGGACAACATGCCTGGCTGCTTGATGAGTTGCCTGACTGGCCCATGGCAGTGCTTCGGGGTAGTGATGTGTTGGGATGCATACTCCACCTGAGTGGGAATGGGGGGATGCATACTCCACCAGGGTGGAAAAGGGGGGGATGCATACTCCACCTGGGTGGGAAGGGGGGCATGCATACTCCACCTGGGTGGGAAGGGGGCGAGGATGCATACTCCACCTGGGTGGGAATGGGGGGATGCATACTCCACCTGGGTTGGAATGGACAGTGAGTGGAGAATGCACGCAGAGCTAAATACTCCTGACCTTAACCTCCCAACCCCAACATGACACATCACTGGCACAAATTTGACCAATTACGTATGTCAATGACCACATGCAAGACGCACAACCTGGCCACCATGTGTATGTCAAGCAATGCATGACTAAACAGGATTGCAACTGTGCCAATGTGGCTAGTGTGACCATGCACAGTGTAAATGGGAGGCAAAACATCATCCTCCAATCACAGTACATCCACATCAGCATGCATGATTTCACTCTGCATCATCTGTACAATGCCATCCAGACTACCACACCATATTGCAGTATCGAATGCATCTAAACAATATTCGTGCATACGTACAGGGACATGGCAGGTCGACAGCAAATAGCTGCGGCCATGACTGTGTATCCTGAAGGTGGCAGCTCAGAGTGACTCACATAGACCTATCTGTATTCTCTTGCAGGTGATGGAGGATATCTCTTGAAGCCATGGCTACTTACCCCTGTGCGGAACCCGCGGAATAGCCATGAAGAGGAGTACAATCGGGTACATACCCGTACCCGTGTTGTGATTGAGCAGACCTTTGGCCTGTTGAAGGTGCGGTTCCGCTGCCTAAGCAGGTCTGGTGGAGAACTCCTTTATTCATCTGTGCAGGTGGCAAAGATCATCATGGCCTGTGTCATGCTGCACAACATGTGCGTCCGGAGAAATGTACCTCTGCCACCTAACATTGACATGCATGCACCGGGTGAGGATGATGAGGATGAAGATGGAGGAGAAGCAGCACCCCTGCCAGTACATGATGCACAGGATGGCCGTGCAGTACGCCAATCACTGATTGACGAATACTTCTGACCCACAGGGACCTTGATAGATAAGTGTCAGTGACACATTGTACACTGTGTCCATGTGGACATGCACATAGGGAATGTGGGGAGTTGGGCACTGTACACCGTCATTAATTAAATGGATACACACGAAATGAAGAATGTCCAGCCATTGAATGTTTTTCAACACAACGGGTGTATTGATATCAACTGAAGAAAGTGCAACCCCCCAACCCTCCAATGAACTCCCAAAACCCCCCTACTTCCCCCTAATTCACCCATTCACCGCCAACACCATCTGAGCCACTCCCATAGTTCTCCAACACTATTTCCTGGACTTCTTGTTGTCCGGGGCCAGCATTTCAGAGTGCCTCGCACTACGTCTTGTTGGACGCACAGGGCTGGAGGGTGCAGAGGAAGTGGGGGCAGAGGAAGCGGGTGTGGTGGATGGGGTGGAAGCCGTGGGGATTTCCACAGCTGTTGCAGGTTGTGGCTGCTGCATGTGCAGCAGGATGGAAGTGAGGACCTGCGTGATGGCCCGCAGACTGTTCTCATCAACGATGCCGAGGCATTGACGGCGGCAGTGTTCGCCGCTATGGCGGCTGTGGTAGCTGCTATGGCCTGGGCTATCCCACGCCTCCTGTCCTCCCCTTCGGCGATATATTGTCTGAGCAGGTCCAACATAGAGTCCTGTCTGGCCTCCACCCTCGCTAGCCGTGCCTCAAGGTTGTTGGTGGGAGCAGCAGTAGTCGAGGGTGCTGTGACTGGGCCTGCAATGGCAGTGCTGTCCTCGGGGAGGTTGCTGAGGTCAGAATCTCACAGCAAGGGATCCGCACTGCTGCAGGTGGGTGAGGGTTGAGTGTGGCTTGGGGAGCGTATACATGGCACATGGGTCAGTCCATCCTGGTCCACATACTCCTCCACTGCGGTATCAGTGTTGCTCAGTGGGTCAAGAGCCTCCCCTTCCACTGGTGGAGCCAGCTCAGTGTCCACGGTATCAGGCTTCCTGGGTGTTGGTGTGGGCTGCGAGGCTGCCCGGAGTTGGTGTTGTCGGTGGCTGTTGTCTTTGGCCGGGACCTGGATGCCCTTGCAGTTGGATCCTCGGTGGCATCTTCTCCATGGTGCTGTGGAGTATTTCATTTATCATGCCTTAATATCTTACAGGTGTCTCACAGAGGGTAGTAAGAAGGGGGCTTTTTTGCATTTGATGCATGGCAGGTGGCATGCTGTTGTGTTGGGGTTTGTGTGATGTATTACATGGGCACGGACCATGTGTGTTGGCTGTGTGTTGGTAATGGGATTGGCACTCAGCATGCATTTCAGTGTGGCAGGGTTGGACCCTCCATCTGCACAAGGATATGTTCATGTGTGTGTTGGGACATGCATTGCCTTGCCTAGACTCTCTTCCACATCACTTGTGCTACGTCATGGTTTCCCCTACAGGGATATGCAGGGTCACTCACCTCCATCTGCAGATGTTGCAGCACCTGTTTCCAACTCCCCAAATCCCTCGATGGACTCCATCTGAATGAACGTGCTTGCAGTCTCCTCCCAGCGTGACAGTTTGGCAGGTGAGTCGGGACCCCCGCCTGTGGCCATGGCCTCCCTCCTGTTGCTGGCCAGGATATTCCGCACCCTGAGGCGGAGGTCATCCCACCTCTTTTTGCAGTCCTTCACTGTCCGAAGGGTGGTGCCGACTGCCGAGACCTTGCGGGCTACCTCCTCCCAGATCTCCTTTTTGCGGTGCTTCGCCTCCTTCTTCAGGTTCTGCAGGTTGATCTCATCTGCATGTGCGGCAAGGGTGTCTGCCAGCATATTAAGTTCTTCATCTGAAAAACGCTTTTTGCGCAGGCGGGGGGTTGTTTTCCAGGTAGCCTTTGACATGGTGAAGGGATTGGCACTGATCTGTCCTGAATGCAACTGGTGGTTTGGGAGGATGGCAATGGGTTGTGTTTTTAAAGATGGCCGTCGGCGCATTTCCCGTTCAATGCGATGACGTTACTTCCGGGTCCCGTATTATGAGCCCGGTATTAGCATGCTGTTATTACCGGGTCGGTATTAAGGGGTGCCTCCTAGACGGAGGCGGTATTGGCAGGTCCCGTGATGGCGCCATGGGGGGGTTGGAGGGCCTTTAGCACCATGGCGGTATGGCCATTACCGGCATGGGGGTTCGCGCATGCTCACGCACTCGTAATCACCCGCTATTAGCGCCGTCATACGAGCACGGACCCGCTAGTTCCTCCATGCCGGTAATGGACCCGTTTTTACTGTGATTCTCGTAATGAGGCCTTTAGACTTCATCACGTCTCCCGATAAGCTTCTAGAAGAACTGTATATTCGAGTCTCTCAACATCTTGCTTATTCTCAAGCGATTTTAATAGGGATCTTATGTTAGAGTCATCGAGCCGTAGGCGGCTACGACCTGGAGCAACAGCAAAAATACTCGTAATTTTTAACCCCTCTTATTTTTGGCTGATGTATCTTCAGCTAGATTTTTAGCATACAATGGTCACTTTGCAGCAACTTGTAACGTTTCAACCTGGCTCCTCAATTCTTCTGTTGCAAACATATCGTCAATAGTTGATCTTTGTTGTTTTTTCTGCCAGGTAAAATGTGCAGGAATGTCTCCAGAAGTATTTCCGTTCAGCATCTTTATGTTCCACACTTTCATTTCATGGAGCCACGCGTCAGCCGCTAATACTCGATTTCCCATCTGATTGTCATGCACATTTGTAATCTTTTTTCGTAAACAATTTATGTTGAGATCTCCACAAATCAGTATGTTCACCTCTTTCTCTTTGTCGTAGATATCACTTATTGTTTCGGAGATTTGGTCAATGAATCTGTCTTGTCTTGTGGCCTCAAGTTGCCAATATATGTTTATCAACACCAAGATTTTACCTGTATTTCTCAATTGCATCGGTAGTAAGATCTTAACTACTTGTAAATAAGGCGATACATTTCTGTCACAGAGGATACGGGCACCACTTTTAACTTTTACAAGTGTTAGGAGACCAGTCATGGGCCTGTCTTTCGCACCCTTTATTGCAGATTGGGTTCTTCAGAAGCCACGTCTCTTGGAGGTATAGAATATCTATATCCCATAATTCTGTTGATTTATCTCCAAAAAGGTGCGTGTGTCCTCTCGTATTCCATGAGACAATACAGAATTTTCCAAGTCGGCCACTCTCTGGACGTTAACTTTCATTCATACCATTAAGGGTCTTGGCCACCCAGGTCCAGTTTTGCTCATCACTGGAGTCATATTCATATTGGATACTCCGGTTTTGTAGGTCTGATTTGGCAACTGTGATTCTGATCAGATCCTTTTCGGTGTCCCATCTCCTGATGTTGTCACTGCCATTATGTGAATCTGGTTTCATTGCCGAAATGTTATCGTTTACTGAGTTGGTAGCACTTTTGCTTTGTACTGATCTATAAGCAAAGGATATGTCACCTCTCTTTGTCAACTCCTGCCACTTTCTTTCACTGATTTCGCTGATATAAAACCCCAAGGAGTTTAGGACAGTGCAGGTATTCAATAATGAATCTTGAATAATTTTTGACGCAATGTGAAGAATTACACAGTCATTTGTCTGTTCATCCTCAAATTCGACTGTTTGGATATCTTCTGAAGCAACCGTTCCCAAGTGTGGTATGTGATGGAAGAGCATGAGAGCATTTTTTCTGTTTAATATCAAGCCATCTTTTTCTTTTTCAATTAGCTCCAGCCGTAGCAGATATTTTCTGGTTGTTTTTGCATTTGAGACCTGACGGCTTGTGCCTTTACTGGCTTTTGGACTGAATTTTTGATTGCTCTTCTGTTCCCCTCACATGTCTTTATATAGGTCAAAAGTTATCTTTGTGGATAATGCTGGGTATTTGGTAATTTGTTGACTATTTTGATCATGTTTGTTTGAGTCATTGATTCGTTTGGCAGGCTAATTTTTTGCGCTTCTGACGGGTTGGCAGCTTCAATTAAGGCTCTTCTCAGATCTAATGAGAGGAACTTGATTGAGCTCTCAGCAGCTGGCTCAATTACCGAGACATTACGGTTTCTAGGTTCCACAATAACACATCTTCTGCTTCTTCTTTCAGCCTCATCCATAGCAGGCGGGCTAGGGTCTAAGTTTATAGGAGGAATGGATTGCCCGTTTCCTATATTCATTTCAGAATCGCGTGTCTCACTCTCTTCATTTTTTTCGCTTTCACTTGATTCATACGTGGACAAATCTAAGAGGTCAGAAGGTATGCTATTTTCCGCCGGCATGTTGGTCTTTTCCACAGGCTTGGGTTCCTTTGTCGCACCGGGTATTAGGGTCCCATTACTGTTTAGTCCACTATTACGTTTTTTTGCACAGATGTTATTAGATGTTGTTGTGATACTAAAGGCTTTAATATTCCTTAGAAAGAATCGAACATTCGATCTTTGTGGCATTTTTCTTTTTTTCATATTTTTCGATTTCTTCTCCATAGCTGGGTTGTTCAGAGCTTTTTTGTCCATCTCAGCTTTTTTTGGATTGAAGATTGCAAACAGTCCAGCTTCCGTTGGAGTGTCGTCTTCACGCAAGCTGCCTTGATCGACTATCTCATAACTGTTTCCCAAACTTGTCTGGACCATGCCCTGGCCCTCTGGGTTACACAACAGTCCTTCTGCATTCGCGGAGGTAAAGGGTATAATTACTCTTATAACTTCCTGTGCATGTGAGTTTTGAGGATCTTTTTTGGATACAAGTTCCAATGTTTGTTTGTTCCTCTTCTCCTGTCTCACAGGTTGTGCTTCGTCCCCCACAGCTGCAGCTTGTACAGACTTATTATTACGCTCTCCAGAGGTAAGATGATCAACTTTTTCAGTCAAAATTACATCTGTGCAAGTATTTTTCATTTTCTCCTTTCGTTTTCGTAGTTGATTTTCAATTATTACTTCAGTTAGTGGCTCAACTTCAATCATCTCATTGTTTTTGCTTATGTCTATAGTGCCATTTTTGTTTCGTGACGGCACTTGTTCCTTTTGATCAGTATAATTTTTACCGACTGGCCGCTCACAAAGGGCAGAATTACTAACAGCAGGCACATTATCCAGTTTCTCAGGAGGTACAAAATCCTGTTTTTGCATTTTCAAAAGTGCTATTGCTTCTCGTGCTACTTTGGCAAACAAACGCTTATCTACCGCACTGTTTTTAGTGTGTTCTAACATAACACTCACATTTGCTTCAGATCTCGAGTTTTCGGTTATCAAAGCTTGTTTACTCATAGCCATTTCCTGCTCCACAGCTACCATTTTTGTATTAAGCAGCGCTATTAGTGTTGTCTGGTCTTTAATATTCTCACTTATTTGTTCATATAGTCTAGTGAATGGAGACATGGTTATGGTAAGAGCAGCCATTATCAGTGGATTCAAGTCTTTAATAAGGGTTTCAGAGAGATTTTGTGCCAAGTTTTCAGTCGGATTGAGGCTTTTCCGTTTCAGTTGATGCTGTGCAGCTGTATTCATCTTCCTGTTGTTTCTGTACTTCTCAGGTAATTCTTCTATAATTGAGCATTCAGATGAAGAGGATGAACAGGGGTCCTCTATCATACACTTCTGAGGCTCAATTAAAGTTTTGTTATAGTGTCTTTTTTGTGAGTCAGTTACATAATCATCTGTACTTGATACCAATCTTTTCCTTTTTACCGGTGGTTTGGGTGCCGACTTCAGGTTTCTTTCACTGATATTCATCTCCGTAGACAAATGGGGAACATCATTTCCGCTAATAATGTGTAAACCTCTTGTGGTTTCTCACCTTTGGAGACTTCACCAACAGTCTCAGCAATTTGTTGGTTTCCGTTTCTGGCATTTATCGCAATTAGATCTTTTAGGACTTTATCTACAGCTGCAACCGAACTGCGTCTGTTTATGCTTGTAGTACTACAGGCAGATTCATCCTGTGGCATTATGTTCATTGTCCAGTTAGTGCTGTGTCCTACAGCTGATTCTACATCAACGTGTTTATTAATGGTGTGACGCCTAAAGTCGTCATTTACACAGGGTGACACTTTCTCTTTGTGTCGTTCTTCACATTTGTCCTGTCTCAGTAAGCATTATTCTTTGTGCTGGAGCTGCACTGTGACATAAATAATCATATCGTGTTAGGTCCATTGTGTCTGTGTCACACATAATCATTTTTTGTGGCTCATTTGCGTACTCTGTAGCTTGTGACGCTAATGTCTGTAATGATAGAACTATCAAGTGGTCACAAGTCTTTTTTGAAGCAGGTGTAAGTGCGTTCACGTTCGTGCCAACAGTTGGACCACAAAATCGTGGCGCAATTAACTCCTCAGTTGAAGTAGAGGTCATGCAGGGAGAGTTACGGCTTTCCTGAGTCTGGCTACATTGTAGCGTATCCCGTTGCTCCTCTAATGCTGGAAACACAGGGCTGCTAGCGGTACAGTCAAGGAAAGTGTCAAGGGTTAGAGAGGAGACAGAAGTGCAGGTCTTTTTGCGAGGCGCAGGACTATTTACTGAGGAGGCCGTGCAGTGTTACAACACCTCTCTGGTTCTCTCAGCCAGGAAGCGTTGTTGTCGCTGAGTAAAGGGATGGGCACCTCCCCTTTCTCCAGCTGGATCTGCACGAGCCAGGTCAGCACCAGGTCCCATCACAATGCTGCTGGCAGATACAGACAAGTCAGTTGTGCAGCAGGGTACGCAAACCTTCTTTGGTTTAGCACAACTTGCCATGTTGCTTAGGGGAAGCCACACGGCGCGCCCCAATGCACCCCAAGCAGCACAAACAACATTCCTGCGCACTCCGCGTCGCTCCGCGATGGGAGCAGCGTCTTTAAAGTTGAAAGCGGCTTCCTCCTTGTAACGAGGTCGATGGATACAAAACGTTGTTTGCAGTTAGTTCGGGCAATTCCAAGCACTGAAGCAAGAGACACCAACACAAACAACGCTCCTGCACACTCCACAATTTACATTTGCAGAAAGGCACGTACAATGTAATCCTTTGGAATCTGCCAGCTTTAGCAGGTGCTAAAAAAAGAGCATTGCGTATCAAACCCAATGCAATCAGGCCAGCATGAAAATAACATGCTGGTATAAACACCATTGGTTTTCTCAGGATGGGCGTAGAGGGTAGAGGGACACAGAAATCTAAGTATGTCGCAACTCCACCTAAACAAAATATTGCTAATGTTGCATAGGCAGAATGTGTTGTGAAAGCGGGGGTAACACATTTACGGCTGCCTTATGCAAAAATTGACCCCTCTGTCTACTTTTGACATGGATAGAACACATTTTCACACTCACCTAAGCAGGACCCGAATAGATGTTCAAATAAGTTAACAACGAGAGGATTACACAAAAGAATGTCTTGAAAATTAAATAACAAATTGTACCTTGGTCTAATTAACAGGGAACAAAAGTAGGATAACATGGCAATAATCGAAAGGTCCTGTAAAGGTTTGTACCCTGCACAATACCATCTAAGAAATATGGGTGACCTGACCTCACAGAGGTTTTGGGGCCTGGAACACATAAGGCAAAGTCCACGGAAATACAGGTTTACCCAAGAGGATTCCTGGATTTCACAGCGGTGGAAACCCTGTGGCAAGACATGTGACAGAATCGAGCATCAACCATAGAATTTGCAGCTATCATCAGAACATTTTGAACCACCTGTGCATATTAACATTATTAATCTTACTTAGGAAAGTATATCTACAGCTTAGGAAACAGAGGTCTGTTTGCCTGAACAATACCCAGGGGGCCTGATTTGCAAAGCGTTTTTGAATGGCACTTTCCCATTCAAAAACGCTTTTGTAAATCAGGCCCAGTGGGTTATCATCAATAAAACATGCTCAAATGCAATGGCAGTCGGTGAATTTTTGAAATTGAGGGGTGTAAATATTTGTCCCTGATATGGGCGAGCGACGACCAAGGGTAGCCAGGGAACCCACACCACTTCTTTTTAAATAATGGGTGAAAATGGTGCATTTTAGAGCACACTTTTTAGAAAAATTGGGTCAAAAGTCAAACAGTTTGCAATTGGGGTTTGTAAGGTAACTCATGAAAAAATACAATAGATGCAAGTTACCAACAGTGCAGAGGAGCATTTCTCCAACACATTTTCATGATGCCTTTTCCCACAATAAGTGCTAGTATAAAACATTTTCACACTGGCTGCACCCATACATTTCCAGGCTGACTGCAACATTATACCCTATTATTCCCATATAAGTACATACTCATGTTTGCTCTGTGCATAGTGCCAGTAATGATACTATAAGAACACATGCCCATGTTGTTTATGCCAATATATGGCAGTATACCTACAAACGAACATACTCCATTTGGCTTTACCATTAAAAATGTATGCCAAACAATGAAAACATGTCCAAACTGGCTGTACTAAAATGCCAGTCAAGCTATGTAATAGCACTTATCATGCTTGCTTTATCAAAGATGTCCAATACAAAATGTCATAACGCAATAAGAAATGCCTAGATTAAGTGCATAAAAGTGACGGTCCTGCTTCATAATAATACTTATCATGCTTGCTTTTCCAGAGATGCCCAATACAAAATGCCATACCACAATAGGAAATGACTGAACTGGCTGCATTGAAATGCCTATCTAGCTACATAATAACACTTATGCTTGTTTTACCATATGTGCCAACTACAAAATGTCATGCCACAGTAAGAATAATACCACTGATCCTGCTTGCTTTATCAAAGATGCCCAATACAAAATGTCAAGCCTCAGTAATAAATGGCTAGACTGGTTGCATAAAAAAATGCCAGTCTTGCTTCATGATAACACTAATCATGCTTGCTTTACCAAAGATGCCCAATACAAAATGTCATACCACAATAAGAAAATTAATTTTCTTGCATTAAAATGCAAGTCTAGCTACATAATAACACTTATCATGCTTGCTTTATCAACCATGCACAGTAAATAATGCCATCCCTGCTCCATGGTGTGCCAGCACCTTGCAGTCAGACATAATCACAATAATGATGTATGTGATTATGTGTGATTGTGAGGCACTGGGGGGCACTGGGGTAAGGCATATTTTTTTACTGGCCATCTATCATAGATGCACAGTAAAATAAATCACATGCCTGTCCCCTGGGTCCCGAGCTCCTCACATGCACACAATCAATTTGGTTATGTGTGTATACTAGGCACTGGCGGAGCAGGGGGCAGGGATGGTATTTTTTACTCGACATCTATAATAGATTTCCCCCTGTACTCCGATCCACTTAGACACAAAACCTTTAATTAGTCTCCCTCCGCCACGCTTGGACCAATTTATCTACTTTAACACAAACTTGCTTTAACCCAAAGCTTTCAATTGATCTCCCTCTTCCGGGTTCGGACCGACTTTATCAACTTTGCCATAAACTTTCTTTACTGTATCAACATCTAAGACTTTTGATTGTGCACAGGATGTTGCTTGGCCTGTCGCAGGACCACTTCGATTCACAATCCTTTGCTGCTCTTTCACTTTTGACAACTCTCAGCTGCATACCTTACAGAGACCTTTGATTGAGTACACACGTGGTGCCAGACCATTCTGTCAAAGCTATCGTATATTGGTTTCAAAGGTTCACTCACTCATCAGCAGTTCAACTTTACTCATGTTGGTTATCACATGAACTTCAAACAATGTTTGTTCCGGCTCTCACCATACAATGTTGCCGCTTGCAACTTTGGCTTCAACACAGCCCAGTCTTGTATCGGTCTCCCCAACTCACTGGCTGAGTTCATTCTACTGAAGCTGCTTTGTTGTTGGAGCCAAGGACAGTACCACGGCAGCAGGTGATTCTCCCTGCCTTGATTATTGACACAGGAGGGCCCTGGGTACCTCCGAAACACAATGCAGGATTCCTCAGCCTGGTTTCCTGGTCTTACTCTTTCTATTCTCAAGGGTTCATGAAAGTAACGGTTCGTTGTTGAAAAGGTCAACGGAACTTTCCTCCTTGCAATCTCCTTCTGTTTCGACGTCTTTCTCCTCCTGTTAAACTGCCATCTTGAAACTGCTGTTTCCTTGTGTGCTTTGCCTCACTCAGAGTGTGCTCTTGTGCTTTGCCTTTTATCCATTTGGGGAAGTGTAATGGAAGTCAGGTGGGTGTCATGGTCAGTAATTGCCTGACATTGCCTGACCATTGTATTGGAACAGGTCACGTATAGGGCTTGGGTGTTAGTCCGTTTTCTCTCATGGCGGGCTGTCCGTGAGAAAGTGTTTGTGTTGTAAACGGGGAGGTGGTTGGAGTTCCTAACTTGGTAGGATGGGGTAAGGGTGTTAAAGGGAAGGGGATACCACACCTCACCATCCGGTGTCCCACTCCCCGAAGTTCCCTCACCCAGGTGATGCTCCGACACTGGTCCACCCCAGGAACTGGATCCAAAAGCGATGGCTGCGTCCTGGCCACCCGGTTGACGGATCCCTGGGGACTAGTGAGTGAGAGACCTTCTGGTTTCTCACAATTCACACGAGCATCCATCAGGCACTCGCTCATAACACAAGCATACA
Source organism: Ambystoma mexicanum (assembly GCF_040938575.1). NCBI lineage: Eukaryota > Metazoa > Chordata > Amphibia > Caudata > Ambystomatidae > Ambystoma > Ambystoma mexicanum. Next base: position 201,970,018 of record NC_090937.1, on the reverse strand, counting down.
CACATCCATACACATATTTAAATACTAATGGATATTTCAAACGGATGAACTCTGGAACAGATTAATTTCTGGCGAGAACACGAGATGGACCCAAGCCCTGGCCAAACTGATCGAACTAGTGTTTGACCAGATAAACTGTCTACGGCCCGAGGGCGGCTCGGTCCTGGACTCTGACTCAGCTTAAAGAAAATCATAAAGATCCCTTACGTAATCTGCTCCCTACTGACACAAAGAGGCCTGGCAAGCTCCCAAGGGAGGTAGTTAGTCCTCTCCCCTCTCAACTAGTTTTCGTTTGATGTGGAAGGTTTTGACAAAACTTAGTTGTAACTGAGTATAGTTCAAATAAAATAAAAAAATGAATAAATAAAATACTAAATAAACAAGCATCATATAAACGCACACATTTATACAACATAAACACATAAAGCACTTACACCAGCATCCATCATCATACATTCACCTAACAATGAAAGCCTGCATGCATCCATACACACAAAACATTTTTTTTGAATTAACATAAATAAACGTACCTTCTGCCGCGGGACCAGAAGTTCCAGTGCTCCAGCCCCTTGCAAGCATGAATCAGGAATCAGGATGTTTTCTGGTCCCTGCACATGCGTGCAAGGAGGCTCAGCATGGGCCAGGAGACATCCCACTCCAGCCTTCTATGTCTGTATGTGCGAGGAGGCATTGGAGCGCCCCCTTTCACTTTCAGATTTCCCACATGCCTTTATCCCTCCTTCTACAAGCCTGCTCTGCCCTCCCATCTCCCTTCCTGAGCCATGATCAAAGAGACACCCAAAATGTCAGAGGTGCCTTTACAAGATCACTTTACAGCATATTCCATTTAACTCTGGAAATATGGAAACTAGTCTAATGATTGTTTCATGTAATCCGGACATGTTCTTGGAATGCATAGGACCAGATTCTCCAAACGTTTTTTGGCGCAAGTGAGGAGATTCTCTCCACACTTGCGCCAAAAAGAAGAAGCGCAATTCACAAAGGACATCTAAGGGTCAGATTGTCAAACAAAAGTTGGTGCAAGTGAGGCGACGTGCTAGCGCATCTCCTCACTTGTGCCATATAAACGAGAAGCAGAATTCACAAAGAGCATGAGATGCTCTTTTCAGGGACGTCATTTGGGGGTCGCCAGAGGTCACAAGTGCGACCTCTGAGGTCTCCCTTGCAACTTCTGTGGTCTGCCTTGTGACCTCTAAAAAAAAATACATATATATATATATATATATATATATATATATATATATATATATATATATATATATATATATATATATTTTGCAATGCAAGCTCATGGGCTGTGGCCAGCGTTATGTGGCTCTTTACTTCTGGAGTGGCTGGCTTTCTTGTTCAGTTCAGGCCCCTTAAAAAAGAAGAAAAATAAGAACAGGAGTGCCACAAGTCTAGCACTTTCAGCACTGACCCTAAATAAGAAAGAATAGGAATACCAAATAATGTGTCTTTCTGGAATTCTATTCAATAATTGCTAGACTCATTAAAGGTTTATTTCAGGCACACTTCAGGGGGTGAGTCACTGATTTAGTCTGTTCTTAAATGCCTCAACTCAGCCTTTCATCCTTCTGGGGTTGATAAACGGGTACCAACACAGGTAGGGTGATATTGGGTGTATATTTCTTCCATGTAAAGCGCTTAAGCGTAAGTGCTATATTATAACACATCATTATCATTTGGTCATGGACGTCTGCTTGCATTCACAGTAATTTGGTAATATGGGCCTATACACACTGATCTTAACGATACATATGGCAATCCATTCTTGTATGAAATGTACATCACATTATAGTGATATCATAACCATATTTTTTGTAGTGTACAATGCTATGTGATGCCACTTCCTGTTTTGTCAACGGGTGAAAGGCCGCGTTCCATCGCTTCCCTGATATCACTGTGGGGTGGGGTCAAATGACATCACTTCCTGTGATGTCATCAGTGGGTCAAGGGTCGTGTGATGTCACTTCCGCTACCCCTGGCATTTTGGTGAAATGACGTCCCTGGCTCTTTTTCCTCCCTTTGAGCATTTACGCATATAAGGGGGCGCTTTGGGGCATTGAAAGTGTAGTCTGAATTCTCAAACGGCATGCGCTTTTAAATGCCCTGAAATGATGCACCTCCCCATGCACCTTTCATAACAGGTGCATGGGGAGGTGCAAATCAGGACAGGACCATTGTTTACCCTGCCATGTTTTTCTTTTACGTATTACAGCTGCAGGTTAAACCGTGTCAGTTACACTTGCAATTCGCAGAACCGTGCCCTTTAAGGCCTGGCTTGGTGGAATGTGCTCCCAGCAATCACGTGGTTGCTGGGTGACTGTCTTGCATTAGCGTCGATTCCGAACACTAATGTAATCAAGGGGGCTGGACAGCGGAGCTTTGTGCTATCATGTAGCTCCTCCTGAAATGCTCAGATCACATTTGTGAAAAGGTGACCTTAGCATTCCAGCAATGAGCGCAAACGAAAGGACCTTTCAAGGCACTCAATATTTGAGAATCTGCCTATTGGGTACAGAAATGGATGGGTAGAAACTGCTTCTAAGTGAATGTGCTGGCTTTAGAATGCAGCCGTAAAAATGCTTGTGTTGTCATTCTCGTTTTATTTGTTTGTGTACTCTATCTGCCCCCTTACCTCTCTCGCCCACCATCAGCCATATCTCGACCCTTGAGCTCCCTGTATGAAGGGGAAACAGGAAAGCCGCCACCAGTACGTTTACAGCTGCATTCCTGTGCTGGCGGTTAGATCTGACTCGGCCACACAAATCACTTCTCCCATGGGGTTTTCTTACTCCTTCTGGTGCACTCTTCCAATTTGGGCACCAATGTTATTTTGTGTAGGCCAGGGGTCTGCAACTTTTGGCTCTCCAGATTCTTTGCACTAGGACCCCCCCCCCTGTGTAATCCCTCACCATTGTGTATGCTGGCTTGAGCTGTTGGAAGTTGTAGACCAAAACATCAGAAGACCCAAAGGTTGCTTACCACTAGTAAAGGCAATAGGGTAGCAAGCAAATGTTGGTAGATTCACGGGTGTACACATGGAGAACCTAAGAAGAATGTGTGGCTTCTTCTTACTTCTGTGGTTCCAAAATGTAGCATTGCATAGTTGTTTTAATCTCGTGGCTATGCTTCTGGCGCTGCCCCCTTAAGGGCGCGCGCACGCGACGGAGTGACGTGTCACTCCGTCCCGTGCCATATAAATAAACGGGGCGTTCCAGACGGCTGCAGAGCAACCAGGGAGCCCGCACCAGCAATACCGTGTCCGTGTGTATCTGTACAGGTGGGGGGCTCAAGGGCCGCATGGAAAGCGGCAACAATGCTCTTAGTGTTACACATTCTCGGATAAGAAGGCAGTTGCTTTGACCATTGCCTGAGGTGTATAGTAATTTAAAAACATACTTCTTTTCCATGGAAGACTTAATTACGAATCCTCTGCAGTAGAGGGGACGCAATATAATGTAAACCTAAGAGCAACAGGAGTTCCTTTTGGAGCATACCTGCTGTGCGTACCATGGCTTAGACCGCAGAATGGGGTGCGAACCTCAGTGTCTATTGTCATATTCAGAGATGTGAACATCCGCCATGATTCAGACGAGAGCAGCAGGGGTCCTAACGACTCCACATCTCACTGCAAACAATAGCCAACCACCAATAGAGGAAGAAACATGTGAAGGAAAGGGTTATGAATTCAAGATGCAACGATCAATAGCTTGTCTTTGTGATGCTGGAACACTACACACACATTTGATCTCCTTCTGTGGGCTCACAGCAGGCAATTATTTAGTGCAGCTGTATGCTGCTGTTGATTAATTGGGCTGGTATACAAGAAAGGTTTATAGGAGACAGCGAGACCAAACTATCTTGCCAAATATCTCCCTTTCTTCTCTACTTCAATCATGAACTGTAGGCCCTATCTTAGTGGCACGGCGGACATGAGAAACACGCTGTGATAAGGATGTGGCTCACACCTGCAGCAAAAGAAGTGATTACATAAAGGTATTTGGTCTAGTAACTCAAAAGGTATAGACGCTCATAGAGTTGCCCATACATTATCAAAGTCAGAAGAAGGAACACTGGGTATGATACTATTTTATGGAGAGTGCATTTACTGCCTTAGTTAGAGCTCAGAAGACTGATAAATGCACTGGTTTTCCACCAGTGGAAACAACCCTCTTTTAAGTTAGCACTTATGAAGCATTGCCTTCTTGCAAGGTTGTGGAAGCCCTGGCTTTTTATTTTTATTAATAATAAAATGATGCGAGTAATCCATCTCGGAAAGGGCGGTCTGATGAACAGACCCCACATTCAATAAACTCTATGCCCAAAGCATAGTTTACACCTGTGCTCGCTGCATTCAGCCTGCCTGATCAGCAGCTCCTGCTCTCCAGTGCCACAGAGCAGGCTCATGGGTCACAGGTACCCTCTGTGACAGCTACTGTGACAGCAAAGTCACTGCATTGCTGAGGTTTCATTTACATCCGCACCTCCATTCCAAAGCCATACTAATGATGATAAACTACCACCTGATGTCAAGGCAATTTTGATATGCAAGCCAGACTTATATTTTGGTATGGTGGCTTGTAGCTCACAGAATTATTAAAAGTCACACCAGGCCATCCCGGGAAGGGTTGTGTGTATTTTAGTCAGACGGCCTGGCTATGCTCAGGAAGTAGAACAATGGCAGAAAGGCTGTGCCTCTCTTACTTTGTGAGGTCAGAAAATAAAGGTCCCCTCAGCTGGTCAGCTTCCAGCAGGAGCTACCCTGGGAAACAAGCTTCAGAGGGCATTCCCTCAACCAAAAGGGTCAGCCTGACACCAGGGCAATGCATATCAAACGGACGTTTTGAAGTTCAGGTTTTGGTGAGGGGGTTGGTTTAGATAGGCCGACAGAGCAGAACAGAAGGGGGGAAGGGTTCTTCCATCCTGGTTTTTTGTGGGCTTCTTTTTACTTCCTATCCCCTACACTTGTCGCAGAGCAAAGCACTTTGGGTATGCTTCCAGAAGGCAGAAGTCATGTTTTGCCTTACTCTGGATTTGACGGCTTAAAGCAGGCTTGATCTTGTCCATTCCTGGGTAGCCTTTTCATTTTATAAGGAAACGGTCTCCCGCTCCTTCTTTTAATTCGCCTTCGGACCTTCAAGGATATCAGGAAGAATTTGTTTGGGCTCTGTTGGGAAAGCAGTCCTTTCCACAGCTCTCTACCAGAGATGAAGACCAGCATGCCAAGGTGGTGGCACGCTCTGCTCCATACCCATCCCCAGGGCACATTTGGGGGTGAACTACTGCCAAAGCAAGAACTTGCATCCCTATGTCAGCTGCACTGGTCATCACTGGAGATGAAAGACTCCTTCGAGTGCTAGCTAGCCTTCTACATGTTGCAAGTAAAGAGAACTAGGACCAATCTTGTTGCCGAACCCCTCACAGCACTATAAGAAGCAAAGCAGCTGGTTTCCTGTTTTCTACTGCATCGAAGTTCCATTGAACCATCGTCGATCACATCCAAGCACCTTTGTTAGTTCTCTATAGTACAGTTATTGCATATGGTTTGTATACTTAAATTATACATATGTTTATAGAACCTTGGTTGGCCATACCTTTATTTTGGACTGCTGTACTATTGCTGTTGGGTTGCTACTGTCATCACATTCACACCTCTCTGAAGAGTATGGACTGCCCTCGGGCAACCTTACCACAAAAGGTGAAGGCGGTATAACTCTTCCTTGTGCCCGTTTCGTCTTTATGATTGAGATCACCAGTGTTCTGTAAAAGTGTGAGGGCTGAGTAGGCAGTTTTAGCCACTACACATCCTTGTACTCCTGTGGGGCAGTAATCATTTTGTCTCTGCACTGCACTGGGTTTCGCCTGGGAATTATATCAAAATGCTGGCGGGAAATCCATTGGTTTCCATCCATGGCAATGACGGTCGGCAAACTTTCCACCAGCTTTCCGCTGGCAGATTCTTAGCTTAAAGCTGGTGTAGCAATAAATAGGGTCGGTCCCACTGGCAGATTTTACAATAGGTGGAACTGTAAATGAGGCCTTTAAAGTGCAACGCATCAACCAAACCAGTGACCCCCATAGTTTGCTTGACATAGTTGGGTCTGCTTGAAAGATGAATGATGCATGAAATAATGCAGCTGTTGATTCTGGTACTTTGCAGCAATAAATAAATAAATGGATCCCGTTGAATGTTTGGAAATAGTATTTAACAAATAATAATAATAATTAATTAATGTGTTACAGTTTATAAATAAAATTTTCACATGATTACATATTATATATACATAGTCCAATAACAAGGAAAAGAAAAAAACAAATTACATGTTCATAATTAATACTCATAAAACGTACTAAAGCCATATCAAAATACCTAAAATTCAATACATTCAGTAAAATCTACTCTAAAACATTCTCATATGTACATCCATACATATCCAGCCAACATTTCATTCCCTATACCTCTAGCTATGCATGAGAATAATTCCGAAGCATTACAATTGGCTCAAATAGAGATACCCAATAGTCTCTCAATCTCAAACCACACGTTATACATTGCTATTAAGCATTTCAAATTTGTGGAATTCAAGTTCCGTCACCAGAATATTTCCTCCTTTATATGCTCCATATTATGCACATACTTCCAATAATGTTTTTTGTAAGTATTTAACATTCTCGAGCAGCAAGTCGACACATGTTGCCCTGTCTCAATTATTTCTTTGTCCTCACATAATCTACAACATCACTCCTCATCAGTTAATTTATTTATTACCCCAGTATTTTCTAATACTGGTAGATAATTGATCCTAGTAAGTAAAATAAATCGTCGGAGTCTAATTCTTGGACATATATTAAGTACTGTTGAGGTATTTTGTGTGTATAAAGAATATGCTTCACAAAATGGTATTTTTTTAGTTGTTCTAAATGAGCATAGTTATCTATCCAGTCAGCCAAGTCAATTTTCCTTGACAAAGCAGATTTAGCTGCTGGGGAAAATATATCATGGCGACAGCTCCAATGTATAGTGTGCAGAAAATTTTCGATACTGGTTTCTAAAAGCGATCTCTTAGATTCCATACGCAGTTCTTGCCACAGAGAGACCATGAATTGGTTACAAGAGGTACTGTTGAGCTTCAAAAAAAGTTCAGTCCTTTTCTTGAGCACCACTGATTTCAAGGATAACAGCCGCAGTTCAAGTATGATGATGGCCATCGGGATACAGGTGTGGCGGCCCAACACTTTTCTCCAAAATTTACCCTCCACCACCTGTAGCCACTTAAGATCAATTTTTTGAAGGGCCTCGAGGCCATATATCATCATAGGGGTGAAGACCTGCTAGAACAATAGCCGAGCCGCCCAAATGCTAAATCCCCCATGGGTCAGAGTAATATGATAAACCAAAGCCGTGATTTGAGCTGCTCTAATTTTGCGAACTTGAATACAGTGCAAATAGTCATTGGTCATCTCAAACTCAATGCCCAGATATCTATAAGAATGAGTATAACATATAACAGATTCTAGGACTTCAAGTCTTATACGCGCAATCTTTTTACTGGAGAAAACCATCACTTGAGTCTTTCCCAAATTGATTGCCTGCTCGTTCCTTTTACTATATAACCAGAGTGCTTCCGCAGATCGTCGCAGACCACTATGTGTGGCCAAGAATGACAAGATCGTCTGCCTACGCAAGTACCGGGCATCTATCCGCCCCCATACGCGGCGCACAATTATGTACCTCGAAAATAGCTAAGGGGAGGTCATACACAAATAGATTGAATAACGTTGGTGCAGTGACGCACCCCTGTTTAACCCCTCGATTCTGCTCCACTTTTGCTGTCATGTTACCTTGTGAATCAAGCTTTAGGCAAACCATATTATTGTCATGAAGAAGTCTTAAATAATAAAGAAAACCTTGAGGGCAGGCAAACATTTCTAATTTAGCCCAAAGTAGCTCTCTGCATGCTCAGACAAAAGCCGCTTTAAAGTCTACAAATAAGGCATAAATAGGGGGTTCCCCTTTTTACTAGCATTCATACGCAAGGTATCCAAAATAAACAGATTGTGCGTAGTGGAGTATCCCTGCCTGAAACCACTCTGGAAACGATAAAGAAGACCTCTCTGATCAATCCATCTTTGAAGTTCTTTTAATAGAAAACTGACAAAAATGTTTCTAGTGCAGTCCAGCATGGACAATAATCTATAATGTGTTGGCTCTAGCTTGTCTCCCTTTTTATGTATAGGGATCAATATTGCTCTCTGCCATGAGTCTGGGATTTTCCCTTCGCGGAAGACTTTTTTGAACAAAATCTTTATGGATCTCCGCCCAGAACCTTGGCTTGTTTTTCAGAATGACATTAGCCAAACCATTCGGACCTGGTGCTCGGGATAATTTTAATTTGTTTATTTTATTAATAAGTTGGTCAACTGTAATCGAGAAAGGAGGAACAGGAGGAATAATATTCCTTATGGTGCTGCTTTTCTCTCCCATATCGATATTACGTTCTGACAAAAATCTTTCCCATTTCTGAGCGCCGATAGGATTGATCATGGGGGTTACCCTATTAACTCGAGCGTCCCCCAATATAGCCCATATATTATGAGTATTCTTACTGCATAACACACGCACTGTGTCCTGCCATTGCTTGAGTTTATTTAAGTATCTTTTTTGCTTAATCCACCTTTTATACTTGTTCTTAAGCAATCTACTCAGCATATGGAAGGACTGCATAGTGGGGCACGACTTCTTAGCTTTGCAAATTGCTGTTCTAAGTGATATTTTAGCATCCCTAATTTCCAGATCATACCTGTTTACCTTAAATTGCTCAGTCCAGGCTAGTCCCATACTCGCAGAAGCATGTTCGATGGAAAAAGCAGATATCCAGTTCTCAATATTATCTATTGTCATTTACTGGAAAATGGCTATCTCTGGATGACGCGTCTCCGCTATATACAGAGCATCTATAGCTATGTTTTTCTTGGACCAGCTAATACGTGTGGCCGCATGATTTACCCTCAGAGTCCCCAGGGATTTGCAAGCATGTTTAATAATGTATGGGGCAACTGTCAATGAGAGTGAAGCATGGTCACTCCAATTATTATCTACGATCACAAAGTCTCTAACAAGGACAGCCAATTCCGGGGTAACAAAAGTATAATCAAGAGTACTCTTACTTTTATCATTTCCCCAGGTTTCTTTGCCCGGATTATCACCCAAAGATCTTCCATTAATCATTTCCATGTCCCAGAGTTTGAAAAAACTCAACCATTGTAATCCCACCATATCATTTCTCATCTGGCGCATGTTGCTCTCAGCCCTAAAGAGAGGATTACTTGAAGACCATTTCCCTCCCCCTATGTGACAATTAAAGTCCCCCATAATTGCAATAAGTTTGATTCCCTGCTTTATAGACCATTTTATCATAGTCTCATGCAGAGATTCTTGGATTGCTTCATGATGGACCGCACCAGGCGGGGAGCAAACAGTGATTAGCAAGATGTTTTCTATATGATCCACAGACCACAGTTCGAGTTCCACAGCAACAAGAAATTCATCTAAATTAGTCTCAATCTGACGGGATTTAACGTTATGCTTGATTCCCACAATCAAACCCACATAAGGTCTTCCCCGAAGTCCCTTATTAGCCATAGATTGATAAACTATCCATTTAGGACAACTTGAGAGGTTAACCATGTTTCCTGTAAACAAAAACAAGGGTACTTGGTTACTGTAGCCAATGAGCCTCCTGCTTGAAATAGATGGTTAAAACCCCTGCAGTTCCAAGACATAATAGCAAAATTTCAATCCTTAGTGAGGACCGCTGGTAATGCTTCCACCAGCCACTTCAAAACATTCTGAATGTCCTCTATCTGGGGAGATTTCTCTTTAGATACCACAGGCGTCATAGTCTTATTCTTGGTCTCCAGAATCTTCTTCCTAGGGCAAATATGGTCTTCCTTTTCAGGATCTGCATCCAATTGAACGTCCACCTCAGCTAAACTATCTTTATATGATCTCATCAATTGTATGGTAGATTGAAATTTACAATGGATAGCAGAGACGTTGGTATTCACACAAGTCTGAGGTTCGATGAATTCAAAATCCTCAGATCTTAAAACTCTCAATTGAGGAATTGAATACAATCTAGTAAGGAGTTCAGTTCTTGTGAGCCAGTCAGATTCATCCTTTTGGTAGAGGTTCTTAATGATACATATGTTCCTCTTAATCCCCACCTGACCCGTAACTGCCTCCTTCGTAGTTAAATTAACATTCTCTCTTGTGGGGGAGGTCATACTTCTACTACGGGGAGTAGAAGAGGTCTTGTCAGGGTCTTCTTCCATAAATGAATCTGAAAGTGCAATCGAGTTTTCCACAGCACTATTAACTTCGTTGACCTTCTCAGTGATCAACCAGCTGGTTACGCGGCCCTCTTTTACCAACTTTCGCTTCTTTTCCCTTTTTCTTAGCTTTTTTGTAGTCTTGATAGGTGCAGCAGTTGATGGACGTAGTGAGGCCTCAACACACGGTCTCTTCCTCATAGTTGCCCTTCTAGCCATTCTCCTCTGTTTACGAGAGAGAAAAATCTCAGAATTTGTAGGAGCATCGATTTCCTGAACAGAGTTCTCCTTATTCTCTGGCTCTGCCTCCACCATACTAGCAGCAATGGAAAGAATATTCTCTGCATCATCTGTCACGTTGCAGTTAGCCTCATTTGCCGCAGCCATGTTCATGGTATTTTCAAGAATACGCCCACACATTTTTAATAATAGTTTAAGCACAAATTGCAGTGACGCCACTGAGGCTTGTAACTCCTTTAACCCACCCGACGAGGTAAAGGAGTCACTGGTAGGATCCATTGCAAACTGATCCACAAGTGCCTCCAAATTTGGTGAGGCAGACAGCCTAGCTGCCACATTCAATGGTTGCGTCGAATTAGGGGACAAAGTATTCAAGACATAAACTTCCGGGATTCTCATCACGGCTGGAGTCATCTGCCTTTGTATTGAGAGACACATGTCCAGGAGGGAATTATTGTCTATCTCTCCATTAATGGTCTGCTCCAGGGAGTGGTTGTCTAGATCAATGGGCGGTACCACATACTGTTCTTGTGTCAAGTCGCCCTCTGCTGGTGAGTTGGGTTGAAAGAAGGAAGTAATGGCTCTCGTTGTTACAGGGAGAGGTTTTTTGCTTTTACCTTTGCCCATCTTATTGTCCATTCCCACTGTCAATACTTTCTCTTTCGTTTTGCGTAAATTATAGCCAGCCCCCGCAGAACAGGTACTCATTATCCCTCCAAAAGTTTCCTTAATAGTCCCCAAGAGGATAATAGAAATCTCCTCTAACTATAAAGTACCGTTGACTTCAACTGTTAAGAGCACAAGCTATACTGGCTGAACACAGTGCTTCAATCAGCCTCATGTAAGGGACAGGTAGCTAGGGACAGGCAGTGTGTTCAATTGTATTGATTAGCACAGGGGATCAAAGGATTATCTCCCACAGTCTCCCCATAATTTCACAGACTTTATCCCATGCACATCAGTTTAAGAGTGCATCTACCTGCTTCAACTGGACTGGCAGGGCAATAGACAGGAGAAAAGGTGAAATACAGAAGGCAATAAGTAGACTACAAAAGCCGGGAAATCACCCCCGTCAATTAATATTGTGCCTTAATAGGGTAACCTTGTGACCAGCCTGGGTCAGTCAGCTATAGCCGACAAGGGCAAACAACGATGCCTACTATTTTTACAGGCAGGTTGCTGTAAACTCACATCACCTTCACTCAGCCTTGTCTACCTATTGTACCTTGTGCTGCCGTGCTGCCAAGCAGTTTCGGACTCCAGATCGGGGGCCCGCCATTAAGATTAAATTGTGGCTCGATGTAATCAGCTTGTCACTGCTGCAGTAGTATGCCGCCGCTGAAACAGGTCACGGCACGGTGAAGAGCTCTCCCTCGCACTCTCCCTGCCGGCGTTTAGAGCAATGGACCCACAGCACTCCTGCAAGGAAGCAGGAAGCAATCTCGTATGAGCCTTCCGCGAGCCTTCCCGCGAGTGTCATGGAGGGGATTGTCAAGCCGCACGTCTCAGTTATTCTCTAGAAATAGTTTTTACCTTGTGCTTGTAGGACCTAGAATAGTCCTGCAGCATCGGAGTATAGCACCCATTCTAATCCAGTCCATGTAAAATCTGATCAGTTTTGCAATAAAAAAGCCACACCAGAGACCAACTGGAATAAAGAAAATACCTGCCACTTGTTACCGCTTATTGGAGCAAAATAGCCTCGTCCACATATGAGGTTGGCACTGAGCACAAGAAAAATAATTTCATAGGTATAAAGAGACACATACATGAGGTAAAATAGAAGAAAGGACTTTGGATAAGTTTGCATATCAGGTGGAGAGCATTTCAAGAGAATTCTATCCATTACACCTGGGACAATATTTTCTCTTAAATCTGACAAATACTTTTAATTAAGGATTAGTAAAATAGCATGGACACAAGATGAACATTACACGAATATGTACCATTCCGTGCACCTATTGCCCAAGCAGTCTTGGGTCACTTGATTGCTGCCAACTGATAGATAGGTCAATCAGGTCATCATAAACTGGTCAACAGGCTAGACTGGTGAACTGATAAAAGTGGCCGACGTGTCATCCTGATGGACCAATTTATGATGGGGAGTGAGAGGGTTAACTAAGGGGTGAGGTAGGGCAGGTAGCAGGGGTGCCAGGCAAACATGGGGGTGAGGGGGTGGCAGGGAGAGCGATGATGAGGTGGGAAAATGGGGTTGGGCTACAGTGGATTTCAGGTTAAGGGGATGAAGAATATAAAGGGGTGTAGCACAGGAGGGATGTTCAGGGGGATATCCCTGACAGGATAAAGTGGCGCAGGCAGTCGAGGTGAGATGAAACCTATGGGGGTGTGGTGGTGGTCGGGAGAGGAGTGAGAGAGGAGTCAAAATAATGGGTCTGGGGTTGGGACAGGTGAGGGGAGAGGGACTGGAAAGTTGAGCAGCAGGGAGGGGGGTTCAGGGTGTGCCCAAACAAGCTAGAGAAGAGATAGGGAGGTTATCCAAAATGGTATCACTTTTTATCAGCTGCTTATGGAAGATTTAAGATTTAGATTTCTATTATTGAGCCCCCATGTCACTCTTTCCCATATGCAGGTCTCTTAAAACCTGCAGTCCATGTCATGAGAAGCAGTCACCCTATCTGTGTGTAGATCCCACAGGCTGCTCTGTGGGCGACACACAGGTGCCCAAAAACATACACTAGGGGTACAGGGTTGTAACCCACCCATGGGTGCCATAAGGGTATCCCAAGGGTCTATGTTCACCACAAACAAAAAGAGGAAGAGCTGCACTGCCAGGGCTCCCAACTGGACTCCTGTGCAGAAAGCAACACAGAATGCACATGGTAAGAATGCACCTATTGCCCAAGCATTCTTGGGTCACTTGATTACTGCCATCTGATAGGTAGGTCAATCAGGTCATCATAAACTGGTCAACAGGCTAGATTGGCTAACTGATAAAAGTGGCTGATGTGTCATCCTGATGGACCAATTTATGATGGGGGAGGGAGAGGGTTAAATAAGGGGTGAGGTAGGGCAGGTAGCAGGGATGGCAGATAACATGGGGGCCTTGTCCTTTTAATGCATTTCCAGCATCACAGTCGCCCCCCCCAGACTGAGGTTAGGGTGGTCTAATTTCCCACGAGATTGACACCCTCAGCCAGACGGTGAACATACCTTCTGGAAAGGCCCTCTGCATTATCATGACTCTTCCCTGGTCTATGCTCAATGAGCAGTTTAGGGTTTTCACCCTTCATCTGCATAAGCCACATTAATGGCTTATGGTCCGTTTGGACCATGAATGTAGACGCAGTAAGGTAGGGCCTAAAATGCCTAATGCTCCAAACTATGCAAAAACATTCCTTTTCAACAGTAGTCCGACAAAGTTCCCTACCTTTGAGTTGTCTACTGATGAAGATAATGGGATGTTCTCTCCCTTTGTGATCTAACTGGGACAAGACAGTTCCGATTCCGTTGTCACAAGCATCAGTCTGAACAATAAAGGTTTGCTGTAATTAGGAGCACACAACACAAGTGCCCTACACAGACTCTCCTTCAAACAAACAAAGGCCCTCTGACAGTCTTCAGTCCATTTAACCTTCCTAGGTTGCTTGGGGGTGATGTCAGAGCTGTCAGAGGGGCGGCTATGGTGCCATAGTCTGCCATGAAATTTCGGTAGTGCGCAGTGATGCCCAAAAATGCTCTCACCTGGGTTTGAGTAGTGGGAGTCTCCCAGTCATGTACTTCTTGTACCTTACTGGGCAGAGGTTGGATTGATTAGACCCTGTCCTACCTCATGACCAAAGTAAGTGACCTTCCCCTAAGCTATCTGGCACTTGGTGGCCTTGATGGTGGGGTTAGCTCTTTTGAAGGCCTGCAACACCTTATCCAAATGAGTCAAATGATCAACCCAGTTGCATCTGTAGACAGCAATGTCATCTAGGTAGACCACACAAACGGGTTCCAGCCCACTGAGCGCATGATTGACCAACATTTGTAAGGTGGCAGGTGCATTCTTCAACCCAAAAGGCATGACTTTAAACTGGTAGAGCCCCTCAGGTGTCGAGAATGCAGTTTTTTCCTTGGCTCATCAGCCCTGGGCAATGGGTGAGCATCGGTCTTGGTGACTGCATTGACTCCTCTGTAGTCCACACAGAACTTCCAATCCTTGGTACCTGCCTGGGAATTTGTCTTGGGGACAAGGTCTACAGGGCTGGAACAGGGACTGGTTGAGGGTTCTATTACACCCAGATCCAGTATCTTGGCAACCTCTGCCTGGATGTGGTTCTTAACAGTGTCTGACATCTTCTTTTGACAGGTACACTGTCACCAGTGTCAATTTCATGCCTGCACCACGTGCTGAGGCATGGTGTCAGTGAGAGCAGAGTGGCATACTGCTGGAGCAAAGCCCTGCAGGCCCACTGCTGCTCTGGAGTTAGATAGGGAGAGAGATGTACTCCCTTCACTGAGCCATCCTGAGGGTTGGTATGCAGCAAATCAGGAAGGGGTTCACTTTCATCCTCCTCTTGCTCTGAAGCCAGCAGAAGAACTGAGACTTCCACTCTTCTGTGGAACGGCTTGAGCCTGTTAACATGGAATACCTGTGGGGCTTCCCCAGTGACTCCTATGTCAACCAGATAGTTGACCTCAGACATCTCAGAGATTATCCTGAAGAGTCCAGTCCCCTTATCTGCCTGAGCTCAAGGCTTGGTTGGCTCCATCACAAGGATCTCCTGGCCGGGAGTCCAAACCACTTGTGAGGCCTTAGGGTCATGCCAGCAGTCATTCAATTCTTGGCTTGCCTTAAGATTCGCTGATGCCTGTCCTATCATCTGTGCCATCTTCCTTCTGAGGCCTAACACATAGTCCCCCACTTGCTTGGCAGGACCTACAGTCATGGCTTCAAAACCTTCTCTGACTAAGGCAAGGGGCCACCTCGATGGATGCCCAAAGAAAATCTCAAAGGGGCTGAAACCAACACTCTCTTGAGGCACTTTGCTATGGGCAAATAGCAGGCATGGTAGGAGGAGATCCAATTTCCTCCTATGGAGCTCTTCCAAACCACTCAACATGTCTTTTAGAGTTTTGTTAAATCTCTCAACCAGACCATTGGTCTGGAGGTGGTAGGATGTAGAGAACTTGTAAGTTACCCCACATTCCTTCCACATTGCTTGCATGTAATTAGACATGAAGTTGGATCCTCTGTCAGAGACCACCTCTTTACGGAAGAAACTCTGGTAAAAATGCCCAGGAGTGCCCTGGCAAGCTGCTTGGCAGTTATGGTCCGAAGGGGTATAGCCTCAGGGTACCTGGTGGCATGATCAATCAGTACCAGGACAAACCTGTTTCCACCTGATGTGGGAGGGTGCAAGAGACCAACAATGTCGATGCCTACCCTCTCAAATAGTGTGCCAACCACTGGCAAAGGCTGCAGTGGGGCAACGACACTGCCTCCAGTCTTGCCAGTCAACTGACAAGTGGGACAGGTCCTGGAGTGGGACTCCACTTCTATTCCCATCCTGGGCCAGCAGAAATGTGCAGACAGCATTTGCTTGGTATTCTTAGTGCCAAGATGAGCGGCTAAGGGTACCTCATGCGCCAATTGCAGAAGGAAGGGCCTGTAAACCTTTGGTACCACCAACCTCTTCAGTGCACCAAGTTCAGGCTTAGACTTGAGAGAGAGTGGCACTCTCTCTGACCCTTACAGAAGTCTCCTCTAGAGGAACCACCTTCAGCCAGCAGGCATTGAAGGTCAGAGTGATCCTCTGAGTTGAGTACCTCTCCCTGAGGAGGTCTTCTGGCTCTTCTCCCTCAGGAGTTGAGTCTAGGGTTACCACTGGGCCCAGTCCATCAGGAGCCTGGCTCCCAGTGGGTGTTGCTGCAACGGCAGGAAGAGAAGGAGCCCCCTTCACTGAGGTGGTCCTTTTGCTCTTCCTCCTTGTCTTGGGTCTCCCCTTTGGCATGGGTAACTATCAGTCAGACCATTGTTGACCTGAGACCTAGTAACTGCAGCAGTAGTCAGGGGTAGCCCATCAGAGATCAGCCCCAACTCCACTAAGTCATTACCAAACAATATGTGGGAAGGTAAATTGTCCTGAACCAGGTTAGGAAGCTTCACTTGCTTGTCCTCAATCTGTATAGTGACCTGGGCAACAGGGGATAATTTGGGAGGCCCACCAGCTAACCTGTTAGCTCTCAGAGGAGCTCCTACATAGTCCTCAGGCATGAGCAGGGCCCAGTCCACCAATGTCATGCTTGCCCTAGTGTCTCTCAAACCAGTGGAAGGCTATCCATTTAGGAGGACACTTTGCAAAAATAGGTGGGTATTCTGTGTGATGGTAGCCACATGGTCCCAGGCCCCAAGGGACACTACGGAGATCTCTGCTGGAGCACCAAAGGTGATTCCTGGAGAGGAGGGGCGGAAAGTGCTGACAGCCTGGACTCCTAGTGCCTTACCTTTATACTTGGGGTCACCCTCCCTATGGTCCAGGGCCCCACAGCCCCAACAAGTGGCAGGAATGTGGGGTACTGTACTGGATCCACTGGGAGCCAGCTTTGCAGCAAAAGAATCACTACTCATGCTCCCACCCCCATGAGACTTATCCCCACTAGATTTATGGGTCGTAGGAGAGGGATGTTTAAGCTTATTCGACTATGAGTGCTTATGGGACTCTTCAGGCTTCTGAGAGGTAAGTTCAACTACCCCAATGTACCTGAAGTGGGAGAGTTTCTTCGAAGGTTCTGTGACGGTATCCTTCGAGCATGGACCCCCTTTGAAGAAGGAGTCACTGGGCGTCGAGATCCTCGAGGAAAAGTAGAACACTTACAGTGATACAGCAGCTTCAACATTCGCTCTGCTCTTCGACGATCAATCGTTTCCTCGATGGTGGAGAACTGGGGTGTCCGACCCAGCCCTTTAAGATGAGGCAGCAATACTTAGAGACAGATGGAAATGCAGAATATTACTCAAAGCGGAGTTGGTGAGGAGAGTTGAGTCTGCTGGAGTCTCTCTCCACTGTCTACTACAGCGTGTGGGAGGGCTTAAAAACCCTGCACCAGAGCGGAGCGGTGAGCGGAGTTGGTGAGGAGAGTTGAGTCTGTTGGAGTCCGCGGGAGCCCGCGAGGGCAGAGGCAGAGGTAAACGTAATATGGAGGCCCAGAAATATGAGAGACCATCGTTACAGCAAGGGCGAAAAAATAGTAAAAACGAAAAACCGGACGAGGTGGGAGTGGTTTCGGACACTGACAACACTGACAACAATAAACGGCGTCTAAGGAGTGTGAAATCGCCAGCCACTCGGCTGAAATTAAAGACGCTTCTCAACGAAGAAACCACCCACGAAGGGAAAAAAGAGCTATATACGCCGAGGTCTCGTCTCAACAGTCCGAATAACGAGCTCAGAGAGGTGGGCACGACGTCTACTTTGTGCGTCCATGAACCAAAGGAGAAAGACGCACAAGTAACAACAGAACCAGTAACAACAGAACCACAAAGCCCAGAAATAAATCTAAGCGGCGAAAGTAAACAAGACCTACCGGGATCTGAGGTGGCCAGCGCCCTGCACACCGCACCGAAGGCGAGTGGGTTTCCGGAAACGGCAGTCGGAGGGCAGCCGCTGACGGACCCTCAGCAGGAGCGCTGTCACGCCGAGGACCGGAGGGAATGGAGGGAGAAGAAATCATCGGAAAAGACAACAAACCGCGGAGCAGGACACCCAGCCCTGCCTGCCTCACCTGACTCAGGGCGGGCTAGGAGGAGGAGCCCCACGCGGATGGAGAACACGGCGAGGAGTGGTCTAGAGAAACGCCGTGAGAAAGTTAGAGGCCAAATAGACAGCCCAAATGAAAACACCAAAGGGACACAGTTAGCGGAACTGGCCAAGAGCCAGGCTAACAAGCTGACCGCCACGCAAGAAAGGGAAAGAGTGGAGGTGGACAGTTTACCACAAGAATACGAAGAACGAAGAAGGCTAGACTGGCCAAAAGAGAAGGTTCCCAAAACAGTCGTACAAGCAAATGTACACAGGGAACCAGAGTTTGCTGATACTGAAGAGGAACTAGGCATAAGTGAGAACGAAATAGAAGAAGAGATAAAACAAAGGGAAGAAAATCGGACGCAAGTGGCAAGTAGCAAATTCATCAGCAACGAGGGGAAAGCAAGTAGCACGGAAGAAAGTTGGAATGAAAGTGAAACGGGGACGTCAGACTCAGATTCTGAAATAGAACAAGAAAAAAAAGCGTTAGAAGTAAAACAGAAAAAAAGGATACCTACCAATAAACCAACAACGCAAAGAAAAAATCAAGAAAAGACAAACGAAATGAAAACAACAAAGAATAATAAAGAAAGAGGCTGTGAACAGCTAGGAATTACGAAAACGACATTAGAAAATATTTAAAAAAAAACGCAAAAAAAAAAAAAAATGAGGGAACGCAAAAAGGACCACTGCCAGTATCCTTGTCAGGAACATTGAAAGCATTTTTCTTTAACCAGCAGAAACGAAAATTAGAATCGGAAAATGATCTATCGGACGCAGAACTGCTGGAAGCGGTTGAGATAAATTCAGGAGGAGATAGTCAACAGACCCCCGGGGTCTCACCGGGACCAGAAGGATCGCCAGCTATAGGTCTGCAGCAGCTCTTGCAAGAAAAAAGGAACGCGGCGAAAGCAATCCGGCGACAAATAGAAGAAAGAGAAGAAAGACGGAAGCAAAGCGCTTTAAAAGAACATCAGGAGGAGCAGCCTGAAGGAGGGGGAAATACCTCAAGACCTGAAGATGACAACCAAAGACAGGCCCTGGCCCGGGAGAGGGTGTCCCAACCTAAAGACCAACGACAAAACGTGGATGGCCCAGATGGGGCAAAAGCACACCCGAACTCAGACCAGTTACTTCGTACCCCGGAGAAAGTAAGAGAACTGCATGGAGAGACCCAACAAAGAGAAACACAGAAAGAAAAACCTAAGTGCATAAGGTTGGAGGAAAAAGCACACAGACCCAGGTTAAGCGATAGCCTATTCACAGAAATAATGGCTATGCCAGGGAAAATAGCCAGCACTCCAAAATCGCCGAAAAATAGAAGAATAAGTGAATTAGGCACGCTGACACAAAAGGAGTCCCCAAGCAAAAAACCAGATCTACTAACAATCATGTCTGCAATAACGATAGCATTGGCGCCATACTGCAAACTATACGAAACAATAAAAGAAGGAATACAAGACAACACATCAATTCTGGCTTCAATGTCCACAAAAATCACGCATATAGAAGGATACATCACAGCTGTAGAAGAAAGAACTGACACCTACAAGAAGGGGTGGGAAAAAGAGCTGGAGGACTTAAAGAAACAAATTGAGTGTCTAAAAAGAGGGACAGAGGAGGAGAACAAGAAAACCAAAAAATCAGAGCGGGAAAGTCAAAATGCAGCATTAACAGAGAGACATAAAGGAGACAATGAGATAAAGGAAGTGATGGAGAAAAGATCTAAACCCCCGCAAACATACCCAATTAAATCAGGACTCCATAATCATCCCCAGAATAAAGTCCCAGTGATATTGAAACTAAAGAAAACTGATAGGACTGACAAACACCCGACGACAGAGAAGGTGGAGCAGCAGGAAGCAGAAAAACTAAAAGGAAGAGGAAATCAGAGAGGAAAGTTTCGAAAAAAGCCAGAAAGAAAGGAAAAGAGACAAAACGAGAAGTCCACCCCTGTCGGTCGAAGATTTTATGAGCGACACAAACCTGATGAATTTGTCCCAGCATTGGGAGACCGCCTCCGACAACTCAGTGATGGAGGTGAACACAGATCAGCAAATACAAAAGCGAAAAGAACCGGAGAAAGAAATAGAAATGAGACAAAATATGAAACCCCAAACACCAAAAAGAAGCAGAGAGGCAAGTGAGATCCAAAAGGGAAGAGCAACAGAAATACAAAAAAAGAACAGAGAAGAAGAACGAAAGCCCTCGAAAGATCAAAGAATAAGTGAGTGGTCATCAAAGCACGGAAAACAGGAGATAAAAAGCCCAGAGAAAAACAGAAGAACTGGTATGTCGAAAGCGGAAAGACAGGAACGTATATTCAAACTTGAGCAATTAGATATAAAAAGTGGACACATGATCCTAAATAGGAAGACGATCTTGAAATTAATGAGTAAAATGAACGCGTTGAAAATGATAAAAACAGAAGACATCACGTTAGTAGAGCCTTACCATAGAGGAAAGATCGCCAAGGCATACATTCACGTGAAAGAACCAATCCGGCAAGAAACGGAAGCAAACGCAGCTACTGAAATGCTCCAAAACGGGTTTGGGCTGACAGAAATTAAAAGAGAAATACAAAAAGAAAAGAAAGACATTAAGTACAATGAAAAAGAAAGAAGACCATACCAGTTCACTTCACGGACAGAAGAGCGGTATCGATCTAATAGACTAGGAAAACAGAGAGAAGAAAGAGGTATCGATTGGCAAGTGAAGTATGGACGAACGGAAGAGAGAAAAGAGAACCGAAGATCCCATAAGGACGAAAAACAAAACACGCAATCAAGGAAGGAGCACCAGGACACGGGAGCAGAATATCAGAACCTACACAGGAGAGTGGAACCAAGGCGCGTTCAGAGCTATTTTAGCCCAGAGAGAACTGGCCGCCACAGTAGAAACGAGAGAGCAAAGAAATCACCTCCGAGACAAACAAAAGATACGTCAACGAACACGGGCCCGCTAGCATGGCTAAAAGCAGCCTTAATGGGTAAAACAGAAAATTAGCAATTAACACGGTCACCAGCACCTACGTGGGATGAACAAAGAAGTGGTGACCAAAAAGAAACCAAGAAATGTTTCATCCTGGGGTCATGGAACACAAGAGGATACACGCATTTAACCAGACCGGGCGACGTGGACTTAGGCGCACTAGACATCATATGCCTACAAGAAACTTGGCTACAAGAAAAACCCGGCCTAGACAGCTATGTAGTGGAAATAGCACCTGCAAGCAAGGGATTGTTAGGCCGACCATCCTCAGGCCTGCTGACAGCAACGAAAATGGGAGTAGGCCTGGCAACACCGAAAAAATTACACGAATCATATGAGATGTTAGTAATACTGACTTCATGGACCAACGAAGGAAAATCAATTAGCAAGAGGATTGGCAACCAAATCATCATAATAAACACGTATTGGAACCCCCAAAAGATGACAAACAAAACGTACTGCGCAAAAATGGCAGAGGTGATAGACAAAATCAAAATAGAGCACACGAATGCGGACATCATTATATGTGGCGACTTAAACGCCGATTGCAGAGAGGGGAACAAAGAAATAAAGTTGGGAAAGTGTCAAGACGCGACCCGCGAGAGGGGTGTTGCATGGGAGACCCTGATTAAACCAAGAAATCTTCATAACATCGCAGCACTATTTCCGAAACAAAAGAACATTGCAACTTGGGAGAGTTTGAATGCAAAAGCTACCCTAGATTACATCTTTGTGTCAACAGAATTTATACCCAGAATTGAAGAATACAAAGTTCAAAGAACCACATACAGTGATCACAATCTGCTAATATGCAAATGGACAGGATCACAAACTGAAAATCACGTGTATAAATACAATCTCGAAATAAACAACCAACAATCTAGAGTCTGTCTAACAGAAGAAGAGGTAAAAACGATAACAGCAAGTTATAGACTCTCTGAGGAGGCTCAAGAAAAAGCCCCACAAACTCGACCGAACTACATACCGTTGCTAATACCATACAAAAAACCAGCGAGGAGTCAACAGAAGAAAACATCAAACGCATTACACACATATGACAAACTGGTGGTGGAAAGAAGAAAAGTGGTGAGGAGGTTAAGGAAAATTGCAACAAAAAGACACCAGCAGGAAGACTGGGAAAACTGGCAGATGGAGGCTAAGAAATATAACCATTGGCTAAAGCAACATAGACTATGGATGTACCAACAAGATGCGGAAAAAATGTTGAAAAGTCTTGGTTCAAAGAAAACAAGCGATTTCTGGAGAATAATCAAAGAAACAAATAGATCGAAGCCTCCAGAACTGATAAACCAAGTCCCTGAGTCAAACTGGAAATCATACCTAATGGCACAATTTGAGCGACCAAAAACGCAAACAACCAAAGGATTACTAGACACGACAGCCACTTGGGTGATCGTGGCAAACATCACAGACATTGAAAAAATCATCAAAAACTTAAAAACATCAAGGGCCCCCGGACCGGACGGGTTGTCTAATATCGACCTAAAGCAATCTGCGAAGGCATGGGCAGTGCTAATTAGCAAAATTTTCTTACATTGCGCCCAGACAAAAATGGTGCCGGAAACTTGGCTAAATGCCATAATTGTGCCAGTGTATAAAAAAGGCGACAGAGAAGACCCAGAAAGCTACAGGCCCATAGCATTGTTAGACATTGTGGGCAAAATTTACGCAACCCAGTTGTTAATCCACTTTGGGACATGGGCAAAGACTGCACCCTGCTTCGACATCTTTCAGACAGGATTCCAGAAGAAGGGAGGCACGGCAATAAACATAATGATCCTTCAGATCTTGAAAGCGAAAGTAAAAGAAGGTGCCCCAAAAATCTACCTGGCATTCGTAGACTTATCAAAAGCCTTTGATAAAATTGATCGTGAAAAACTATGGCTGAAACTGAGCAAGTGGGAATGCCCAACATCGGTCCTGGCACCAATAAAAGCGCTTCATGAAAACACAAAAATCAGAGTAAAACTGAATAAGCAAGGCACCTTGTCGGAAGAGATTGAAATCCAGAGAGGTGTAAAGCAGGGCTGCCCACTAGCTCCAGCCCTGTTTATCGCTTTCTTGGGGGACTACCAGATCGAAGAAAAAAAAATAAGAGCTTTCCCACCAAAAATAGGAAAGGAAATCATACCACGACTATGGTACGCAGACGACGCCATCATTATTGACCAAACACCAATTGGGCTACAACGAAAACTAAACAACCTGGCAAATTATATGTCAACAAACCATCTGGAAATTAACACAACAAAAACTAAAGTGATGGTCTTCGAAAAAACCGCAAACAAAAATACAAAGCAGTCAACCTGGCACTTGGAAAACGCCAAACTGGAAGTAGTTGACAAAATCAAATACCTAGGGGTAACCTTAGACGGATCAGCAGGTGACAACGCAATACAAGATCAGTTATGGGACAAAGTCAAAAGACTTACGGCACAAATGAGACTGGTGGACAAAAAATTTGGTAAATTTTCCATTATTCCGGCAATAAAATTTTACAAGGCAAAGGTTGTGCCGTCTATCACCTATGGTATGGAAGCCGCGCTCAACTTACCGAACCCAATATGGCAAAAATTGGAAGGACAGGTGTGGAAGGCAGTACTAGGCCTACCGAAATCAACCTCCATGCCCGCAATTAGAAGGGAGTTGGGCCTGGTCTCGTTAGCTACATCAGTCAAGCAAAGCAAGCTGAGACTTTATAGAAAAATCATAATGGCCGATTCATTGCCAATATGCGCGGTGATAGCAGAAGAATTGAAAATGGGCACTTGTAAAGCGCTCAACAATTGGGCAACAACAATACAAGAAACACTAAACGAAATATCATGCACAGAAGAAGATCTCAAAAAAAACCCAGACCGAGTAAAGATAAAAATCGAACTCATGGATTGGATCCACACTGTAGACACAGCGAGAGCAAATAAGCTACTCACCCACCTTCCACCAACGTTCAACAGGGTGAAAGAGCCATTGAACTACTGCAAAAAGTTCCCGAACAAAATGATGAGGAGCACATTCTTGAAGGCAAGACTAAACCTGCTGATGACACATCAAATCCTAGCCATTAGATCATCAAAAATGGATAAAAGTTGCCGCCTATGCAAAAATAAAGAAGAAGTGGAAACATTGCGACATCTAGTCCTAAGATGCCCAAAAACCAGCATAATTAGAGACAGATATATACAACCATGTCTGCAAGGGGCGACGACGCTAGATGAAGAGGCGGTCTGGAATAGGCTAATATCAGGAGAAACAACGAGATGGACCATAGCGGCAGTAAAATTGATAGACCTTGCCTTCGAAAAGATTTCCAACACACAGGCCCATATGAAAATAGCAGAGATGGCCGAAACAGTGAAATTGCCACTGCAAGCCAAATCTAAAGAAACAATCAAATAACAGCGAAATTCCGGAGAGAGAAGGCGGAAAGTAAACATGAACTCAGAAGTGTCAACATCAGAAAAATGACTGCCAAAAGCGCCTCGGCGCATCTGTAGAAGAAGAAGGGTTCTTGTAAAAATCGTTAATTTCATTTCCGATTAAAAACAAGTAAATAAATAAATAAATAAATAAATAAAACTGATTCAGGAAGTTGGCAAAGTGTGACTGTTTTAATATCAATTATCTAAAACAGGGAGTGACAGCGAACAACAACGCGCTCGCTCGATCTTCACACTCAATGCAACACATTAAAAAAACAGGTTATATACTGAAAACTCATCATTATTGACCTCAATCTATGTTGCAAACTACAAAAACCTACTTGGAATGGTTACAGGCTTATTGGGAACATCTAGATATACATTCCATACTTGTCAGGGATGGTGATTGGGCATCTAACATCAGGTGGGGCAACTAAGCCCTCCTCTAGTGCAGGTTTCTACGAACATCATCAAATACACAATGTCCCGTTGGTTATACAAACTATAGGGCTCTCTATTATGTGGCCCTCTATAATTGGTTGGCACCTTTGTACCCCTCTGTAATATTCCACCTACGCAAGCAGCACGCAGGTTGGCACACAGGTGCTGGTGAGCTGGTCATAACTATAGCTTCCCACCAATTTACCCCTGGCATCCATCATCACTCTTGCAGTCTACTAGTCAATTAAGGCTTTGAACTTGGCCTTGGAAATGTTCTCTGTTCTTGAGAATACCAGGGACTATAGCATACTCTGTCCTCTTGGTTTCGATACAGCTCATCATAGTTTCTATTTTCATCTACCCATGTGACTGTAGACCATGTTTTCGAGACTTACTGCATTTAAAATACTATAATTTGATGAACCTCTGACGTCTTCAATGTTCTCGCCCCTCATTTAAGGCAGAAGGTTTATTCTTTTCACACGTTCTGTAATTGTTTGTACACACATCCAGGCCCTCGGTGGCCTTGACTTCATGGTGTTGATCCAACCAAGCCTTTCTTTGATTTACCTCCATAGTTATGTTTTCTGATTTCTAACTGCGACACACTGAAAAAGTCTTTCTGCTCACGGGATCCAGCTCTGCTAAAGTGCGTTGTGGAATCATCCATAGTCCTTACATTTCCAATGTATATACGTTGGTGCATCACCGGAATCTATTCACTACAAGCATTTAAGAATACGTTGTCTACTTGCGTTACTGCATCTGTACAATTATAAAATGACTTCATACCTTCTTTATTATTTCTGTAGCATGAGCATCTTCATCTCGAGCCAGAAATGTTGCTCATCTTTGACACCTCCTCTTTAGAGCTTTTAGAATCTTTATGTTTCTTCGTCTCTGCATCTATTCTGGGTGCATCAGTTCTGCTTTTCATAACGTCACCAATCTTCCCTTTTACTCAGTTTTCACACTTCCTCTGGGATTTCATTCAAATGGCCATCATATTGTCGTGTGTGCATGTATGGCTTTCTCAATGGGAATCTTACTTCCAGGACGGTATCCAGTCATTTTTTCAAAACACAAAGTTTTGAATATAAACTTTGTGAATACTTTCTGTCGAAAAGTAATTTTTTCGAATAGTAATTTTTGGGAAAAAAATGTGATGATCATATCGAATTTTTTTTCCAAAAAAATGACTAGGCTTGCGGCTAGGATTAGTGTTTAGGGTTAAGGTTGGGGTTTAGGGTAAGGGTTAGGGTTGGGGTTAGGGTAAGGGTTTGGGCTAGGGTTAGTTTAGGTGTTAAAATACGGTTAGGGTTGTGGTTTGGGTTAGTTTAAGGGTTACATTAGGGTTAGGGTTGGGGCCAGGGCTAGGGTTAGGGTTGGGGCTTGGGTTAGGGTTGGGGGATGGGGGTGGCGTGGGGGCTGGGAGGCCTGGGGGGAACCCCCCCAATATACACAAGGGACTGGCCAGTAGTGAAATTTCAGCACTGGACAGCTCCATGTTACGTTTTAACGTTACAAAAAAAGCATTGAAATGCTACTTTTAACAGTTGAAACCAGTCCATGGGCCTCATTATAAGTATTGCGTTATGGGTTAACAGTTGCCGCTAATGGAGGCGGACCCGTTAACACCATTCCGCAATATTACGAGGTCCCCTCGCGGGACCCGATGTGGACGTCTGGTCTTACCAGACGTCCATAGCGGGTCCCACAAGGGGACCAGGGACCTAACAACGGGCCGGTCGTAATTGGCCGTTGTTAGCTCCCGTTCCCATTCCCATTGAGCCCTATGGGGGCTCAAATGGGAATGGGGACGGTCCGGACCAGCAGTAAGAGGAATTACTGGGCCCTCCGAACTCGGAATGGCCCGGTAATTCCCCATTCAGGGAACCCGGACCCGATTTTGGAGGCAGCCATGGCGCCAATAGCGCCATGGCTACCTCCAAAGTCATAATGAAGACCCATGTCTATTGTCGATGGATTGGTTTAGAAGAAAATGTATTTTTTCATGTTAAATATAGCTTGTCACAGCTTTTTTTTCAAAACTATATTTTCAAATGTTTTGTCATTCGAAACTTTTTTTTCGAAAAAATCACTATTGGTATAGTAAAGTATCACTAAAAAATCTTTGGTATAGGTATTCTTACTGGTAATGCTCAGGTCTCACACTCTGGCTCCCAACATATAGGCAACACGGGTAGGAGCTTTGGATGGGGGTACTTGGCTCCACCTCTACATTGGAAGTCCTAGAAAGATGAGGCATGCGGTAGGCCTCAATGCAAAATGTTCTGTGCCGCAAATAAGACTCTGTGTGTTTAAATGACCTTTGACAATGATGGATGCAGGCCAGTCAGCAGGTGTTGGATGTCAGGAATCCCGGTTGGCGGTCCTATGGCCTGTCAGTGCTGTAGTGGCAGCACGTACCTTGGGATAGCTTCGGCATTCAGGTCTCGACCTTGGACTGGACTTTGGATCTTCACTCCGTCAGTGTCCTTGGGACGTCTTTGTTGGCTTTGGGTGCCGGAAACCCACTGGCGGGCTTTCCTCAGTAGCCGACAACCTCGACTTTCTCCGGCGGGGCAATAGTGGTCAACGGTAATGGCAAGGGAGCCCTCTTTCAAATGTTCTTAGGCAAGGTGGAGCTTTCTCGGCTACGGGCTTTGAGCAGCATGCCATCAAGGTGTCCCTGCTTCTGGGCGACACGATTTGGCTTGGCTTCCAGTGGTCATGGAAATCTTCCGACCGCAGTCAGCGCCATTGGACTTCGACGAACCTCGATGTCCAGGTGCTCTCTTCAGGATTCTCGGCGGACCCCTTCTCCGGACGTCAGACTCACAGAACTGGCTTCCATGGTGCTTTGATGAAGAGCAGCAGTTTCTGCATGATGCTCCTTCTTAGCTAGGGGAGAGGTCTCCTAGCCAGGTCCTCTCTGGGATCAGTCCTCGACAGACTTGACAGATTTTGGATTACATTGAAGGAAATGCAACAGCAATCTTCTCCTCCAGCTGCGCTTCAAGGATCAGCTTCAAGTTTCAACTTCAGCTTCTGAACAAATTCGTAAGTGAGAGATCCCCAGATATACACATCTGTCCCTCATTTACTCTGGCTGAGCCAGGCTCAGTCAGCCAATCACACAGAAGGACACTCATGCAGGCAGGCAGCCAATAAGGCTCACAGACATTCAGGTCATTCACTCCAGCCAGACACCCATAACAAGTAATGTAGATTGGGGCAAGCACCCAGTCTTTCAGCACACTACAATGTATTCATGTCAGTTTCATGCATGGTTGTCCTATTCATTGTGTCACACACACACACACACAGCCCAGACACCCATAACAAGGAATGCATATTGGTCACACACTCCATTCGCACCGGGCCCACCCCAAGGGTGTACCCAGAACAGTCACTGGGAAGGCTCCAGCCAATCTGGCCTGGTCTTCCCCACAAAACCATATATGGTTCTTGAACCCAACAGCCATTCAGGGGAAGGGACAGAGTCGGGGCTTCCCAGGACTTTGAGAAAACAAAGTAACAGGCAATAGAAACACAGAGGCCCCAGGGGCCATTTTATCAGGAATCCACTGATTCCTATGGCAGGGCTGGGGTATCCCAAAATGTAGGATACTCAGATCTCCTGTCACATCAGCATGAAGCTGCCACCTGCCAATACCCTGCTCTGTGGACAACACACAGGAGCCCAGAAACATACACTAGGGGTACAGGGTTGTACCCCCACTACTAGATGCCATAAGGGTATCCAAAGGGTCTCTGTTCAGCACAAACAAAAAGAGGAGGAGCTGCACTGTCCGGGGTCCCAACTGGACTCCTGCGCAGAAAGTAACACAGAACAGACAAGGGAGTACATGAAAAGGACAGGAGGGGGCCTGTCCATCCAAAGCATTTCCTTCATCATGCCCCCGAATCTGCCCCACCACACACCTCCACCGCCTCTCCCTCTAACCCCCTACTACTCCAACCCCCACATATATATATACATATTTTTTGAAAAACAAAATGGGGGTACCCCAGAATCTGCCCCACCCAACATCTCCACTGACTCACCCCCTCACTCCTACACCCACAAACACATATATTATTTGAAAAAGAAAATGTTAAAAAAAAATTAATGTTAAACCAACAAAAATGTAAAGTCTACAAACATTGCAAATGATTACGTTAATATGACAACAACATAGTAAACATTATCAATTAAGGAAAAATATATTACATTAAAATGAAATATCATGATAACCTTACTGTGTTCTAGGTTTGCAAAGATTTGCTTTTGCTATGAAATGTTTATAGAGAACGTAATGGTATGTGTGTGAATATTTGTCTGGTTATAATAAAAATGTTAAACTGTTTTTATTCATCTATTTAATGTGTGTTACATTTGTGCTGCTTTTGTTAGTATTTACATATGTATTATGTACTAAATAAAGTTTTATGTTCATGTTATGTTTATTGTTTATCAAATTATATATAAATACATATTTGCAATGATTAAATGTACTTTGTAAATTAACATTTTAATGTAATGTATGATATTGACATGTTTTTGTATACTTTGTAATTTTAAATGAATGGTTACTTTTCATTTTATTATTCAAAAAATGAGCTGTGTATTTTATTTTTTTAATTGCACTTTTTGGAGGAATCCTGCTTGTGCATATTATAGTGTTAGTTTGTTATTATATAGTAATGTATTACAAAACATTGTATACTTTAACAGTTATTATAGGTGTACATTTAATGTACATTTTAAAATGTTTATATTTTATATAGAAACTTGTTTGTAGTTATCTATTACTTCATAATATTGTTTGCTTATGGGTGAGTTAAGATAACCATGATATTTTATTTTGATAAAGTGCATTATGTTGTTAACTTAACTTTATCATTTGTAATGTGTTTAGGCTTTAAGTTTTTGTTGGTTTAACAGTAACTATTTCATAAAAATAAATGTTTTAAATAATTTGTTTTAAAAAACTTCAACTTTTTCTTTTACTGTTCCATTTTAATGTTACAATATTGTTTTTGGTTTGCAATGTACATACTCCCCATATCAATGTACATGTTGTACAAATTATGTGCATTCATTTTCAGTGCATGTATTGCACATACAGTACATTCATGTACATATTGCACATATTGTATAGAAGCTGTGCATTTATTTTGAGCATATGTAATTTGCATACTGTACAGGTTTGTGAACCTTTCAGATAGAAGCTTTATGAAATTCGCACATTTAGTATAGGCATGCACCAAATATACATAGAGCATGTCTCTTTACGAGCATGTATCGTAGGAGTGCATGTGATAGGGGGCTGTGTTGTAGGAGTGCATGTCATAGCAGTGCATGTCATAGGAGCTCTTGCTGTGGAAGCGTGTGTTGTACCAGTGTGTTGTAGGACCATGTGTTGTAAGAGCACATGTCATAGAAGTGTGTGGTAAGTGGGTGTCATAGGAGCACATTGCATAGAAGCATGGGTCAAAGGAGCATGTGTACTAAGAGCTTGTCATAATAGTGTGTGTTGTGAGAGTGTGTGTCGTAGGAGTATGTGATGTAGGAGTGTGTGGTAAGGTGTGGTGTAAGAGCACATGTTGTAGGTGCACATGTCCCAGGAGCACTTGTCATAGGAGCGTTTTTCATAGATGCACATGTCGTAAGTGCACTTGCCGTAAGAGCATATCTGGTAAGAGCATGTGTCACAGGAGCATGTTGTTGGACCACATGTCGTAGGACAATGTGTTGTAGGAGCGCATGTTTTAGGACAGTGTTTTAGGATTGCGTTTCTTAAGAGCACATATTGTGAAGCACATGTCGCAGAAGCATATCTCATGAGAGAGTGTGTCAGAGGGGATGTGCCATAGGCACGTGTTTCATGCAAGCATGTGTTATAGAATTGCATGTTGTAGTAGCGCATGTCATAGATACACATGTCATAAGTGCACTTTTCACAGGGGCATGTCTCGTAGAAGTGTGTGTTTTAGGACCACTTTTTGTAGAACCATGTGTCGTGGGAGTGCTTGTTGCAAGATGGTGTCATAGGAGCATGTGTCATAGGAGATGTTTGGGCTGAAATTCTTTTTTTTTCCTTCAGGAAAACCCCATGTTAAAGGCTGTTCAAAAAGCAAAGTAAAACATTTTTAAACTAAACCGTTAATGTTCAGAAAGTTTTCACGCACATGCGGCTGCCTCCGAATATTCCCGAAGAATATTTTCGGATTTTTTCATATAAGGGTTTGAAAGTTATTCAGAAATGATTTTTTGAAACACCATAGAGACTTCGAGCCTCATTACGAGTCCGGCGGTAACCCTGCTGGTGCATCCGGTGGGTTGCCGTGGGACTCATAACATTTTACCGGCACCTAGCTTCCCGGTGCCAAGGTGACATTACAAGTCCCGGCGGACCGGGAAGATAGGTGCCAGAAACTGTTAGTCCCCATTCCTGTTGTGTCCCATAAGACTCCACAGGAATGGGTTAACGGAAGCACCGGCACCATTGCTAATGGTGCTGGTGCTTCGTGATGGCTCTGCCTACCGTGGCACTGCCTACTGTCGGCACAGTGGCTCCGGCAGGCAGACTTGAATTGTGGCTGTCTGGAAAACAAGGGTGCCGGTAATCTTGCCAGCACCCTTGTTTCCGGACCGCCACACTAATAATGAGGCCCTTCATCTTAGCCTTAACTAAGCCTTCCGCCAGCACGAAGCTATATGTATATGTAATTGGTGGAATTCAAACAAAAATATACAAAGTGAAGACTTTAAAAAGAAGTCTTTCATATCACGTATCTGGCTTCTAATCACTCCAATAATAACAGGTATTACTATGCAATGTAATGGTATTATATTGATCAACCTCAGGAGGATGAAGGGATGAGTCAGACCTGCTATTTAATGGTACATACCTGGTAGTAATGTAATGAGATCAATATTAGGTATGGGCTCTACAACATAGGGTTTGGGGCTATACAGCTATAGTGTAGTGGTAATGGTATGACCAAATTATTTAACATGTGTGGAGCATAATTACAAATGAGCTGACAACAGTCTATGAAGGCATGACTTCACAATAGCTGAGGCACCCTTGCTTCCCAATCTGCATGGTGGAACTATGGCAAGAGGAGAGAGACTTACTTGGAAAAAATATATTACCAAAGTTTATCTTAAAAAATAGTTTGTCGAAGTTCTAATTCTTGATACATAAACCTACAAAACTCAAGACCCCTTAACCCCAGTCTGCGACAATGTTTTAGCTATTTGAACTTCACTTGGATGTTTGCCTAAATTGCTTGATAGGGGTTACTGCCCGTAATGGGGGGTCATTTTAGGTGGGTGTCCTGGGTTCTTACTCCAGAAGGCCTTCTTGATATGGTCCAGAACTTTGAGTTTTATCTAATACTCCATCTGGAGACAGTGGAGATTATTTAATACAAGTTTCGAATTTACTTGCTGTAACCTGTCAGTGAGATTTATTTATGTATTTATGTATTTATGTATTTATTTATTTATTTATTACTTGCTTGTTAGGCACTTATACAGGAAATAAATCTTGTTTCAAAGCGCCCACATGGCAGCAGGGAGGGAACATGGGATAACAGTACAATTAAATACAACTAAAATAAAAATACAGAGGGCGAAGGAACGGCTGAACCTACTATGAACCTACTATGCCTTGTGAGTATTCAGGACATGCATTTGTTAGGGATTGTTATAGGGAGATCAGCTTATACCAATGGACTCATTCCTTATAATCCAGAGAATTAAGCCAAATGAGCACAGCTGCTGCCACATTCACGGGGTAGGCACATTCCTAACTGTGTATTCAAGAATTTAGAGAAGCGCAGGGAAAGCAGCGCACTCACACGTCATCCTGCACTCTTGGCACCACTCGTTACATCATACATGCAAACAAACATCCTGAACAGCATGCCATGGGGATAGGAAGGATAGACACATTACAACAAAGCATTAATTGAGGCACAATTTGTATTTGTTTTATTTATTGGGTATTTATAATGCGCCAATACAGCATAAGGTGTTTTGAGGCGCAACAAGACAAGAGAGGGGACAGGGATGAAGAAAAAGACAAAAATTGTCCTAATAGGCCTTGTGTCTTTCTGATAGTGCAAGAGCAGTAACAAGAGGTGCATGGGAGAGGGGAGGAGGAGGTGCCGGTCAGGGCAGAAGGGCCCGTGGGTTATGCTAGTGCCAAGGGGTGACCAGATGGGCAAGTGCCAGGGTAATGCAGAGAGTGCAGGGGAAGGAATGTCCATGTGCTATGGACAGGGCTGGAAGGGCTAAATGGGGTGCAGGCCCAGCCAGGCTAGTGCAGGGGGAGGGAGCCCAGAAGGGCAAGTGCAGGTTAGAGGTGGGAAAAGGGTGAGACGAGCTACTTTAAGAGAAGGGAAGGGATATGAGGGGGGGGGGTCTGTGGGCGGGGGTCAAGAAGGGGCTGAGTGGAAGGGAAAAAGCAGCATGGGAGGTAGGTTGAGAGGGTGGGGAGTTCCTCAGTGGGCACAAGGAGTAGAGGGTAGTAGAGGGGACCTTGTGATGTTTGGAAAACCAGAGAACTCCTCTGGCTTGTGAGTTTGATATTGCATGGGGTGTATGGACGGGGAGTGTGGGGTTGTTCTCATTAGATGCTATAGGGAAGATGGATGTTGATGTGTTCGGGTGGGTTAAGGAGTGGGGTTTGAGGAGACGTGTGTGTAGAGAAGGAGCAGAGGCTTAGCCAGGAGTGTCTAACACGTGGGGCCTGAAGCTAATGTAGTTGGGCCCACTACAATGATATTAACATCTGTAAATGCCACACAGTGCTGCTGAGTGGGCATTTACAGAGTTTGGGTGGGCCTTGCCCCTCAGGCCCTACCCTGTCTGCGTCTCTGAGAAGAAGCAAAGTACATCCACCTCAATTACCTCACCCATATTGCCTATATGTTCGGAGCCAAAGTATGAGAAACGTACAGAGCCATTGAAACTGCAGATACCAAGGAGAATCTTGGAAGCAAGGTTCCCATTGAGAAAGCCATACCTGCATACGAGACAATATGATGGCCGTTCAAATTAAATTCTGGAAGAAACAGGACAAATTACTGAACTAAAAGAATGATGATGTCATACAGAACATATCTGACATGCATAAGAAGAGATGCAGGGATGAGACAATACAGACAATTCTATAAGGCATCAAGAAGGTATCAACGATAAGTGAGATTTTGAGATCAAGATGAAGAAGCTTATGCTAACGAGATAGATGAAAATGTCGAGCTGTTTTACACATGGACATATGCAAAGAAACGCAAGCAGACGAAGTATTCCTAGGGCTAGCTTTATAGTGAATAGATTGTGGCATGCACCAACATATATATATATATATGAATATATATAAGTGAGTAAAGAATGGATGTTTCCACTACGTACAATAGCAGAGCTGAGCAAAAGAAGTAAGGCCGCTTTTCCAGTATGTCGCAGTTAATTATAGGCGAATCTCAGAAAGTCGAGGCTGGATGATCCAAGAAGCCAAGGCTGTATCAGCCTGGAGTGAGCTGACATTGGATACAAATCGTGTGAATGAATGAAGCTCCTGTTCAGGAGGCATAGATAAAAACAAGAAAACGTCCGAGGTCTATTAGAAAATAGTATTTTAATACACTGGAAGCTCGATTTTGTAGTCTTTAGTCACGTGGGGAGAAGAAGTTGGACGAGCATGACGGTCACACCTACGCACAAGGGCAGAGCGTGCCTTCACTCCCCTGAATTTCCCAGCGCAAAGAGCACTCTCAAGGGCAAGTTCAAAGTCCTAATTGACAGCAGACCTCTGAGGTGATGATGGATGGATATGCTAATTGGTGGGAAGCATGGTTAAGACGAGTTCACCAGCACCTGGACACTCAGCCTGTGTGCTGCTATACGTAGGTGGGAAGTTACTGACAGAGGTTAGAAGCCAACCAATGATAGAGGACTGGATGAACAAGGGTCCTATAGTTAGTTAGCCAATAGAACGTCGTATATTTAGTGACGTTCATAGTGACCTGTTTGAAGGGAGAGCTTAGTTGCCCCACCTAATGTTAAGAAGCCTATCACTTTATTCCACTGCCTAAACGAGTATGGTTTGTATACTTAGATGTTTTCTGAGACCCTATTACAGTTGCCACTAGGTTTTTGAAGTTTGCCACGTAGGGTGACGTTAGTAATATGCAGGTTAATGTCACCTATGATGATTTTCTGTTATATAAACAAGCTTTTCTTTAAGATGCATTGAGAGATTTTGCGCTGAGATGCCCGTTGATGTCTGTTGTACTCCCTGTTTTAGATAATTCATATTAAAACAGTCATAATTTTGCCAACTACCTGAGTTGTTTTGATTATTGATGTTTGAATAATTTCTGCATCCTCATCCATCTAAAGGGTATTGCTACCTCATTTAAAGGGCTGGGAACTCCACTTTAGGTGTTTGGAGCGCCAGAGTGCTCCTCTGATCTTGGAGTTGGAATGATGGTAGGGGGGTGGACAGGTGGAGTCCGGGTGTATCATTGTTCGGGGGGCGGGGTCGTGGGTTGCGAACGGATGTGGGAAAAAGTGGGGGTTCATGAATTTGGGTGCTAGAGTGCAGGTTATGCGCCGGGAGGGGTGAGTTATGGGGGAGGGTATGGTGCAGAGAGCCCGGGAATAAGGAGGGGTTGGAGAGGTGGTGTTTGTTGATGTGGGATCTCCATCCCGAGGGGGGCGTCAAGGGCAGCACCCAGAAATTGATGTACATGTAACAGTAGATAAAGAGACCCTAGATGTAACTCCAGCATCTACATTCTGGCCACCAGGACATTGGGAGAGGGTAAAACAGGGGGCAACAGTAAAATGCAGCAACTCCAGATGCAATAGCAGCGCCTAGATTTGGGACACCCGGATAGAGGGAGAAAGGCCCAAACACGGCGACAATAGCAAATGCAGTGGCAAATAATAAACAATCACCGTAGATGCAACAGCAGCGCCTAGACTTGTGACACCTGGATAGAGGGGAAGAGGCCTGGCATGGGGACAGCAGTAAATGCAGTAACAGAGAACGCAATAACCCTAGATGCAACAGCACGCCTAGACTCGGGATACCTGGATAGTGTGAGAAAGGCCTAACACGTGGACACTAGTAAATGCAGTAACAAATAATATGCACTAACCCTAGATGAAACTGCAGCGTCTAGACTTGGGACAGGGACCTAGTAAATGCAGTAGCAAATAGTATGCAGAACCATGGAGGGTACTAGCTAATTAGATGCAGAATCTGGCTACAGGGGTATTTGCATCCAGTAGGAGTGATTAGCTGCGCGTATAATTGGGACAACTGGATTGAAGGAGAAAGGCCTAACACAGGGGGCAGAAGTAAATGTAACTGTAAATGCAAACCTGTAGCTGTAATAGCAGCGTCTAGATTTGGGACACCTGGAAGGAGGGAGAAAAGGGCCTAACACAGGGGGCAACTCTATAGTGGCACTCTATAGATCCAACACGATGCAATATTAACAATTTTCAAGGCATGCAACACAGGTCAATAATCACAGTTTGATAAGCGTGTGATGCAGGTAAATATTCAAATTACTGTCTCAAAGTGGCACTTTCTAGGTGTGAATCAATGCAACATTAACAGTTCTCCAAGTGTGCGACGCAGGCTGATAATTCACAGTACTATCTCAGTGTGGCACTTTCTAGATGTGAATCAATGCAATATTAACAATTCTTTAAGAGTGCGACTCAGGCTAATAATTCACAGTACTATCTCATTGTGGCACTTTCTAGATGTGAATGAACGCAATATTAACAATTTTCTAAGAGTGTGACGCAGGCTAATAATTCACAGTACTATCTCAGTGTAGCACTTTCTAGATGTGAATCAATGCAATATTAACAATTTAAGTGTGCGGCGCAGGCTAATAATTCATAGTACTATCTCAGTGTGGCACTTTCTAGATGTGAATCAATGCAATATTAACAATTCTATAAGAGTGCGACGCATGCTAATATTTGCAGTACTGTTTTAAAGTGTCTCGGTAATAGTTATGAATCCCACCAGTTGTGAGGCCAACTAATATTAGAAGCCTGGCCTGATATGGTCAGAGGGTAGGTAGAGTGAATGGGCTTCCTGAGGACAGTGATTGCTCTACTCCACACCCAGGCCACACCTACCTTGGTAGCCGCTGCTGGTTGACGGCTGGCCGTTGGCTTCCCCTGCTGACACCTGCAGACACAATTTGGAGCTGCCTATGTGGGAGCCAACCTTTTCCTTGGGGCCCTTAGCCACAGGGGCTGCATGGGCAGAGGGCTGCCATTGGAAGGTGAGTTAATTGCAGTGAATGAACCAATCAGGGAAGGGGGGTAGGATGGGAGACAAGAAGAGGGCCGGGGAGAGAGGAAATGGATCAAAGGAGAGGTCAGGAAGCGAGGGTGCAATCAGGAGCCTGGGGCTCAAATGTAAAAAACAAATGGCGGATTCAGAGGCCCAGGAGGGACAGGGGCAGCCTACACACACCTGCAACGCACGCCATGAAGGTGGCGAGCAGGAAGCAGTGCCGGTATTCTGGGCAAGGCAAGGAGGTCCACATAGCCAATCAGGGCAGGGGCGGCATGGGAGGCGTGATGAGGGCCAGGGAGAGAAGAAATGGATCAGGGGAGAGGTCTAGAAAGCGAGGGTGCAATCAGGAGCCTGGGGCTCAAATTTAAAAAACAAATGGATGATTCAGAGGCCCAGGAGGGTCAGGGGCAGCCTGCACTCACCTGCAACGAATGCCGTGAAGGTGGCGTGCAGGGAGCAGTGCTGGTATTCTGGGCCAGGCAAAGTGGTCCAGGTAGCCAATCAGGGCAGGGGGGCGTGCTGGGAGGTGGGAAGAGGGCTGGGGAGAGAGGAAATGGGTCAGGGGAGAGATCGGGACGCAAGAGTGCAATCAGGATCCTGGGGCTCAAATTTAAAAACATATGGCGGATTGCAAGTAAGCATACAATCACTAGATGGCAAAATGGACACCTTGACATGCAAAGTGGATCACATGCAGGTCCGCCTGGATAAACCTGGCGAATGCTTGGACGCGGTCGAGGGTTGAGTATCCGTGGTTGAGGACAAAGCCAACACTGCCGTGAGAGACCTAGCTGTGCTCAGGAAGGTGGTAAACGAACTGACGGATAAGCAGGACAACCTTGAATCCAGATCCCGGCGGAACAACCTGCGAATTATAGTAGCACGCGAGGCAGCGACAAGTGCAACATGGAAGCAATGATGGAGAATCTGCTGAAAGAGGTTCTGGGCAACGAGGGATTCTCTGCAGTGTTCATCGTGGAGAGACCCCACCATATACCAAGTGGTAGGAAACCAATCCCTGGTTCACCTGCTCAACCATTAATTGCTCAACTACTGAAATATTGGGACAGGGGCCAGAGAAAAAGCTCCCTAAGATATCATGATGCACAGATCCATCTTTTCGCAGACTTTTCGCACAAGGTACAGCTGTCTAGGAAAACATTTATATATGATAAGAGGAGATTCAGAGAAAGGGGCATAACATATGCTGTGCTATTTCCTTCTAAGCTCAGAGTAGAACCCAATGAAAGAGTGATATTTTTCCACACTCCAGAGGAGGCAGGCACCTTCCTTGAGTCCCTGCACAGAGCACCGTGCTGCAGAGGCAACAACGACTAGGGGGGCTTCCCCATTGTATTTTCTGTTTGCAGCCATGACACATGAAGACAGTCACTACCGCCATCCTCTGGCAGTTGGGGCAGTGTCCATGGATGAGGGTTACCTGGATGACTAGTTCCTGGTGAGCCCCCAAGCGTGAGCATATGTGTGTTACTAGGGTGGAGGGGGAGGTGGGTAACTGGCAGGTTGTGGTTGCTGGTGGGGGCTGCGGGAGCACCATCGTTGGGGTTGTATTTTGGGGTGCACACTGGGGTCACAGGCTGTTCCACCTCCCTGAACAACGGACTGATGAAGCGTTGCAACCTATGCATCCGGGGGGATCTGTGGTTGTGGAGATTGTATGGTACCAACATGGCCAGGCCACTTACGAGTTTGATGTGGAATGTCAGAGGCTTGAACTGCCCATTCAAGTGGCGTAGAGTGCTTTTGTACATGCAGCACCACCAAATTGATGTTGCGTTTCTTCAAGAGACTCACCTAACCCCAGGGGGGGGCAGCCAAATGTGGGGATGTTTGGGGTTGTCACTGCTACTTCTCATCTTACTCTTCGTACTACCAGGGGGTGTGTATCCTCTTGCATAGTTCTGTTGGGTTCCCGTTGCTCTTTCAGTCTAAGGACCCGGAGGGGAGATACCTGCTAGTGCATGGAACCATGCAGGGCCAGCTATTCACCGTGGTCAACTACTATGGCCATAATCAAGATTCAGGGGATGCCCTGGAGTGGGTAAGCCATCAAGTGGAGGCAATGTCACCGGGGGAAATCATATGGGTTGGAGATTTTAGCGCAGTCATGGACGCGGACCGGGATAGAACTGGGGGGGGGGGGGCGACAATTACCAAAGATGACATGCAAACTATGAGGTATGTGTTGGGCCTGGGAGGTAACCAATGTCTGGAGGATTAGACACACAGAGACAGCAGAACACACGATTCACTCATCGGTCCATGACACTGCCACCAGGCTGGACTACTACTTGGTCTCTAACATGTTGGTGGGTAGGGTTTCTGAGGAGGCCATCCTAGCACGCACACTGTCAGATCACGCCCCGATGCTACTGGTCCTGGAGGTACCGAGTTGGGGGGTAGGTGACCACTCTGTGTGTTTTAAAGCCAGTGCTTGGCAGATGGGGGTTTCCCGGTGGGCTTTCTAAGGCTATTGATACCTTTTTTAGCTAAATGTGGGGACTGTGCAGTCTGTGAGACACCTGAAGGTGTCTCACCCGCTAGTCCCCGGAGATCTGTCTGGTGTAACAGATGTAAATGGTGCACAGGGCCCTCCCACTCGGATAACGAAGGAGGGAGATGCGCTTGCTACCATGGTATCGTCCTTGACTCCAGAGACAAGAAACGACAAGGAGTTCAGCACGGCTGGTGAGTCGGAGAGAGAGAACCGATAAACCAGACTGTGTTGAAAGAACTTGGGAACAAAGAAATTGTATGTTACTGAACTTTTAAGAAAGAGCAGGGACTATCCAGCTTCAGAGTGGTCTGGCGCCACGTAGGCACTCATTCAAAAGACTGTTTTTCCTCTTTTTGTTGATACTACAGATACCAGGAGGCCTTAGGAGAGCCCAACACAAGAGGTCAAAGTGGTCATACAGGGGTCGAGAAAAAACCCTTGTACAATCAAAAGCCTTTGACCATGGGTGTTACTACGTCTGGAAAAGATCTGGGGCTACACTAATGTTGGGACTGTTGGGACCCAGGTCTAGCAGGCCTTTTGGTTGTACCCCCGGGCTTTTATCTGGGGCTACAACCAAGAGACCCAGGGCTATAGTCCCCTTAGCCCCCCGCCCCCTAGCAACGCCTCTGCCTTTGACACGTAGTCAAGCGAAAGCTAGGGGAAGGAAGCCCTGCTTTCTTATGAACTGTGAAATTGTGAACTAAGTCAAGGATGAACCCGACCGAGAGATGCTAAGAGAAAGACTGACTGGAGCTTAAGAGAAAACCTGACTGGGGGCTGGAAAAAGCTAAGGGGAGTAAAATCCCACGAGGTGTTACAACTAATTGAACTGTGTTAAAACTGTCAAATGTGAACCCTGCTGAGGGATGTCCACAGTGAACAGTTGTTTGAAAGGATATTAAGTCTCTTGAATACTACAGGTGATAATACTGGTAACGAAAGACGGTAGTGAACCTACCTGCAAAAAGATCGGAGC
This sequence comes from Ambystoma mexicanum, assembly GCF_040938575.1. NCBI lineage: Eukaryota > Metazoa > Chordata > Amphibia > Caudata > Ambystomatidae > Ambystoma > Ambystoma mexicanum. The sequence continues at coordinate 201,928,943 of NC_090937.1, read as the reverse complement.
CCGGTTGAGGGGGATCCACGGGTGAAGGGAAATTACCTGATGTGAAGAAAACCCGAAAGGAACTTTGGTTTTGTTGTTTACAGCACATCAGGTCCTCTGAGGCAAGCGACTTTGTGTAAAAGAGACTTGTCACAGAAGGCCCTGATATTTTGAAAATAAACTGGAAGCTCGTGCTGGAGAAGCACAGAATTGTGCTGTGCTCGAGAATCCTGCCTTGCCCCGTGCTAAAAACGTGGGGAAGGGAGACCCCAGTTGTACCATCCTGATTCATCATTTTGGGAACACTTCTTTCTTTTCTGATGAACATTACCCCCACACTATTTTGTAACTTAGGGGTAAGGATTAGCAATAATTATTGTTATAGTATAGGCCCTTTTTTTACACCACTAGGACAGCCTTATTATTATTATTTGACGGTTGTAGTTTCCTCCCATCTTAGATTTAGATTTATATTAGGTGTTTTTCTCACCCATTTATACAGTTTAATAAACACCCTTGAACTGTGATCACTTGTGTCTGTCTTTACTGTTACCACCATGAGTTACTTGCAAGTCATACAAAACATTGTGGGAGTGCTTTAAATGTGTAATCATGGGGGATGTATCTCAAAGGAAGCTGGGGTGCTCAAACTAATCCGAGGACAACTAGCAGAAACCAAGGCTCTTTTACAACAATTGCAAACGGCAACACCGACACCCACGCTGACGGAACAAGTTGAGATTAAAGTACAGCTTCAGGCATTCAGAGAATTAGCACAAAGGGAGGTGAAGTTTTTCCTGGGGAAAGCAACGGTGCAGGAGGATGGGGAGGGGCAACGCCCTGGTAGATTGCTGGCAAGAGACACAAGGACAGACACACCTAAGGGTCGGGTTATGTATCAAGAACGACCAAACGGTAGAAAAACTGGGGGATTCTGACATTGTTCAAGAGTCCTACATGTTCTATAGTCGTCTATACTCCTCCCATATACAGATCTTACAACAGGAGGTTAATAACTATCTAGATCAAGTGGCGCTGTACTGGGGCACGGATGAGGCGAGAGAGTGGCTGGGCCTCTTCCTCTCATTTGAGGAGGTTCTGTCAGCCATCAAATCCCTACCATCTGGAAAGGCTCCTGGACCTAATGGGTACACAGCTGAGTGTAAAGGCTGGAGGGGGGTATCTGTACTTCTGCCCTCTATATGGCAGAGTTGAGGCATCGAGCACCCCAGCCGAGGTTCTCTATATGGTAGCTATGGACGAGCAACCAAGGCTTAAGCTCTCAGGAGGTGATGCAGGCTGGTTCATAAGTACAGTGTAGTACCCAAGCCCCTACAAAGGAATGTCCACACACTATCTTATGTACCAACACAGTTATTTATATAAAAATAAGGTTCAAGGAATATACACAATTAATAACACATTTTATACTCTGGTGTTACTCACCGAGCCAGAAGGTGTGCGTGACCCCAACCTGGAACGAGATGTAGGATGAGCCGTAGATGTATCTGAAACCCAGTTCCCCTGATTTCAGAATCTTCCTCTTTGAGAGGGGCTCTTTTTCACAATGTATCACTCTGCTATTTATGTAAGAACAGACAGAGTAATCTATAGTTCAAAAGAGTGGGATTGAGTACACCGCCAGACCAATACTGCAAGAGATACAGAAGAGGTTTTGAGTATTATGTCTAACTTGTCTAGTTTTAATTAATTCTATTAAACACAATAGAACTGCCGGTACCTGATATAATGAAGGTGAGTAGACTTGAGAGGAAATCCTGGAGTAGTTTCGATAGTGAGAGCAAAATCCAAATGGTTGATAAAAACGACAGGAAAAAATAATAAATGGGAAGGTTAGTATAGGGAGGATAACCCGAACAGCACGAGGGACGCACTAGAGCCGGGTTGGTGCATGTCCTGGAAAGCATTCGTAAATGCACTTCAGTAGAAGGTACAAGGAAGTCCTTGATGAGCAATATTGGTAAGAATGTTCTTGTAGTCCAAATAGAATTCAGATTGAACAGGAAAAAGGAACCAAACAAAATCACATTGAAGCGGATCTTGGAAAATCGTAGAGCTGGAAAAACAAGGGCGTTTGTGCAATCGTAGAATGATTGAGAACTGGAGTTCCGTTTTGAGCGGAAATGAAGAACCGCACAGTCCGTAGAAACTGAAGGTTGAGCGGGGAGGCTCCTGCGGTTAGATGGTAGTAAAGGTAAACTACCGTGGTAACAAGTCCTTAGGATAATCCAGATAAGCAGAAACAGTGTACAAAGCCAAGGTCTGGTAATGAGAGTTCAGAGTCAAAGGTTCACGAAGGGTAATCCGAAGGAAGGCAAACAGTGCCGAAAGCAGGCTATAAAAAGGCACGTAGTAACGTACAATTAGCAGCAACGAAGTTCCCGCGGCTGAAAGCATTTAAGGAACAAGGGGGCGTGGCTTCTGTGTAAGCGAAGCACGTCCGATCAGCTGACTAGCACGTTTACGTGACCTGAACAGTTTCCAAGGCAACTTGTAACGATGCCAAAACGGATTCCATGGTGAGGAAGTTCTTCGTAAGAAAGCTCTCTGCTGCCGAAGCGTAACAGCATCCGCCACCAAAAACGCCGGCAACCCCCGGGCGGCATGGAATTCCCACAAGAGATCGGGGCAATGCAAATTGGACAAAGGCTCCCAAGTACGATCCTCCAGTCCAAACCCCTTCCAGTCCACTAAATAAAGAGCAGAACCCCTAGAGATCCTACAGTCAAGGATGCGGGAGACCTCATACTCCTCCTCCCCATTCACCATGATAGGTGCAGGGCGTGCAGGCATCCGAGTGGACGGAAGGAATGGCTTTATCAGCGAAACATGAAACACAGGGTGAATATGCCAACTCCTTGGGAGGTCCAATTTAACCGCGACTGGATTGATCACAGATGAAACGCGGAAAGGACCAACAAAGCGTGGCAGCAAGGAATGCTTACCCGCAATACGCAAGTTGTGGGAGGACAACCAGACCTTCATACCAATCCGATAGTCCGGTGCCGGTAGCCGGCGAGTGTCCGCTGCCCTTTTTGCATGCTCCTGAGCCCGGAGTATATGACAACGTGCATCCCGATGTACTTGGTCTACGTCTCTTACACATGCCAACGCAGAAGAAGAGGCCTCAGGTAAAGGAAGAATCAATGGTAAAGACCTCGGATGTAAACCGTATAATGCAAAAAAGGGGGATACCCCCGTAGAAGAATGTAAGGAATTGCTGTATGCAAATTCCGCTTCAGGCAGGGCTGTATACCAAGTCTGTTGGAACTGGAGACAAAGACAGCGCAAATATTGTTCAATAGTGGAATTAAGTCTTTCAGTTTGGCCATCTGTTTGAGGATGATAAGATGAAGAATACCTGTCATCGATACCCAATGAGGTAGTAAGCGCCCTCCAGAATCTTGAGGTGAATTGTGTTCCCCGATCAGACACAATGATGGAAGGAAGACTAAAATATCTGAAGACATTACCCATAAATATTCTGGCCAAATGGGAAGCAGAAGGCAACCCCGAACAAGGTACAAAAATGGCGTATTTTGTGAAATAGTCCACGACTACCCATATGGTATCATGTCCCTGAACTTCTGGCAATTCCACAATGAAGTCCATCAAGACCATATGCCAGGGTTTATGAGGAACCGGTAATGGCCGCAATAAGCCCACTGCTTTGGACCTGGTGGATTTACACTCAGTACATATAGCACAAGTAGTGATGTACTCTTGCACATCACGAGCCATATTAGACCACCAAGACCATCGCCGTAGAGATTCCAGTGTTTTCTTTTGACCTGGATGTGCAGCAACCACAGAATCATGCGCCCACTGGAGCGCCAATGAACAAGCCTGACCGGGAGGTATGAAAATACGCCCTTGAATAATGGGTAAGGCTTGAGACAAATCCATATTGAGTTCCTGGACCTCTTTTGGATGTTCAATCTCCCATTGCGCAATGATATTACGCAAGGAGGGCTGTACCATACATCCACAAACAACCTTGTTTGGGAGAAGCATAGGCGGCTCCGTCTTGGACGGGTCACCCTCCGAATGAAGACGTGATAGCGCGTCAGCTGATACCTGAGCCTTGGCAGGACGATAGGTTATATGGAATTGGTATTGCAAAAAGAACAAATGCCATCTTGCGTGTCTAGCCGTGAGACACTTCATAGATTTGAAAGCCAAAAGACTTCTGTGATCGGAATACACAGTGACAGGATGACGTGCTCCAAGCAAATGATGTCGCCACGTAGGGAAGGCATCTCTGATCGCCAGCAGTTCCCATTCTGTGATGGAGTTTTTCTTTTCATATGTTGTTAACTTGCGAGAAAAAAAGGCTACGGGATGCATTTCCCCAGTCTGTGGACATACTTGGGACAAGACTGCTCCTATAGCGGTTCCTGAGGCGTCAGCTTCCACATAGAAAGGAAGATCAGGGTTATGGTGCTTAAGGACAGGTGCAGAGATGAAAGCTGATTTGAATTGGTCGAAAGCCTGTTGTGCCTCAGGTGACCAACCATAGGGTGTTTTAACACTGGTAAGTGAGGTAAGAGGCGCTGAAAGAGCAGAAAATCCATGAATAAACCGCCTATAAAAGTTGGCGAAACCCAAGAAAGATTGGAGGGATTTGACTGTCTTGGGTGTTGGCCATTCAAGTATGGCCATCACTTTGGATTTGGCTCATACGCACACCTTGGTTGGTGAGATCATAACCCAGGAATTCCACCTCAGAAGCATGGAAAATGCATTTTTCAGCTTTCACGAATAGATGATTTTCCCTTAAACGTTGGAGTACAGTTTTAACGTGTTTAATGTGTTCAGTAAGGGTTTGTGAATAAATCAATATGTTGTCTAAATATATGACAACATACTGGTCTGAAATATCATGAAACAAGTCATTCATGAAAGCCTGAAAAGTGGCCGGATGTAACGCTCACCTGATTCCCGCAGAGGCGCCGGTCTTGACTGGGTGAATGCCGTATCTTCAAAGGTGATGTGTAACACACGGTTGGCTCTTTGGGCTGGACCTCTGTGCACTGTATGTCTGACTCGAAGAGTAAGATGTCTGCAGATAGAAAATATGGGATTAATGAACTGGGGTTATTGGGTGCCTCTCTCCTCTTCCCTTTCTCTTCTCCTGTAGAACCCCAAAGGTTAACGCCCTCACCTTAGGTAAGTGAACGCCGAGCTCTCCATCTGCCTCGGGGCAGGGTGCCGTAACCAGTTTCTTCACTGGATAAGGGTGCAGGCCTCTTGACCTCAGAGGACTGCTGTCCGTCGTTAACTGCACGAACGGTAAGTTCTGGGCACTTCAAATGTCTTAAAAGTCTTTTGTAATGATATCTCTTGTTTTGCAGGGTTCCGGCGATGGCGGATGGCGGGCTGATGAGAGTTGAGGATCGAACCCGCGTGAGGAATAGAAGCGCCTGGAAGCACGTAAGTAAGCGCTTGTAGCCTGCTTCACGATGCGCACTAACTGTCCCTTTTATCTTGCAGGTACAAGTTCGGAGCTTTAGAGAAGCTGAAGGGTGCTGGAATACCCACTGGATTCGGCGTGGGAAGGTGTAATGGCACGTGAGTAATAAAGTTGCCCAATGTCTTTAAACGCACCTTCTTTTGTCTTTCAGATGCGGGATGCAGCGCCGAAGGCCTCCGGAGCGTGCGAAGAGCTGGTAAGCTTTTGTCTTTCAGATGCCGGAATACAGTGCGAAGACCTCCGGAGCATGCGAAGAGTAGGTAAGCCTTTGTCTTTCAGATGCCGGAATGCAGCACGAGGCGTTGGTGACAGCCGATGGACCAGGTAAGAGATGCGCTGCCACTGAAGACCGTAGTGCTAACCTGTTCTTTCTTTGTCTTTACAGGTGCTGCTGAAGACTGGATTCCAGGATGGTAAGCCTTTGTTCCCTTAGGCCCAGGATCAGAAGCAGAAGACACGATGAGCGTTCTGCTGCAGAGAATGCAGAATAACGCAAAGCAAGATTCATCCATCGGGTGTGGTTTAAATAGCCTCCTGTAGTGCTTAGGTATCTCCTTCCACAGCCACGCCTAGGTAAGAAAAGAGTTCCTGCTTTCCAGAAGAGTTCCAGTGTTCTGAACCTAGGGAGTGGCTCCTGCCCCACCCAACAGGAAAAGTAGTCCCAAACAGAAGAGGATCAGGGGTTCACCTGGCAGGTAAGTAAGCAGCATGGTCTGCTGCAGGTAAGTCCACCCAAGCATTATGAGCCCGGCGCTTCCAGCGCTGGGACTGGGCATCTTTATGAGCCTGGTGCCACTGGCGCCAGGACAGGGTCCAAAAGGTCCCAATTGGGACTGGCTGGCACTCGGAACCGGGGTTATGGGTCTGCTTCCAAGGGAGTCGGGCAAGTCCTGATCTTTTGGAAGCAGAGATCATGACAGCACCCCCCCTCAAGGCCCCTCCCAAACCGGGTTTCTCCGGGGGTTTGGGCTTGTTAGGAAATGTTCGATGAAATCTTTTGATTAGACGAGGCGCATGGACATATTCTGCAGGTTCCCAGGATCTTTCTTGGGGACCGTAGCCTTTCCAGTCAAACAGGTAAAATAGTTTAGATTTGGAGATCTTGGAATCCAGGAAGCTTTTGACTTCAAACTCGAGTTCTCCATCAACTAGAATAGGTTTTGGAGATGTAGTTAGGCGGGTTTGAGGTTGCACAGGTTTTAATAGAGAGACGTGGAAGACCGGATGTATCTTCATGTGAGGGGGCAAGTCCAACTTGACCGCTACTGGATTTACTATGGTAGTGATGGAATAGGGACCAAGGTATCTTGGGTTGAATGTGCGTGGTCCTTTTAGAGGTAGATATTTGGTGGATAACCAGACTTGATCTCCTACTTGATATTTGGGGGCTTCCTTCCGATGTTGGTCTGCTCCTTTCTTGTATTGTTCTTTAGCCCTTTGAAGGTGAGAAACGGCTTCCTTAAAGGCTTGGGTGATTGCAGAATGCAGGTGGTCTACTGCTGGTGTTCCAAGATCTTGGAGTGGATCCAACTCCGAGGTTCGAGGGTGACTACCGTATAAAAGAAAAAACGGGGTCTTCCCAGTTCCCGAGTGGACAGAGTTATTGTAGGCATATTCGGCTATCCAAAGGATATCTTTCCAGGTTTTTTCAGTTTGTTGTAGCATGCAGCGCAAATACTGTTCCAGAGTTTGATTGGTCCTCTCGGTTTGTCCGTCGGTTTGAGGGTGGTGGCTGGTCGAAAGTCTCACATCAATTTGAGCCGACCGACAGCAACTTCGCCAAATATGAGAAATAAATTGACTACCTCGATCCGAAATTAGAACTGAAGGAAAACCGTGCAGTCGGACGATGTTTTCGAGAAATTCTCGGGCCAGAGTTGCTGCTGTTGGTAAGCCTTTGAGTGGAATGAAATGCGCCATCTTGGAGAATAGGTCCACGATTACTAGGATCGTATTGTATCCGGAGCATGGAGGTAGATCGGTGATGAAGTCCATAGAAAGCGTATGCCAAGGGCGAGGCGGGATGTCAATAGGGCATAAGAGGCCGGCTGGTTTTTCCTTTTGACTCTTGTTTTGGGCGCATACTCCACAGGACATTATAAAGTCTCTGATATCTTTTTTCCAAGACGGCCACCAGAAGTAGCGCTTGATCTTTTCCGAGGTCTTGGTCATACCGGGATGTCCTTCCATTAAAGAATCGTGATAACAAGAGATTACCTTTTTCTGTAAATCTGTGCTGGGCAGGTATAACCGTTCTTGGAAATATAATAGGTTGTCCTTCACCGTAAAGTCCTTTCCCTGCAGATGCCAATTCTGTATGTCTGCTGGAGTTACCAGTAGCCTGGCTTTATCCTTAACTTCCTCTATGGATTGTGTGGCGATTACACCTAGAATTCTTTGTTCGGGAATGATAGGTACAGGTTTAGGATTGATCAAATGTTCTTCCACTCCCATCCGAGAAAGGGCATCAGCTTTACCGTTTTTTGTACCAGGTCGATAGGTAATTATGAAGTCAAACTCGGCAAAGAATAGTGCCCAACGGAGTTGCCTAGAGGATTGAGCTTTTGCGGTTTTCAAATATTGCAAGTTTCGGTGATCTGTAATCACAGTAACGGTGTGTCGGGCCCCCAGAAGATAATGCCGCCAAGCCTTAAAGGCGGACTTGATAGCTAGAAGTTCCTTATCAGTAATAGTGTAATTGATTTCAGGAGGCGAGAATTTGCGGGACCAAAATGCCACGGGATGCAACTGATTGGTTACTGGGTCCTTTTGTGATAGAACTGCCCCCATGGCAAGGCTCGAAGCATCAGTTTCAACGATGTAGGGGAGTTCTGGGCGAGGATGTTTTAAGATCGGTGCAGAGATAAATCTAGTCTTCAAATTCTGGAAAGCTTGTTCCACCTTGGTAGACCATTCAAAACGTTTGTTTTTCTTTAACAAGGCGGTGATGGGCTGGACTATTCGAGAGAATTCGGGGATAAACCTGCGGTAAAAGTTAGCGAAGCCTAACATGCTTTGAACACCTTTTACGGAGGATGGCGATGGCCATTTGAGAATTGCATCGACCTTCTTTGAATCCATACGCACTCCGCTAGGTGATAATATGAATCCCAAGAATTCAACTTCAGTCACGTTGAAAACACATTTTTCCAACTTAGCGAAAAGTTTGTGTTGACGCAATCTCTCGAGGACCATTTTCACGTGCTTCCGATGTTCAGTTTCCGATGAAGAATAAACGAGGATGTCGTCAATGTAAACAACAACACACACATCTATGAGCTCTCTGAGGACATCGTTCATAAAATATTGATAGGCGGCCGGGGCATTGCAAAGTCCGAAGGGCATGACCTGATATTCAAATAGCCCATACTTGGTGCGGAAGGCCGTCTTCCATTCATCGCCCTCTTTTACTCGTACCAAGTGGTAGGCTCCTCTAAGATCCAGCTTTGTATATATGCATGCTTTTCTGACTTGGTCCAGGAGTTCAGGGATCAAAGGTAACGGATATCTATTCTTAACGGTGATCTGGTTCAGGGCGCGATAATCTATACAAGTTCTAAGGTCCCCTTCTTTTTTTGGAACGAAGAACAAAGCTGAGGAAGCAGGGGACTTGGAAGGACGAATAAACCCATTCGCTAGGTATTGATCCAGGTATTGTCGGAGGTGAAGATTCTCAGGCTCGGTGAGGGCATACATTCTACTACAAGGAGGAGTAGATCCAGGTATCAGGTCTATCTGGCAGTCATAAGACCTATGAGGAGGTAGAGAGTTAGCCTGATCCTTCCGGAAAACATCTTGGAATTCTAGGTATTCAGGAGGTAACTGGGGAGCCTCCGAGGAAATTGCTGCCAGTGCAACACCAGGTCGAGGGTGACAAGTAGAAACACATTCTGGAAACTGAACCGTTCTTGCTCGCCAATCGATCTGAGGATTGTGCTTCTCTAACCAAGGAATTCCTAGAATAATCTGGAACTGAGGGGCCTTGATCACATCGAACACGATCTTCTCATGGTGTCCATCTTGACTTACTAGCGTCACTTCTTGGGTGGTATGCATTACTGGTCCGGAGGCTATCTCCGTACCATCCACCGTAGTAATGACGTCCTTTACAGCCTTTGGACAAAGAGTCAGATTCATCCTCAAAACCATTTCATGATCCACATAATTGCCGATGGCACCGCTGTCGACGTAAGCTTCAATCGTATGTAATCGATCCGGATGTTCAGGGCTAATGAGGACCATAGGTATCACGAAATGCGAGGTCACGGAACTGGTTTTAACGCTCGGCAAGAGGACCTCTATTCTTGTCGGGCGAGGTCGTTTCCCTGCTCAGAGTTTGTGACCCTGGTAACTGCAGCTCCTACTGCCTTCTTGGCTGGTTTCACCGGACAGTCTCGAAGAAAGTGCCCCGAGTTTCTGCAATAGAGGCATAATTGCAGCTGTTTTCTCCTTTCCCGCTCCTTTTGTGTTAGTGGTCCTTTCAGGCCCCCTATTTGCATGGGTTCCCCGGAGTCTACTCCTTTGGTAGGAGTTGGTGGTTTGGAAAATACTCGAGCATCAAACTTGGAACGATCGGCCTTCCTGTTCTGCAGTCTGTGGTCAATTTGAACGACTAAGTCAATATAGTCCGAACAGTCTTGCGGGGGATTCACTACTTGGGCTAACACATCTTTGAGCTCTCCACGTAGACCTCTATAAAACAGCGTAATCCTTTTGTCCTCAGGCCATCGAGTTTCCACTATCAGTCTGTTGAAAGACGCAATATAAACCAAAAGGTCTTGATTACCCTGTTGCAATGAAAGGAGCTCATTGTCCAAGGCCTGCCCCTGTGAATGTCTTGCAAACAGTTTTTTCATACTGAGCTGAAAAGCTTGAAAATCATGGAGAACCGGATCATCTTGATTAACTAGAGGGATCGACCAGTCTGCCGCATTGCCACTAAGGTACGAAAGCACGAAAGCTACCTTAGCTTGATCAGTTGGAAAGGCTGCTGGCCGGCATAAGAAGTGCAACCGGCACTGATTAATAAATACTGCAAACCTCTTTGGGTCACCAGAAAATCGTTCGGGCGGAGCCAGAGGTACATTCCCAGGTAGGTTGATCTGCACTGGGTTCGTAGAGGATGTTGAAGGAAGATTTGCCCCTGATGCGGGTAACGGAGTTTGTCCGGCTTGTGACTGTAGCAATTGTCTAGCGAGATCGTCTGTTCGCTCCTTGGAAATAATCAGTACCCTTCTTAGAGCATTCGTTTCCTGACGGGCTGCATGCACTTCTGCTCTTAGTTCCCCAAGTAACTGGGCTAGCTGTTCGGTATCCGAGGTTTCCATAGCGCCTGGGTGGGAGTTTTGCGGTAGGCTTTGCGTTCTGTAACGCTCACCTGATTCCCGCAGACGCGCCGGTCTTGACTGGGTGAATGCCGTATCTTCAAAGGTGATGTGTAACACACGGTTGGCTCTTTGGGCTGGACCTCTGTGCACTGTATGTCTGACTCGAAGAGTAAGATGTCTGCAGATAGAAAATATGGGATTAATGAACTGGGGTTATTGGGTGCCTCTCTCCTCTTCCCTTTCTCTTCTCCTGTAGAACCCCAAAGGTTAACGCCTTCACCTTAGGTAAGTGAACGCCAAGCTCTCCATCTGCCTCGGGGCAGGGTGCCGTAACCAGTTTCTTCACTGGATAAGGGTGCAGGCCTCTTGACCTCAGAGGACTGCTGTCCGTCGTTAACTGCACGAACGGTAAGTTCTGGGCACTTCAAATGTCTTAAAAGTCTTTTGTAATGATATCTCTTGTTTTGCAGGGTTCCGGCGATGGCGGATGGCGGGCTGATGAGAGTTGAGGATCGAACCCGCGTGAGGAATAGAAGCGCCTGGAAGCACGTAAGTAAGCGCTTGTAGCCTGCTTCACGATGCGCACTAACTGTCCCTTTTATCTTGCAGGTACAAGTTCGGAGCTTTAGAGAAGCTGAAGGGTGCTGGAATACCCACTGGATTCGGCGTGGGAAGGAGTAATGGCACGTGAGTAATAAAGTTGCCCAATGTCTTTAAACGCACCTTCTTTTGTCTTTCAGATGCGGGATGCAGCGCCGAAGGCCTCCGGAGCGTGCGAAGAGCTGGTAAGCTTTTGTCTTTCAGATGCCGGAATGCAGTGCGAAGACCTCCGGAGCATGCGAAGAGTAGGTAAGCCTTTGTCTTTCAGATGCCGGAATGCAGCACGAGGCGTTGGCGACAGCCGATGGACCAGGTAAGAGATGCGCTGCCACTGAAGACCGTAGTGCTAACCTGTTCTTTCTTTGTCTTTACAGGTGCTGCTGAAGACTGGATTCCAGGATGGTAAGCCTTTGTTCCCTTAGGCCCAGGATCAGAAGCAGAAGACACGATGAGCGTTCTGCTGCAGAGAATGCAGAATAACGCAAAGCAAGATTCATCCATCGGGTGTGGTTTAAATAGCCTCCTGTAGTGCTTAGGTCCCTCCTTCCACAGCCACGCCTAGGTAAGAAAAGAGTTCCTGCTTTCCAGAAGAGTTCCAGTGTTCTGAACCTAGGGAGTGGCTCCTGCCCCACCCAACAGGAAAAGTAGTCCCAAACAGAAGAGGATCAGGGGTTCAACTGGCAGGCAAGTAAGCAGCATGGTCTGCTGCAGGTAAGTCCACCCAAGCATTATGAGCCCGGCGCTTCCAGCGCTGGGACTGGGCATCTTTATGAGCCTGGTGCCACTGGCGCCAGGACAGGGTCCAAAAGGTCCCAATTGGGACTGGCTGGCACTCGGAACCGGGGTTATGGGTCTGCTTCCAAGGGAGTCCGGGAAGTCCTGACCTTTTGGAAGCAGAGATCATGACACCGGAACATTACAAAGCCCGAAGGGCATCACTAAGTATTCGTACAACCCATACCGTGTCCTGAACGCAGTCTTCCACTGGTCCCCTTCTCTCATGCGCACAAGATTGTATGCTCCTCTGAGGTCCAACTTAGTGAAAATCTGAGAAGACCCCAGCTGATCGAGAAGAACAGAAATCAATGGAAGTGGATATTGGTCCTTTATGGTAACTGCATTCAGGGCTCTGTAATCAATGCAGGGATGAAGGTTGCCTTCTTTTTTAGGTACAAAGAAGAGTGGGGACTCCACCGGTGATTTAGACGGTCTAATAAAACCCATAGCAAGTGCCTTATCCAGATATTCTTTTAGCACAGCATCCTCCTTTAGGGTAAGAGAATACACCCTTCCCACGGGAATCTTTGCCCCGGGCATTAAGTATATGGGACAGTCGTAGATCCTATGGGGTGGTAGGGTTTCAGCCATGCCGTTGTCGAACACATCTAGGAAGTTGGCATACTCTGTAGGAACAGATGTGAGGTGACAGTAGAAATTGCTCCGATGTGCAGGAAGAAGATGCAAGAGCATTAATAGGAGTATTCTGAATAATACCATGTAAAGGCGTGCACTGAAGGTTACACACAGTAGAAGGGAACTGTATCTGTTGTGTGACCCAGTCGATAACAGGGTTGTGGAAACGAAGCCATGGAATACGCAGAATGACCTTATAAAATGGAGCTTTAATTACGTGAAATGTAATGGTCTCAGTATGTCCTTCCTGGGTGCACATGACCATGGTCACCGTCTGATGGGTGATCATTCCAGAAACAAGGATTGAACCTTCTACAGAATTAACTGTTTCAGGTTGTTTCTTGGGAATCAAAGGAATCCCTGCTACTGAAACGAAACCGTGATCAATGTAGTTGCCTGTGGCTCCTGAATCAATAACTGCCTGGGCCTCAAAGGATGGTCCAGGAGTCAGAGAAAATTTGACAGGAAGATGAATGAGTTTAGAAGATCCGAGGCAAGGTGAGTCCTGATTTGCACCTCCCGACATAGGTACTCTGTCTACTGTCGGGATTTGGCGTTTCCCGCCTTTCTCTTGGGTTTCTTTGGACACTCTGGTAAAAGATGGTCAGAGGAACCACAGTACATACACAGATTGTGGGACCTACGATATTCTTGTTGAGCTGGTGTTAAAGGACTTTTAACAGCACCGATTCGCATAGAGTATTGGGACAGGTTAGGATGGCAGTGGATAGGTAGAGGAATTTACTGCTCAACCTCTATGGCAGAATATCTCCAATTAAAATGGTACTACTGCCACGCTTTCTATATGTGTATCTCAATGTACCACTGGCGTTACCAAGGGAGTACTTTCAGGACTTACGATCTGTGATAGTGCGGTTTATCTTGGCAGGTACATAAGCCAGAGTTTCGTGGGAAAAATGTGTGGCACCACTAGATGAGGGGGCGACTGGCGTTCCCAGATTTTTAAACATATTACAAAATGGCTCAGACAAGGGTTCCTCCTCTATTGGTTCGGGGGCCTGGCAGACAGAAGGCATCTTGAGGTGGAGAGGTTCTTAGCATCCCCATTCCTTCTTCGGTCAATTATATTGACAGCACCTGAATGGGTCGCTGGAGCAACCAACATGGTGGAATTGACCTGCAGAGCGTGGGCTCGTATTGGGCATAAAATGAAGGGGGATGTTATTTACTCCCTGACCCTGCCTGTTACTCACATACTGGGAATCCCGCTGACCAGTGTAAGGAATTATGTAACTTCTATGAAACGGGTGAACGTGAACTGCTTTCGGGACTTGTTCCCAGACTGACAGTTCATAACACAGGAGGCGATGGGGAGCAGGGGGTTCTCACACACCTGGAAGTATTCCTATACTTCAGGCTAAGGGAATCTCTGACTTTCTCTAGGGAACCGGAAATAGCTCCGATATCGGAAAAAATGTTCAGTAGGGTTCACAAGGGTAAGGTAGTATCTACCCTGTACCGCATGTGTCTGAACTCCGGATCGAGGGAGCGTACCACTGCTCTCAAAGATCGGGAAAGTTCACTGGATAGCAAAATACCTGACGAAACTTGGAACTATTGCTGCAAAGAGACAAGGAAGATATCTCTTAACATGGTATACAGTCTTTATATTGAACATTTTATGTAGAATGAATATATAACGAAAATTATATAACGAAAATATATATGGGTAGGGTAAAGGGTTACATCTTGTGGGGAAATGGTTGGGGTGGGTTTTTAGGGGTGGGGAAACAGGGGTTTGCGGGGATACCCCCCCAAAAAAAGAAAAACAATTATGTTATGTTTTGTCATTATAAAATGTTCGTTATATGTGCATTTGTTATAAAATTATTCTTTATAAACACATGTTACCTCTTAACGATTTAAACTGATTCACTTCAAATATCTGCATAAATTCTATAGTACACCGTCCCAACTGCATAGATTTCTCCCAGACACCCCAGAGAATTGTGTAAGATGTAGTGCTGCACCAGCCGATTTCCTACATATGTCATGGAGCTGCCCCATTATCCTATTTTTTTGGGAGCAGGTCTTTGAGAGGCTGAGTGGGATAACCGGGGAGAGGGTGGACCCGGAACCACTAACTGCACTACTAGGCTACACTAGCTGGGTTCCAAAGAAAACAAGGAAACTAGTCGGCCTGCTTCTGCTCCTGGCTAAGCGACGGTTGGCCCACCCCCGCCCACCGGCTGGAGCAGCCGGGGCTGGAGCAGTGGCGAGAGGACATCCTGTATTGCAACGAAATGGAGATGGAATATGGCAGGTTGACAAATCCTCAGGCCTGACCTACAGACATATGGGGACCATATGTACACAATATGATTGCTCAGTCCCAGACATTGAGTGGTGATGTACTAGCCGACCACCAATAACTCTGTGGACTGGTTGTTGGAGTATTGCAAGGGGTTGACCCAAAGGAGGGGGTACTCAAGGATGGATATTGTAACCCACTATCGGTACTGCAGACCCCAGAAGCTGTGGCATGAGCTGCATTAGTTTTACAGCTGCGTAGCATGGACAGATTGGAATATGCATGGGGATGGCACACATTGAACCACTGTGCTGTTATTGTTCTGGGGTTAAGGGGTTTATTTTCTATTATGTATGTTTTTGTTGCAAAATGCCAATAAAAAGAGTTTTTTTCTAAAACATACTACTTTTCCATGGAAGACTTAATTACAAATCCTCTGCAGTAGAGGGGACGCAATATAAAGTAACCCTAAGAGCAACAGGAGTTCCTTTTGGAGCATACCTGTTGTGCGTACCATAGCCTAGACCGCAGAATGGTGTGCAAACCTCAGTGTCTATTGTCATATTCAGAGATGTGAAAATCTGCCATGCTTCAGACGAGAGCAGCAGGGGTCCTAATGACTCCGCATCTCACTGCAAACAAAAGCCAACCACCAACAGAGGAAGAAACATGTGAAGGAAAGGGTTATGATTTCAAGATGCAACAATCAATAGCTTATCTTTTTGATGCTGGAACACAATACAAACATTTGATCTCCTTCTGTGGGCTCACAGTGTGTAATTATTTAGTGCAGTTGTGTGCTTCTTTGGATTAATTGGGCTGGTATACAAGAAAGAGTTATAGGGAGACAGTGAAACCACAGACTATTTGTTATCGTGGAGAACATGGTGCTTGCCCGAGAGCTTGCCAAATATCTCCCTTTCTTCTCTACTTCCATCATTATGAACTGCAGGCCCTATCTTAGTGGCACGGCGGACATGAGAAATACGCTGTGATAAGGATGTGGCTCACAACTATAGCAAAGGACGTTGGGGTACCAAACAACAGCACTTCAATTGATTACATAAGTGTTTTTGGAATAGTAAATCATAAGGTATGGACGCTGATAGAATTGCCCATATGTTATGAAAGACAGAAGAAGGAACCCTTGATACGATACTATTTTATGTAGCGAGCATCTAGGGCCTTATTTGGAGTTCAGCAGATTGGTAAATCCACCGGTGGAAACAACCGTATTTTAAGTTAGCACTTATGAAGGATTGCCATCTTGCAAGGTTGTGAAAGACCTTGCTTTTTATTTTTATTAATAATAAAATGATGCGAGTAATACATCTAAGAAAGGGTGATCTGCTGATCAGAGCCTGCATTCAATAACCTCTGTGCCCAAACCATAGTGTAAACCAGTGCTTGCTGCATCCAGCCTGCCCGATCAGCCGTTCCTGCTCTGCAGTGCCACAGAGCAGGTTCATAGGTCACAGGGGCCCTCTTTGACAGCAAAGTCACTGATTTGTAGAACACATGTGTCAACACTGTGAGACCAGGCCATCCCAAAAAGGGTTGTGTATATTTTAGTCAGACTGTCTAGCTCTGCTCAGCAGCAGAAAAATAGCAGAAAGGCTGTGCCTCTCTTTGATCCTTTGTGAGGTCAGGAAAAACATTTCCCTTCAGAAAGACAGCTTCCAGCAGGGGCTACCCTGGGAAATAAGCTTCAAAGGGCACACCCTAACCAAAATGGGCACTGTAGGGAAAGCAGTCCTTTTGAGAGCTCTCTACCAGGGATAAAGACAGGTGTTCCGAGACAGAACCATGTTCTGCTCCATATCCATCCCCAGGGCAAATTTGGGGGTGCACTACTGTTAGAGCAAGGCCTTCCCTCTCTCTGTCAGCTGCACTGGTACCTACAGTCATTACTGTAGGTGCATGACTCCTTCAGGTGCTAACTAGCCTCCTACAGGTTGCGAATGAAGAGAAAAAGGACCAATCGTGTTCCTGAGCCCCTCACAGCACTATGTGATGAATCCTGTGAAATCAACACCAATCTCCTGGTAGGGGACTCTTCCCACATGGAAAGGGGAAGGTAGCCGCTACCTGATTCTGACGCGGGGGCAGAATTATGTGGGAGGATCATGTGGGGGGCATATAAAGTGTAACTCCATCAAAACAGGAATCTTCCTTTACCATTAAATTCTGATGACATATTGTGAAGTAGAAACAAGAAATATTATTTCACATAATGTTGATGTGACATCTGATGTCTCCTCTCACCATTACCTGAAAAAAGTAACTTTGAGAAACATAAAAATGTTTTGGACTTGAATGCCCAATTTCGTCTTTTTGCCTGTGTAATGGGGTTTTTCTTTTGTTTTGATTTCTTTGGGCAATAAAGAAAGCTGCTTGGATAGTCTGGTGAGTTAAAGCAGCAGCAACCCTGAATTAATCTGAGTGGCTTGCAGGTCTCACACGATTCAGCCTTTCATTCTTTAAAAGGTAATTTCACAAGCATCACATTTTTACTACAAAGCAATATATATAAAACATAGACTGTGTGCAAACGTACAAGGAAATCGGCCCCATGTATTGCACTGCAGCCCTCTGATGGCTTTGAGAGTGAGCTTTGCAAGATCATCCTGTCTCCACTCCCTCGTCCAGTTGTTGCTGAAGGCTCCCCTCTAGCGTATACACCCATTTCTTTAAAAAAAAAGGCTAGCCTGACCTGGCCCCTTTGCCCGAGCACTTATCCCTCTTGCCCCTGCATTCAAATGCTGCTAAAAGTGATTAAACAGCAATTATGTCCTTCACCCATTTCTGAGTAAACAATGGTCCGCAATCACTCATGCTGATGGAAAGGTGTTGTGTCTCAGCCTGGTCTGTTCCTTCGTCACCCTGGCAGTACCTCGACCAGCTGTTAATATGTTTGTCAAAAGAGCAAAATGCTCATTTTGGGAAACACGTGTGTGAAGGGGCATAACATTTAGGAGAGCCAAAGCACATATCCAAATCTCTTTCATATATTAACTAGACAGAAAGGCCCTAAATACACATTCTCATTAGAGAATTGCTTTTTGTCAGAGTTGAACCCACTGCCACTAGCCAAACCAAATCAAAAACGCTTTAAAAGAAACATTTCAGAGGAATAGTCCTATGTTTTGCAGAACAAAAAGGCAATTTAATCACTTCTAGCTGATAGTTTATTTTTGTATTCCTCGTTTAAGCAGAATCATGTTCTGGCTCTGTTTCCTTCATTGTCTGATTGCTCCGAGTAGGTGTAGGATGTTGTCGCTCTGCGTGGTCTGGGGAGGTGGGAGGCCATGCTGGAATGTATGTTTAGTACGGATGGGGAAGCAGAATTCACGGTAGGGGATTTATGTTGTTGGGGTGGGAGTTGGAATGCCATGTATGGTATTTGTGTTAGGGGGTGCAGGCCCCAAGTAGGAAGTTTGTGGGGATGTTGGGGAGGCAGGATGCCAGTAATGGGGGCTTGCACTGTATGCCGGCAGAGCGTCAGCAATGGTGTCTTTGGTTTCAATACTTACATGTCATTTTGCCGGTTCAGCCCACGTTTGCCACTTGGAGCCAAGCCGGACTCTATTCCTCGGCCCTGACTTGGCCCATCCCAGGAATTCTCTAGCTCTCCCAACTCTACATCCTACAAATTCCACCAACAGAGCATAGCTCTCTGACTGTTTTATACAGAGTCCTCACACCTATCTTTACCTGCTGTCACACATTGGCCCACTTTGGAACTGTAGAGATTACCCAAAATAAATTCCTCTGAGAGGCCTGTTAGGTGGGGGCATATTACTCTGCCTGACATAACCAAGCCCCACTATTCTCCACTACCTTTTGTGAATTCTTAATGTTTCTGCATGGGCATGGCCCATAGGAACAAAAGCTGCTCACTTTTCACTTATCCTCGCCACTCCTTCTTGCTAATACACAAACATATGCACCTTATTATTCCTGCTAAAGTCAGATATTGTTAAACTCAGGACTCAAGTCCTTAAAAAAAGAAAAAGGGGGACTATGACGAACGGAATCGGAAGTGACACGACAGGAACTGAATGTATCCTTAAGTGAAATATGCACATTTCTTTCAGTTTGTCTTTTCCAACTGAAGAAAGTACACATTGCATTTAAACATTCACCAAAAGAAAAGATTTTCCTGTATTGTTGCTGGCTAAGTATAAAAGGTGAGCACCTTTTATGTCTGCAAATCTGTAACAAAACATGCCCTAAAGAGCAGATTCCAATATAAGATAGTTTGCAGCTGTGTGATAGCAATTTGGCTGGTCTTGTGGCTAAGTGTCTGTTCTAATTCTATTCAGTGTTGCAAACTGAAGTCTATGGGCTTCATTACGAGAATGGAGCTAATGAAAAAAGGAAGGCGGAATGGTAATAGCGGCATCGTTAACGGGTCCGGGTCATTACGACCCAACAACCCGCCAATACCGGCACCGCCGGTACCGTGCCCCATCATACCGGCATGTGCGCATACACGCGACTCTTCGGGGAGCAAATACCGGCATGCCAGTAATTGGAGGACCTCACAACCCACGCGGGCATGCAAATACCAGCATCCCGAAGGCGGTAATTAGGGGCTGCACGATGGCGGCCATACAGGCATCGTGGAGCACCCGTTGTGATGCTGGAAATGCATCGGAGGGACAGGGCCTCCGTATCCTTGTCCTTTACTGCTTTTTATCATGTGTTCTGTTGTGTTTTCCGCGCAGGAGTTCATGTGGGACTCCTGGTGGTGCAGCTCTCTTTCTTTTGGTTTACTGAACGGACCCGTGGGATACCCTTATGGCACCCATGGGTGGGGGTACAACCCTGTGCCCCTAGTGTATGTTTTTGGGCACCTGTGGGTGGCCCACAGAGCAGGGTATGGGCTGGTGGCAGCTCCATGCTGAATTTGACAGGTGCGCAGAGTATCCTCCATTTTGGGATACCCCGGCCCTGCCAATGGGATCAGTTGATTCCTGATGGAAAACAAGATGGCCCCGGTGGCCTCTTGCTTTCTATTACCCATTACCTTATTTTCCCAAAGTCCTGGGAAGCCATGACTCTGTCCCTTCCCCCTAACTGGCTGTTGGGTGGAAATGCCATATATGGTGTTGTTGTGAAGGCCCAGCCAGACTAGCTGGAGCCTTCCCGGTGATGTATGTTGTGGGTACCTCCTGTGGGTGGGACCCGGGTGAATAGAGTGGATGACGAATATGCATTCTGTGTTGTGGATGTCTAGTATCTGGTGGTTGACACAATGACTGACACAGCCCTGCCCGAAACCGGTATGAATGCAGCTTGGAGTGTTGAATAGCTCGGTACTTGTCCCAATACACATAACTTGTTGTGAGTGTCTGGAGAGAAGTGAATGGCCTGAATACCTTGTGTGCTTGATTGGCTGCCTGCCTGCATGAATGCCCGTAGTCGTGATTGGATGCTTGAGTGTGACCCAGGGGAATGAATGGGAGATCAACAGTATATCTGGGGACCTCTCACTGCTAGGAATCATGTTCAGAAGCTGAAGTCCACTACGATGAGTAACTGGAGTAACTGAAGCTTGACCTTGAAGCCCTGCTGGATGAGAAGAATTGCTGTTGCTCTCCTTCACAATCTGAAAGCTGCTGTGCCTCCAAGGACTGACCCAGAGAGGACCTGGTAAGGCGCCTTCTTCCCAAGCTACGAGGGACCATCGTGCACAGCTGATCTTTGCCAACGCTCCCTGGTAGACAGACCTTCGACAGGCTGCCGACCCAATATAGGGACTGCTGCGGAACTCCAAGGAGAAGCACTCGGACTGTTGTCCGCCACTGTCGACGACTGCCATCGCCGACCAGAGCCGCCGTGCTCCCGTTTGCCTAAGAACTTCAATTGATCATCGGACGCTCTCGCCTGCATCGTCATCCGCTTGTCTCCCGCTGGAGAAGGCCCGACCGTCGATGCACCGAGGAGCATCCACCGGTGGGTTTCCCGCCACCTAAAGACCGCAGAGACGCCGACGACTCGACGCCCTTGCTGGGCCACAGTTCTTCATCAACTCTTTGCGGTCCAGAACTATCGTCACCGAGGTGCCCCGCACGCCTCTTCCTTGCAGGACGCCAATGCTCTCTCGTCGACGAGCACCGCTAGGAACACAGCTGCCACTTCACGGCCGTAGTTCAACCTATTCACCGTCGGACGTTCGACGGCCCGTGACTCCCGCCTTAAAGGGAGGGCACTCAAGAAGGGCCGTCGATTCCCCGACACCGAACGCCAAGTTCCTCGACACCTCTCGACGATCAGTGGCTCCTGCCTTAAAGGGAGTCACTCAAGAAGGATCGGTCGACGCATCGTCGGAGAACTCTACTCCACCAGGTACATTGGGGGGTAAAACCTTAATAGGAGGAAGTAAAACTATTGAACATATGGACTGGGCTTGTGCTATACATCTTTATTTACAGGTTGCCCAGGTGGGGGGATCTCCACACAGAACTGTGTCTAGGTAATGGGGCCAGCATTCTGCCTAGTGTTCCAACCATCTTACATTCCTGCCTATCTCTATTACTGGTTTCCTCGTTATCAATCTGTGTGACATTTTAACCGTACAGTTGATGCACTTTAATGAGATTCGATAACATTAGTGGTACCACTTTAGAATTGTATATATTTGTCATTATTGACTTCCGAGTACAAAGTGCGTTATTGTGATCGTGTACATACCCTTGAATATTAATTATATAAAGACTGTGTTTTCAGTAATACAGTGTGTGGACATTCCTTTGTGGGGGTTCGGGAACTACACTGTACTTAAGAACTAGCCTGCATCACCTCCTGAGAAGCTAGGCCTTGATTGCTCGACCACGTACCAATAATAGAGAATCTTGGCTGGGGTCCTCTGTGCCTCTCCTCTACCATATCGAGAGCGGAAGTAGACACCCCCTACCAGTCTTTACACCCGTAAACAGCAATCAAGGCAACTGGCACAGGTGCACACAATCACCACAGGTGGACTCAATGGAGTCTGGCCCAGTATAAAAGGAGTACACCCACACACCAGACCCCTTCCTACACCAAAATGCTACCACTAGCTATTGCAATCATGGCAATGGAGGACATGCCTACACTGCTAAAACTACAGCAACAACAGCAACTACAGCAGCAACAAAAGGCAGCACAGAGGAGACGCAGGAGAAGAATGAGAGTGAGACAGGCTCAGCAATCACCACCATTGCAGGCAGTGTTCCACGTAGGCATCCACCAATCCCTCGCATCAGACCAAGCCCATTCAATCTAACCCCTGACCAGATCGACACCCTGGATCGGGACACCATCACCACCATAGTGGACATGATAGGCAACGACATTGCCAGCCTCATAGAAATACGCACTGCCACCCCCCCGCTACTAAAGGTGGTGTCTGTGCTCCACTTCCTGGCCATAGGCACCTACCAGCACACAGTGGGTCAGCTGCATGGTATTTCACAACCACTATTTTCACGCATGCTGACCCAAGTGTTGGATGCCCTCCTGAAGCACACTAGCACCCACATATCCCTACCGCAGACTGCCCAGGAAATAGCCGACACTAAAGTAGGCTTCCATGCACTGGCAGGCATGCCCAATTGTGTTGGTGCCCTGGACTGCACCCATGTAGAATTGGTAGTCCCCCATGCGGTAGAGGCGGTGTACCGCAATCGCAAGCTATACCACTCCATCAATGTGCAGATGGTATGTGACTCCAGCAAGATCATCACACATTGCTGCACGATATTTCCCGGATCAATACATGATGCCATGGTGCTGCGTAACTCCACGCTACCCTGTCACATGGAGCGACATGCTGAACCACGTGCCTGGCTGCCTGGTGAGTTGCCTGAGTGGGCCATGGCAGTGCATCGGGGTAGGGATGTGTTGCGATGCAGGTGGGGCCTGGGTGGGAATCGGGAGGGGGATGCATACACCACCTGGGTGGGAATGGGGGGATGCATACCCCACCTGGGTGGGAATGGGGGGATGCATACACCACCTTGGTGGGAATGGACGGTGAGTGGAGAATGCACGCAGAGCTAATAACACCTGACCTGAACCCCCCAACCCCAACAGGACACATCATTGACACACATCTGACCATTAACGCATAACAATGACCACATGTAAGACGCACAACCTGACCACCATGTGTATGTCAAGCAATGCATGACAAAACAGCATTGCAACTGTGCCAATGTGGCTAGTGTGTCCATGTACAGTGTAGAATACACAGCATAAATGGGAGGCTATACATTGTCATACAACCACAGTACATCCGCCTCAGCATGCATTATTTCACCCTGCATCATCTATTGAACGCCATCCAGACTACCACACCTCATAGCAGTATAGTATGCATCTAGATGACATTCGTGCATACGTACAGGGACATGTGCATGTCCACACCAAATAGCTGCAGCCATGACTGTGATTCCTGAAGGTGACAGCTCAGAGTGACACACACCTATTTGTATTTGCTTGCAGGTGATGGAGGATATCCCTTGAAGCCGTGGCTACTTACCTCTGTGCGGAACCCGCAGAGCAGCCATGAAGAGGAGTACAATCGGGTTCATACCCGTACCCGTGTTGTGATTGAGCAGACCTTTGGCTTGTTGAAGGCGCGGTTCCGCTGCCTGAGCAGGTTGGTGGAGCACTCCTTTATAGGCCTGAAAAGGTGGCAAAGATCACCATGGCCTGTGTCATGCTGCACAACATGTGCGTCCAGAGAAATGTACCACTGCCATCTGACATTGACATGCATGCACCGGGTGAGGATGAAGAGGATGGAGACGGAGGTGAAGCAGCACCCCTGCCAGTACGTGATGCACAGGATGGCCATGCTGTACTCCAATCACTGATTCACGAATACTTCTGAACACAGGGACTTTGATAGACATGTGTCAGTGACACACCGGGTCCATGTGGACATGCACACAGGGAATGGTGGGATTTGGGCACTGAACACCGTCATACATTAAATGGATACACACGAAATGAACAATGTCCAGGCATTATGTTTTTTCTCACAATGGGTGTATTGGTTCAAACTGCAAAAATGTGACAACCCCTCCCCCCCCAAAACCCCAGTGGACTCCCAAACCCCCCCAGTTAACTCCAAACCCCCACAATAAACTCCAAAAAACCCCAGTGAACTCCCAAACCCCCCCAATAAACTCCCCCAAATGCTCCCATTCACCCCCAACACCATGTGATCCACTCCCATTGTCCTCCAACACTACTTGCAGGACTTCTTGCTGTCCGGGGGCAGCATTTCGGTGTGCCTCGCACACCTTCTGGTAGGACGCTGTCATGATGCATACTCCCGGAGAGCCAGTCCAAGACCGGCAGCCCCGGAAGCACACATCAGGTACCCAAGGGAAGGTCCAGCAACCCCAAATAGGGGCCCTTTGGACACAGTCCTGGCGCCTTTGGCGCTAGGCTCATTTTGGATATCAGTCGGCGCCAGGCTCATAAAGGGAGTGCTTTTGGTGGACTTACCTGATGCAGACCATGCTGCCAGATCCAGACCTCTTTGAGGCCTGAAAGGAACTACTTTACCTGTGGGACTATTTTGCCACTCGGGCATGGTCAGGGAAGGATACATACCTGATTGGGGAAGGATACATACCTGGGACTTCTTTGGAGGCTATTTAAGCCACGCCCAGACAGCAGCTCACGCTTCGCGTTGCTCTGCTCCTAGCAGCTGGACGCTAACCGTGTCTGCTCCTGCATCCTGACTCCAGCCACGCCTGCTTCAGTCCTGGAACACCTAAAAGGAAGAAGAGAGGAAGAGAAGGTGAATAAAGGACATGACCTGATATTGCATGGGATCCGGAGCCAACACGCCGACGATCCTAAAGGAAAAGACATTATTTTTGGATTCCTCGCGTTGCTCGTTGCAGCGCTGCGCTCAACTCACCTGTCCACAAGGAATGCAATACTCCTACGACCATCCGCACGTTCCGCTGCATTCCAGCACCTAGGAAGGAAAAGAGAAGAACAAAAGGTGAGCCAGAGAAAACATTGGGAAAAAACTGATTTGCCAGAAGGCTTACCTGGCGATTGGTGGGGGAGAATCCTTCCTCATCTCGGGTCGGCACGCCTTTTGGCAGTACCGCACCCCGGCCCTTATGGGGAAAAAAGAACACACGCATTAGTGGGTGAACATACAGACATTAGAAAAACCACCCCAACATAAGCTCACCTGAATTATCCACAACGAATTGTCTTCTCTACGTGGAATCTTCGCTCTGCACCTGCGCTAAAAGACTAAAAGCATTCCATTGAAAATAAAGGCCAAAAAGGAAGGGAGAACAACCCTTGAACTTGATAAGTCATATACTTACGAAAGCGCCTTATTCATCCAAAAAACCAGTGAAGCAACTGGACCTGAATGCCCGTCCGATAACCAGTGAAGTAACTGGATTCTACCGCACCCTTGCACCAGAAGCAGGATGGAGAGCTTGTCATTTCAAATCTTAAGGTGAGAATTAACGGGAAGGTTCAGAGGTGGTTTGAAGAGAGAGTAAAAGGGGAAAGGAGGGGTTCGACTCGTCACTCCGCAGGTGATTAAAATCCTTTTCCCCATCTACAGAAATATCTTCCTACGCATCAGACAGGCGAGGTTTGGGGGTCCGGCCCAGTCGGTGTTCCGAGTCCTGCGCATCATCTTAGAAGAGGCCGCAGCAGCCCAGGCCTGGTCAGCGTCTCCGTGGGAGTCAGGTGAACGTTACAGAATGCGAAGCCCTCCTACAATTTCCCACCCGGACGCTATGGAGACTTCTGAAACCGATCAGCTGGCCCACCTTTTGGGGGAATTACGGGCCAAAGTGCATTCCGCACGTCAGGAGACAAAGGCTCTCAGGAGGGAACTAATTGTATCTAAGGAACGAACTGATGACCTTGCCAGGCAGTTGTTGCAAGGTCAAGCTGGACAAACTCCTCTACCAGGTTCGGGGGGTATTCCCACCCCAATGGTTTCAAGCAACCCTGTGCAAATTAATCTACCGGGAAATATGCCATTGGCCCCACCTGAACGTTTTGCGGGGGACCCCAGAAGATTTGCTGTATTCATGAATCAATGCCGATTATACTTCCTTTGCAGACCGGGGGGCCTTTCCTAACGACCAAACCAAAGTAGCCTTCGTATTATCATATCTCAGCGGCTGCGCTGCAGATTGGTTGGTTCCACTGGTCACTCAAGACGACCCGATACTCCGAGACTTTCAAGGTTTTCAGACACGCATGGAAAGATTATTTGCTCGGCACTCTCAGGGACAGGCCCTGGACAACGAACTTCTGTCCTTACGACAAGGTAACCAGGATCTATTAGCCTATATTGCAACCTTCAATAGGTTGATAGTGGAGACTGGGTGGCCAGAGGATAAGAGAATCACGTTATTTCATCGAGGTCTACGTGGGGAACTTAAAGATGTTCTAGCCCAAGTTGTAAATCCACCCCAAGACTGTATGGAATATATAGACTTAGTGGTCCAATTAGACCATAGGCTTCAAAATAGAAAAACAGATCGGTCCAAGTTTGAGACTCGCGTGTTAGTCAAGACCCACGTTAACCCCAAGAATGCCGACGTTACCGAACCTATGCAAATTGGAGGGGTTAAAGGACCGTTATCTCAAAAGGAACGTGAAAGAAGACGACAGATGCAATTGTGTCTTTATTGTGGGGCTTCTGGACACTTTTTACGAGATTGCCCGGTGAAACCACCCAAGAAAACGGTAGGAGCCGCGGATAAGAATCATAAGGAACCGGATTCGGGAAAAGACCACGCCCGACAAGCGTAGAGGTCCACTTGTCGAGCCTGAAAACTGACTCTCAGACCTCGCACTTCATCATGCCAATGATCCTTGTGAATCCGGAACAGCCTGGACAGTTGCATGCTATAAAGGCATACATCGACAGTGGAGCTATTGGGAACTATGTGGATCATGAATTGGCTTCTAGGATCAACCTCCCTCTTCGTCCAAAAATCACTAAAGAAGTCATCACCACAGTCGATGGATCCGAAATTGCCTCTGGGCCATTAACACATTCCACTGCAGAGGTGACACTAGTAGGTCAGGACGGGCATCGGGAGGCTGTTGTGTTTGACGTAATCAAGGCCCTGCAGTTTCAAGTAATTCTAGGAATCCCTTGGTTAGAAACACACAATCCTCGAATTGATTGGTGAGCGAAGAGGATAACCTTTCCTGATTGCGCACAAACCTGTTATCCAAAGATAGGCCTGGCTACAGTAACCCCTGTCACTTTACAGCTACCGCCGGAGTACATGGAGTTTCAAGACGTCTTCCAGAAGGAACAGGCCAACACGCTATCCCCTCACAGGTCGTACGATTGCCAAATTGATCTGATGCCGGGTGCATAACCCCTGTGTAGCAGAATTTATGCTCTTACGGAACCTGAAAATCTTCATTTGCGACAATATTTAGATCAGTACCTAGCCAATGGTTTCATTCGCCCGTCAAAGTCTCCTGAATCCTCGGCCCTGTCCTTCGTGCCAAAAAAAGAAGGCGACCTCAGAACTTGTATCGACTATCACGCATTGAACCAGATAACTGTTAAAAACCGTTACCCTCTGCCCCTGATCCCCGAACTTCTTGACCAAGTAAAGGAGGCCTGCATATATACGAAGTTAGATCTCAGGGGGGCTTACCATCTAGTGCGAATAAAAGAAGGCGACGAATGGAAGACTGCCTTCCGTACCAAATATGGACTATTCGAGTACCAAGTAATGCCTTTCGGGTTGTGCAACGCCCCTGCTGCCTTCCAAAACTTCATGAACGATGTCCTTCGAGAACTCCTAGATGTTTGTGTCGTCGTATATATCGATGACATTCTGATATACTCCTCTTCGGAATCTGAACATATAAAGCATGTTAAGGCAGTTCTCGAGAAACTGCGCCAACACAAACTATTTGCGAAAATTGAAAAGTGTGTTTTCCATACCACAGAGGTCGAGTTTCTTGGTTTAATCCTGACACCTAAAGGAGTCCGAATGGATTCACGAAAAGTGGATGTCATCCTCCAATGGCCATCGCCTAGCTCTGTGAAAGGCGTACAAAGCATGCTTGGCTTTGCCAACTTTTACCGCAGATTTATCCCAGAATTTTCGCGGATCGTTCAACCCATCACTGCACTCTTGAAGAAAAATAAACGCTTCGAATGGTCTGGGGAAGCCGAACAGGCTTTTCAGGAGCTGAAAGCCAAATTTACCTCCGCACCAGTACTGAAACACCCGCGCCCGGATCTTCCATACATACTTGAGACCGACGCATCCAGTTTAGCCATGGGAGCTGTTCTGTCTCAAAGAGATCCTGAATCTAATCAACTACACCCCGTAGCCTTTTGGTCCAGAAAATTCTCAGCACCTGAAGTTAACTATGCAATCACCGATAAGGAGTTATTGGCCATTAAATCCGCTTTTAAGGCTTGGAGGCACTATCTTCTTGGCGCTAGACATACCATCACGGTGATCACAGACCACCGGAACTTGCAATATTTAAAAACTGCCAAAGCTCAGTCATCACGTCAGCTCCGATGGGCTTTGTTCTTTGCTGAATTCGATTTTGTAATCACCTATCGTCCTGGCAGCAAGAACGGTAAAGCTGATGCCCTTTCCCGAATAGGAATGGGTGAAATAGATACAAGCGCAGAACCAGTACCAATAATTCCCGAACAAGAAATTTGGGTATGATTACCTTAAAAACTCTGGAGGACATTCAAACTAGCGTTAAGCAACTCCTGGACCCTACAGCCTTGCAAGATTGGATTTTAAAGGGATCTAACTTTACTGTTAAGGATGACCTACCTTACTTCCAAGGGCGCCTATTTTTGCCACACAAAGAACTACAAGAACTAGTTATTTCTCGTTATCATGATACCCTGATAGAAGGACACCCAGGGATTGCCAAAACGGAAGAAAAGGTAAAACGACAATTCTGGTGGCCCTCTTGGCGAAAGGACATTAAATCTTTTGTGATGTCATGTGGTATTTGCACCCAAAACAAAGGACAAAAGAGGAGACCAGCTGGTCTTCTTCAACCCTTAGACATTCCACCAGCACCTTGGCACACCTTGTCACTGGATTTTATTACGGACCTGCCTCCTTGCTGTGGATATAACTCTATCCTTGTTATAGTGGATTTAGTTTCTAAAATGGCTCACTTCATTCCATTAAACGGCTTGCCTTCAGCTTCCGTCCTAGCTAAGGAATTTCTGGAAAACATTGTTCGCTTACATGGATTCCCATCCATAGTAGTCTCTGACCGAGGAAGCCAATTAATTTCCCATTTTTGGAGAAAGTGCTGTCAGCTGGCGCAGATTGACGTAAGATTGTCGACCAGTCACCATCCTCAGACCGGTGGTCAAACTGAGAGAACAAATCAGACCCTTGAACAATATCTACGGTGTATGTTGCATCAATCCGAAAGTAATTGGAAAGATATCCTTTGGATTGCTGAATACGCATACAATAATTCAATACACTCGGGAACTGGACAAAGCCCTTTTTATACCATATATGGACATCATCCTCGGACCTCAGACCTTGATTCACCTCAAAGCCTCGAAATGCCCGCCGTAAACCATCTACATTCTACAATAACTCAAGCCTTCAAGGAAGCAACTGCGCATTTACTGCAAGCCAAGAGAAAGTACAAGCAGAATGCTGATCTACATCGAAGTGAAGCACCTCAATACCAAGTAGGAGACCAAGTATGGTTAGCTACCAGACACTTATCGCTCAAGGGACCTCGAACTTTTAACCCAAGATATGTGGGGCCCTACTCAGTTACGGCCATCATCAACCCGGTGGCCGTCAAACTCGACCTACCAGCTAATATGCGTATTCATCCTGTTTTTCATGTATCACTTTTGAAACCGGTGCAACCTGGAACCCGACTAATCAAGCCACCAGAACCTATCCGGATAAATGGAGAACCCGAGTTCGAGGTGAAGAACATTTTGGATTCCAAGGTGTCAAAGTCCAAATTGTACTATTTAATAGATTGGAAAGGATACGGGCCTCAAGAAAGATCCTGGGAGCCTAGTGACCATGTGCACGCACCTCGGTTAGTCAAAAGGTTCCACCGGAATTTCGCAAACAAACCGAGACCCCCAGAGAGAACGATCTTGGGAGGGGCCTTGGGGGGGAGTGCTGTCATGATGCATACTCCCGGAGAGCCAGTCCAAGACCGGCAGCCCCGGAAGCACACATCAGGTACCCAAGGGAAGGTCCAGCAACCCCAAATAGGGGCCCTTTGGACACAGTCCTGGCGCCTTTGGCGCCAGGCTCATTTTGGACATCAGTCCTGGCGCCGTAGGCGCCAGGCTCATAAAGGGAGTGCTTTTGGTGGACTTACCTGATGCAGACCATGCTGCCAGATCCAGACCTCTTTGAGGCCTGAAAGGAACTACTTTACCTGTGGGACTATTTTGCCACTCGGGCGTGGTCAGGGAAGGATACATACCTGATTGGGGAAGGATACATACCTGGGACTTCTTTGAAGGATATTTAAGCCACGCCCAGACAGCAGCTCACGCTTCGCGTTGCTCTGCTCCTAGCAGCTGGACGCTCACTGTGTCTGCTCCTGCATCCTGGCTCCAGCCACGCCTGCTTCAGTCCTGGAACACCTAAAAGGAAGAAGAGAGGAAGAGAAGGTGAAGGACATTACCTGATATTGCATGGGATCCGGAGCCAACATGCCGACGATCCTAAAGGAAAAGACATTATTTTTGGATTCCTCGCGTTGCTCGTTGCAGCGCTGCGCTCAACTCACCTGTCCACAAGGAATTCCATACTCCTACGACCATCCGCACGTTCCGCTGCATTCCAGCACCTAGGAAGGAAAAGAGAAGAACAAAAGGTGAGCCAGAGAAAACATTGGGAAAAAACTGATTTGCCAGAAGGCTTACCTGGCGATTGGTGGGGGAGAATCCTTCCTCATCTCGGGTCGGCACGCCTTTTGGCAGTACCGCGCCCCGGCCCCTATGGGGAAAAAAGAACACGCGCATTAGTGGGTGAACATACAGACATTAGAAAAACCACCCCAACACAAGCTCACCTGAATTATCCACAGCGAATTGTCTTCTCTACGTGGAATCTTCGCTCTGCACCTGCGCTAAAAGACTAAAAGCAGTCCATTGAAAATAAAGGCCAAAAAGGAAGGGAGAACAACCCTTGAACTTGATAAGTCATATACTTACGAAAGCGCCTTATTCATCCAAAAAACCAGTGAAGCAACTGGACCTGAATGCCCGTCCGATAACCAGTGAAGTAACTGGATTCTACCGCACCCCTGCACCAGAAGCAGGATGGAGAGCTCGTCATTTCAAATCTTAAGGTGAGAATTAACGGGAAGGTTCAGAGGTGGTTTGAAGACAGAGTAAAAGGGGAAGGGAGGGGTTCGACTCGTCACTCCGCAGGTGATTAAAATCCTTTTCCCCATCTACAGAAATTTCTTCCTATGCATCAGACAGGCGAGGTTTGGGGGTCCGGCCCAGTCGGTGTTCCGAGTCCTGCGCATCACCTTAGAAGAGGCCGCAGCAGCCCAGGCCTGGTCAGCGTCTCCGTGGGAGTCAGGTGAGCGTTACAGACGCACAGGGCTGGTGGGGACAGAGGAAGCAGGTGTGGTGGCTGATGAGAAGTCGGTGGGGATTTCCACACCTGCTACAAGTCGTGGCCGCTGCATGTGCAGCAGGATGGATTTCAGTACCTGTGTTATGGCTCCCAGACAGTTTCTCATCAGCACTGCCGAGGCATTCACTGCGACTGTGTTGGCTGCAATGGCGGCTGTGGTCCCCGCTATGGCTGTAGCTATCTCCCGCCTGGTGACCTCGCCATCCGCTATGTATTGGCGCAGGAGCTCCAACATCAACTTCTGTCAGGCCTCAACCCTCACCAGCCGTGACTCGAGGGTGTTGGTGGGAGCAGGAGTGGTGGGGTGTGCTGTCACGGGGCCTGCATTTTCAGTGGTGTCCTCGAGGAAGAGGCTCAGGTCCGAATCATGCAGGCAGGGATCAGCACTGCTGTAGGTGGGTGAGGGCTGAGTTTGGGGCGGGGGGTTGGACACGGGGCTTGGGATGGGTGGACATGCCACTTCTGTGGCTCCTTCATGGTCCACATTCTCCTCCAAGTCATCCTCTGTGGTGGCCAGTGCTTCTAGCGACTCCCATTCCACTGGTGTGGGTGTGGGCAGCTGGGTCTCGACATTGTCAGGCACACTGGCTGTAGGTGTTGTCAGATGGGTCTCAAGAGTGTCAGGCGCACTGGGTAGGTGTGGCCTGCGAAGCTGCCCCGGTGGTTGTGGTGTCAGTTGCCCTTTTCTGTGGACAGGACATGGCGCCCTCGTGGTGGTGTCCTGGCTGGCATCTTCTCCATCGGTGCCTGGGGGGGTAGAAGAGATGCAGGGCATCAGTGATGGTGTTACATGCCAGATGCATGCTATGGTGCTGTGTAGTATTTCAATAAGCATGCATTCATGTCTTACAGGTGTGTGACACATGGTAGTCTGAGGGGGCATTTTGGCATTTGCTGCATGGCAGGTGGCATGCCGTTGTACTGGGGTTTGTGTGATGTATTACATGGGCACAGTCCATGTGTGTTGGCTGTGTGTTGGTTATGGAATTGGCACTCTGCATGCATTTCTGTCTGGCAGGGTTTGGCCCTGCATCTGGACTTGGATATGTTCATGTGGGTGTTGGGACATGCATTGACTCTCTTCCACATCACTTGTCCTACATCATGGTTTCCCCTACAGGGATCTGCAGGGTCACTCACCTCCTTCTGGTGATGTTGCCGCACCCATCGCCATATCCCCAAATCCCTCGATGGACTCCGGACTTATGAAGTTGCTTGCCGTCTCCTCCCAGGTGGTCAGTTTGGCAGGAGAGTGGGGACCCCCGCCTGTGGCCATGGCCTCCCTCCTGTTGCTTGCAAGAATGTTACGGACCCTGAGGCAGAGGTCATCCCACCTCTTCCTGCAATCCTTGACATTCCGTGGGGTGGTTCCAACAGCGGAGACCTTGCGGGCTACCTCCTGCCAGATGTCCTTCTTCTGCTGCTGCACCTCACGCTTCAGGTTCAGTGATTTGATGACATCAGCATGTGCGGCAAGGGTGTCCGCAAGCATGTTTAATTCAGCATCTGAAAAGCGCTGTTTCCGCAGGCGGGGGGGTGGTCTTCCGGGTTGCCTTAGACATAATGAAAGTATTGCCACTGAGCTCTCCTGCAAACGACTGGTGGTTTTGGAGGATTGCAATGGATTGTGTTTTTAAAGATGGCCGCTGCAGCATTTCCCGTTCTGACGCGATGACGTTACTTCTGGGTCCGGTATTATGAGCCCCGTATTACCATGTTGTTATTACCGGGTCGGTATTAAGGGGTTCCTCCTAGGCGGTGGCGTGTCGGCGGGTGCCGTGATGGCGTTATCAGGAGGCTGGAGGGCCTTTAGCGGCATGCCGGTATGGCCATTACCGGCATGGGGGTTCGCGCATGCCCGCGCACTCGTAATCACCCGCTATTAGCGGCGTTATACGAGCACGGACTCGCTCGTACCTCCATGCCGGTAATGACCCCGTTTTTACCGCGCTACTCATAATGAGGCCCTCTAATCGCTTTTCTGAGTTCTTGTTGCATTGTATTGAAATGAAAATGACAAAGTATTCAGCAAGAGCCGAATAGCAAGAAACTATTCAGCCAGAGCCAAGTAGCTTTTTTTCAGCCTGAATTCGGCCGAATACTTACTCGAAGCCGAAGTTTGGTAGACCCCTAAAGAAAAGGACATTTCGTAACTGCAGGCTGTTTCTGCGAGGGAGCCTCTGGCAGCTTTGGGATTTGAGCCAGGAGCGTCATCGCTGTGTACTTCTCAGGAGGGGCTGTTCATGCCCGTCTCTGAGGCCTCACAGAATTCCAGAGCTCAGCTTTTCTGTGCTCTGCTCTGTGACATCGTTTGGCACAGGTGTTCAGATGTAAGGCCAGTCTTTAAGGCAAGTATTTAGGCCAGTCCGTTTGTATCCTATGAATCTCAAAGAAACCAAAAGAAAGTGCAGAAGCAGAAATGTAACAGTTTTAAATAATGTCTCTGTATATCTGCATTTCTCTATGCAGTAAACATATTTATCTTGAATTATGTTCCCAACGGCAACCATAATGTTTGTAATGTTTTACTGTTGTGCAATTATTGTTATTTTATTTGTTTGTGTTATTTACATGTATTGCCATGTACCACATCCTGTGAAATGTTAATCACTGTAATTGTCCACTGCTGTGAACTTTGCATATTTGGGATGATAATTTCATCTATTTATCTTTTTTTTTTTATCTATGGGAATTAATGTGATTTGTTTGCCAGTTCACATTAAACAGACTCGCTTGACAATAGCTGTGCTTTGTAGTTAGCTTAAACGCCACACCAGATATGGCGTGAAGATACTAGATAAGGTTAGTGCTGGAAATGGGAAACATTTTTGGGGGGATCCCCTCCTCTATGGAAGGGTGGGGGAGGAGTAGGCAGTGCTGAGGGACGTGGTCCCAGGCCAGGGCACACAATACAGTATCTCTTCACAGAACCCAAAGCTTGTGATTTGCATAAAAGCAAAAAGCATTATGGGAACCCAAGTATGTCCAGAATGTTTATTTTGAAACATGGTTTACTGTGTGTGATTCAGTAAGAAACCCTTTTGAAAGAATAATGGAAGTTGGGGTCCGCAGGTTTAACTGGTCACATTACTCATCCTAAGAAAAAAAAAAATCTCTACATTGCCGGACATATATTCCAGTCTGGACAGCTACAACGGCACATCATCCTATTGGATGGGGAAGCGCCTGCGTGGGTCCGCCCACGCATTCAGTAATTTAGAAGAAGAAGAAGACAGCTGCAACATGCAAGTGAGGTTTTGGCTGTTTCTGTAGTTATAGGCCCATGGCAGTCTGCTGAAGGTGTCCTTTCGTTGAAACGTGGGCAGCTCACATGCTGGGCAGTATCCTGTTCTGAAGCCGATTTGTCACACACTCACACGAGCAACCCACGTATCATGCCTGCTCTTTAAAGCCTGGGTGTTGTGGTCAATCCAGCAAAACATGTTTTGCCGAGCTCCACTTCCTCCTGTTCCGACACATTCCGTGCAATGAATGACGTACATACGTTTCAGTGTCATGTTCGACCAGTGAAACACGGATGACCCAGAGATCACCATATGCCAACTCGGCCGAGTGCCCCATTCGATGAAAACGCCCATTTTCCTCTGCACTGCGGTGCTGCTCCTGTATGCTGCCAGTACCACAGCACGGTGCGGCGAGGCCTCGGTGTTCCGGTGTTCTAGTTCGCTGAACTTCCCATTCCGGAGTTCCTTCCGGAGTCACAGCTGGCTGGATTTCATCAGCGAGTTTGTAAGAACTTTCGTTATTACTCACTGGCCAGAAGGAGAGTTGATTTGTCTGTGCCAGTTTGTTTTCCAGAGCTTGGAAGTGATGTGCAGGAAAACCCTCTAGCAGTTAGCTGGATGTTTTTCCCCCACACCAACTCCAGTAAATGGCGAATTCACCACTGGCAAAATCATGATGCTGGGTGAAGATTAGTTAGTTACTCTAAAGAAAAGGAGAGCTGGGCAGTCCAGCCCTCCTCCTTTTTCGATTACATACATCAAGCAGCCCGCACTGCACGGTTAGGCCTGCTGCTTGCAGCGGTCAGCACTTTGGTTTAGAAAAAAGAAAAGGCATTGGGCCTCATTACACGGTAGGCGGTAACCATGGCGCTATTGGCGCCATGGTTGCCACCGGCATTTTACCGTGTCCGCCTTGGTGGATGGCGGAATTACCGCCCTACTCCAATGTGAGCGGGGACGGTAATTCCCCATTCACCAAGGCACTTCCCCATTCCCATTTTTGCCCCCATAGGGCTCAATGGGAATGGAGAAGGCGCTAATTATGGTACCACAAATTGCGGTACCGTAATTAGCACCAAGGTCCCTTTGCGGCACCCTAATTTAACGTCTGGTAAAACCAGCCGTTAAGGTCGGGTCCCGCAAAAGGAACTCGCAGTAAGGCGGTAAGGGTTTACCAGTACCGGTGCCCTTACCGGTACCGGTAAACCCTTACCGCCTACCGTGTAATGAGGCCCATTGCCTTTCTTTTTCTAAACCTAAGTGCTGACACCTGCAGGCAGCTCGTGTAACCGTGCAGCCTCTACACGGGCTGGCTTGGGCTAGTCAGGGGATGGGCCCCGGCAGTGCCCCAGCTCGGGAGCCCTTTCTGGAGACTGCCGGGGCCCTGCCCTGGCAGGCCCCGACCCACTTCAAGCCCTGCGTACACTACATTCTGATCGGAGGGCTGCAGAATGAAGTTAACTGGTTTTCATTGTTGCGCTGCAGCATTACGGCCAAGTGTGTGCCTTACTGCCTGTTCTAGCAGTTTCCAAGCATCCTCCCTGGCAGTTGTGCTGTGTTTGGTGAGGAGGGGGGAAATCTATGTCCCTCCCAGAGAATATTCAGGGACCAGTCCACAAGGCGGAGTCCGTGACAAGTCACTTCTGTCTCCGCTCTTCTTCCCTCAACATTTGCTGAACTGACACAGGGCTGAAGTGGTCGGAGTCTGTGAAGAAGCGGGGTGCTGGCTCAGTTGCCTGCCAGTACCTCAGAATATCGTCAGATGGGACTGGAGGCCTACGGAAACAAAGCCTGCTAAATTTTCGAATGAGGAGAACTAGCCCACAGCCAGATTTCATCAGAGATCTTATGAAAGAACGTTGACACAACTCTCCAGAGTGCTAGTGGGGTAGATGTCTGTGTATCAGTTGGTTGTGCTACCTTGGTTTGCCTTGTAACATGACAGATGTACCATGCCAAGCTACCTTGTCTGTGGGAACGGGGGTGGGTGTGGGAGGGCGTGCAGGGGTGAATGGAGAGAAGGTTAGTCAAAGAGAGGGCTTAGGTGTCTGAAGGTCAGCAGTCAGGTTCAAGATACATAATGTACCCCAGGGGTGTTTTTAGTATCAGGGATCCCCTTCCTGGGGGGTGTTTTTAATATCAGGGATCCCCTTCCTGCCATGAGTTGTGTGGTTGAGTCTTCCCCGCCAGAGTCCGCCTAAATACCCTGAAACACAGAAAAGGTCCCGTACTAAGCGTTCACCACCTGTGTGGATCCTTAATGGTTTACACCGGTATGTGGAACGGAAACTCCTTACGCAGCAACTCCTGGTAGAAACCCTCTAAACTGTGCACATGGATTCCCCAAGGTCAGGGCCAATCGGTGTGCTTCATGTTGTGATGTGTTCCATATCGTCCAATGGCATAATAACTAACTCACATTCAGCAAAGCGAATGGCGCAAAGACAGCCGCGACGCCTAGGTGGGCAGCAAAGATGTCCTGGAGTCCCCCTGCAGCAGACAATGGATGGGAACCGTGTGGTGACTTGACAACAATGCACAGCCGTGACAGAGAAGAACAGCCTCTGGAGCATGAATTTGAAGGGTGCAACCATTCCGGGACAACAAGGGCGGATTTGGCAGGTACTGATCACTAAATGTAGCCTCTGCAGAAGGGTTAACACATTCCTGGTGACTGATGTAGACTTTTGGCAAGCGAGCAGGCCAAACTATGTGACATAAAGGGCCACTTGTGCTTCTGTTTCCTAATAAAAGGTGTTTCCTGGCATGCTTACTTCACTTTACATCCGCAATAGAATCCGAGCGCATTATTTAAACTCCAGGAAGTTGGGTTTTCCCAACTAAATTCATCAACTACCAACTGACTGATATGGATAGCGTTGCCCAGAGAGAACAGTTGCTCGATCTCTGCCAGGATGGGTGCGCTTTCCTCCCCGCCAAGCTGCCCTGTCTCCAACCCTGGATTAAGGCCAACATCAGGCTCGGGCTGGCCACTAGCGCAATGGGGCAGGGCCTAAAGTGCAGGCCCAACATCCTAGTGTAGGCCCGTTTTTTTTTTTGTCCAAGTGGACCAGATTTTTGACCAAATTGGGATAGTTTGATGGCTTACTTCACTGTACAGCTAATAGTTTTGACAAGCGTCACTAAACAAATATCTCTTAAAATGCCCAATTTGCAACACATTTTACCTCAAAAAATCTCCCTCAGGTAGTCCTCTGACTATCTGCCACAAACAGAGCGGATTGCCATTTGCGGCTGTGGGCCGCATACGTATTGGTGCCCGAGCCCATTTTATGCCGCAGTCCAGCGCTGGTCATTGGGCCCGATCTTGCCGGGTCTGAGATACGAAATCAAATGTCTGGCTGGATCTCGGGACCCGGCCTGCCTCAGACGACTCTGGGATCGAACCTGTGTTGCTTCGTGTCCAAGGCGAACACGTTGCCTGGTGAGGCCCTGGAAAGACAAGGATTGCTGGGACTTTCGAGAGGAATGCAATACATGCCA
Organism: Ambystoma mexicanum; assembly: GCF_040938575.1. NCBI lineage: Eukaryota > Metazoa > Chordata > Amphibia > Caudata > Ambystomatidae > Ambystoma > Ambystoma mexicanum. Next base: position 201,890,445 of record NC_090937.1, on the reverse strand, counting down.
CGTGCCTTCTTGGGACAACAAGGGTCGACATGTAACGGACCCCCTTCCTGCAGGTTGCAATGCAAAGTACTCTCCGAATGACAAATGGGGAAAAATCAGCCATTAAAATGTGAAACGATTTCCCAGTACGGTCCCGCATGCGGGCAGGGAGGTGTGCACAGCTTGGTAGGAGATGCTGTCAGGCTTCTTCCAGCTGTAGAATGGAAGAACAGGCAACTAGATAGTTTCAAAGACAGTGCTCCCGGTCTTGTTAAATTAGGTTTCTTTTGCAGTCTTCCTGTGCTCAGGTAAGGGCCTTTTCGTTGTCAAGTTATTGTACGTGTTTGCAGCAAAGCTAAAACATGATATTCTGCAGCCAAGCGTGGCGGGAACAGGGTGCGTTCAGAGACGTTTTTATGGGAGGGCAAAAGGGGCACTTGCCCAGGGCCCTCACCTTGCAGGGGCCCCCCAAAAGGATGCCTGATCTAAAGAATTAAGATTCAATTGTACACCAGACTTAAATAGCACATCAGGATATTTGATGGCATGCTGCTGAGGTTCTAAACCCACTACCAGGGCCGGACTGGGCACCAAAAGTGGCCCTGGAAAATGTTTCCAAAGTGGCCCATATTTCGTTGAACGAGCGAGCACAGCGCATGAGCCCAACCCTTCTACGAGGGAATTGGGAGTATTCCCCAAGAAAATGTTGAATACAATTAGTCTAAATGAGTGGATTTAAATCATGTTTAAATCATGTAAGGATTAAAAAGTGATGTTTTAAATAACTTCATGATCTCTCAAAGTAGATCTTCAATGATAGAGGGGCCTGGGATGTTACACATTTTGCAGATTACAAAAGTGAATTCATCCAGTTTAAAGGTGCCAGACAACATGCATCCCTAATCCATTTCATCCTATTCCTGTGCTGGGAAGGGCACACAGATAAAAGGCATTCTTAAACAAGCATTGACAATGCTAATAGTTTTGGCTTTTGTGTAGGTATGGGAAAGGCATTTGCCAGGCACTGCCATAGTGGTATTAACTGTTTTGTAGCAGCTGCAAAGTGGTGAGAGTAGCTGGGCATATAATAGCAATGCCTTTAAATGCTACACAAGTTTAAACTGTTGGCTTTGCCAGTGCTTGATTTTAACATGACTTCATTGAAGGACAGGGGTAGGGCTTATAAATCGAGTGGCTGAAAGCAGACCTGGTTGACATTTCTATCACACCAGTAGCACTTTTATAGTTCCAATTAAGTCATTAACTCTCAGAAGAATGATCTGAGAAAACACTGGCAGGCACTTTGAACACAAAGTTTGATGGGAAGGCTTGAAAAAGCTAGCTCAAAGAGATTTCAGGAGGACGCGTTTTGGAGATGGGCAGAAAATGGATGGAAATGGCCATAGGGATTAGCATGGGCAGTCAATGGGTCAGTAAATAACCTGAGCTGAACACAAACAACCCTCACTCCTACTTACTGGCCCCTCTGAGCAGAACACAAACAACCCTCACTCCTACTTACCGGCCCCTCTGAGCAGAACACAAACAACCCTCCCTTCTACTTACCTACCCTTCTGAGCAGAACACAAACTACCCTCATTCCTACTTACCTGCCCTTCTGAGCTGAACACAAACTACCCTCACTCCTACTTACCTGCCCTTCTGAGCTGAACACAAACAACCCTCACTCCTACTTACCTGCCCTTCTGAGCAGAACACAAACAACCCTCCCTTCTACTTACCTACCCTTCTGAGCAGAACACAAACTACCCTCATTCCTACTTACCTGCCCTTCTGAGCTGAACTCAAACAACCCTCACTCCTACTTACCTACCCTTCTGAGCAGAACACAAACTACCCTCACTCCTACTTACCTGCCCTTCTGAGCTGAACACAAACAACCCTCACTCCTACTTACCTGCCCTTCTGAGCTGAACACAAACAACCCTCCCTCCTACTTACCCACTCTTCTAGGTCCCTTGGCACAGTCAGCAGCATGGGAGTATGCAGCATTGCAAGAGTTGGGGGGAGGGGGCGAACCACGAAAAAAGTCCTGTTATCCCCCCAACCCCAAAATGCAGAGCGCACGTTCCATACGGTATCATTCAACGTTTTGGTAACATTCGTGGGAGGTGGCATTTTAACACATAACAAATAAAATAAAACTGCAAATCATTACAGATGCAGGAAACTCATCTGTTAGAGGTCTGTCCAGGTGCGCTGGGGAAAAATACATGCAAACCTCCTAATTTGCATCATCCGTCTTTGATACTTGGAGTCACCATGGGAGTGACTAGGAATAAGCTGCCAAAACTAATTCAAGTGCCAAATAACGTTGTGGTGCAAAATACCTAAATTGCACTATTATATGTGCAGCAACTCTAGTGTCATTCAGCTTTTTTAATAATACTATAATATATTAACATAAACTATGAAGTGAATCACTTATGGAGCTGCAGATAAGATGCAGTGCGATTAAATGATCTGCCCAGGATCACACACTTTGGTTAAACGGTGAAACCGGGATGTGGACAGTTTAAGCAACTGAGCACATCTTCCCAGCTTTAGATGATATAGATATTTATTAAGGTTTTGCTCTGCATTACATGTGCTTAAATACTACTTTATTTATAGCATAGCCTTGGAAGCAAAGCACATTGCATAAGAAACTAGACTTTCATAGTAAACTAACTATGCACTATTTACATTGTCATAGAAATATGTTGAGCAATAAGAGTATGGCTTTAATTGTATCCGCCCCATCCTGCATGCAAAGTCACAATAGCATCATGTAGATTAATAACCCCCCCCCTCACCCCTTGGGTTTTAAAGTCACAGTCATTAGTTCATGACGCCTGCAGCATTATTCACCCTCACACTTCTGATCCCTCCCTCCCATGCACATTTCTAAAGGGAGAAAAGTCCCTGCTAATGGCTCTGGTAGTGGTTAGCAGGTGCCCCTCTCCAACTCACCTCCACTTAGGAACATGTCCCCCCACCCCCCAACCCACAGCAGCGTTGTCTCGAGGTCCTTATTAACATGTTTGTTGTTCATTTATGGGGAAGAAACCCAGATCATGTTAGTTCTACGTGCACAAATACACTCCACCTGTGTTGTAGTTGCTTTGCCGACCGTGCAATACTTCAAACATATATTGTGTTATCACATGCGCTGGTTTCGTGGTGGTATTTTTAATTCAAGGCGACACAAAAGCGCCTCCTCACAGAACACAAAAACTCCCTGGTCATTAATGGCGAGCCCACGGAGGGATCAAATGTGCAGGCGTTCTAGGTCCAAACATGCGAAGTAGGCGCAGGTCACTCGGTTACAGCTCCCAGACACCCGCCTCTGTGCGCCTTCTCGCAGATAAGTGGGGCTGGGCAGGTAGCAGAGCCCTGCACTTCCAGGGCCTCCTCATTCTGGCCAGGGGTGCAGCAGGAAGGATGGCCCCCTGTGCGGGTCCCCCAGCCACACAATCTCAGCTGACAGGGCTGGGGAAATGTTCTAAAAGCACCTTCCCCCAAAAGTAAGGCATTGCCCGAAACACCTGTAAAATGCGGCATACTCACTGGATCCGGGGACCCGCATCGGCGCTACAGGGCTTCAGGCAGCTGTGCTGGGGGTCGCCGTGACGTCAGAGAGGGACCCTGCACTTCCTCCCCTTCACCCCTTTTCCCGTGGGCCCGAGCACTCTCTCGAGGCTGTGTTCTCTCACTTTTTTTTCCTCTCTCACACCACCCCACCGACCCTTCACTCTGTGCCCACCCACACCCCACTCTGCATCCCCTCTCGCCCCTTTCTGTGCCCACTCACGCAATCCTCACTGCCTCTCCCCCTCACCTCTCGAGGGCACCAGAATCCCTCTTTCCTCCTCCCTGTACCCGGAAGCTGGATCTCTCTCCTAGAGCAGGTCATTAGCTTAAACCAACAGCCCCAGCCGATGGGACAGGGGCTGGGGGAGGACTGCCAGCCATTGCAGGGCTGAGCCCCCTCCCCCCAACCCCTTAGCCCTGGCTGGTGAGTGCAGTGCCTGCATGGATGGATCATGTCATGAATTGATTATGTATCCTTCCCCCAAGAAAAGAGGCCCTATGTCTGCGAGGCCTACCGGGGAAAATCCCGGTGTCCCGGTGGGTCAGCGCAGGCCTGCCCACTACCTGTGTGTTTTCACAAGTACATTCTGCCTGGATTAATTCATCATGTAATACCTACTGTGTTCACTGTGGTATACAGAGTCCGTGTGTTCCTAACAGCACAACTCTGTAGCATTCTTTCCTTCCTGTGGGGAATTATGTTGGTTATATGCAATACCTAAAGTTGAAATGCATATTGATAATTTGAATGCCACAATTGTTAAGAAGTTAGCTCAGCGTGTTACGCACTCATTGCAGAGATATGTAGTCATATACAAGATTCAAATAGCACATTCCAGCAAGGCTGGCTGAGCCTTTCCTATGTTTGAAGCTTATAAGACTACCTGCATATGTACTTGGTTTTGCAGAACAACATCTGCTATTATCAGCAATGTACCTGCACCAGATTGGGGTTCCTATAAAAACTAACATGTCATCTGTATAATAAAGGTCTAGAAACTGGTTTGTTCAGATGGAGTGTTGTAAAACTTAGGCAATCACCTCCAATGATGAGCATAAACTGTTAGTCTAAGAGGTGAATCAGTATCCAATTTCAAGACTGTGGAACAAAAGCGGATAATACAGTGATCCTGGTCAAATCGTCTAATATTTCTTACATTACTGTGCTGTCTTCTGTGAGGGTTGCCTTCTTGCATACAGTGGCATTGTTTAGCCCGTTACTTGATCTTTCTCTTATGTAGGCCATTTGACTGGAAGAGAGTGGACCAGGTGTTCCAGGCCTCGGGCAAACATGTTTTAAGGTCTGCTTGTTTGACACAAAAAACGGTTAGCTGTTTTGTAAAAGTCAAAAGGTTTTTACGCATGTTTATAAGTGACAATGTCACAAGCCATTGTTTTGGAAGTATTTAAAGCTTTAAAATACGAAAGAAAAATCCAGTTTAAATGTGTTAAATCAAATCGATTGATATGCTGGTACTTAAATACTTCCCTTGATGATGGAGAGAATCAAGCTAGAATCATTCCCATTTTGTGTAACACCCTTCTATAATATTTTGTTTTTTAAAATGGTCATGCTTGGTAATGTGATGTGTGTACTTTCCAAGTCAGTTTTATAAAATTAGATTCTTTTCCAGTTCTTGTGATGAACTAAAACAAAGTGTTCAAATGCAGAAATTGCAGAGTTTGCACAAATCTGCCCCTTGACCAATGTGTGATCCTGGGCATCTCATTTAATCTTGTATTGCTGAACCTCTCAATATTGCCAGTCCCCAAACCTTTCAAAACTGTCAGCCCTTCAGCGTGATTTCCTTCTCAGGGTATGATCTTTATAAAAGCCTCACTCATGGTTTCACTGGCTATAGGGTTGCTTCCACTATAATAGTGACATTGATATATTGCACACCACAATCACTTGTTCCTTTGCTCTCGAATGGCAACACTATTTGAAAACCATATCCCACGTCTTATCTCAGTCTGTGTGGATACAGACAGCTACCTGGTAGCTTCTAATCTGCATCCACTATCCATGCTATGGTATGTGTACATTTCTCCTTCCTTCCAATTGGTCTCCTCTATCCATGCTTGAGTACTTTTGCATTCTCTGAGGCAGTTTATGTGAGTTCTCTGTCTATTCTGGGTTACATGTACCTTTTACATACGGTTCTGTATTAATACTGCAGGCTGCATACCTTCCTGGATGCTATTGATAAAAAGTATCCTGTATCTATACTAGAACAGAAGTAACCTCTTAGTAGACTGCTAATGTTGGCCTTCAAATGCTACTTGTTTATCATTCTGATTAGAGCAAGAATGAAGAGGGTAAGGGGACTTAAAGGGAGTAAACATGCTTATTTGGAATGCTGCAAAGCAGCATATGGGTCAGCGCGGTGCGACCAGATATTCTTGGTCAGTTAATTCCTTCGGTTTGGTGGACAGGGCCCCCAAAGATGTCCATGCACAGGGCCCCAAAAGGGGTTAAGATGGCACTGGGTGCATTGTTTTAGTTGGTTGATCTATGGCTCGGGGCTCTGCTGAATTGGATTCTGGTATGTGTAGCCTTGACTCTTAGTCAAGATGGGGGAGGTATGACACAACTGTACACGTTTTGCCTACCATATTTCTCCTTAAGATTATTTATTTGCATTTTTAAAGCGCTCACACAGCCTGCGGGCATGGAGGCGCTGCTACAGGAATTGTTTGTCTTTTAGTTACGTAATTGTTTTTTTTTTTGTCTTAGTTGCATATTTATATTCTAAGCGCAGACCCTGGGATCGAACCTGTGTTGCTTCGTGTCCAAGGCAAACACGTTGCTGCTAAGCTAGCCTCCCGGGAAAAAGATTACTTGAAAACTACACACAACATGGTACCGTACACACATAAATATAAATCCTTAAATATATGTGTATGGATACCTTACTATTGTTTGTGTACTTTTCAGGCCATCTTTTTTAAAGCAGAACATTGTTGAAATCCAAACAGGGGGGTGAGGAGGGTAGATGATCCTGCAAGTGACTCGTGAATATTTGCCCAGGGTGTGGCAAGAGAGCTTGCAAACCTGGAGACTGGGGCAGTTAGTTATTTTCCCTGATTGTGGCCCTTTCCTGCTTTTCAAGGCACAAGGAAAGGATACATGTGGGTGGACTGTGTTCTTTTTTTTCAGCGGGCAGACGCAACACCCCTCGGGTGTATGTGAGGCGGGCAAGCTTGCTCATGTGTTTGCCTTTCACCCGGGATGTCACATTCCCAATGTTGATGCTTACCCAGAAGGCCACATAAAATTGTCATCAAAGCACATGTCTCATATTTGGATATTTTCTTTTCTATGGAATATTGTACTATAGATTGCTGGGTTTAAAAGGTGACAACCTTTTATACGTTACCAGCATAGTTATTGGAAAGAAGCATCATGGAAGAAATGGCACCCATTTTTACACTATTATTTTGAACATTTCTCTGAGGGAGTTCGCTTGCCAGCTTCGCCTCCTTTAAGCTCCGCCCTTCCTCCAAACTCCGCCCCCACCACAGCCCACCTGGGACCCCCCTTTACACGTTGTCCATTTCGGCACTGCGTGGCACAGCAGCTGCCAGTGGCAGCACCAGGTGCAATTTATCTTTTTGTGCATAAAATCCAGGGAGCTCAAATGAAAACAATTAAAAGGGGAAGTGCCCAGTGAGCGACCCCGAGCTCTTTCACATCCTCCCAGCTCATCTATAAACAGGTTGCTCGTGCACGACCTCGCCCATTGACATGTGAAACTACACACACGCATTCAGGGAAACACGCAGGCACTGGATTGCAGGGTCTTTGCCCTTCTCTTGCTCTTTTGTAGGGCTCAGAGCCTGCTGTGTTTTACCGTCCATGCCTCGGAGTCACGAGCCAGCAGGTGAGGCAATTCTTTCAGCAGAACCGAACTCCCCACTCCCTCCCGCCCTCTCTCCCTGGGCGCGAATGAACTACGCACTTGAGCAGGAAGTGCCGCTGTGAAACACGGTGGATTCCCCGGCCAGGACTGGAGGCTCTCATTGCAAACTCTAAACGGGGGCTAAGCTGCTCGCAAGGCGTGGGAGGGCGTGGCTGCCCAAACCTGGGACAGAATAGACACACACCACGGGCCGGCTGCTGGAGGTTTCGGTGCCCCTGTGTGTTGGCAGCACCTGTCAGCTATGCCTCACAACAGCGGCACGTGACTGGTGGCTAAAATACAAGGAAGTTGGAGTCTGAGAACGTTCAGCTTCTATAAAACTGTCTGTTACTCTTCCAGACACTGGGTTAATGATAAGACATAACCGCCGGCAAGTGTTTGTCCACCTCAACATCGAGAGGCACTTTTACATTTTGGGGAATGTGAGCTGCACCAGCCTGACCTGCGAGCACATTGGTTTGAGACAGAGCAGGCGCCGCAGTGGCCATGGCTTGTGTGCTGGCGTGGAGGTCGTGGGTTGAACCGGTTGTGGCCGGGGCCCAGTTGGCCAGTTCTTTTTACGACACTGGGCTGCTGATGGTGGTGAAGAACTACTACAACACCTCCAACTCCTCGGCGGCCGAGTCGGCCAAGGATGCCCAGCAGAAGGCCATCTCCAATTTCTACATCATTTACAACCTCCTCTTTGGCTTGTGCCCGTTGTTGTCCGCCTATGCCTTGGGTTGGCTGGGGGACAGAAGGCACCGGAAGATCACCATTTGTGTACCCCTGCTTGGCTACCTTGTGTCTCGGTTGTTTCTGCTTCTTGTCATACTACTGGAATGGCCAATTGAGGTGATGTATGGCTCGGCTGCACTCAACGGCCTGACTGGGGCCTTCACTACTTATTGGGCGGGCATCATGGCGCTGGGCTCCCTGGGCTCTACGGAAAGGGGCAGGTCGCTCCGGCTCATCGTTATCGAGCTGACCTATGGGGTGGCAGGTTTTGTTGGGAGCATGGCCTCTGGGCACCTCTTCATAAATTTCAGTGCAAACTACCACCAAGGTACGGTGTTGGTATCCTGCAGCCTCGCTTGCTACCTATTCTGCCTCATGTACAGCATTTTTGTTCTGAAGGTTCCTGGGGCAGGGGATGGAGGCTATGGGAGCAAATCATCCAACCAGGCAGATGGTGAAGCTTCCAGAAACGGCATACGCGGACCGCAGCATGAGAAGACTGAAAGGACCAGGCTGTTGGAAGGATGCCCCGAAAGAACTTCCTCTTCATCCCAGACAGAGAGACCCAGCATGGTGACCCCATCGAAGGTCATCATTGCCTTGTTTTTCATCAGCGCCATCCTCTACAACCTCGCCGTTCTTGGTTCCGTGGACGTGCTGCCCTTTTTCTTAATTAAAGATCCTCTGAACTGGGGTCCTGTGTATATTGGATACGGAAACGCTGCAGGTTACGTGATTTTCGTCACCAGCTTCCTTGGAGTGTTTTTCTTCTCCAAGTATCTAAGAGACACCACACTAATCATGATCGGGGTGGTGTCCTTCAGCGCCGGGATTCTCATCATGGCCTTTGCACGCTGGACCTTCATCTTTTATATTGGTGAGTTACATTTTTTCTAAAAAAAAAACAGTGAAAAATAGTTTATTGTGTCCTAAGACTTTGCAATGGTGTTGGAGTCTGCTTGAGGTAACTCAAAGGCTTGGCGTTTGAGGGTTGTTTATAGGTCATTTTTGGTCAATAGTTCCTACTTTCAACTCTTCTTTATCTCACTTGTCAAAGGCGTTGCATAGCAATCATTTGTGCTAGGGCAGACATTCTCACTGGATCACATCTGGTACCAGTAAATTCATGATTTGCAGACTCTCTCACTGGATCACATTTGGGACCAGTGACTTCATGAATTGCAGACTTTCTCACTGGATCACATCTGGTACGAGTGAATTCATGAATTGCACACTTTATCGCTGGATCACATCTGGTACCAATGAATTCATGAATTGCAGACTGAATTGGGACTTTCTCACTGGATCACATCTGGTACCAGTGAATTCATGAATTGCAGACTTTCTCACTGGATCACATCTGGAACCAGTGAATTCATGATTTGCAGACTCTCTCACTGAATCACATCTGGGACCAGTGACTTCATGAATTGCAGATTTCTCGCTGGATCACATCTGGGACCAGTGAATTCATGAATTGAGACTTTCTTGCTGGATCACATCTGGTACCAGTGAATTCATGAATTGCAGACTTTCTCGCTGGATCACATCTGGTACCAGTGAATTCATGAATTGCAGACTTTCTCGCTGGATGACATCTGGTACCAGTGAATTCATGAATTGCAGACTTTCTCACTGGATCACATCTGTGACCAGTGCATTCATGAATTGAGACTTTCTTGCTGGATCACATCTGGTACCAGTGAATTCATGAATTGCAGACTTTCTCACTGGATCACATCTGGGACCAGTGAATTCATGAATTGAGACTTTCTCACTGGATCACATCTGGTACCAGTGAATTCATGAATTGCAGACTTTCTCACTGGATCACATCTGGTACCATTGAATTCATGAATTTCATTGATCCAACTGATTAAAGAAACGTTTTATCGCCCTGGTTAGACATGTTAAACGTGTCGGGTTGTTCGGGTTTTATCAGTGCTGTTGGAAGAACGCCTGATGGGACGCTCTCTTTTTAATCTTTGTAACATAGTATAGGCTGCAGGAAAAAATAACGGGGTGCTTGGGTTCTGAGAGCCTTAGCTGCGAGTGATTGGATGTCAGCATGCATACATAAATTACCCGCCAAGCCATCTTAATAAGCTACTTCAGGCCTCATTAAAAGTATGATGGTAATGATGAAAAGGGCACCTGTTTTAGATCCCACCATATTGCCGCCGCCGGCAATATTCCAGGGGAGTATTGATAAATATTGCTCTATTACAAAGCGCAAAATTCACCTTGAAAATCTGCCAATGTTTTCCTCTACCCCAGAATTGGTGCTAAAAATTGTTAAAAGTCCCCAGAACTTTAAAAAACACCTTTTTGCCTGCAGAAGAGAGGCGCGAGGGCTTCAATGCAGGGGAAAACGTTTAATGTTGCCCACTTTCTCACCACCATGACCCTGCAATGCATAAAATGCTCAGATAGGACCAGCAAACGCATCAAAAAGCGGCACAGTAGCAGTAGGATCAGACACTGCACACAAACAGTTTCCATCATTAAGTTGAGGATGAAAATGAAAGCCAAACCATCATTTTAAAAACGCGCATGGAGTCACTGAAATACCATCAGCGGTATTTCAGTGAATCGACATCTGTTACCATGGTAATGATGGTATTTCGGAAATTGAGTGAATTTTCAGCATTAGCACTGATGGTCATTTTATTTTTTATTTATTTTTTAAATGTATAAAGCGCACAAACAGCCCGATTACCATTACCATTACCACCAATGGGATTCCACCCCAGCTGCAATGAGTGCATTGATTGCTAAAACGACTCGAGCTGTGTTCAATGCTTGAGAAATTCTCTGTTGGGGGCATGGGGTCTCTGCCTGTATTTCATTTATCAACGCCAACTACAGAGCTACGCGTCTACCGGTAGTGATTGTTAATTACCCAGAGGCCCGGCCACGAATCTAGGATCGTAAGCAGGTGACAATCCCATCTAAGAAGTGAATGGCAAAATAGCCCCGCTATATCGCATATGTATTGAAGTAATCTAGCACCATTTGTTTGAGGAAAGTGCTTATGTTCTTTGGATGCGCAAGCAATGGAAAATAATCATTTCTCAGTGCAACTCTTTTGCCCTTTGTGGTGCTGACAACATACAGAATTGTAGCTGTGCAGGATTCAAGTAGCAGGTATTTTCCTATCTCAACATGTTTGTCGTGTACCTCGGAACGCCATGGTGGAAAATAACCCCTTGCCAAAGGTTGAAGTGAGCGGGAACTCGTGGGGACTGAGTTCTTCAACTTTTATTTTTTACTGTTAATAGTTCCACTACTTTTTACAACCCATGGCCCAGTTCTGCAATCGTTCATTTTGCAGTTGATGACACCTCCTCAGTTAACTTGACGGGCTCGTTGGAGCCAATCCCTTCATTTGGGATCCTGTTGAGCTTTTTCATCATGACCTAAATTTCATCCACCGCTTTCCATCAATTGTTGATGTGTCCCCCCTGTTTCCCAGATTGCTATTTGTGTCTTTTGTGTATAAGCTTCTGATATGCGAGGGGGCAATAAAACAACGCGTACGACCTTGCTTGGGGCTGCTTTCGAGCTTACGAGTGGGTGCAGACGGGACTGGGCCATGCTGTGTCTAGAGGGGCCCTCTCTGGAAACTGTGCCATACAAACGAAAAAGCCTATGTTCATATTATGCACCCGTTCTGCCCACCTTAAAGCGATGACAGGGCCAAAACAAATAGCTTATTTCCCAGGCTTTCGGTATTAACGTGTGTCCATTGTTTACTTGCTAGAGATGTGTACACGTATTCTACGCACTAACTCAGCTGCTCGTAGACTGGTCTGAGTCATTATCAGCGTCTCCGGGAGCCTGCCCAGACGAAGAGGGGCAGCTTTGATATTAAAGAGCCAGGCGTTGCCCCTCGAGATTGGAATTTAGCTTTTGAAAACCATTAAGGCCCCAGCGTTAATCCGTGAATCTGTTATAGCGCGCCTAATACTGGAGAGCCGCCTCTAAGCCAGGGACCAGGATTCGAACCTGGGTTGCACTGCCCTCTTGCTTCCAAGACAATCGACTTGCCACGAGTTATCCTCTCAGCACCTCTATTATACATTAAACGCACGTGTGTTACTTTTGCACAACGATTCTTCCTGTCGTCAGGGTTAACAACGAAAGGGAAACGTAAACGACCACCCTCTCCCTTCTGAAATGTGCAAGAGTAAAACCCCACAGTCAGACACCACAAAGGGCTAAATTATCCGAGCGTTTTCCACTGAGACTGTGACGTTATACAACGCTTCTGTGAAGCAGGCACAGTGAAGAGAACGGAATGAAAAACAACCAGGACGACCCGTTTCGTCCCACTAAGCCACTTGCGCACCCCTTCCTCCATCCACGCAATACACGGATTGGCTCATGCACCCGGAAGCTCAGCCCTCCCAACCCCCAACAGTCTTGCTGCGTTCACAGTGCCGGTACTTTTTGGTCCGGCTACAGAAAACCTTAGCTCTCTGCCAGAGTTCATGCACATAACTATGTGAGTAGGGGTTGCCGAACGTTTTCTGTAACGAGAGCTACTTCGGATCCATAAAAATCATCCAGAGTTATTAAGTGAAACAACAATGCCATCGATGATGTCATTTCGTGGTCGTGGGTGTTGGGGGCTGCTCCGGTCCACCGGGCAGCCCCATACTTGTGTCCGGTAGCACCCAACGGCACACACAGAGGTGCGGCGATCACGCCGCTGGATGAAGGGTGGGGGTTCATCCCACCGGCTCCGGGGACACCGGAGCTCCACACAGGGGCCGGTTGGCAACCGGTTTACCGCGGCCCCGGCTCTGGGGGCACCCAGGCCGGGGTCGCCATCATGGCCCGCCTCACAGGGCCAGGGCAACACACAGGGACGGTGTTGCCCGGCAGGAGCACCGTCCGGACGGCGTTGCCCGGCAGGGGCACCGTCCTGGAGCTGGGCCTCATCCTTGGGCCCAGCCCACGTGGTGAGGCACCCGCATGGTGCGAACACAAACCCACACACACCACGGAGTTTCGTTGGTAGGACTGCCGAGCCGGAAGCGGCTCGGACCTTTTATTACGTTGGTCACATGGATAACCATGTGACCATACCACAGCACACTGGACGATACCATGGCCCCTTGCAGGGGTGCCATGCAACACTGGGTGGCTTTTTTATTCTGCTGGCATCACTGCTTTCTCATAACAAAAATTCTGAAATGTTACATTTGAATAAGTTCGGAAATTTTAGTCTACAGGTGGAACAATGCTATATATTTTCCTGTAGGATCGCCCAGTGGTCCTAGTGTACGAAAAGAAGTAGTGGAACTATGTTCTCTGCTGGCCTGCCCCTGCTCCCCACAAACCCCAGCGCCACGCCCCCACCCACGCATAATACAACCCCCAAACACACCCACCTGCTGTTTAAGAGCACGCCCAGCGCAGTGCACTGAAAGTACACGTTTCAACTTCTTCCTACACTTTTATTTTACAACTAAACCATTCCAGAACAGTTTCTTTTTAAAATAAAAGTATAAGCCCAGTAAAACTTAATAAAAAAAAGTAGAGGAGCACTGCTCCCAACCGTTTCCACTCACTTCCAGGGTCGGATTGGCCCCTCGGCCTCTCAGCCCGTGGCCGGGCCGAAATCGTCCCTGGGGAGTTGGGGCCGATTTCTGGCCATGTCTGGGCCGGTTTGGAAGAAAAAAAATGGAATGGTTTTTTTTTCTTTTTCAAAAAGCCTTTCATCCTTCTTAGGTACATAAATGAGTCACCAACACAGGTTGGGTGATATTGTATGCATGTTTGTTCTATAAAAAAGAGCTTAAGTGTAAGTGCTATACAATAACATATTATCATTTGGAATTGGACGTCTACTTGGATTCACAGAGGGACAATGCTATTTGATGCCACTTGCTGTTTTGTCAAGGGGTGAAAGGTCGTTTTTCATTGCTTCCCAGGATGTCACTTTGGGGTGGGGTCAAATGACATCACTTCCGGTGATGTCAGAGGTCAAGGCTCGTGAGGCGAGGGGTGGGCCCCTTTTGAGGCGAGGGGTGGCCCACCTTTTTTTGTGTGATCGGGCCTATTTCTTGTCCCAGTCCGACCCTGCCCACTTCGACCACTTGGATCGCCTTTAGTTCGCATTTGACTCAAACAATGAACGCAACTTATTGCAAAGAGCGAATGGAAAAACAGGAAACGCAGACATTGCAATACATTTTTTTGCATGCAATTTATGAACAACTAAAAAAGGTTGGTTGCGCCACTGTAATCTAATCAAAACAAATAAGGAAGCTTATAATTCATCAATATCTGACCCTTAAATTTAAAAATAATCTTTGATCGCTGGCAAAATCTTTACCTACCGATGGATGTATATAAAAACGTGGTTTATATTAATGCATTGCTTTTATAAAGAGCTTGATTTCCTACCCTTTTAATTTCAATCAATGCAGGTAAAACGCTTTCCTCAGATGTCTTAAAGTTGGTGTTTTTTAAAATATCATTGCACATGCACCTCGACACTGGCCTGGAGTCAGTATGTCACTGCTGATCACACACCCCTTGCGTTCTTCCCTTGTTCTCTCCGTCTTTGTCCCCTAAACGTAAATGTTTTTCATTGCACTTTGTCACAGTTTATTGCATGGCACACGCCAGCTAGGGAACTCCTTCCCTACAATGAATGTGGCGCACAATAAAAACGCTACGGATTCTTTTTGAGTAGGCCTCCAACCCGTCTCGCACCCTACCTCCACAAACATCCCGTGTCACAATGGACTAGGAACCAGGCCGGAGTGCATCAATAAGATATATTTATTAATTTATTATTTAATGAAAAAGGAAAATCAATCAAGTTCACAGCCACCAATGTTGTGGCAACTCAAAATGCAATAATCTCTACAAGACAACCATGTTAAGATATACTATCACAATTACTTCCTATTTTTGGCAGAACAGAAAAAGAACAATTTACCACAACGCGTGATAGCACCAACAGTTAAGCACTCCGCCCAGCAACACTCACCCCCAAACCTCAATTAAACTGGATTCCTTTGAATGGAAGACAGTGGCAAGGAATAGGAATATAGGGGAAAAAATCGGATTTGTGGTGAATCCCACTACCACAAGATGGGAAGCGAGCAAAGAAAGGGAAAACCCATTTTTGGAGCAAAAGGGAAAAATGTGGTTTTGATTATTTCTCACAACTGCTAGGGAACAGAATAGAAGACCATTTGTCTTGCTTACACTTAGAAGATATGCAAAGTTAGTTAAAGAATACTAATCAATACACCAGAGCAAAATACAAATGAAGTAGGAAAATCGGTTTTGGGAGAAAGCAAATGCAAAGGGAAAATACAGTGGCAAATGGAAATGTGTTTACACTGAGGCTTCCAGTGACAGGCAGCACAGGGAAGGGTTTTAGCTTACAATAGGAAAATCGGTTTTCAGTGACAATGACAAAGGCACATAACAGGTAGACTTCTAGGCAAAGGGATTGCTCACAATAATGAAACCAGTTGGAGTTTAAACTGACAGATGCAAACAGGAATGAATGACACGGACAAATGAAAATTCGCTTAGCAGGGCCTAATTTAGACACAGGGACCAATTTGGTTTTCAGCTCACAATGGGAATAATTCTTTTGATGCAACACTTGAATGACTATACCAATTAAATAAAAACACCACCAGACAAGGATGGTTGGTTTCGAATTTCAACAATCCCGATTCGTGAAATTCAATGGGGGAATTAATTGATTTATTACAAAAATACTATTTACACAGTCAACTGAGGGGTTTTTCAAAGGAGATATGCTAACATGCACAGGCTAACAAGAGATTCTTCTACGAGAGATGACTGAAGATCACGGGCAATTGGGGATTTCAAAGGGAAATATTGGATGCCCTGCTACAAAAATGAACAGCTTATGCAATTTTGGGCTGGGGTTATTGCTACTTACATAGCAAGCCTTTGTTTAAGTTTCAGGAAAGCCAGCTGCATCTCAGGACACTCTGGAAAGAAAGGGCAGGGTTCTGGTCACTGCACTCTCAAAGATGGTAAGGTTCAGCAGCCTTCTCTCTGTCCTCTTTTTTTCTGTCTTCCCCGGTTGTTGTGTGTGTGTGCTGAGTCCTAGTACAGGGCCCCTTATATAGCAGAAATGACATCACTACTTTTACAATTTAGGGGAAGTACCCTACAATAATACCTGCCACCAGTATTGGACAGCATCTCTCTTTCTCTCCACCCCCAGTCAGGATTGGTTTGGGGATTTTGGAGTACCATCTATCTTTTCCCCTTTTACCACCCTTTGTTCTCATTTTTACTTTTTGGCAAAAGCTAGTTATGTATCATAACTTCATAATTGTACTAGCCACTGCCATATGAAACATATATTTGGTTTTAGCTGACCATGGGGAATTAGATGAGCTGACCACCAAATCCATGCAATGTAGTATGGCCATGTGTCACCTTTTTGTCATTTTCATAAAATGTACAACAGTTATGAATATGTAAGTCATCAATCATATTCCCAATTTCATTTTCCATCTTTTCACCCACTTTTACATTTGTCACATGTCCAGATCATCCAGAAACCAGAGTCCCAGATAAATGTAATTTATATCCCCAAAACCGCCTGGAAATTACATTAACAGTGGCATAAAATTGAGATCAATCTTCAGTCTGATGGCTGAGCAAAATGCCTGAAACGAACACAGATTTTAATATCAATTGGGAGTGTCTGTTCAAAATGAGGGAGGGCCGCTTCATCCCCCACCGCCATCTGTCTCCCTGGGCTCAGCCTGTGACCAGAGTTTTTTGTAAGTCTCTTTGAAGTGGTGTGGGCTCTTTTGAAGTGGGTGCAACACGGGCTCACACCTTTTTGTCATGCCTTAGCCAAGGATTGCCTTCTTTTGAAATCTCTGCTCTCCTGCCAGCCAGTCTGCAGAAAAGGGAAGTTTGACGCCTTCACCAGCATCACATTTTATTGCAAAATTGTTAGCTGGGAGGTGCGACATCCAGCTGGATGTGGGGCATTTCATTGTGAAGTTTAGAACTCAGCCAGAATAGGTTGTTCCTGAAGTAAGTATCTCTTCACATGTTTACAGGCGTTTTGTTGGTGAAACATACTATACGTTGGTTTTGGTACACCCCCGCACCTCTGACATCAGGTTTTGCTTTCCTGACATTTTCCTGTGAGCAGCGATATCTTTGTCCATTGTGGCTTTTTAAAGCTGTTTTTATTTGCAAACACCTGTACAGGCCGTTTTTGGCTTTTAATGTTCAAAAATCCTGTTTTCCATGTCAAAGGATTCTTTGATTCCTCCTTCTTGGGTGAATTACATTGCTGCGGGTCCATTGATAATGACAGGTAGGCCGCTTTCCCCATGCTTCTTTAATTTTACATGAACAAAAAGAAAAGGCCATGCAATTTGTGTTGCAGTGTTTACATTTTTGCCACTCATGTGAAATAAAAGCAAAAGCCAGGCCGTTTTTGGTTGCAGTGTTTAACTTCTTGCCATTCATGTGACAGGGGAAGCAAAGCAGGGCCGTTTTTGGTTACAGTGTTTAAATGCTGCTGTTCAGGTGAAAGGGACTTCTGTTTGGGGCATTTAAATGTACCCCACAACTTATCATCAGGCCTGCTACTCTGCCTTTCCACTCCTTTGTCCCTCCTAGCCAAATCTGTCCAACAGTGAACATAGAAATAGGATTGTTGTGCTTGAGCGTATTCGAAGCATTGCATTATTAGTAGTAGATAAAGAGTTTACCAGAGGTTTCTCTTGAGGCTTTATTCTGTTTTGGACTTTTTACCTTTTAAACTGCCCTGGCTCTGTCTGTCCGGTGGCAAGGTTGGCAGTGATTAAGGCAACCCGAGAGCAACAGACTGGCAGCCTGCGAGCTCCCAGTACCTCTTGAACAACCTAATTGAGAATGGCAAACTAGATTCCCTGTTGTCAATCAGCTGTTCTGTGATCCAGAAAGTGCATCTCATGGCTCATTACAGCTTACATGTCATCTTCTATATTTAGCACTCTGATGTGGGGAACCAGCCAATCATGTGGCTATGAAAGTGGGCTGAAACCAGTGATCTCAGGCCATGTTCCAAGCCGCCTGATGGCAGGTTCCCCCAGCCATCATCTTCCTCCCACCCTCCACCCTCCTTTTTTTACATTCCCACTCCCCCACTTACCTCATTTCGGCGGCAGCAGCTGCTCCTTCCTCTCTGCTTCCGACAGACACCATGAAAAGGGAGGAGGGGCTCTGTACGGCCAAGTTTGAACAGTCTTTTGATTCCATGAACTGGACACCTCGCTGTTACCACTCGTTCCAGCTCTTGCAACAAGTGTTTAATGCCACAGTATAGCCACATTATAGCAGCAGCAGGTTAAGAGTTCATACGAGAGTGCAATTTCCTAACAAATGACAATACGTTTTGCCACATGGTATTTTGCAACACATATTGAGGTAAACAATTTAAAACAACTGCTGATCATTTTAACTGCTTTAAAATACTGAGGCAACAACACTCTCGTCTTTCTTCTATTTGCAGAGTCGGCAAGACAAGTATAGGGCTTCCATTAACAGCATTAGGCAAAATAGGCCTAACATGTCTGCGCCCCACGTTGGTAGACCAAGGTCTGTGATCCAAAAGATGCTGCCCGCTCCATCACGCTCTCTTCCAGTCGCACTTTAAAATAGATGTACTTTAAAAAATAAATAAATTGGGTTATTATCCATCCTCTAAGCGCAGGACTGGGTTTCAAACCTGTGCTGCTTGGTGTTGCCATGCTTCCAAGACAACCGCGTTGCCCCATAGTCATCCTCCCAGCAAGGGATAGAGAAAGTCCCCCGTGGCAGAATGGCCATCTGTGAGGGCGGGATAGCCTGAGCTTGTTTCCTTTCCTAGTTCACAAAATGATGCGGGTAGTTCTGCTTGTGGAGGTGAGGCATAAAAATCAGACATCACCCCCTTAGCGCTCCATGGCAGTAAAAGCATAGTCCACCCCTGTGAGTTTGCTGAGGCTGTCTTCTGACACCTCCTGCAACTGCTTTGCAGTGGCAGCAGAGCAGGATCAAAGGTCACATGAGCATTCCTGAGTACAGCCTGCTGGAGCCCGTAGTTCCAGGCAGATGTGTGGATTACCTTTATATCAATCCGTTCAATCAAATGTGACATTTGACCTGTATAAAGAGGGGGATACCCTCCCCTTATAGGACTTATCTTCGGACTGCTGTAAAAAGAGTCACCTGGAAACTGGTTGAGAGTACAGTCTGCTCCAAAGCCCTGAGAATTCCAAACAAGAGGCAAGCTCTTCTCCAACCCTCACAGGGGCATATTTGGGAAGAAGCTGCTGTGTGGAGCAAGGCCTTGCCTGCTGCCTGAACACTGGAACTAGGATCCTGCTTATTGGAAGTGGCAACTCCTGCAGGTGCTCTGTGGTACCTTCCGGGTGTGTAAGTGCAGAACGAGCACTGGTCTTGCCCCTGGAGACCCTGGAGACCCTGGACAGGGCCTCGCAGTAAACCAGAAGTCAAGGAACAGTTCTCAGCCCTGACCCGGACATCACGCGTCTCTCCCAAGCTTCTTCATGCTATGTGCCATTGCTGCATGTGAACCGCACGGTGTTTTAGGCCCAGTCGCACAGCTCACCAGCGTGATACCAAATGCGGAGCAGGAGTGGAAGGACGAGTAGGGACTAAAGCGCATGCTCGACTTCACACGACCACTGACGCAGTTGGCTTTATACTATTGAGCAGCAAGAACAAAGACTAAAGGGTATTTGCAGTCCCCCTCTCCCTTGGGCCTGCCTTCGAGATCCCTAGTAACTTCTAAGATCCCGCTCGTACCTTCTTTTAAAGACATTCTTCATTCAGCCCTTGCTGCTGAACTGTTTGCCTGTTTACCCCAAGTCTTCAAAGTGCTCTTTCACTAGAAATGTCTGCATAACCCGTGCTTTCTCCGACAGGGGTGTGGTGTTAGTGTTTTAATTAGTTGCGTGCATTTTCAGTTTATTGAAGGGTCCTGTTTTCATAGCACTTTCATCTGATATTATTTTATTCACACAATCAACATATTTCGTAAAAAATTATTTTCCCATAAAAACAAATCTATACAAACAGGTTCCGATCAAAACACAAATGAAAAATGCATTAAGAAAATATGATTTTATCATGGACTTATTGCACACTGCTGTGTTGGGTTGCTACTGTTAGCGGCTCACAGCCACCTATGAGAGTCTAACCTGGCCTAGGCCTGCGCTGCTCAAAGCGGCGAAGCAGCTATATTATTGTGTTGGGTTGGGTCTTGTTTACCTTTATGTAGAAAGTTTGGGTTCTATCTAAGCCTGTGCGCTTTCTTAAATACAGTTTTCGCAAGTTTGTTTCTCCAATAATTTCAATATACACTTATTAGTGAATATTACTGTTGTGTTTTATTCCGTTGCTTTGGTCTATTAGGTTACAGGTTTTCCCAAAAACTTTTCTGTATGAAATTTCTGTATACCTTTCAGTTTTGTGCCTAAGTCATAGGGCGGTGTCCAGTTGCTCGGGTGTATTCGGTTACAGGTTTTACAACAAACGAGAAAACCTGTAACCCAATACACCCAAGCAACTGAATAAAACACAAAAGGAATATTTACTAATAAGTGTAAATTGAAATTATTGGAGAAACAAACTCGTGAAAACTGTGTCTAAGAAAGCGCACAGGCTTAGATAGAACCCAAACTTTCTACTTCCTGACTCCTAGACCGGTCCCTATGTTGCCATGCAGCCACTGGCGTCCACACCATTTGGAACAGTCAGAAACCATAAACATCAATAAGAACAAGGAAAGGGGTAGCCGCACCAAGTAATATAATTCACCCAACCCAACCTAAATGTGTTTACCTTTATGATTATGATCACTGCTGGGTCACTGGTAGTGTGAGGATGAGTACGTGCTTTAGTCACCACTCGTACTAATACTCCTGCTGCGCAGCAGTTCTTTCATGAAACTGGAGACAGACAATCTGTTCATATATTACAGTGCCAACACACAGGGACATTGCTCCACGGTGCAGGTGCTCCCTGTCTCTTCGTGAGACATGCCTTATCCTTCTAGTCCTCAAAGGGCAGGGACAAACAACTGCGGAGCTAGGAGGCATCTAAACAGACAGGCCCTGCAGCATTCGCCCCCCCCCCCATCAGAGGCGTCGCTAGAGGGTTGCTGGGGGGGGGGGGGCTATAGCCTGTAGCCCCGGATAGAAGCTCAGGGGCTACAACCAAAAGGCTAGCTAGCCCTGAGTCTTGTCCATTCCTAGCAACACCTCTGCTCTCCAGTGGAGGAAGAACAGTGTACTGGCCTTCTAATAAGGATATTGGATATTTAGGCACAGCTGCATTCGCTCCCTGAGGGGGGGAGAGAGTGGACTGGACTGGAGAAAAAAAAGACGTTCACTTTATTTCATCACAGCATCATGAGTCCAGTGTTAGTTCCTCATAACTCACCCTTTCTCCCTCAAAGGACACAAAGGCAAAAAGCCCCCTCCACTCTCTGGGCTCAGGTCCCGACCAGGGCACTCCATTGGGCTCGGCCCCTCCACCAAGCTTCTCAAAGAGACCAGGCTGCTGCTGGGTGCATGATCTGTGGCAGTACCTGCGTGGACACAGTTAACCATTTGCTCACCAGGACCCTTATTAATGCAAACAGAACCCTGAACCAGGTGGGAAAGCAGAAGGCAGCTTGGCTAACCTGACTCCCTTACATCAAAGCGGGGAATACCAACCTTCCATTAAACAACCAGAGTTACACAAACTTGTTATCCTGACGTGCTCATACCGTCCATTCACTGAACACCCCCCAACAGCTCCACCCTACCCTGCCTTCTGCAACACCAGAAGACGTGTGCACGCACCATTGGGTGCTCTGTCATGCGCACTGACCACTTGTGTGTGACCTGGGAGGTGGTGCCCATGACTCATCTTTTGCTTCTTCTTCTCCCTCACTAGAGTGACAGCTGGAGCTTCTATTCTCTGCAATTATGGGTGGAGCCTCGGGAAAAACATCCCTGTGGTGCTCTCCTTGGCAAGTTCTTTCCTGACCATAATGCCCAACCACTGACCATAATGCCCAACCACCGTTGATTGGTGGTGTCACCCTGGCAATTTCCCACTGTTCCACGTATGCCTGAAAGACCACCTCATTCTAGGCGTTTCTTTTCTCTTGACAATTTCCCGACCTGTGGGTATGCCTAAATGGGGACAGGTGTGCCCCAGAAGTGCGTAACAACTGTCGGAGCATTTCGAAACAGTTTGATTTCGACCTACGGAGGTGGTTCTTGGATGACGCCATGTCTGGCTGTGTTTAGGGCGTTGTTCACTTGTGATAGCAGTGTTTGTCTGGGCCAATGTTTTATTATGTTGTCTATTTTGTGTGGTGACCCTTCCTAGAGGGTGTTTAGGTATTTCCCTGTGAGTCGTCAGGAGGTTTTATGTTAGGTTCAAGGCAGGTGACGTATGATGTGCTTTGTGTCTATTTTGTGGCCTTCTTTGTTTAGGTTGGGCGTCTTCTACTTTTGGTATATATTCCATGGTCATCGTGTGTCACATTGTAGGTGTCATTATGCATGCAATCAACCTTTTTTTTTGTAAAAACAAAAAAGGGGGGAGATGTTTCTTGGACAAGTGGGTTGGGGTTGGCACGCTGTGTGTAAACATTTTATATGTGGTTGCTTTCCAGGTATACTGTGGAATATGAAGGGGTTTGCATATGTTTGTGTGAAGATGTTACGCTTGTTTTCCTTTCGAGATGAACTTTGGGACAGCAAAGGGTTTGCACTGTCGACTTTGCTTTAAACTGTACTCTGGTCATGGGGAGTTAACATTTTGCTTTTCCTTTGCAGGTGTTTTTGGGACTTGGTTGTTTTGGGTAATTGTGCCCGCTATCAGCGGTTGGGTTTGTGGGTATGGTGGGAGTGGTCATGACTTCGGGTGTTTGACATTTTGTCATCCTGTTGTCACGTCACCGTGCCATCTGTGTTGGGGGTTTAGGGAAAAATCCGGGTGTGTTTCCAGGTTTTTTTCCTCATGGCTTTTAGCATGCATTTGTGTTTTTGCCAGGTGGTTCCAGGGTTCGCTGGTTGTTGGTGGTTGCACAAGTTTCGTGTTCCATACCAATTGTTCCAGCAGGGTCGGTGTGGCGTATTTTGCTGGTGATCAGGTTATTCTCTTTTGGGTGGAGGTCCATGTTGGAGATTTTGGTTCAGCTTATTTGCTCGTTTGGGTTCAGCGCATGGATGTGTTTCAGCGCATGGATGTGTTTGCCAGTTGTTCATTTGGATGGTATTGGCAGATTTCGGTTTGAGGGGTAGCGTGAGTAGTTTTTCATGGTGGATTTTGGTTTGATGGGTACCATGAGTGGTTTTTCACCTTTTGGTGTTAGGTTTTGGCTTTTGTGTGTGTGTTATGGCATTAGTACCATGTGTCTTTTGCCAGGTGCAACTGGTCTTTCATTTTGTTTGGTATATTGGTGGTACTCATAGGTTTGGTGTTTTGGTGAATCTGTTTGGCTTAAAGAAGAGCATTTTGGTTTGTGCTCGGATGTGGCAGATCCTCATGGCCTTTGGGGTGGCAGGCCCAGGCATAAGGATATTTTAGTTTTTCTGGGGGTATAAGATTGTCTGGTTGTTTATTTTACTGGGGGGAGAGCAAAGCTTTGTGCTCGGGCGTGGCAGGTCTGAGGCCCTGTGGGGCAGAGCAGGGCGGAAGGATGTCCGTTTTTCATGTTGGTGTTTATGCTGTGGGTATCAGTTGTCCGTGTCTGTCTGTGTCCTTTTTTTATTTCGGTGGACATCGTTGCTATTTGCTGTTGTTTTGGAAAGGTTTAGGCGGGAGTGGAGCTTGTTTGCTGTTGGTATGTGTGAATTGGTTTGGGGCAGCTCATTTCGCATGTTTGGGTTGTGAGGATTGTAGGTTTGCGCCGGTGAATCGTATATTCTTGCATTTGAGCATTGCGGTTTAGATGCTCGTTTGAGGGGTTGTTTACTCCTAGTTTTATCATCTCACCTTCTGTCTGGTCATGACAAGAAGTTCGAGTTTCATCATCTCCCACATTATTTCGGTGGCTATTGTTCTTTTTGGCGTGTGTTACTTTGTTGCAGTCCTGTTCTGGTTTTGTGGTTTCTCCTTGGCTGTGGGCTTCCTGGGCATCTTCTTGTATTGGTGGCCACTTTGTAGGGCAGTGATTGGGGTGTGTGGTGTTCGTGGGGCAGAGGTATTTTAAGGTGCTGGTCATGTTTGGCGTGCCGTTCTCATGTTTTAGGTTGCATTAATGGGGCGAGGGATGTAGTGACTTGGTTCTGTGCTGTGGTGTGGGGGAGCCAATGTTTCTTGCTGTACTTACCATTTGGTTGGTGTGGTATCTATCCCATGTGCTTGGAGGACCTGAGGCAATAGACTAGCACTAGATCCTACTTGCCTGGCGTTCAGTCATACGTGACCACATGACCCGAAGGACACTACGACACAGTCCACTACACTGGACTCTCTGCAGCACTGGTTGGTGAAAGTATATATCCCTCTGTCAAATCAAGTGATATGGGGCTGAGGGAAGGCCAGTGGTACACTAGCTCAATTATAGACGACTGCCACGGGTGCCTCCAACAGAGGAGCGTGAGGGGGCAATCATTTGTCTCTGAAATCCTTATGTCTACTCCATTATAACTGAGGCTTTTTGAATAGTATGAACTTACTTTTTTCTAAGGACTCCAATTTTGCAGGTAAGGCGGAGTGAGATTAAATTATGTGCCCAGCATCACACATATTGATTAAGCAGTGAACTAGGATTATAACCCACTCTGAAATGTGTCCACTTGGCCACATAACTTCTGAGCTCCAGTAAAAATATTAACATAAATAATATATAGTCATAGAGTTTACTTGCAAAGCACACACATCATCTAGTAAGTCAAATGCACAATATATACATAAAAACCATCCGGGAAGAGGCAAAAAAAGAAGCCGATCTGGCACATTGAAAAAGCCGCATTAGAGGTCGTAAAACACTTTAAATATCTTGGTGTGATGATGGATAGCTCCAAATCAGAAGTCGCAGCGCAAAAACATCTGTAGGAAAAAACTCGTAAACTGACAACTCAGGCACGGATCATCGACAGAAAGTATGGACGGTTTTCTCTGTTACCGGTCCTGAAATTTTACAAAGGAAAGGTGGTCCCCTGCCTGGTCTACGGAGGAGAAGCACAACCCACTCTCCCCACTGCGATATGGGCCAAACTGGAGGGATACTTCTGGTGGAGGGTCCTCCAATTACCGGATTCAACACCAATCGCAGGCATTAGACGCGAACTAGGCCTCCGATCTTTGAAAGCAGCAAAAGAGGCAGGAGAAATGTCACTCTTCAGGAAAATACTCATGCAGGAATCCCTCCCACTTTACAACTTGATAAATACTGAAATGCTCAACGGTACGTGCAAGATGCTGACCACATGGGCATTCAAACAAAGAGCCACCCTGGACAACATCGCCTGCTCAGAAGAGACACTGATCGGCAACCCTACCAAAGTGAAAAAGAAAATGGACCAAGAAGACTGGATTGAAACCCACACTGCGGCTGAAAAAAACAAACTTCTAAACCACCTCTCTCCTCAACCTAAAAAACTGGATGCTACGCTCGAAATATTCAAAAGATTTCCGGACAAAGCTCTACGTTCAACCCTACTTAGGGCAAGGTTGAACTTACTCCCAACCAACGAAATCTGGGCGATAAGGGGCCTTTCTGCTACAAATCAATGTCGCTTGTGCAAAAGCGAATCTGAAAAGGAGTCAGTGAAACATCTTCTCTTAAAATGCCCAAAGACCACCAAATGGAAAAAAGCTTTTCTTGGCCCCCTACTTGAACCTTTCTCCCAATACGACGAAGAAGTGTGGTGGGCCCGCTTAATGAGTGGTTCAAGAACTTCGTGGTCCATAGCAACGACAAAAATTTTAAAAGCTGCACTGGATGAATGCACAAAAACGACATAAAACGTCTACACTGAAACTGAAACTAAAGTACATAGAAGTGAAGAGAAAAAAAAATATATACATACTTATGTCAAACATGTTAAGCCAAAAGAACATAATGCTAACTTTATTTCCCTCATACTAAATGGGATACTACAAGTCCCGGAATGCTAAACCCTTTCTTCCTCATGCGAAAATAGTAGATATCAATGACATAAACTAATCTTTGAAACGTAGTTTAATTTGTAAGCCACTTGTTTGCTGTATCCAGTGTGGTGTTAGGGCATCTGACTTCTTCGTACACATTCCAGTGAGACTCTCGAGGTAAAAGCTGCTCTTCTGCTGCGAAGATGAGCTGCCTCCTGGCTCCTCGCAGGCTCCCGATTCCCTTCTGCCCAAGCAGCAACATGTTCTGGCTGTGGCCGCTGAACTCTGCCTTGTCTCCCTCCTGCCACACAAGTGCTGACGTTCTGACTGCTCAACCAAGACCCGACTTCTTGAAAGCATTCATGCATTATATGATGAATGCTTCCCTCTAAAGTGTGGGCCTGGTGTTAAACAGAAACTACCAGTAACCTCCGTTAATGTGAACTGTAAAGGGACATTTCAGACTGAGCCCCCTAGCACACATGACATGACTGATGACCTACACAATATGTGCCTGCTTTCAACGCGATTAAAACATCACGTGTATGGGCTGCAAACATTAATTTCATTCAAATCTCTAGATGTTGGGAAAACTGGGGGGCAGTCACGCAAACGGCCATTTTATCTCTTGCCAAATGTGTTGCAGGGATTCCTAGTGAAGAACCCAAACAGGCATTGGGAAATGCGAACGTATGGGGTCTATTCTGGCCTCCCGACCCTCCTGCAAAGGTCTATCCATGAGAAGCCAAGTGCCTTCCATCTTGAAATGGCTGCAAAGGCTGCAGGAGTTCTAGAGCTCTAGTGTGCGTGATTTGGGGGTTCATTTTAGGTCTATCCATGAGAAGCCAAGTGCCTTCCATCTTGAAATGTCTGCAAAGGCTGCAGGAGTTCTAGAGCTCTAGTGTGCGTGATTTGGGGGTTCATTTTACAAGATTTTTAAAGGGGCACTATTTCAAGCACATGCTTTCAAGGTTATTCAGCGGGATCTAAAGCAGGGGTGTTTCGATGAGCAATCCTCTCCCAGACACTGAACATTTCCGGAGTCTGTGATCCCGGAAGTCCTTTAGTCATTCCTGTCCAATGGGTTTCGAGACATGAAAAAGATCCGTTTGGCGGTGTCTTTAGTATGCAACAGGGCGTAAAACAACAGCTGTAGTCTCTGTCGTGCTCGCAGCCTCTCATTCCAGCCACCCCCAGTATCAGGGTTGAGTGTAGCCTTCAATTCAGGAAGCCTCCCTCAGTATAGGACTGTTACTCTAGTAACCCACTGACTTCAGTTGAAACCCAGCCAGGGTCGGACTGGGACATAAAATGGTCTCGGGCACCAATGAAAATGTGGCCCACAGTTGCAAATGGCTATTAATTCCTTTTGTGACAGACGGTTTGAATAGTACCCAAGGGGGCGTTCTTGGATAAAATGTGATGCAAATTGTGAAATTTAAAGAATATTCATTCAGCAACACTGGTCAAAACTATTAGCTGCATAGTGAAGTAACTCATCAAACTGGCCCACACTGGCCAAAAAAGTGGCCCACTTTGACCCAAAAAACGGGTCCACACTAGCATTTTGTGTTTTTAGTTCAGGCCTTGCCCTATTGCCCTATAGGCCAGGCCAACCATGATTCCAGCACAACTTTAACGCACCCTGAGACCAACGGGGTGGCACATCTCCGTGGCACAGCACAGCACCTCTCAGCAGGACTATGGTAGTTGAATAGGTCAGTGCCAGCACTTCTCAACACTTCTCTGCAGGGTTGTTACACCACTATCAAGACTTCTCAGTGGGACCAGTATACTCTAAAAGGTATGGTAACAGCACTTCACAGCAGAGTTGCAACGCTTAATGAGGCTTGACAAGCACGTCCTAAGAGGACAGCTACACTTTAAATGAGACTACACCAGCACTTCTGTGAAGAGCTGCTATGCGACTGCTGGGGCAGTACAAGCACTTCTCAGGTGAGCCCTAGACCAGCACCAACACTTCCAAATGGGACTACTATGCTTTTGAAGGGGCTGCACTAGCACTTCTCAGCAGGGCTGCTACACTTCACGAGGGTCGTCAAGCACTTCCATGTCCCTTTGCCAACACGTTTTTTCGAAGTAATTTTCTACAAAAAATTATTTTTAAAAAATGAATCAACATTTTCTTTTTTATAAATGTGGGGGGGCAGCCTCCTTCCCTATACTGTAACCTCGACCCCAACACCCTCCCCGCCCCTATGAACCACTCACCTCCTATATATTTCAATTAGTTTTTTCGAAGTAATTTTGTTATAGAAAATTACTTCGAAAAAACACGCGTCGATGAAACAACGCAATGCCCTTCCTAAGAGGACAGCTACACTTTAAATGCGGCAACACCAGCACTTCTTTGAATATCTGCTATGCTTTTGATGGGACAGTACAAGCACTTCTCAGGCGAACCGGTACGCTTGTGATGAAATAATAATAATAATAATTTAGCGTTTATATAGCGCTACGAACCCTCTGGCGTCTGAGCACTGCTTATTATTACCCACAGTGCGGGGTGCTCATTTATCGACCTCGGAAGGATGAACGGCAGAGTTTGACCCTGCCGGGATTCGAACCTGCGTCCGTAGGCTCTGCACAGATGTGAAAGGAGTGGGCCGGCTGGGGCATTACCCACACTTCTCACAAGGCTGCTCGTGTACTACATAACCAGACACTTTCAACACTACTCTGGAGACGGGCGCGCGTTTAATGGAGCACTACTTGCAATTCTCAGCCATAGCTTGAGTGGGGAAGTGTGGTCTCTTCTCGTCGGTGCTGATGTAGCTGTAGTGAGGTTGGTTTTCCAGTACCAGCACCCCTCTGCAGAGCTGCCTGCTAACAACACGCCTGGGAACAACAGCCCCTTCCCAGCAGGGCCAGTCAAAGTGGAATGGCACAGTAGTAGCATTTTTTTAGAAGTCCTGCTGCAATATTATTGGGACAGGTCCAGCACTTCCTGGAATACGTACTATTCATTTAATGGCGCAACCGCAGCACTTCACATGACCTGCTGGCCGAAGGGGAAGAGCGAGTGTGCTTCCAGTCTGCATGGTTATACGTGTGTCTGGCAGGGAAGTGTCGGATGAGGGTGGGGGCCGAGAGATTAGTGAGTCCGCAAGAACGGAGGGTAGGCGGGGGAGGTTAGAGAGAGACGTAAGTTACCTCTGCTGGGTAAGGGGGCAAGTCCATGTAAGGATTTAATTTAAAGACACGCGGTAGATGTTAAGGAGAGACTGGTTTCTCATTGCGAGCCCATCATGGGGTGAGTGTGAGGGGGGGAGAAAGTTGGGGGGGGTGGGGTTACGGGAAGATTGCAGACGATACGGGTGCACAGATGAGTAGAGGCCAAGGAGGCTGGCGCAGGAGGCTAAGTGACAAGTTAGAATGCGGATTTTAGCTAAAATTGGAAGGAGTGGTGTTAAGTAGCTTTCACAAACTGCTCACACACATTGTTGGATTAATGCGCTTGCTCTCGGACACAGCTTTGAATTTGGTCAAGAACACCATCCTTTTGAAGCGGATACGTCGAGTATCATTGAGTTGGTAAAACAATAATGGCCACGATAAAATTCAGCTTGT
Organism: Ambystoma mexicanum; assembly: GCF_040938575.1. Taxonomy (NCBI): domain Eukaryota; kingdom Metazoa; phylum Chordata; class Amphibia; order Caudata; family Ambystomatidae; genus Ambystoma; species Ambystoma mexicanum. Next base: position 201,860,509 of record NC_090937.1, on the reverse strand, counting down.
GGCGTGCCCGTTATTATTGTATTAGGCGATAAGGTAGCTCAGCGGGTCGAGCGCTCGCTGCTGCAATCTGTGTGTGACCTTCAGGTCGCAGGTCCGAATCCCTGCAAGGCTGGCTCAGCCATTCAACTTTATGAGGTCTCTAAATGAGCACCAAATGCTATGAGTGCTTTACAATCATAGGGGGATAATTTAGCTCACTGTGTTAAAGTGCCTGCTGTTGAGATCTGTGTTGCTTACAAAGCACAGATTTAAACCTGGGCTGGGACAATTCAAATCTTTAGTCTGGAGGTTACACACATATTTCTACAAGAGGCGAGTGAGCTTTAACCCCCTGAGCTATCCCAGGAGTCCTTTTTTTAATGTATGGTTAACTGCTATGGGGAGGTGCAGTTAATGAGTCTGCATAACTCTCAGGCATTGGACCAGTGGGGAAATGAGTCCTGCTCATTCATGATCGGGTAAATAAAGTGCTTAGTAAGTCAGCCCTTGTATAACCCAACAGAAGAATACACATAGCATATGATATGGCATGTATAAGGCGCCTCTACACAGGGATTTCTAGGCGCCATATTTAACAATGGACTTACACAAAATGTCCCTCATTCCAACCCCCACCCATAAACAACTCCCCCCGTCGCCCTAGGAGGCCCCTCTCCCCCAAACACCTCTTTTAGGTTGTTGTGCCCGCCAGTTCCCCCATGTCCTACGGCATCCTGCGTGGCATCGGACCAGGGGGTCTCGAAACACCTGCCTCCTCGCCTACCCCAGCATTCTTAACACATTAGCCAATCTTTCCCATTTGAAAAGCCTCCACTTAGTCGAGGTCCGAGAGCCAGCAGGGACCCTGTAAAGATGGCGTTCTTGCTTCCTGCTTCGGCTGCTCTGCTCTCATGTTATGGCACGTGGGATTTGCACAGTAACAGCACAGCCACATGTAAAGCACACCTCTGCCATCCACAGTACCCACAGAGCACTCCAGGGGGCCTTGACCACTCTGTACAAATAAACACATCTGCAATGTTCTGCCCAATCCCACAATCTGTCTGGCCTTAAATACAACCTCCTTGTGATTTACACCCGGGGCAGAGGTTTCAGTAGGGAACAGACAGATGCCAAAGGGGATGTGGGTAGTCGGGCTGCCCACATCCCCTTTGGTATCTACCTGTTCCCTATTGAAACCGCTGCCCTGGGTGCCACTGGACCACACGACTCTATGCTCCAGGCAGCCACACGATCCTGGGTGGACTGGCCTATGGAGAACTCATGCTAGGCCTCTGCACCCTGCGCCTCTTTTGCGTGGTGACTTATTTCATTTCCACATGTTCTCATAGAAAAACGGTTGGGGTTGCTGAAAATGTGTAATATGGGGCCACTTTGGACATTATTTCCAGGGCATCTTCTGGATCCCAGTCCACCCCGGCATATGACTTCAGTGATTGGAAGACATTCAAGGATGCCATGCCGTAGTCCCTTTCTACCTAAGCCTTGAAGCATTCTCAAGCATCACCTTTTCTTTACTGAAGAGCCCGAAGCTTGAATCCCACCACGCTTACCCACATACTTCAAAAAATACCTCACCATTCCTCTGAACCGGCTGCTTGGGAAGACACAGCGTGTTGAATTTCCTCAGAAAATAACCCCACTGGCTCAGATCCCCCCCCTTGCTCAGATCACCCTGCACCAAGACGACACTAAGCGTCTCAAATACCCACAGCATAAGAGTAACACCTTTTGCGTTACCGCCATTTCAGTTCTAGCATCATTCAGAGAGAGTGCAGTGCTATTGGTTATCAATACAGGAGTGGGGCATGACATAAGCCACTGAAGATTCTACGATTACGCCCCATGCCTGCAACACGACCTGCCTGCTGTATTTAGACACTGGGCCTCATTACGACTTTGGCGGTAGCCATGGTGCTATTGGCGGCATGGCTGCCGCCATAATCGGGTCCGGGTTCTCTGAATGGGGAATTACTGGGCCATTCCGAGTTCACAGGGCACGGTAATTCTTCCCTCCAGGGACCCGGGGCCGGACCGTCCCCATTCCCATTTGAGCCCCTATAGGGCTCAATGGGAATGGGAGAGGGAGCTAACAACGGGCCGATTACGAGCGGCCCGTTGTTTGCTCCCTCTTTCCCTCATGGGTCCCGGTAAGGACACCTGGTTTGACCAGGCGTTACTTACAGGGTCCCGCGAGGGGAGCTTGTAATGAGGCGGAATGGGTTTAACGGGTCCGCCTCCTTTAGCAGAGCCCGTTAACCCATTCTGCCTCAGTCGTAATGAGGCCCAGTGTCTCCAGCTACCTAGGAGAGGGGAGCTAGGTAGAAAGCCCCAAAAACGGAGGGATTACAAAGTTTCATTGCTCTCCTTCATCAACTGTATAGAACGTAACATTGGAAACATCATTTGTAACAGAAAACAGGGATGTCATTTGGGGGTTGCAACAGTGACCCCTGGCGGTTCCCCCGCAACCCCAGGCATAATTTTGCGACCCCTGACTTTTTGGGAAATATTTGTTGAAGCAAGCTTTTTAAAAAGCGTGCTCAGCAAGCTCCATGATGCCTGCCTGGGGTTGTGGATGCGTCGCCAGTAGGCCTTGAGTGGACTCGAGCTCATGGTTGCGAGGCAACCATGAGCACGTCTGAAGTCACCTCCTCCTTCCCCTCGCCGGACGCCGCCTCACACTCGATTCCCGAATCACGTGCTCTGGGCTGAGGAGTGAAGGTCGCCAGGAGCAGCAGATTCTCCGCTTCTCACTCTGCCACAGGCACCTGCGCTCGATGGGCAATGTGCGGGAACCCCTGCCATGCCATGGAACCCCTGCCATGGACCCACAGCGCTGAGCTTCCCAGTTGACAGCTTCCCATGGCTAAAGGAAGCCAGCAAACTTAAACTGTGCGCACACATTTTATTTTTAGTGCTGTGCTGTGGCAGTCTGCAGCTATGAAAAGTCAACCTAGAGAGCGAAGAGTCAATGAGTTACAGCTCTGGCCAAGCACGCAAGTGAATGCTGCGACCAGTTGGGACATTGGACACCTGCTAGGATCTGCCAGTGTATACACTGTCCATGGGTATACTCAGGGCTCAACTCGAGGATACACGCGGGGGGACGGCGTCCCCCCACTTTTTTCAAAGGGTGGACTCAGTGGCCCCAGCTAAAATGAAAAACACTGAATATCCTCTGAATGTATGAATTAAAGCCGACCAGTCGTCAGGTTTGCAGGTCGGACACTACACAATTGCACTATATAACCTGATGAAAAATAAACTAAACTAAAGGTTAAATGTCCAATTTCGGTACTGCACGTTCCAGAGCAAACATGTTTATTGGTTCTCGGAGTTTCAAACATGCACACCTTTTAACGTTTTTTAAAAACACTGTAATAAGAAAATATTCTCTCTTGATTTTGTGTGTGTGCTGATTGTATGAAAGGCAAATGCCATTAGTCCTGTGCTATTTGGGTGGTTATGAAAAGCCAATTTAATGAAATGTGCACATTTCACCTTGATATGCTAATTTCTGGCGACGTCACATCCCATTGCGTTTGTTGATGAGTCCCCCCACTTTAATTTTTAGGACTTGACTCCTGAGTATACTAGTACCGGAAATCCCTGTAGGTGGTTTGAAAATGCTTTCTGTATTTTGCAGGCCTCCATGACATGTTCTAAATGTAATAGCCCAACCACCGGATCTAAAGATACTTCCTTACCTTGCATTATTTCTTAAATACCACACGCTGCTATAATGCACTAAATAGAGTAACTGTGTAGCGTGGCTCCTGATTGGTGTTACCTATTACTGTGCTTTATCACAATGCCACAGCATGCTCACAGCACTTGGCTTCTTCATTGTATTAACACATATTACTCATTCTATTAACACATATTAACGCTACATATGGTGATCCATTGGTCTTTGAAATGTATATCATATTACAGTGATATCGTAACCATATTTTTGTTAGTGTACTGTGAGGCAGTACAAGTACAAGTAATGACACATACACAAAAGCTACACGTTTAAACAACTTTATTAAGTTTGACTGAAGTTGGAGACTTCCTAGCTGGCCCTATTTCTATAATGGGAGTAGTCTCGACCACAGAGATGTCATTTCACCAAAATGCCAGGGGTAGCGCAAGAGACATCACACGACCCATGACCTCTGAGTATATCACAGGAAGCAATGTCATTTGACCCCACCCAAAATGACATCACTGGAAGTGAAGGAACACAACATTTCACCCCTTGACAAAACAGGAAGTGGCATCACATAGCATCGTTCCTAAGTACACTACGATAAATATGGTTAGGGTATCACTGTAATGTGATATACATTTCATGCAAGAATTAATCACCAAATGTATAATTAATATCAGTGTGTTTCGGCCCATATTACCAAATTACTGTGAATACAAGCAGACATCCAAGGCCAAATAATAATGATGTGTTATTAAAAAGCACTTAAGGTTAAGCGCTTTACATAGCACAAATATACATACAATATCACCCAACCTGTGTTGGTACTCATTTATAGACCTCAGAAGGATGAAAGGCTGAGCTAGCCTTGCCGGGATTCAAACCAGCAATCTGCAGATCACACACACATCGCAGCAGCAAGCACTCAACCTACCGAGCCATCGTACCAGCTATAGATATCTTATCAGCTATAGTAAAATGAGCAATTACATGCCTGAATGTTCTCAAAGTCAGAAAGCAAATTACACTCTGTAGTGGATACCAATAGGCCTGGAATCCGTAAAAACATGAACAATTTGGTATCCTGAAACGTGAAATTGGAGCAAGATCCTTATTGTGTATGTTTGTTTGTCTTTTTGTAAAAATTGCAATGCAATTAAATTCAAATAAAAAAAATAAAAAAAAATAAACTGGTAACTGAGATTTAACTTCAGGCCAGTTCATCTGCAGGTCTGGTGCAAAGTTGGCCACATGTCAAGCCTGCGTGGATCTACTTTTCAGGCTTCAGAGGTTGGCAAAATACATACCATTGGAAGAGTTCATAACTGTGTATAAAAGAATTTAGAGTAGCACAGGGAAAGCAGCACACTCACACAGCATCCCGTACTCTGGGCAATTGTTACCTCATACATGCAAACAAACATCCTGAACAGCATGCCATGGAGATAGGAAAGATAGACACATTACAATAAAAAGTTAATTGTGGCGCAACGAAATCAATGGCCACTTGATGTGCTATGGTCAAACATTTATACACTGTACGCAAGCTTTTTGGCACAAGGATTTTGTCAAGTGACCGAGGACAGCGAGATGGAATGTCTTGGGATGATTGTAACAGAGACAACGGCAGAAAAAAACATGCTATAACTGCAGCTTGCAAAAAGCAAAATACATATAGTTTTTGTCTGCATTGTGAATTTGAGGTGTTTAAGAACAGATTAAATCTGACTAAATCAGTGACTTACCCCCTGAAGTGTGCCTAAAATAAACCTTTGGTGAGTTTAGACTTTATTTTATAGAATTCCAGAAAGATTATTTGTTATTCTTATTCTTTCTTATTTAGGGTCACTGCTCAAAGTGCTACACTTGTGGAACCCCCTGTTTTTTTTTAAGAGGCCTGAACAAGAAAGCCAGCCATTCCAGAAACAACTTGCCGCAGCCCAGGAGCTTCCATTAAAAAAATAATGTTTAAAAAAATGAAACATTATTTCTTTTTGTTTTGTTTTCTAGGGGTAGCAAGGGAGACCACAGGGGTAGCAAGGGAGACTGCAGGGGTCGCAGTTGCGACCCCTGGTGACCCCCAAATGACATCCCTGCTCGACCATCGAAGTAAAATAAAATGGTCCAAGTCTGTCAGTCAAACAAAGGAAATAGTATATCAGAAACCTATACTTGCCCTCACGTTTCACAATAACTAAGTGTGGTAAAATGTATGAAAGCAAAGAGTGTATCAAAAGAATGTCAGAATGGCAATAAAAGTGGCTCACCACTCCCTTCCCCAAGTTCAGTTCACTGGGGTGCTTACAAAGTTCCTTCAAGGTGGGTGGTATACACAGTTCAAAGATTTCCCATGAACCTGTTAAGCTTCCCTCGCCTATTTCAATGTCAGTTCCATATGCATCACAGTTCTCTTCAATTGATTCTTTCGGGCTTCTCTCACCCGGCTTACTAGTTCTCAAACAAACAGATATTCACAAAACTCCTTCTTAGGGTTCCATGTGTTAATATCCCCCAAAAATATCGCGATACAAACATATCGCCATATTTTTGCAGCGATATTGAGGCATGGACCCTGCGGGGGACACCCCCGCAACCCCTGCATTATTTTTAAATGTGCGGGGGACACCCCTGCAACCCGCGCTCCCACAAATTATCCCCCCCAAAAAATATCGCCTTGGCGTTCCAGATAACCATATATACGGCGATATTTCTGGTGGGGATAATATGTAGGGATACCCTTCTTAGTTACTTTCACAGGCTGCCTTTGCCTGTCTGACCACTCTGACAATAGGGTTTATGTCTCAATGTCTGTGCCTCTTGCACTTGGTTTAGCAGAACGGGCCCTCAGCCACTCCGTTCCTTATTTCACAAAAGTATATAGTTCATTAGGACAGGCCCACTGCCAATCTATCCCTCGTTTCACAAACAGTTCACTTTCACATTAGCCTTTCGGGATCTCTGCACGCTCTCTTTACCTTGTGCCCTTTCCTTCAATGGCTTTCAAGACATTTCGCTTTCATTATTCACTGTTCTGTTATCTTTCAAGAAGTGTTTCACAATGTGCCTTCTCACACGGCATTGCTCTGTTACTTTGTTTCTCATTGGCTCCCTTGCTGGGTAAATACATTCAGTCTATCAGTTCAATGTCTTTTATGCTTCAACACGTAACCTTGCCTGTAACACTGTAACTTTCACAATCGCTTGTATCACAAACCGGGCTCTCCCTTTCTTTAAACTCACCGGCTGTGATTGCTTTCGTGCGTTCTTCGGTTTCCAGCTCGTCGAGGTCAGGGTCTTGCTCACCTGCCCCTCAGACACTCCCGGGCAGCCTCACGACCCTGGGGAGGAAAGGAAGAGTTTGCTGGCGCATGGAGGAAAGGGATTAGCCGGCCCCGTGGCTCCATTCTTTGAAATCCCCCGGCTTCTTGGAGACACGGCTTCCTCGACATGCTTTCTCCTGCCTCAGCTTGCAGCCTGTAAGCATCTCAGCGTCCCGTTCTCCCTGGCTTGGTTCTCGATCCAATAGCGATGGCCCTTCGCTGGCCCCCTGAATAAGGGATCCCTGGGGACTCAGTCATGAAACACCTTCAGATTGTTCACAGTACTGAGGAACAATGCTATGTGATGCCACTTCCTGTTTTGTCAAGGGTTGAAAGGCTGTGTGCCATCACTTCCTGTGATGTCACTTGGGGTGGGGTCAAATGACATCAGAGGTCAAGATGTCAGAGGTCAAGGGTCATGTGATGTCACTTCCGCTACTCCTGGCATTTTGGTGAAATGACATCCCTAAACAGAAACGCGGTATCCGGTTATATTTTCGAAAACATATTTTCGAAATGCTATTTTGTCAAAAACAATTTGCCAAAAAATGTTTTTTCGAATGTTTTTTTTATTTCATATGTTTTATTTTTGTTTCATTAGTATAAAAAAGGTGTCAATAAAAAAAAACAGGGGGTTGGCGTGAACCCCCCCATTTAAAAAATAAAACGTCCCAATACTATGGTCAGGCAACGTCAAGCAATTATCGACAGTAACTCACACCTGACTTCCATTACACTTCCCCACACGGATAAAAGGCAGAGCACGAGAGCACACTCTGAGCAAGGCAAAACACTCAAAGGTACAGCAGTTTCGAGTTGGCAGTTGAACGAGGGGAGAAAGATGGCCAGGCATGAGAGGTTTGTGCGAGGGGCAGCACCCTTGACCTCGTTGACAGGAAACTGTTACTTCCAAGAAACCTTCAAGGCAGAAAATGTAAGACCAGGAAACAAGGATAAAGAATCCTGCAGTTTCGGAGATATCGAGGGTCCTCCCGCGTAACTGACCAAGGCGGGGAGGAGCAGCAGATCCTGTGGTATCGTCCTTGGCTGCAAGAACAAAGAAGCGACAGAGAACAGTACAGCCAGTGAGTTGGGGAGACCGGTCTGTGTTGAAGTCAAGGTTGCAAACGGCAACATTGTAAATTGAGCACTGGAAGGAACATTGTTACACACGTGTGATGAAAGACGCTAGTGAAGCTAAATTTCTGGTGAATATTTGAACATTAGAAGAAAAGATACAATACCGGTGACAGAGTGGTCCGCACTATTAATGTGCTCAATCGAAGGTCTCTGTACAGTAGGTATCTTGACGAAAGGAAACAAAAGCAGAAGATCGATGTGAAGTGTAAATTGTGTGAAGCAAATCAAAGTGGTCTTGAGAGTGGTTAAGCAAAACCCATCACATATTTGAAAGTCTTTGATTCTGGTATCAAAAGGGGATCTGAGCCCAGACGAGGGGGATCTATGGTCCAAACCCAAACGAGGCAGACCAAGTTGTGAATCTTGTGTAAAAGGACATCTGAGCCCGGACGAGGGGGATCCATGGTCTGAGCCCAATCGAGGGAGAACAAATTGTGAACATTGTGGAAAAGGGGCCTAAGCCTGTAAGAGACTGTCATTGTGAGAGAGTCTTTGGTGGAAGGCCCTGTCTATGTGTTGAACTGTTATCTCGTGACCAATAAGCTTGAGTGTGTGCCAAGCCGGCATGTGCCGTCTTGCCCCGTTCTGAAAACGTGGGGAAGGGAAGCTAACTGCTCAACTCTCCTGACATATAATTTCTTGAACACTTTTCTTTTGCTTAAATTGTTATCCAACACCATTTTGCATTTAGAAGTAAGGATTGGCAATATGTTTATTAGTATAGGCCCTTTTATTTTGACAGACTCCACTAAGACTGCGCTATTAATATTTGATGGTCGTAGCTTGCTCCCATCCTTAGATTTAGGTTTAGATAGCTGTTTTACCAACCCATTTAAGTTCAATAAACACCCCAGAACTGTGATCACTTGTGTCTGTCTTCACTGTTTGATACCATGCCTTCCTTACAGCACAGCTACAGTTAATTTATTAAAATAGTGCAAAGCTCGGCTGTAACACCTCTAGGCATGCAGCAAGTGCTAAAGAGGAGCATTTGAAGCATGGCCATTCATCCATGTCAAACAAAAAGCAAGCCTGGTGTTTCCAACAGGTACCCCCAGATGCACTCCCGTGGGGCTAATTCCCAAAAAAATCAATTAGTTAGTGTCAAAGACAGTTGTGAAAACACTATCACTGGTTCAAGAAGAGAACTACCTTTTATAGAAATAAAGAATAAAGAAATAAACAATTTGCTTCATAAGAGAAAAGATATGTATTACGTGTTTTAAACCTCACACTTAATATGCATTGTTGAAACACAAAATAGATAATGGAGAATTTTCCTTCCAATTTCTAATATACATACAAGTAGAAGAAACCTCCAAACATATTGAAGTCACTTAAATTTATAAACAAAAAATACAAAGTGAATGAACATTCTCATGACTCCAAGCACTTTAACAAGAAGTGTTCAGTCCAAGAGATGTTAATCGCTGACATTTCAAATTAGCCGATGCTTTTTCGGATCGTATATCCATTTTCAAGGCTGTTATAATGCTTATTCTCTAGATTCATTCAAAGTTATTTGTAAACCTACAAAATATAAATAGTACATGTGAGAAAGGCATGGTATCAAGAGAGACACAGAGTCAAAAGTAACCGTTTGAAAACCTTAATTGTCAAACTTGGTGGGGTTGGTCTAATGCCTACCTGGCCCTAAATCTAAGGGGGTTGTTCCCTCAACTGATGCTTCTAATGTCCGTAAGTCAAACACCAAAATTTGTCTGTGTCCAAACCTATGCCTGCCCTCACTCTTAGACCAAATGTGATATGGGTTTTCTTAAAGGAAAAATGGTAACTCAAAAAAAGAAATATAAACCACAGCTTCTTTCAGGTAGCCTTAACGATAGGTGTAGTTCTGCCGGTTTCAAAAATAGTTCAAAAGGCTTGCCCTCGGAACCTTCCATGTAGGGCTTTTGCAGCAAGTAAATAAAGTTCACAAGGTCTCTGGCTCTCTTGGGGATCCCTTCCCCAAGCTTCGATTCTTCCAGTTCCGAACAGAAAAAGACACAGTTCCTGTTAGGCCTCTCAAGGTTCCTTTTCCCAAGCTTAGGTCTTTCCTGTAAAGTTCACAATGTCTCTCTCTGTGTCCCTCTCAGTGTTCCCTTCCCCAAGCGTTGGCCCCTTTGGTCTTTAAACAAACAGTTATCCTTGTCAGGATGCACCTTTCAATGTATAGTTCTTTCATGGGGGTGATATCAGAGACTTTCCAGAACGCCATGCTCTTTGCTCCTCCCAGGCGTGTCCACTCTGACGTCCAGCCTCTCTTCTTATTCTCTGCACCTTTCTTCTGACACCTTTTCCCTTCTGTGCCTCTTTCACTCTGTTCTTTTCCACTTCAGTGTGCTTCCTGCACACCTTCTTTTCTGTTTTGCAGACGTGCACCCTCCTTTCACCTCGCTGTACCTCCTGCACACTTCTCTTTACTGTTTCATGCACTTTATTTCCCATTCCAGTGCTTCTTGCACACACTATTTTGGTTTTGGGTCACTTGTACCCTTTTCCCCGCTTTCGGGTCGTTCGCATCCACTCTTTACATTCAGTTCACTTTTTTTCTCTTTGGTTTCTGTGCCGCTAGTGCACTTTCTCTCACTTTGCTTTGCTTTCTCTCAATTTCAATCATTGAGGCGCTTGCCCACTTCCAATGCTTCTGCTTACGCTCCAGTAACCCGCACACTACTGAGTTTCTCTCTCCCTAATTCGTGAAACTCACCAAAGTAGCGCAGTGCTGGCAGTTATCCAGGGTCTGGGATTGAGGACAAGGTCTTGCCCACCTGCCCCTCACCCACCCCTGGGACTGGCACACGTCCCAGAGGAACGAACACTAGCCTGGAAACAGCCAAAAGCCTGCAATTCCTCCGGGTCCTTGGAGACACGGCTCCCTCGCCACACTGCAGCCCCTCTGACACACCGGGGCAGCGTCTCAGCATCCCACACTCCACTGGATCCTCTGGGCTCCTCTTTCTGCAGCCTTCTGCTCCTTGGCCTCTAGTTCCATGCAGCACCCCCAACTCGCTCACTGCTTCAGGCAGAACCACACCTTTTATAGTGTAGTGGAGAGTCAAGTGGAGACAGGTGTGCACAGTTGTAGTAAAGTGCTTTACCTTGCCTAACTCTATTAGTAGGACAGCCTAATGGTGATATGTAGTAAGCATCTCTTTGCCTCTCCATGTTGTGCCTATGGGTAATCCTCATTGCTTTTGCTCACATCGTCCTCGTCCCAGTACTTATTGGAAATGGGGTGGGGGAAATGGGGTGAGATTGGAATTATCCCATAAAGGTTGAGGGAGAGTGGGTTGGTGGACGATTGGGAAGAGGGGAATACCATGTCTCAAGCTTGGGCATTCTCCTCCCAATCCCCCATGACTCTCCACTCAGGTGATCCTCCCTCGCTTGTCCAACCCCAGGGTCAGGATCAAAAAGCGGTGGCCCTTCCCTGGCCACCTGAATGGAAGATCTTGTGGGAGTAGATGGGAAAATACCATCAGGTTTCTCACAAACCCTTCCCCTATGTGGTTTGGACTGAATTGTTTTGCAGGGGAACCTCGAAAGGAAATTTACATTTCCTTGTTCTCGGGCCTTTCAATGTTCCACTGAGAAGCAATAGGGTTGTAAGTCCAAGAACTACCGCGTAACCCTTGTGTTAGACTCTTTCCTTTGATTGGTCCATCTATTGACAAAGCTGAACTTTGATTATAGAAAAACTCAAGCCATCAAATTGTAACAGGGATGTATGCCCTTCATTAGCCATTAAGGCATGCTCTGCTGCCTTGATCACCACTCTTTGCTAGTTTGTCAATGCGCCATTCAGAGACTGCTGCGTGCCAGTTTGTATCAAGAATTCATGGCTCACTCCCCTTTTGAAGAAGCCCGGCTTAACACTGTGTGATCCATTGAAATACCGCCCTATCTGAAATTCCCCTTTTATGTTAAAAATCCTGGATAGGGTGGCATACATGCAAATGCTCGCTCATATGCGATCCTACTGTATCTAAAATCAGAGACAATCTTGTTTTAGAGAGAGACATGGGACAAAGACTGCAAAATCCAGACTTCTCCTTCACATAGATCAAGGAAATACAAGCATGCTTATGCTCTTGGGCCTATCTGCCGCCTTCGACCTCGTGGACCACTCACTGCTGGTCACCAGTTTGGAGGAAGTAGCTGGCTTTTCCATCTCACCAGCACAATGGGTCAAATCCATTTTTGGGGGACATCACTGGAGAGTGAGTAGTCATTTGGCTTATGCAACTCCAAGGGAACTAAATCAGGGGTGCTTGCTTTTCCCCCTTATTTTACAACATTTTCACAGTTCCATTCTTGGACTTTCTGGCTATCAATGGTATTGAATTTGCAAACTATGCAGATGATACTCAGTGCATAATACCCCTCACTGGTATTTTTTAACTGAATATCAATAGGATATATGACCTTATCTGACTGGATGGCTGCTAATGGCCTATCACTCAATGCAAGTAAAACAGAGTTGATGCTTGTGGGAACTGCATCAAGTACATATTGATGGGTGTACCATTGTTGTTAAATTAAGTTTAAGACACTAGGGGTATATCTGGACTGTAACTTGAATATGAAGGCACAGGTTAACAGTCTAGTTGCCTCTGCAGCCTATTACATCAAACTCTTGTCCCACGCCGGTCCCTTTCTGTCTAGAACAAGTTGAGAAACCTTGGCTCGTGCCCTCATGGGATCGAGATTAGATTACTGGAGCAGCCTACTGACTGGTTTACCCAACTGCAAGGCATAGAATAAACGGTATTGCATCGCAATTTTCGATGCAATACTCCCGATTTGCTTTTTTTATTTCAACAATGATGTTGCACAAACTGCGACATGATTTCTAGAATGAGGGTTCATATTTAGTTAGCCTGGCCTGTGCTGTGCTTGTGGTGCAGAGCGCACAGGCGAGGCAGAGGGGGAGAGGCACTGGTGCTGCAAGACATGCACTGTGGAGCCCATGTGCAGAGGCCAGAGAACGGAAGGGACAGCTCGGCTGCCCAGCCATCATGGATGCCGTGGGTAAGTACTTGTTAATGAAGATCCCTGGGGTGTAGGGTGTCATCAGTGCAGGGGCCTGGTCTTCTTAATGTTCTTTGAAGTGTGGCCTGCAGTGATTTGCTGCCGTCCCCCGCTTCAAAGAACATTTTAGAACGTCTTATCTGGCTGCTTTATCATTGCGGTGCTCACACGGACCCTGCACTGAAAACAGCCTGCAGGCATATTGCCTTCTCAATGTTCTTTGAAGCACGGTACTACAGTCATTTGCTGCCGTCCCATGTTTCAAAAAACATTTAGAAAGCCTTGGGCTGTGTTATTAGTGTGGGGCTGCCGGGCTCACACTGCCACAGCACTGATAACACTGCCTGTAGGAAGGGGAATATCCAGCATTGCAAGTGTGGGGGGGGGGTTGGCCGAGCAATGAAAAAAGTACTTTGATACTTGGAGGGAGGCACCAAGGAAGCGACTTTAGAATAAGTTGCCATAAGTAAGCCAAGTGGAAAATAACTTTGTGGTGCAAAAACCTAAATTGCACTATTGTTATTTATGGAGAAACTCTATATCAGGCTTTATTTTTGTTTAAATAACAGCAGGTTATATGAACATATGCTCTGAAGTGAATCACAGAGCTGCAGATAAAACAGTAAATTATCTGCCCAGGATCACACACTTTACTTTGGTTAAATGGTGAAACCGGGATGTGGACAATTTAAGCAACTGAGCAAATCTTCACATGTTTAGTTGATATAGATATTTATTAAGGTTTCCCTTTGCATTTCATGTGCTTAAATAATACTTTATTTAAAGCAATGCCTTAGAAGGAAAGCACATTAGATAATAAACTACCCTTTCATAATTAACTTTACACTATATTCATTATAGAAATGAATTTAGCAATAAGAGGATGGCGTTAGTTGTATTCTCCCCATCCTTCATGCAAAGTCACAATAGCATCATGCAGATTAATGTTAGCCTAACAAATCCCCCCTGGGTAAAGCCATAGTCATTATTTCATAAAGCCTGCAGTATTATGTACTCTTCTCAATGCTAATTACTCCCTCCCATGCACATTTATAAAGGGACAAAGATCCCTGCTAATAGCCCCCCCTCCCATCAGTGCCTAATGGCTCACATTAGCGCACGGACCTTGGGACATTGTCCTCCTAGCAGCAGGACACCTCTCCCATTCGGAAAGGGTCAGGTGTCCTGGTGTCCTAGGCGGGTCTGCCTGCATGTTGTATTGTCAAGAGGTTTTGTGTTATCAAGTGTCTGGAAATAATATTTCTCTTGCCCGATGATTGGTAGAAGATATACTCTTCCCAGCTGTTTGCTAATGGTCATCCCGGCACTGAAAACACAACCTACAGTTATGAGGCGTTCTAAATGTCTTTGAAGTGCCAGGCTGCAGCAGGGCCATCTTAAGATGTGTCATGGTTCATGCAGATCCATTTCAATCTGATGTTCGGGGGCCCCTCAGCCTGGAGTGGAGAAAAAGTCTGCAAACATTTTTTTTAAAGTGTTTACAGTTTACAAGAAACTTTTACACTTAAGTAAATTAGAACAAATAAATAAAAATGAAATAATACAACCAAATACACATTAGAAATACAGCCGGGGAGTGGGGTGTGTGGGGGATTTAATACCACAGATTAGCACAAGACTTCCAAACAGCGGGAAACTGAAACACTAAACTTCCACTGAAAAGCTATTGATCCTTCTTTAGCAGCAACAGTCTATTCTAAAGCCACTCGGCTTAAAGGAGAACAAGTTGATAACCCTTCTAGAAACCGATGAGGCACAAGGAAGGTGACGGCCTGAAGGGCTCCAGCAAATGCAGCTTATGCGTGTAATGTGTGCACTGCAAAGTACACATTTAAAGTATGGAATATAAAAAGTATGTTCCAATTTCATAAGATTCCTGACTAACAACATAGGGACAGTTGCTGGTGGACCCTCCCAGACTTGGACCCCTTTCAACTGAAAAGGTTGAAAGGCCCCAACGCCACCACTGGACTGCAATAATTTTCTGCCGTCCCACGCTTCAAAGAGCTGTAAGAAGGCATATGCCTGCAGGCTGTGTTCTCAGCGTGCGGCTGTGTGCAATGATATTTCTCCTGCCCGATGATTGGCTGGAGATACATTATTCCCAGCCATTTGCTAGAAGTTGTCCCGCATGCATAACAACCTGCAGGCATGAGGCCTTCTAAACGTTGTTTGAATATCCATGTGATAAATTAATTGCACCTGCGCTGCACGTTTAAAAAGGCCCACAGGTTACCTCTGTAAAACATTTTATTGTTAGTTGAAACTGTGCCTTATTTAGGCAATTGCCATGTTGCAATGAACTGCTTGTCCCTTTAGAAATAAAGATATCAAAATTGCTAATCATTTAGGTTGGATTGCTAATCAATTGTTTTTTGCTTAGCAATTTTGGCTAATCAATTTTGCAAAACTAATTTATGCCTTAGAACTGTGAGATCAACAGACTCCAATTAATGCAGAATAATATCGTGAGAGTTATTGTTGATCGTAGCTGAAGGGATCATATCTCGGATGTGAGAAGGGATTTACATTGGTTACCAATTAGGGAGAGGATTCAGTTCCGTTTTATGGTGATTACACACAATTGTCTGAAAAAATGCCAACATGCCTTAACACGGAACTGGTCATAAAAATCAGTAATTACAATCTAAGATCTAACAATTGCTCACTACTAAAAGTTCCCGCCTGCAGGCTATCACAGGTGAAAACTGGAGCCTTTTATGCTGTAGCACCAGCATCCTGGAATGGTTTGCCCCACAACCTGAGAGAAATGACCTCCACCATGGTGTTCAGAAAGGGATTAAAAACCCTTCTGTCTAATTAAACACCTCTCTGGTTGTTAACTCCGCTCATATTTGGTCTTTGTACGGCTCCTGAGGGTCTGCATTCTGTCCTTCATGTCTAGCGCACTTAAGCCTCCGGGTCAGTGGCCACGCTATATATTTTATTAAAGTAAAGTAACGTAAAGTCCATATTGGGGAGGGTGGTCAGTGATCAATCTAAATTTGCAGCCTAACAAGTAATACTTAAGATTTATAATGGCCCACTTTATTGCTAAGGCCTCTAGTTCAATCACTGAATACTTATTTTCCCGGGGAAACAGTTTTCGACTAGGATATGGAATGGGATGTTCTAACCCCTCATGGTTCTGAGATAAGATTGCACCAAACCACTCAAAGAAGCATCAGTCTGTAATATGAAGTCCTTAGAAAAGTCTGCTACCTTCAGAATGGGGCTTTGACACAGTGTTTGTTTGAGGGCCTGATGGCATACTTCATCATCTTCATCCCATTTTAATTTCTGGGGTTCTGCTTTCTTAGTTTTTCGGTTAGCCTGGTAGTTTTACTGGAAAAGTCAGGTATGAATTCCTGATAATATCCAATTAACCCTGTGAAAGAATTTAAATCCTTTTTGGTTTTGCAAGCAGGGGATTCTAAGACAGCTTTAACTTTTTACTCTTGTGGTTGAATACTGCCATTTCTGACAAAAAAAACAGGTATTTAACGGCAGGTTGGGCCAACTTGCATTTTCTTGGGTTGGCCGACAATCCCACTTTTCTTAAGGCCCTTCCTACATTATACAGATGGTACAGATGGTCTTCCCAGGTTTTACTGTGGATTACAATGTTGTCAACGTATGCCCCCGCAAACCTCTGAATAAGGCTGGAGAATCTTATCCATCAACCTTTGGAAAGCTGCTGCGGCACCATGTTACCGGAAGGGTAAAACTTTTAACTGATATAGACTAATCGGGGTGGCGAAGATGGTCTTTTCCTTATCTGGTCCATGTAGTGGGACTTGCCAATAACCCTTGGTTAAGTCTATGGTGGATAAATAGATGGCACTACCCAATTTATCAATAAGATCATCAATACAAGGCTTCAGGTAGGCGTAGAAGGCTGAGATGTTGTTCACCTCCTGGAACTCAATACAAAACTTCCATCTTCTGTCTGGCTTTTCTACTAGCACAATAGGAGAGGGCCAGAGAGTGGTAGATGGTTCAATTATGTTGGCCTTTAGCATTTGCGCTACCTCTTTGATGACAATATTTCTACGGGCCTCAGGTAGTCAACATGGTTTAAGATGTACTACCACCCTACAAGGCTCTTCATGGAAAACTCTGGGAATTGACTTATCAAGTCAATGAGATCTTGTTGTTGAGTGTTAGCAATATCAGAAAGAATTAGAGTGTTATTATTCACCTCTTCTGGTATCAAACAAGATAACACTGTGGCATTAGACTCAGAGATGTTCTCCTTCCACTCCTTCAACAAGTTTACATGGTAGACCTGTCTCTTCTGGCGATGGTCTGGCTGGGCGATTTTATAATTACATGGTCCTGTCTTGTCCAATACCTCATATCGCACATGTGTCAAAGGTTTCCCACCTTCTCACCTGTCTATATTGTTTGCTTGTGATCTTCGAAGATGTCTTCTTTCGCACTGTTCGGGTTTTATATAACCCCGTGCGTGGGTCCTCGGGTTCCAGCGTACGGTTCGTGACCCGGCTCCAGGAAGCGTTCAGATGTCCGGGAAGAAGTCCAGGAAATAGCGAGGTTCGCACTCGGAGATACGAATGTGATAGAAATCCAAACATATGCAAGGTGAGGAAAAAGGGGAAGGATGAAGGAAGAGGAGATTCAGGGGACCGGGAACCAGGAATCAGAAGTAATTGCTGAACGAACTCCGGCAACACACGTCTGACTACTGCAAGCGGCAGCGTTGAGACGCGCAGGGCTGCGGGGCGTGTCTGCTTTGTAGAACGTAGAGCATACAATACGGAGACTGGCAAACAGCGTTCCGCGTTCAGTGGCCATGTTGGAAGTACTGCTGAGTTCAGTCCCCTATGGGTCAGGGACCACGAAGTTCAGAAGGGATGTGTACGGTGGTTCATGACAACATGCCATTTACAAATTAGCTTGTTGTATGAGGTAGGGAGAAGTACAAGGATATTTTGCCTAATGCAAAATGACATAAGGGAGAACTTTTTGTCATAGGACGCCTATTTGTTGGCTGTGGGCTCTACCAAGGTGGTCTTGTACCAGGGATCGAACAGCTGTCATATGTTCTTTTAACATAGAGGCTGTCTGGGAGAGTGCTATTGAAGCTTCTTCCCTTTCTTCCCATGTCTCTCGGAGCATGTCTAGAACATCTCTGGCTTCTCGCCCATAAAATAATTCAAAGGATGAGAAAACAGTGGATGCTAGAGAAATGTTTCTTATGGTAAACAAGGCCCACAGAATCATCTGATCTCAGTTAGTTCCATCTTTATCGACTAACTTCCTAAGAATGGTCTTAAGTGTCTTGTTAAAGCATTGAACTAATCTGTCCATTT